>NW_012121821.1:3250749-3261244 GCF_000951035.1 Colobus angolensis palliatus | reverse complement strand
AAAAAAAAAAAAAAAAGAACTAAGTCTGCAGAGGGATATGGCAGACAGTATAGTGCAACTCTTAGGAGGCCTCCTCACCTGACCAGGGAGTTGGAGCTGAGTTTTTAAGGGAAGGTGTTAATGTTAATATGTCTATTGCAAAAGAAAGACAAAACTTTATAAGAAAGACTGAAAAATGATGAGGGTAAATCATGCTTGATTTTATTTTTACTTATCTAAAACATCTATTGAAAAATGGGGGTTAATAATACTTGATTCTATTTTTACTTATCTAAAATGAGATAACACATTTGTAAATGTGTTTTGAAAATGTAAAAGTGATGGGGGTGTGAGGTGTTACTAATACTACTAGTAATCTTCAAATCATATTATTTAAATACTGTATGGCAGTAGGGTAGAAAATAAATGGATGATGTGGCCTTAAATTTTGAAAGGTGAACTCAGTGTCAGCAATTCCAAGTATCATGCCTATTTATTAGTTTTATTTTTTTTAATATAGCCTTTGGCAGTGTCTTGCTCTCTTTAACCTAATACTATCACATATGGCATCATCTATAATTATGATTATATCTACAATTCACAAGTCCTACAATTCTATAATTTATTAAAGCCTGTAGAAAAGGTAGTGTGTGAATCTTAAACTAAGATAAAATAATTGCCTCACCACAAAACTGGTAATTTATGTCATCTTGGGACTAAGATTTCATCCATTTTGGACCCTGAGGCATAGGAGTCCCAGAATTAGGCCAAGTCCAGGGTTTGACCGTGACGTATCTGCTGCCTGTGGGAGGCTGCAGTGAAAGAACCATGGAAAGACAGTGTCGTACTTTCTTCTCAGCAGCTTCTGACCACCAATGAAGCACTAAGAAAACTAGAACTTGATACACTTATTTGGTAGTGGCCCTATAAGCAAGATATGTTTTTATGAAAAGGAATTTAAGTTTGAATTATAGACACATGTTTATCTAATTTTCACAGTGATTTCAAAATGATACCTCAAAAGAACCAGTGCTTGTTTACTGAGGTGGAGAAAAAAGGCAAATGTGGAAGGGAGACTTTTTCAGGTTTTTCAAATCAACATTGTCATTCTTCCGCTAAAGCTGAATCTTCTAAACATTAAAATAGGTAAGTGTTGCATACAGACTTTTAAGGTGGCCTGGAACCTGTCTCCTGACATTCATGCTCTTGTGTGATCCCCTCCCCTTGAGTGTGGATAGCACCTGTGACTTGCTTCCAACCAATGGAACAGGGCAAAGATGACAGGATATATGTGATTACATCTACCTACTTATGTGATTAGTATATAAGTTTGTAGCGTCTGTCCTTTTGGCGTGCTCGCTCACTCGCGCACTCTCTCTCTCTCTCTCTCGCGCACACACACACACACAGAGCTGGTTGTGAGTAAGTGAGCAACCTCTACAAAGTAAGGGCAAGCCCAAGCCAATAGCCAGTAGGAAACCGAAGCCCTGCAAACATCCTGAGTATGCTTAGAGGTAGACCCTTTCCCTAGTTGAGTTTCATATGAGAACTCAGCCTGGGTGGTCCCTTGATGGCAGCCTTGAGAGATCTGATGAACAGAACCTTGCTGAGCTTTGTCAAGACTCCAGACCCACAGAAACTGGGAGAAAATTCATGTGTATAGTTTTAAGCCACTAAATTTTAGTAATATTTTTATGTGACAAAAGATGCTAATACAATGATTTGAATTTTTCTTTCTACCTCCAAAAGTTGACTTCAAGGAAGAAAGAGAGAGAAATCCAGGCCTTAGGCATTAAGCAAGCTGCTAACTGCTTTTGAAAATATTAAATATTCTCATATTTAGGATGTATATTATTGATATCCCTTTACCTATACTCTCTTTGATGCATTTAAAAAAACCACACACACACACACACACACACACACACACACACACACAGAATATACCTAGTGAGTGTTTAGAAAAGAAGAGGAGTTGACCCTGTGATCTATTTAGTATGTGAGAATTCTTCCTACCTTCACTGCAATTTTAATTCAGCTTAATGGCATTTAGAATTTTGTACTTTGGAGGAAAGTTACTCCTTTTTCACTGTTACTTTTTCATTAACTAGAATTTAATACATTGATTATTTTCTTTTCCATGAGTTTATTTTCATCTAATTTATGCAGAATGGAGATTTCTCTAGATGATGTGTGAATCTCTGATTCCAGCAGCATTTGAAGTAGAAATAGAACTGAGCACTTAGATTCAATTACCATAAAATAACATTTTGCTGACTTTTCAGTTCAATCTGCCTAATTCTTTGTAAGTACCTTGGGATCCCAGAAACTCTGAATATTAGTTGAAGGCTTGGTTTCTTTCTTTCTTTCTTTTTTTATTATACTTAAATTCTGGGATACATGTGCAGAATGTGCAGGTTTGTTACATAGTTATACACATGCCATGGTGGTTTGCTGCACCCATCAACCCGTCATCTACATTAGGTATTTCTTCTAATGCTATCCCTCCCCATCCCCGCACCCCCCAATATGTGTGTGTGTGATATTCCCCTGTGTGTCCACGTGTTCTCATTGTTTAGCTCCCACTTATGAGTGACAACATGTGGTGTTTAGTTTTCTGTTCTTGCATTAGTTTGCTGAGAATGATGGTTTCCAGCTTCATTCATGTCCCTGCATGAACTCATCCTTTTTTATGGCTTGAACTCATCGTTTTTATGGCTGCATAGTATTCCATGGTGTATATGTGCCACATTTTCTTTGTCCTTTCTATCATTGATGGACATTTCAGTTGGTTCCAAGTCTTTGCTATTGGGAACAGTGCTGCAATAAACATATGTGTGCATCAGTCTTTATAGTAGAATGATTTATCCTTTGGGTATATATCCAGTAATGAGATTGCTGGGTCAAATGGTATTTCTGGTTCTAGATCCTTGAGGAATCGCCACACTGTCTTCCACAATGGTTGAACCTAATTTACACTCCCAACAACAGTGTAAAAACATTCCAGTCCTTAATCAAAAATTGTATTCCATTGATATAGGGTGCGTTCAGCATTTTAAAATGTAGTTTTATGCCCTGAAAAGGAAGAACTATTAGTCATTCAAAGGGTACTCTCATCATTCTGTTACAATAAGAGCAGCAGCAGAGGAAAAGCTGACATTTGTTAGGTGCTGATTACTTGCCGGGCACTATACATTCATTTAATCCTGGAAGCAGCTGGTGATGAAGGTACTATATTATGCCCATTTTACAGATAAGGGAACTGTTGGATAAACAGGTTAAGTGCCTTGCCTGAAGTCGCAGATATAGTCATTGGGCAAAGTAGGATGGCAACCAAAGAGAACCTAAGATTTTATACTTACTAATTCTTAAGGATAAGGATAGAGGCATATCTGTATCAAACTACTCTCCCTGGTGAAAAGGCAGCTAATGCCCTTTGTACGAAATAATGTGATCATGCGTGATATTGGCAGACTTTGTATTTAACCTCTCATGCCTTGTGTGTAAAGTCATACGGAGAAAGGTAATAATGATGATGTGGAAATCTCTATTAAATGAATAACAAAGCAAAAGTTGTTATGGCATGAAAAAATTGCTTATGAACTAACTACTTTAAAATTTGACCCTATGAATTGCTAGGAAAGGCCGTGAATACATGCTGTTACTCATTACTCTTCTTGGCAATGAAGAATAGTGTAAATTGAAAATCTTGCAGAAAGGTTCAGTTTCATGAGATTGATAAAGAGATGTGGACAGACTGCTCAAATATAAAGATAGAATTGGACTAGTTAAAAACTGAAGATGAAAAGTAGACAATAGTGGTAATATAAGCATGTCAAAAGAGAATGATTTATTTATCAAGCGATTAAGAGAGGCCTTTGGGGAAAAAAAGCTCTTGAAAACTTTACCCAAAATGGCCTCTTTTAGACTAAGCTAATGAAAGTCCAATATGAAGTAAAGGATATTAAGTTTTGCTATTATATAATTTTGTGCTATCATATACATTTCCAGTAATTAAAAAAAGCCCCCTCTTAAAAAAACATAAAAGTCAATATTGTACTTTTTTTTGTTCATTTTTCCAGCCTTCTTATTTCCGCTCTGAACTATAAAATTTAGCTTCTAAGTGAATTCACTTCGAGTGGCCTTTTCTTGGTTATAATTATCCTTGAATCATGAGTCTCCCTGTGCTTCCTCTATGTAAATCACAGTTATTTAAATGTGTGACCTTCTCATCAATAGACACATTGAAGGAGAAATGGACAACCACTTGTCCAGGTTATACAAAGGGCATTCGGCTTGGTGGGGAGGGAGGTGGTGTTTGGGCTTCATAATGGGTAGGCCACTTGCGTTGCCAAAGCCCTGTAAAATCCTCTGAGCTATGTCAAATCAAAAAGACCCAGTAAAATGCTTCAGGAATGCAGTAATTCTCCAGTACCATGCAAGGAATGACTCATCACATGAGGCAGTCCTAGTGTAGAGGCATGACCTGGGCCTAGAGCTTCAACAGCACAGGCTATGTCTTTATTCACATATATCTGAAACCACCCACCTTTCAACCAGTAACTGTTGCTTCTTTGCACTCCACCTTGATGGGGAGGGTTGTTAGTATGTCTCATTTTTTTGGTTAAATGATTAAAATGCCTTATCCCAAACCATTAGGTGCTTAGGGTTTGTGCCCCATCCACCTTTTCAAAAATCCTGGCTGACTCAGGCTACCTCTGCCATGGTTACATCACGTCATTGCTAACGCTATTAAACTTGAAAACTTGTCAGGCTTGTACAAAGAATGAAACATTAGTGCCTTATGGCAGCTGCAGCCTGTTTCTGTGTACTCTCCTGGAAAGGATAGAGCTATTAGTAGAATTAGAACTGGTTACACTTTGGAATCATCAGGCTTTCTGTTTCAGAGTTTGAGGATGGCATTGGATTTTCTATTTTACATCTTGTTCAGTTGATAAGAATTTTAGCCCAAACATGACAGTAAAAAGCATGTGGTTATCTGTTGGTATCATATCGTGGGAGAGAAAGGCAAAGAGGATGATGATCTCACCCCAAATCAGAACTCTTTCTTTCATTGAATTCTATGCCCCATGAGTGTTGTAAGTGCTAGGATTCTCAGGCCTGGGAAATCATTTGTATAGAGAAATGATTTCTTGGTATTACAGGTGGTGTTTACTGAGTAATTCTTGATTTCCAATATTACTTCTATTAAGTGTCTGTTTTTTTATCAAAGTACAAAGTCTTAATTTTTCTGCTATAGAGAGAGATACATGTGGTGTATTAGGTGCCAGAGTATGTACTAAATACCGATGAAGGAGAAAGATGAATCTTAATTTTTTTTAATAAACCAAGGAAGCTGTAAATGATCATTGATCATTTTTATCATGAAAATGTTAATGTGCAAAGCACTTTACTAGACAGTATTGGGTAATTAACCAAATAGAAATCTAGAGATCTCTATCCTCAAGGAATTTTAATCTCCCAAAACAAATACAAAGGCAGCAACTTGAGAACCATTACCAACATGTACCAAATAACACATAATTATAAAAAACAGTTCTTTACAGTGCTGTCTTAATTTCCTAGGAAATTTTGATATTCAAGATATTTACATGTCTGAGGATTATATAATCAGATATAGAATTTTAGAGCTTCCAAACACATAAGCTATCCTGTTGTGCAGTTCCCTCATTTTACAGATGAGAAAACAAGTCTAGAGAGGTTAAGTTGCACAAGGTCATGCAGTTAGTAGGGTTTGCTGGAACTAATTACTAGGCCTGTTTTTTTTGTTGAAGACCTATCTGTGTTACTAGCTTTGGTTTTATTTTAATTAATTTATTTTTATAATTTTAACTTTTATTTTAGATTCAGGGGATGCATGTGCAAGCTTGTTACCTGGGCATATCGTGTGATGCTGAGGTTTGGGGTACGATTGATCCCATCAACCAGGTATGAGGATAGTACACAACAGTTTTTTGACCTTTGTTCCCTTTCCTTTTTCCTCCCTTGTTTCCATCCTTATATCCACGTGTACCCAATGATCAGCTTCCACTTATCAGTGAGAACATAACAGTATTTGGTGTTCTGATCCTGTGTTATTTTGCTTAAGGTAATGGCCTCCATCTGTATCCATGTTGCTGCAAAGGACATCATTTTGGTTTTTTATGACTGCATAGTATTCCATGGTGTATAGGTACCACATTTTCTTTATCCAGTCTGTTGTTAATGGGTACCTAGGTTGATTCCATGTCTTTGCTATTGTTAATAAGTGCTGTGACAAACATATGAGTGCATGTGTATTTTTGGTAGAATAATTTATTTTCTTTTGGATATATACTAAGTCATGGGATTGCGGGGTCAAAAGGTAGTTTTGTTTTAAGTTCTTTGAGAAATCTCCAAACTGCTTCCAATGGTGGCTGAACTAATGTGCAATCCCACCAGCAGTGAATAAGCGTTCCCTTTTCTCTGCAGCCGTGCCAGTATATGTTGTTTTTTTGACTTTTTAATAATCTGGTTTTGGCTTTATAAAAGGAATGGCATGCTGAGTTTTGGAATTTTTCATAAGTATACTGAGAAAGTATATGGTTCTGTTAGTCATAAAACATAGGTGAAAATAAGAAAACAGATTGGCGAAGCCACTGTCTACCAGGTATTCTGCTTCTAAGTGTGTTGCAATATGGCTTCTGGGCTTTTATAAGCTTCTCACTGTCAGCTTTTTTCCTTTCTACCTGGCTCACCTGAATGTTTCAACTGCATGATGTTTTCTGAATACCAGATAATTGGAAAGAAAGAGAGGCACATTTATTGGGATGTCATGCACGCGCGCGCACACACACACACACACACACACACACACACACAAAGATGGAAGTGTCTCCATCACCTGGCCCCATTCTATTTCTGGTCCAAGGTATGCTTATCATCTAGGAGCTCTTCCTGGGAAAATGTAGTCGGCCAAGGATGTGACACTCAGAACCCCTATTAGATATGACTTGATTGCAATAGGGCCTCTACTTTTTGTTGTGTGATGAAATGCATACAGATTTGCCACCCGTATTCTGATGAAGGTCCAAATCTTGTATTCAGTTCCACTCGTTTTCTTCCTAAGTCACTTTCTTCCACAAGACTACTTAAGAAAGGAGTTGCTGATGATCTCAATGGTTTGTTTCCAAAACCCATAAGTGTGAGTATGTATAAGAGAGATTTATAATTACTATTGGCTCAGTTTCTCTAGGGAGACTAGTTAATGCCACTAAAAATTAAAATATAAACTTTAACTAAATTGCATTGACAAAGATTTTTTTTATCTTCACAGCCTGACATCTGTTTAACCTTTTGTCAACCTAAGCTAGAAATCTAAAGAAGTATTCTTTATTTCTTACATCACAAAGCAAGATGTTGGGGGAAACCACAACTATGCATGTCATGGTGTTTTGGACTTGAGTACTCATGGTAACATAAAGATATAACAGTTATGAAGATCTTTAATCATCCATAGATTTCCACATTTTTGCTGAGATGCAAAATATTTAGCCCCATTTTCATAGCACTCATTATGTTAATGGTAAATCTACAAACCAATATTAAATAAAATTTTCTAAATTTGCTAACTTGTCTCTAACAAGTTTATAATTTTACTATATGTACTAGAAAAGGGCTAGGTTTATTTTTTCTTTAAGTAGAGTTTATATTTTAGACTAGCTTTGGTTCATAACAACATTGATCAGAAAGCACAGAGTTCCCATATATCCCTAATCTCTCTATAGACATATAACCTTCTCTGTTATCAACATCCTCCACCAAAGTGGTACGTTTGTTACAACTGAGAAGCATATACTGACATATCATTATCTCCCAAAGTCCATTGTTTACATTAAGGTTCACTCTTGGTGTTGTATGTTCTATAGATTTTGAGAAATGTATAATGACATGTATGCATCTTTATGATATCATAAAGAATAATCCCAGTGTCCTAAAAATCCTTTGTGCTTTACCTATTTATCCACCCCTCCTTCTGATTACTGGCAACCACTGTTTTTTTTTTAATAGTCTCCCTAGTTTTTCCTTTTCCCAAATGTCATACAGTTGGCATCATACCATGTAGTCTTTTTGGACTGGCTTTTTTTACTTAGCAATAGCATTGAATTTTCCTTCATTTCTTTTCATGGCTTGGTAGCTCATTTCTTTTTGGTGCTAAATAATATTCCAGTGTCTGAATGTACCATAGTTTAGTTATCTACTCACCTACTGAAAGACATCTTGGTTGCTTCCAAATTTTGGCAATTATGAATAAAGCTGACATAAATATCCATGTGCAGGTTTGTACATGGACATAGTTTTTAATACCTTTAGGTAAATACCAAGGAGCATAATTGCTGGATTGAATACTAAGAGGGAATATTTAGTTGTCTAAGAACCTGTCAAATTGTCTTCCCAAGTAGCTGTGCCATTTTGCATTCCCATCAACAGTGAATGAGAGTTCCTGTTGCTCCACACCCTCACCAGTGTTTGGTATTGCCAGTGTTGTGGACACTAGACATTTTAATAGGTGTGTAGTGTTTTCTCATTGCTATTTTCATTTGCATTTCTCTAATCAGATATGATTTGGAGCATGTTTTCACATGCTTATTTACCATCTGTATATCTTGTTTGATGAGGTCATCTGTTCAGGTTTTTTGCCATTTTCAAAATTGAGTTTTCTTGTTGAATTTTAAGAATTTGTTATATAACTGGATAACAGTCCTTTATCAGATAATTCATTTGCAAATGTTTTCCCTCAATCTGTGGCTTATCTTTTCATTTTTTAACATTGTCTTTTGCAGAGCAAGTTTTTAATTTTAATGAAGTGCAGCTTATCAATTCTTTCTTTCATGGATCAAGCCTTTGATATTCTATCTAGAGAGTCATTGCCATTTCCAAGGCCATCTAGATTTTCTCCTATATTATCTTCCAGATGGTTTATAGTTTTGTATTTTTCATTTAGGTATATGACCTATTTTGCATTAATTTTTGTGACAAGTCAAAGGTCTGTGTCTAGGTTCTTGTTTTTTGCATTTGGATTTTCAGTTGTTCTAAGACCATTTGTTGAAAAAAGTATCTTTCCCCATTGTATTGCCTTTACTCCTTTGTCAAAGATCAGTCGATCATATTAGTTTGGATATATTTCTGGGCTCTCTAATTTGTTCCATTTATCTATTTGTCTAGCCTTTCATCGATACCACATTGTATTAATTACTAGCTGTATAGCAAGTCTTAAAGTTGAGTAGCGTCCATCCTCTAACTTTTTCTCTTTTAATATTGTATTGGGTATTCTGGGTCTTTTGTCTCACCATAATAGAATAAATTTATTGATGTCCACAAACTAACTTGTTGAGATTTTTACTAGGATTGCATTGAGTCTATGAGATTTTTACTAGGATTGCATTGAGTCTATTGAGCAAGTTGGGAAGAACTGATATCTTGACAGTACTGAGTCTTTACATGTATAAACATGGAATTTCCTTCCATTTAGGTGGTTCTTCTTTAATTTCTTTTATCAGAATTTTGTAGCTTTCTTCATGTAGATCTTGTATATATTATGTTAGATTTATACTTAAGTCATTATATTTTGGTGCTAATGAAAGGATATTGTTGTTTTTATAATTTCAAATTTAATTTGTTCATTGCTGGTATATAGGAAAGCAATTGGCTTTTGTATATTAGCCTTGAATCCTTGCAACCTCCCATAATCATTTATTAGTTACAGGAGTTATTTTGTTGATTCTTTTGGATTTTCTACATAGACTATCATTTTGTCTGCACACAAAGATAATTTTCTTTCTTCCTTCTAAATATGTATGTCTTTGATTTCTTTCTTTTGTTTGTTCTTTCTTTAGTTCATCCTTTTGTTCTTGTTTTGTTCCTCGTTTCATTTGTTCATTTGTTCTTCTTTGTGTTATTCCATTTACTAGGACTTCCAATACAGTGTAGAAAAAGAGTGGTGAAATGGAACATCCATAACTTGTTTCTGATCTTATTCCATTTACTAGGACTTCCAATACAGTGTAGAAAAGAGTGGTGAAATGGAATATCCGTATCTTGTTTCTGATCTTAGCAAAAAAAAAGTTCTATTTTCTCATCTCAAGTATGTTAGCTGTAGGTTTTTTGTAGATCATTTTTTACCATGTTGAGGAGTTGCTGATAATTTTTATCATGAACAGATGTTGGATTTTGTCAAATGCTTTTTCTTCATGTATTGGTACAACCATGTGATTTCCCTTTTATAGCCTGTCGATGTGATAGATTGTACTAACTGCTTTTTGAATGTTGAACCAGTCTTGCATACCTGGGATAAATCTCATTTGGTCATGGTGTGTAATTATTTTTACACATAGTCTCCCATGTGGAAGGACAAAGCTAGCTGAAGTTGGGTATTTCCTTTACCCAGGTCAGTCAGGTTAGAATCTGCTAAGATAGTTTCTTCTGAGGGCAGGACTTGTTAAGAAGAACAGAATTCTGTGGCATATTTCTTTTCTTT
>NW_012121821.1:3220438-3250379 GCF_000951035.1 Colobus angolensis palliatus | reverse complement strand
TGAATTCAATTTGCTTATCAGCTTGATTTCTTTCTCTTGGGGAGTTATACCTGATATAAATGATGAATTCATGGGTGCTGACGAGCTGATGGGTGCAGCACACCAACATGGCAGAAGTATACATATGTAACAAACCTGCACGTTATGCACATGTACCCTAGAACTTAAAGGATAATAATAATAAAAAAAAAAGAATTCAATTTGCTAATAATTTATTGAGAAATTTTTTCATCTGTGTTCATGTGAGATATTGATCTACAGTTTTCTTTTCTGGTAATGTCTTAGTCTTGATTTGGTATTAGGGTAGTACTGGCCTCATAGAATAAGTTAGGAAATATTCCCTCTGTATCTTCTGAAAGAGATTATAGAGAGTTGGTATAATTTTCCTTAAATGTTTGGTAGAGTTCATCAGTGAACCTATGTGGGCCTGGTCCTTTCTGTTTTAGAAGGTTATTAATTATTGATTCAATTTATTTAATAGATATAGGTCTGTTGATAATTTCTTTCTTTTCCTATGTGAGTTTTGGCAGATTGTGTTTTTCAAGAAATTGGTGTTTTTTTGTTTTGTTTTGTGTTTTTCCTGCCCCTCCCCCCCCCAAGACAGAGTCTTGCTCTGTTGCCCAGAGCTGGAGTGCAATGGTGCAATCTCGGCTCACTGCAACCTCCGCGTCCAGGTTCAAGCAGTTCTCTTGCCTTAGCCTCCCGAGTATCTGGGATTACAGCACGCCTGGCTTATTTTTGTACTTTTAGTAGAGATGAGGGTGTCACCATGTTGGCCAGACTGGTCTCGAACTCTGCCCACCTTGGCCTCCCAAAGTGCTGGGATTACATGCATGAGCCACTGTGCCCAGCCGGAATTGATGCTTTCTATCTCAGTTATCAGATTGTTGGTATAGAGTTGTTCATAGTATTTCTTTATCAACTTTTTAATGACCTTGCGATCTGTAGTGATGTCTTCTCTCTCATTGATACTAGTAATCTTATGATCTCCCTTTAATCTTAGTTAGCTTGGCTCAAGGGTTGTCAATTACATGTATCTTTTTAAGGAACTACTTTTTAGTTTTGTTGATTTTTCTCCATCAATTTCCTGATTTCGATTTAATTGATTTCTGCTCTAATTTTTTGGTTGTTTTTAAGGAGTAGAGACAGGGTCTCACTAAGTTGCCCAGGCTGATCTCAAACTGCTGGCCCCATTTGATCCTCCTGCCTCAGCCTCCCAAAGTGTGAGCTGCCGTGCCCAGCCTCCGCTGGCATTAATTATTATGGCAAATAATTATTATTATTTTGCTTACTTTGGAGTTATTTTGCTCTTTTTTTTCTAGTTTCTTAAGGTAGAAGCTTAGATTATTGGTTTTAGATTTTACTTATTTTCTAACATATGCATTCAATGCTATAAATTTCCCTTTGAGTACTTCTTTCTTGGCATGGCACAAATTTTGGTAAGTTTTATTTTCATTTTCATTTAGTTCAAAATATTTTGCTAAATGTCTCTTGAGATTTCTTCTCTGAATCGTTTGGTATTTGGAAGTATATTATTTAATCTCCAATATTTGGGGACTTTCCAACTGCCTTTCTGTTATTCATTTCTAGTTTACTTCCATTGTGTTCTAGTGGCATTAATTCCATTGTGGTATGGTTTATATTCCTTTAAATTTTTAAGGTGTGTTTCATGGCCCAGAATGTGATCTCTCTTGGTGTATGTTCCATGTGAGAATGGGAAGAATGTATGTTCTACTGTTATTGAATGCACTTGTGTATAAATATAAATTGTATCCAGCACTTGATGGCACTGCCAAATTCAGCAATAATTCTTACTGATTTTCTGCTTGCTTGGATCTGTCCTTTTCTGATAGAATAGTGTTGAAGTCTCCAGCTACAATGGTTGGGTTCATCTCTTTCTCCTCAGTTTCATTTTTTTTCCCTCAAGTATTTTAATGCTCTGTTTTTAGGCACATGTATGTTAAAGATTGTTCTGTATTGTTGGGATTCTTCACTCTATATAGTGCCCTCTCTTTATCCCTGATAATTTTCCTTGCTTTGATGTCTGCTGTCTGAAATTAATATAATCTAACTTTATTTTGATTTGCATTTACATAGTATATCTTTCTCAATCGTTTACCCTTAATCTGCATGTTTCTTTAAATTAAAAGTGGGTTTCTTGTAGACAATATGTCTTTGGGGCTTGTTTTTTGACCCACTCTGACAGTCTCTCTTTTGATTGTATTTAGACCATTGATGTTTAAAGTGATAACTGATCTAGTTGGATTAAAATGTACCATATTTTTACTGTTCTCTATTTGTTACCCTGTTCTTTATTTGTGTTTGTTTGTGGTTTTAACCGAACATTTTACATAATTCTACTTTCTCTGCTCTCTTAGAATATCAATTATACTTCTTATTGGTTTGCTTGCTATTTTGAGTGGTTGCCATAGAGTTTTCAATGTACATTTATAACTAATCCTTGCCCACTTTCAAATAGCACTACATCAGTTTGCTAGTAGTGCAAGTACCTCTTAGTAACATTTTACTAATTCTTTCCTCCTACCCCTTGTATCATTGCTATCATTCATTTCACTTATATGTAAGCACACATAACCATACATAGGCATCCATAATTGAATACATTGTTGCTGTTATTAGAACCAACTGTTATGTTAAATCAATTAAGAAAAATACTATTTTATTTACCTTCACTTATTCCTTATCTAGTGTTCTTTCTTTTTTTATGTTGACTGAATTTCTCACCTATGTCAATTTTCTTCTTTCTAAAGAACTTTTTAAACAATCCTTGTAAGGCAAGTCTAGTGGCAACAAATTTTCTCAATGTTTGCTTCTCTGAGAAAGTGATTCTCCTTTACTTTTGAAGAATAATTTCACAGGAGACAGAATTCTAGCTTGGTGGTGGTTTTCTCTCAATCCTTTAAATATCACACGTCATTCTCTTCTTCCTTGCATGGCTTCTGAGAAGTCAGATGTAATTCTTATCTCTGGTCCTCTAAGGGTAGGGCATTTTTTCCTTTCTGACTTGTTTTAATAATTTTATTTACTTTTGGTTTTCTGAAGTGTAAATATGTATGCCTTGGTATGGTTTTCACTGTATCATGATGGTGTTCTCTGAGATTCCTGAATCTATGGTTTGGTGTCTGACATTTATTTGGGGGAAATTCTGCCATTATTTCTTCAAATATTTCTTCTGTTTCTGTCTTTGTTTTCCTTCTGGTATTCCCATTATGTATATCTTACAGCTTTTGTAGTTTGTCTCAGTTCTTCCATATTCTATTCTAGTATTATTTTTTCTTTTATTTTCTGCTTTTCTGTGTTCCTACTGATATATCCTCAAGCTCAGAGATTCTTTCTTCAGCTGTGTCTAGTCTACTAATGAGTCCATCAAAGGCATTCTTCATTTCTGTTACAGTGTTTTTGACCTCTAGTATTTTTTTCTTAGAATTTCCATCTCATTGCTTACATTGTCTTTTCTTACATGTTATCTACTTTTTTCATTAGAGCTTTTAGCATATTAGTAATAGTTGCTTTAAATTCAGCCTGATAAATCCAGCATTCTTGCCATATGTGAGTCTGGTTCTGATGATTATTCTGTCCCAAACTGAATTTTTTGTTTTTTTCTGTCTTATAATTTTTGTTGAAAGCTCGCTATGATGTACTGGGCAAGAGGAACTCTAGCAAATAGGCTTTTATTGATGTGGCAGTAAGTTTTGTGGGGAAAGGATGCATTCTATAGCCATTTCTATGATTAGGTCTCCATCTTTTAGTGAGCCTGTACCTCTGGGTTGTGAACTTTACAAGTGCTTCTCAATTCCTCACCCTCCCTACTACCTCATGTGGGACAGGATGTCTATAGAGGGCTAGCGTTACATATTTCACTTCTTCCATGTGCAAGGACAAAGCTGGCTGAAGTTGGGTATTTCCTTTACCCAGGTCAGTCAGGTTAAAATCTGCAAAGATAGTTTCTTCTGAGGGCAGGACTTGTTAAGAAGAACAGAATTTTGTGGCATTTTTCTTTTTCTTTTCTTTTCTTTTTTTTTTTTTTTGAGAAGGAGTCTTGCTCTGTCACCCAGGCTGGAGTGCAGTAGTGTAATCTCGGCTCACTGCAAGCTCTGCCTCGCGGGTTCATGCCATTCTCCTGCCTCAGCCTCCCGAGTAGCCAGGACTGCAGGAGTCCGCCACCTCACCCGGCTAAATTTTTTTGTATTTTTAGTAGAGACGGAATTTCAGCGTGTTAGCCAGGATGGTCTCGATCTCCTGACCTCGTGATCCACCCGCATCAGCCTCCCAAAGTGCTGGGATAACAGGCGTGAGCCACTGCGCCCAGCCCGGCATGTTTCAAAATGGTTATTTTTCCCTCTTCCTGCCAAAAGCAGGAGGAGATATTTCTTCAGTATTCACTGTGAGAACCTCATCAGGTTTCAGGAGGTAAAGCTCACTAAAGTAAGGTGCCTCCAGGTGACTGAGTCTTCCTGGAGTTTTTATCTTCCAGGCTTATTCACATTCCAGAAATTCATCAATTACAGCACAGGCTTTCCTAGCCCCGCACCAGTTCCCACAGAAGTTTATGCTTTGTTGGTTTCCATTCTAGTAAGAGTAGTGATTCTCTGATTCACCTGTTTGTGTCTTCACTTTTGTGGGGCAGTGGTTTTGCCCTATGACCATCACATCTCTGATGGGTTCATGAAGAGTCGTTGATTCAGTTTGTTAGCCTTTCACTTGTTATTAGGATAGAGTAGTGATGCTCATGCTTCTTAGATGCTGAACTGGAAACTGGAACTCTTAGTTTGAATGTTGGCAGTAAATATTCAAAATTATCAGTTTAGTTAGACCTTTTGACATGTAAAACTAAAAACCACCTTGTACTGGCATTATAAAAATGGTTTCAATGTAGCAATGCATATTATTTAAAAATTGTACTCTGTTTTGCTGTGCCTAGCCCAATTCCTGGTATATAATAGTAGTTCAATAAATATTTATTAACTTTAGGCAGATGGTTTAATTCATGTATTTGTATCATTTCCTGTAACACCAGTAACCTAAGAATAATATATTGTAATTACTTACAGAAAACAATATTGGAAAATTGATTAACATTTTAAAACATTAATATTGCTTATTACAGTTCAACGTAACTACCACCTTATGTGATTATATTGCTCTAGTTGATTTTTAAACTTTGTAAAAATTTCCATCTACTGAGCTTATTAGCTGAAAGGATTGAATTCATTATTCTAGCTTTAAAATCAACAAAAGTAAAAGGTTTGATATATGCATCAGTTTGGATATTACCTACCAAAAGTGTAATAGAGGCAGATCAGGTGACTGAGGTCACCAGGCAGAGGGCTTCTTTGCCAGTCCATTTGGGAATAGTGGAAAACAAAATTGTTAAATTAAAATTTTATCCTCCAGAATGCACTAAACTAATACGTGTAAAAGACATTTAACTACGTTGTTAGTATGTGTACTTCTGAAATTATTAAAGTTTTAAATTGCATTAAGATTTTTTGGGACACCTTTTATTAGAACTTTCAGAAAATAACAGTAAACCAAGGCTTTTCTATATTTTTACCCATTAGTGGTTCTGTACAGCAGTGGTTCTCAAAGTATAGTCTATGGACCCCTGGGGATCCATGTTATTTGAGGTTACACAATAGTGAGTAAACACCTCTGGAACTTTAGTACCCAAGCAGTGGCACCAAGGTTTACTAGTAGTAGTCAGTATATTATTTGCCACCACACACATGCAATTAAAAGTAAAAAGCAGGTTTCACCTATGAATGCCTTTAAAGAAGTAATAAATATATTTTTAATATTCTGTGTTAACAAAGTGGGAAGGACTTTTAAAGCACTCTGTTGCATACCAAAGTACTATGGCTGTATCCAAAAAAACACTTAATGAAATGTTTGAGTTGTGAACGGAATTAGCTACTTTTTCCATGGAATAATATTTTTGTTGAAAGAATGGACAGGCAAATTGTGGTTGTTCAGACTTGGGTATTTGGCAGACATTTTCTCAAAAATGAACAAGATGAATTCATTTGTTACTTCAAGGATAACAGATAACATTTGTTGCCAATAATAAAATACAATTTTTTAAGTGAAAATTGGAACTTTGGAAAACTTGTATCTACCATTAGGAACTTGGCAGCTTCCTAATATACTTACTGACTTTTTGGATGAGATTTGTGGTAATAATGAATGTGATGTTTTGATATTGTATAATGAAACATGAAATGTATTAACATTTGGAAAACCTGCATAACTCAGTGAACCAATATTTTCCAACTAACAAATGCATGATGCACAAAATTATGTGTAAAAATACATTCTAGATGTAAGAAAGAACAATTAATATTAATGTGATAGAGTACAAGCAGTTCATTGACATAGTTTCAGATTCCACATTGTAACTAATATTTAAGAAACTACCTCTTGTTGAATCCTGGTATATTACCAAAGAATATCCAAAATTATCTGAAAAGGCTGTTAAAATACTCCTTCCTTTTCCAACTACATTTCTGTGTGAGGTGGGATTTTCTTTGTATACTCTGTTCAAATAACATATTGCAACAGATTGAATGTAGAATCTGACATTAAAATGTAGCTTCTTCCTATTAAGCTACATATTGAACAGATTAGGTAAAAATATAAAACAATGGCTGTCTTAGGTATTTTTTTATTTGAGAAATGTAGTTATTTTTCATACAATATTTTACTTATGTTAACATGTGATGGATTTATTGCTTAATAAATTAGTAATAAACATATTTTAAAATTCTCAGGCTGGGCGTGGTGGCTCATGCCTGTAATCCCAGCACTTTGGGAGGCTAAGGTGTGTGGATCACCCGAGGTCAGGAGTTCAAGACCAGCCAACCTGACCAACATGGTGAAACTCCGTCTCTACTAAAAATACAAAATCAGCCAGGTACGGTGGCAGGTGCCTGTAATCCCAGCTACTCAGGAGGCTGAGACAAAAGAACTGCTTGAACCTGGGAGGCGGAGGTTATAGTGAGCTGAGATCGTGTCACTGCACTCCAGCCTGGGTGACAAGAGAAAGACTCCATCCCAAAAAGTAAAAATTAAAATACAATTCTCAGTTTTAATGTCAAATATGGTACATATCAGTAGATAAAATTCATATAAACAAAAGCTCTTTGATGTCCTCAGTAATTTTTAAAAGAAGTAGATGGGTCCTGAGACCAAATAATTTAAAATTTACCGCTTTAAAATGAAATAGTCTATGGGAAATATATATATACACACACACATATATACATATACATATATACATATATATGTATATATGTAGAAAATTATGTTTCTACTGTGATGAAACAAGTTTGCTGCCTGTCAGGAGTCAGACTGGCGTAGGAGTGTCATAAAAGCACTTAGAAGTCTTACAGTTGAAAAATAGGCTTAATTTTCTTTGACTTGGTATTTCTCAGATTCTTGGATAAAATCTTATTTGTTTTCTGAGGAAAGGATGTTCATGAGGAATCATCTTTTGCAAATACTGCTTTACTTACACTTTGTTTTAAAGATCTAGTGTCTTGAGTAGGTTAAAATGTTATAAACCTCACAGTTCTCTAGTATAAAATATAAAGGGGGCAACTTTAATCATGAAGCAAATATATGAACATATTTCATGAGCAAATGGGACTGAGGATCTAGTTTTGTTTTTTTCAAAATGCCTTTAAGATTCTGTAAGAAGTTCAAAGTCTGTACTATTAGAATTCTTGTTTCTTGTCATTCAGAAAATTTTCACTGGTATAGGATAAGAAGGAGGTTATTAGTCATCTGGAAATTCTAACACTTCTTCAAGGTTTTGAGGCTATATTTTTAAATGGTAGTCTCAAGTTTTTGTGTATTTTAAAAATGCACCAGTGTGATTTAATGGAAGAGTGATGACTTAGAGGACTTACATAAGGTTGGTTACAAATACTGTGTCCAAAATTTATTGAATCTTTAATGGATAAGTTTATAAACATCAGCACCTGTAAAATGACATTATTATGACTACCTTACTAGGTTGTTGTAAGAAGAAAACTAAATTTTGATAGAGCCTTTAGTACAACCAATACACAGGAATTGAGTGCCTATCAGAGGCCAAGCTCTGTGCCAGGTACCAGGGAAACAAACATGAATAAAATACTGGCTCTTTCCTGAGCAAGTTTTGAGATGGGTTTCAGGGAAAGTCAATATAGTCTTAATCACAACAGAGAATAATAGTGCTGCAATAAAGTAAGTGAGGGGAGACAGATAGTTGTCCTCCAGTGGGTCTATTTACCCATTCTTTGCTAATAGAAACTCTCAGATTTAGAGAAACCACATTTTCCTTCTTCCAGTGCAGTAAGGTGTGGCCAAAAGACAATGACATCTACACAGAAGTGACAGATGCAACTTACTGATCCTGTTCTCAGATGAAAACTTTACTGTTTTTTCTCTTCCTTTGTGCTAGACCTTGGCCATGACAGTATTGAGTCACATTCATGAATATAAGGACAATATTTCGGGTTATGTTTCAGACAGAAGGAACCCAGATCCCTGGAAGACCTCATGTAATAGTTCAACCTCCTCTCTCCCACCACTCAGACCTTAATATGAGAAAGACAGAAAGAAAGAAATCTTTCATTTTGTTTAAGCCACTCCCCCTCACTTTTTTTTTTTTTTTTTTTTTTTTTTTTTCAGAGGCTTGTTCTGTTGCCCAGGCTGGAGTGCAGCAGCCTGATCTTGGCTTATTGCAGCCTCTACTTCCTGAGCTGAAGCAGTCCTTCCACTTTAGCTTCCCAAGTAGCTAGAACCACAGACATATGCCTCAAAGCCCAGCTAATTTTCCTTTTATTTTTTGTGGAGATGGGGTCTCACTATGTTGTGCAGGCTGGTCTTAAACTCCTGGGCTCAAGCAATCCACCAACCCCAGCCTCACAAATTGCTGGCATTACAGGCATGAGCCACTGTGCCCAGCCTAAGCCACTCTTACTAATTTGTTAAAGCACCTGAACTAGTATCCAAACTAATAGAGTAATCCTGGGATGCTCTAAGTCTCAGGCCTAGACCCCTTGGAAGGGATGGGGGAGGTGAGCATCAGGGAGAGCTTTCTGGAAAATGGAGTTCCTGAGCTAGGTTTTGGAGGATCATTGTGATTTGGAAAAAACTCTTCCCCAGGTGATTCTGACTCTATCCTCTTATAATACCACCCTCATCCATGAGAATCACTAATGTGCTGCCTCGTCATGAGATTTGACTTGTCCTTTGTTAGTAATATTCCAGTAGAAGAAGATCTAATTACATAGTAATTGCTTTATTCCTAAAACAAAACAAATTTGTATGGAATGTTTACTATATGCATATAAATAAAGGATATAAATATCCAATATGGATCTGCTGATATGGTTTGGCTATTCCCCACCCGAAATCTCATCTTGAATTGTAATCCCCATAATCTCTATTTGTCAATGGCAGGACCAGGTGGAGGTAATTGGATCATGGGAGTGGTTTCCCCATACTGTTCTTGTGATAGTGAGTGAATTTACATGAGATCTGATGGTTTTGTAAGTGACTGGCATTTCCCCTAATTACACTCACTCCGTCCTGCTGCCCTGTGAAGAAGGTCCCTGCCTCTCCATTGCCTTTTGCCATGATTGAAAATTTCCTGAGGCCTCCCCAACAATGCAGAACTGAGTCAAACCTCTCTCTTTTTTTTAAAAAAATATAAACTCTAGTCTTGGGTATTTCTTCATAGCAGTGTGACAGAGCTAATACATATACCTTATTTATATATTTATTTAATTTTTCTATAAACTCATTCTCCCCCCAGAATATAAGCTTCATTAAGACATGGTCATTGCTTTTTTTTTTTTTTTCAATGGTATCACTAGTACTTAGTGCAGCTGGACACATAATAAGTATTCAGTAAATTATTTGTTGAATTAATAAAGGGACAAATACACGTCAGACTATTGGAATGCAACCATAAAAAGGACAGTTCTACCTTGAACTCACAGTTAAATAATTACAAGGTTGTATAAGAAGCAGCTATAATAAAGTGAATGAAAATGAAAAGAAGGCTCCTTTCAGTTAATTAACCTTTATTATCAACAACGATACATTTAAACTTTTCTTGCTATGTACCAGTCTCCAAGAGCTTCATGTACTCATTTAATACAGCAATCCTACGAACATGGTACTACTGTTTATCCTCATTTGTAGATGAGGAAATGGGGTACAGAGAGTTTAAGTAACTTGCCCACAGTTGCACAGCTGAGGGTGGCACATTTACTTCTAAAATAAAATTCATAGATTTATAACTATATATGAAGTATATATATATAATTTATAATTATATATCACATAATATAGACAATAGATTAAGGCACAGCCCTCAAACCTGTATATCCACCATTATTCCTATCATAGTAATACTATCATGGTACTATCCTTCCAGTTACACCAAAATCAAAGAATCATCCTTGATTTCTTAGAACCCTATTTCTACTCTTGCCCATTTTCCATAAACAACCAGAATATTCATCTTAAACGTAGATCATGTCACTTCCCTATTTAACACTGTGCAGTGAGTTCTATGTGCTCCTAATGCATGTAGAATAGAAGTCCATAATTTTTATCTGGGCCTGGAAAGCCTGAGATGAGCTGGCCCCTCCCTGCCTCTTTAGTTTCCTCTCCTATTATTCTCCACAGTGGTCACCTTCCTGTGCCTGGCACAATGCCAACTCAGTGTTGTCATCCTTCCTGTTCACGCTGTATCAAAGGTACTGCCCCCACACCTTTGCTTGGATGGATCTTCTTGTATTTTTTAGGTCTTTGCTCAAGTTGTATCTCCTCTGGGTAAAGCTTTCTCAGCTCTCCCCATTCTAATATAGCCCTCAGAGTCACTTACATTGCATCACCTTGTCACTTCTCACTATTGGAAATTACTTTGTTTGATGATGTACTTGTACGTTATTTGTTTCCTCTGATATCCTCCAAACTTCATGTTGAAATGTGGTCCCCGATGTTGGAGGTGGGGCCTAGTGAGAGGTCCGTGGATCTGTCTTGAACGGCTTAGTGTCGATGAGTGAGTTCTCACTCTATTAGTTCACCTGAGAGCTGGTTATGTACAAGTAGCCTGGCACCTTTTCCTCTCTCTTGCTTCCTCTCTCTCTGTGTGATATACTTGCTTCCCCTTCACCTTCTGCCATAATCGTAAGCTCCCTGAGGCCTTCACCAGAAGCAGATGCCTTTACCACACTTCCTGTACAGCCTAGGGAACCGTGAACCGAAATAATCCTCTTTTCTTTATAAATTACCCAGTCTCAGGTATTCCTTTATAGTAACACAAACAGACTAACACACCTCCTCATCTATTTTATACCTTCATGAGAGGAGTGTTACCCTCATGTGCACTGTTCTATCTTTAGAGTGTGAATAGTGTCTGGCACTAGAGACACAGGAAACATTTGTCGAATAAATGAATCAGATTTAGTGTGAGACAAGCACATATTCTTCATGGTTCATGGAAACATACTGTTTAAATTATTCAAGGGCCTTTAATGTTTTCCTCCTAAAAAGTATGTCAGACACCAAAAATCAACCAGCAAGAATGTGAAATAGGACCAGTTCTAAAAGTTGGTCAAAACCATCATGGATTAAACATCTAGCATGTGACTGGCACTAAATACATTTTATAGGGTGAAAAAATGAATCCTTAGAGCCATAGACATTCTAAAAGTGTAATTTAAGCTAATAGTTTTAAACTCTTTACTTGAACTTGCAACTAAAGCTACTATCAAGGAGAATGATGACTTAGAATTTTCCCTTCATATTGTGTTCCACACCCACTGCATAATAAATATTGAACATGTGTGTGAAGAACAATTGAGTAAATAAATGAAGAAACAGAATAATGAACCAGATAAATGCTCAATAATAAAAGTAAAGAGGAGGCCAGGGACAGTTGCTCACACCTATAATCCCAGCACTTTGGGAGGCCAAGGCAGGTGGATCACTTGAGGTCAGGAGTTCAAGACCAGCTGGACCAACATGGTAAAACCCCATCTCTACTAAAAATACAAAAAATTAGCCAGGCATGGTGGTGGGCACCTGTAATCCCAGCTACTCAGGAGGCTGAGACTGGAGAATCGCTTGAACCTGGGAGGCAGAGGTTGCAGTGAGCCAAGATTGCTCCATTGTACTCCAGCCTGAGTAACAGAGTGATACTCCATCACAAAATGAATAAATAAATAAATAATAAAAGTAAAGAGGAGAGGCAGGAATAATGGGTAACTCAAATTGGATAAATGACTGTTAAAAAATCTAAAACTCACAAGTGCTTTAAAATATTTGCTATTAACCCGAACAAGTTTGCTTGTAAATCATAGCTAGGATTGGGAGCCAAAGAAATGGCTTTAAGAGAAAAAGGCCGAGAAGGCAGGAGAGATGAATCACATGGCAGTGCATTTAGAGGACGGAAAAAAAGAGAAATTTAAATTAGATTATTTATGACAACTTAGAAGTGAGACCACAAGAACAAATTTAAATACCAAGAAAATGTTCCTGTAGCCAAATGAATAAATAAAAAATCTCAGCTTTTAGAAATTCAGTACTTGGGTAAAACCAACCAACCAAGAAACAAATATAAATAAATAAATGTGTGTAACTTAAATAGACTTTTCTTGATCTCCAAATAGCTTGGAAAGAACAAGCTAGTGAAGAGAAAAGGGAAGAAGGAAGAAAGGAGGAAAAGAGGAGAGAGAGAAAATGAAATGAATTCCAGGAAATAGAAGGCATTAGGTAATATATTCTTCAGAATCGTCAAATATGGAGCTTAAATAGATTCCATGAAGTCTCACAATTACCTTAAAAGACACTATAATCAGCACTGTATTTTTCATCACTTCAAAGCATCTAGCTGCATAAAAATAATAACATCTTGTAGCTAGAAGAGATTTTCTAGTCCAAATCTTTCCTCCTAAGACACATATACCTTCAGGAAAAAATGAATTCTGATACAATGAGCATTTTTGAAACCCTATTTGAATATAATTCCTTCCCTATTGATAGTTTCAATAGGGATAGTTTTGATATTCCTTCCCTATTGAAACTATTGAAATATTTGAAACTATTGAACACAAATATTCAAATAGCACACTTAGCATTTTACATTCAGAAATTATTTTTTATGCTTTTGCACTTTATGCTCATTCTACAGTTATTGAATGAACGTATTAATTCTATATGGTAGAAAAAAAATTAGAAAAATCTTTAAAAACTCAGTAACTTCAGTTATCTGAGCCCTTTGAAGCCTAATATATTTGCAGTCTCAGAATGACTGCCTGACATTTCATTTTGCAAGAAGTCTAAACAACCACAATAAATTTACAAATGCAGACATGCCACAGTTAAATTTCATTTCACGCTCAGTAAGCAAACATTATCAAACTATAAGCACTGTCCTCCACTGTCTTTTTAACTCAAAATCTTGTAGCCAATGGAGGGCCGACCTTGAAATAGTTCACAGATGGATGAATTGGCTTAGTTTATTCACCAATTTGCAGATGAACAAACTTAGGGTATATTACTGTTTAGGCAGGTGGCTCTATACTTTATTTAATAAACAACACAAATAAGTAGTAATTGGACAGAATCAAATTAGAGGCCCAATTAAGAATTATTTGTGGAAAAAGTGTTTTAAACATAATGAGTATTTTTTTGTATATTTTGGGTTATCACAATGCTGAGGGTTGGGGATCGTTGCTAGCATTTCGTGGATGGTGGCTGAAGGTGCTAGAAGTATTAAAATGAGGGAGACATGGTTACACATGGAAAATTTATTCTGCATCCTGTACAACTCTCACATAACTACTATTAATAAAAACCTTTCTTCCCTTGAGACAGAGTTTCACTCTTGTTGCCAAGGCTGGAGTGCAATGGCGCGATCTGGGCTCACAGTAACCTCTGCCTCCCAGGTTCAAGCGATTATCCTGCCTAAGCCTCCCAAGTAGCTGGGATTACAGGCACGTACCACCACACCCAGCTAATTTTTGTATTTTTAGTAGAGACGGGATTTCACCATGTTGGCCAGGCTGGTCTCAAACTCCTGAACTCAGGTGACCCACCTGCCTTGGCCTCCCAAAGTGCTGGCATTACAGGCGTGAGCCACCATGCCTGGCCAATAAAAACTCTCATAAATGAAAATCTATCTATAATTATTTGAGCATGGAAGCAAATACTGTTATATAGACAAAGTATTTTTCAGTTTTAGTGTATAGTGAATATACTGGTTTTTATTCTGATGTCTACTTTTCTACCTTTTTATTTTCTGTATGTTGTATGGAAGGGCTTCTGATCCCGTCTCAAATTCAGAATTATTCATTAGAAGTGGTTGCAAGGATTTAACTATATTTTCTGTTGTAGCAATGCCCTCAGATCCACTTATTTGAAATACATATTACTAAATATATGTCAGCATTAAGACATTTTGTGTTTAGGCCAGGCATGGTGGCTCATGCCTGTAATCCCAGCACTTTGGGAGGCTGAGGTGGGCAGATTGCTGGAGCTCCGGAGTTCAAGATCAGCCAGATGGTGAAACCTTGTCTGTCTCAAAACAAAACAACAATTAGCTGCATATGGTGGTACATGCCTGTAGTCCGAGCTACTCAGGAGGGTGAGGTAGGAGGACTACTTGACCCTGAGAGGTGGAGGCTGTACTGAGCTGTGATTGCACCACTGGATTCCAGCCTGGGCAACACACCAAGATCCTGTCTCAAAAAAAAAAAAAAGGCATTTTGTGTTTAAATTATGTGCTCATGAGTTACATGATCTATGAATTTCAGTTAGTAAAGAGGGATATTACAAATCATTTGCTACAATGAAGTAGTAGTGGGTCTGATGAGAATAATATTAGTGCCACAGGACAGAGTATTTTTTTCTTTCCCATTCTCATCCTCAGTAGGTCAGGGCATCTCTCCCAAGGCCACATGAAGGCAGCAGCAGTTATTGGCATCTCATGCAGTTGCTATGACATCTGAAAGGGCCAGATTAATTTAATGTCTTAAAGATTTCTCTTATAGACTATATGTTTCATACTGTTACTAAAAAATAATACTGTAACCATTACTCAATCTAATTATGCATTGAAGGGAACTCTCTAATCACTGATCTAGGGAAGTTTGTAAATTGAAGATTTAATCTCAATAGTTGGTCCATTTCTTTTTTCCTAAGAGGGGATGAGGAATCTAATTCAGAAGAGTACAGAAATCATGTAAATGCTATATAGGCAATTGCCTACTTCCTAAAAAAGAAAATAATTAGCACTTGAAAAATACGTATTTGTTAACATATATTTGCCTTTGCTGGTTGAAATGCATTTTGTTGAATAATTCAACCTGCTTTATTGTCTCATGTGAACAAATTTTTGTAATAAATTTAATATTATAGTTTAGTGAACATTTAGCTCAACTGATAACCAATTTGTTATAATAGCCTGCTTTCTTTACATCAAAATATAGGGGTGCTGGAATTTATTTTAAAGTAATTAGTGTTTTGAGAGTCGCTAATCAGGATAGTACTTCAACCGTTTTTCACAAGCATTTATGCCTACAGGGGCCAGGTGGTAACTGAATGATTGAATTGTGCCCAGGGGAGGGACTGTAGCTAAATGGAAAGCACATGTTTATTTATGGGTGGCAGGCAGCCACCACTCAGCTCTAATCAATAGTTGCCATATTGGAATCAGGCTCAAGGTTACCAGATCTTTTGCTATTTCAAGAAAAAAAAAAAAGTTTGATTTATTCATGAAATCTCTTGACTTTTAGATGTTTGTCCGGTTTTAAAAAACAAAAAGGCCAGGCACAGTGGCTCATGCTTATAATCCCAGCACTTTTGGAGGCTGAGGTGGTCAGATCACAAAGTCAGGAGTTTGAGATCAGCCTGGCCAACACAGTGAGAACCCATCTCTACTTTAAAAAAAAAAAAAGCCAGGTGTGGTGGCAGGTGCCTGTAATCCTAGCTGCTCAGGAGGGTGAGGCAGGAGACTCACTGGAACCTGGGAGGCAGAGGTTGCAGTGAGCCAAGATCACGCTACTGCACTCCACCCTGGGCAACAGAGCTAGACTCCGTCTCCAAAAAAACAAAAGACCAAGAACAAAACTACAAACATTCTTCTGTGAACTGCCATTTGCAACGTCTCAACTGCCCCATCAGTTTAGACTGTAGAGCTCAATAACTGATAAATAGCACCTCTTACTGGAGGTTGTGCTATGGAGTGAAAGGGCCATTCTGTCTGCACAAAGAGTGGTATACCTAATTGAATGGACTTGAACTACACTACTCTTCTGTCAGCCCTTGGTTATATTATAATAGCTAACTGTTAAGCAATTGTAGCTATTATACAACAGTTAGCTATTATAATACAACCAAGAACTGACAAAGATTTTAGGTTGGCCCTTTATTGCTAAACATGGATCATTTTAGTGTAGAAGATGGGAAAAAATTCAGAAGTGTATTAGTCCATTCTCACATTGCTATAAAGAAATAACTGAGACTGGGTAGTGTATAAAAAAAATAGGTTTAATTGGCTCAGAGTTCTACAGGCTATAAAGGAAGCATAGCAGCATCTGTTTCTGGGGAGGCCTCGGGAAGCTTCCAGTCATGGTGGAAGGCAAAGGCAGAGTGAGCATCTTACTTGACCAGAGCAGGAGCAAGAGAGAGAGGGGGAAGGCGCCACACCTTTTTTTATTTTTATTTTTATTTTTATTTTTTTTTGAGATGGAGTCTTGCTCTGTCGCCCAGGGGCTGGAGTGCAGTGGCACAATCTCGGCTCACTGCAAGCTCTGCCTCCCTGGTTCACACCATTCTTCTGCCTCAGCCTCCCGAGTAGGGAGGGACTACAGGCGCCTGCCACCACACCTGGCTAATTTTTTGTATTTTTAGTAGAGACAGGGTTTCACCGTGTTAGCCAGGATGGTCTCAATCTCCTGACCTCATGATCCACCCACCTCAGCCTCCCAAAGTGCTGAGATTACAGGCATGAGCCACCATGCCTGGACAGGTGCTACACATTTTTAATGGGCCACATCTCATGAGAACTCACTCACTGCTGAGAGAATAATACCAAGGGGATAGAACTAAACCATTCATGGAAAATCCACCTCCATGATCCAGTTACCTCTCACCAGACCCCAGCTCCAATGCTAAGGGTTACAGTTTGACATGAGATTTGGTGGGGACACAGATACAAACCATATCAAGAAGGATGAGCCCAGGAAAATTGAATAAAATGATCTCGTTCCTCCGCCACCCCTCAGGTAGAGCACCAAGTGTCTAGCCTTCCGTCTTTTAGATTGTGGCCCATATACTCATGCTTTCCCTCCTTTACATCATCTATTGCAACATCCTTTCCTTCTTTGTGACCCAAGTGGACCTCTCCTAAATAACAGCTTCCTTATCCTGGCTTCCCAAGCATCTCTGATTGTTCTAATAAGCTTTTATACCTTCTGCTGTATGCCTTCAAATATATGGCTAAACTCTTAAACTCCTCCCCAACACCACCAAACCACATCTCATATAAAAATTCTGTCATTACAAATACTGAAATGTTAACAAATGTAATCCTTCAGATGTAAACAAATAATAGAAAGGTGCTTATGTATAATTTCTGTTTATTTCTGAATGCAGAGTTTGGTATATAGATAATTTTACTTTGCATTAGTTCTTGTGCAAAAATAGTTGCTTACCACTGCTTGATAAAATCAGTCCCTAAATACCAAAATTAAAAAATCAAACTCGAGTGAAATGTTTTAAGTTGTTCTATGCAAATGGGATCTTCTTTCTATTAAAGAGTGAAGCACCATCTTTTCTGTAAGTTAGTCCTTTTAGATTGAACTGGGAGCTTAAAACTACAAAACTTAATATGGACTCTACTAATTTAAGAGTTAAAATTCAAGTGTAGCGTAAAATTTATTGCCTGCATTATCTCTGGGAGACACATATACTTGAATTAATCACATAAACCAAGATATATGTTTGGTCCATTAATAATGAAAGTTGACAATTATTTTCAAATTCCATTTCAAGATAAAATTTACATAGAAAAGAATGAACTTGAATGCATGTAATTGTTAGATAGACAAAATAATTTCTGAACCGGTGTGAAAAATACCTGCTATTACCTGCCGTGATAGTGTTAGCTTCATGATCTTGGACAAACCACTAAAACACCTTTGAACCTTTTTTTTGCTCATGCATAGAGGTATAATGACATTCACCTCATTATTAGGGCTGTTGGGTTAAATTAAAAGATTGTGTATTATTATTGTCATATATTTAGTGACTATTCAGGTCTAAACTCCAGATCTTCAAATTTCTCATTCACTATTTGTTAATTATTCTAGTTTGTTTTGGTTGAGGGAATCAGAATAATAAAGGATTTGAAACCCAAGGACAAGTGATTTTTTAATTTAAAGATGTTCATAAACAATTTATAGCATCGTTTTGTCAGCATCATTAAATTAGTGTTTCTTTTCATAGACTCACTCCTAAGGCATACAAAATGGGAAATTTCTGGGAATAAAGGAACTTCCCAGAACCATTGAAAGTAACTACACATTTTAGACGTGAGATGTTCTTGGCTGATGAATATTTGCCTTTCTAAGTAAATTTCTCCCTGCTCCATCATTATCAATTTATATCTGAAAATAGGGAACTGTGTAAATCTAGAAGACAGACAAATTGCTTGTGAATCTAACAGAGAGTGCAAAGTGCAGTCAGTTCCCTCTGGGATGATCCTACAAACTTGACATTACGCAGATATTGAACAACCTTTATTCAGTAAGAAGCTTTTTTAAAAATTATATATCTGGGAACATGGAGCTGCAGAACATCATTAGTTTCATTGGTAATATACTGACATGCTTCATTAATTATATTGTAAACAAATCAGATTTTTCCTGGTGTTAAAAATTATCTTTCGCTTAAAGACCTGAAGAAAAAAGCTATAGAGGAAAAAAAATTGTTCATGATTAACGCTGACTTCTCCAGACTTTAAAATACCTATCTTGTCTAGTATGAAGTGTTTCTGATTGTTGTACTTAAAAATAATTTTTTAAAGCTTGTGATTTTTAGAGATAAAGGATGATCAGCATGTGAGCATATTATGAAATTTCTCTCTTTCCACTGTCTTCACCAAGAAAATTAAATTTTGTTTGCTGTTTAGCCCATTTACTTTCATGTTTTAAAAAAAATGTGGCAATTGAGCTAGGTTTATATTTGAGTTCAAGTGTAAGTTGAGTTGGATTATTTGTATTTCTTTTCCCTTAAACCAGGCAGTTTGCTTTATTTGCTGATTATGGTATGCTGTTACTAAGCCTATGAGAAGCTTCTCTGTGAAGTGCATTTTAATATTTAGATCAAACAGTGATTGGAATACATTAATGCCCAGTGGGTAAACGTGTCATTTGAAAGCAGCTGCTGAGCCTTCTCCCTGCTGCTCCAATTAACACATACTGCACACTCCTGTCAGCAAGAGGGCTGTGCATATGGATGAAACCACTTTGCTGCTTATTAATATGATATGCAATAGAGCACAAAGGGTTAATCAGTCCGCCCATTGCAAAACAATAGCTTTTCAAGAGGTTTCCCAAGCACATGTTTTGAGATAATGTGGGCTAGGATTAGGGTGTGGGATTAGCAGGTAGGAAAGTCAGTTCAGTCGCTAACTTTGGTTCAGTCCATTGACTAATATGTTTCCCCGCCCCTCTCTTCTCCTATACCCCCGCCCCGATGATGGGATGGTGGAGACATTGGATAGTGAAATTCTAGTGCTGGGACTCCTCTTGCCTCAGCTGAATCTCTTGAACTTTGTTTTGTTTTGTTTTGAAGCCATTTAAAGTCCAAAGCTTTGCTATTTGTTTTTTCTCTTAGTCTTTTGTTACCATTTCACTTTCTTTCTCTTTTCCTTTTTTTTTTTTAAAAAAATTACAGATTTGACAATTTATTGAGCTAAATGAGAAATATTTTCAAGGTAAACCCATATCACTATTATTTTCTTTCCCCTCCTATGGCCAAAGTCACCGTGTTCATGGTAGCCCAGAGGCAGATAGAAGGGTAGCTGTCCTGGTCCAGGTTTGGTATTGGTCATTCATGCTCCACCGACTCGCAGAGCAGCTGGGCTGTTGCTGTGCTCTTGTGCTAGCTGTGCCGTGCTGCACGGTGAGAGATGGACCGTTTCCTGGGTTTTGTCAAGGCGATAAGAAGATCTAGGAGAAGAAAGGGGAAAAAGTACCGACCAGAAGAGGATTACCACGAGGGCTATGAGGATGTCTATTATTACGCTTCAGAGCATTTTCGAAGTAAGCGCTTCTCTCCATCCTCCGGTTCCTTCTCGCATGCTGGGGCTAACAATAAACCTTGTGTGGAGCCTTAGTCTTAAATGCAAAAGGTTTCTCAGATGGTGTTCTCTGTGAGCAGTCTGTAAGTACTGAAGTGCTATGTTTTGCTTGATTTGTTGCAAGAACAGCCATTAGATAATAGCATCTAAACAGTATCACCAGCCAAGGTCTGTACACATTGTTAATATTTCTGGTGGAATTAATTATGTTATTTTAATAAGCCATTCAAAAAAGTTACAAGCCAACATAGTAGGTGGCCAGAATATGCTCTGTTGTAGTCGTTGCTTTCCTTTTTCTTTCAGAATAAGGAAGGCTAGCTTATTTGGAAGAAATAATTGTTCATGTTCAAGTTGATGTTAATGCTTAATGCTCCTGATACCGACTTCTAGACAGTTATCTGTGATTAATCTGAGATGTTGTTTGTACAAAGAAGTTCAAGTACCTTTCTCTGACGCATGTTTACAATTTTGTTATTAAATAAGGTTAATTCTTATTTGCTGTCAGCTAGAAGCAGTGATACCTGTGGTATCCGTAGTATGTCTATATTGAGACATTTGTAAATTAGCTTATAAATAGAAGAGAACTAGCATTTTTCTTTTATCTGTCAGTGCTTTAAGTTTCTGGTAAGGTTTAGACTTGTCCCACTAGATTTAAAAGGCCCAGAAATGCCTAAGGGTGCAGAGAGAAAGCAGCTATGCACAGAGATCACTGAGTTTATGATGTGCCCCAAATGGGGGAAGATGACAGTTACATATGATCTACATTTTTAAAAAGGTAAAAATTGTTTATTTGTCTTCTTGAATAAGGATCTTTATAAACTTGTATTTCAATCCTAATTAGCTCTGGTCTTTTGATGTCTGATCATGAATGCATCCCACTTATAACCTCTGAGCATTAACTAATAAATAATTTAAATCCCAATTTCTGTGGTATTGAAAGCCATGAGAATTCCTTCTAAATGCTAGCAATTCTGTTGTGATTGATGAAGGCGGAGGGTTGAAAATTCATGTGGTGGCGATAATACAAGAATGTAAAATTGTAATTATTTGATATTTGCTTGAGTAATGTGGCTGTATTGCTTTTACCTGAGTAACCTCTGAGTTTTAGAGATGTTTCTCTTTTAAATGTGTGTACGTGAATAATGTGTTCTAACAGAGTGACACTCTGTTTCCTAAATTTTGTTTCCATAATATATCCTAGAATTTAACTAAATTTTATGTCACATCAAAAAATATTGTCAGATTGCATGTGTAATTCTGAAAACTTGGAAACTGAAAAAAAAAAGGAGCTTATGAACTTTTAATTAGACTGGTAGTCATTGTACAAATTTTTTGCAGTCAATATATACTGAGTCAAATTCATGCCATCTCAGGTTTGTACTGTGATATATGTTTGTAGAAATAGAATTGAACAATATTTCTCAAATGTCTGCATACTGCTAGCTTTGGTAAGAATTTAAAAACAATAGAATTACTCTGTAAGTTTATAAAATGTCCTGACAAGAAGAACTATTTATGGAGGTATCTAAGAAGTATTCCCAAACTAGAGTTAGGACAATGATATAATGAAGATAGTAAGTAGTCTTTATACATTAAATGAAATAACTTAAAGAGAATCATGTTTTATCTCATTTGTCAAGGCCATGCTAAGGATAAGATGTTAAATAGCAAAAGTCATTTCCTTTAGCTACAAAACTGACATGTTTTTCCTGTGATTTATCAAAAGACACCCATTATGTAATATATAAATTGTGGAGGTAGTTGCAAATTGAGTCCCCAACTTGAAACTACTACATAATAAACAGAATGTGTCAGAGTGGACTCAGGCACTTGGGATTTGGCATTTCATCAAATGTCAAATAGCCAGGGGTTTTAAAGAAGATAAGTCATATAACACAATGACTTCTCAGTGCATCTTTTGGCTTTGGTTTCAGGGCTTCTCTGAATTGGGTAGGGGAGACATTCACTTATATCTTAGTGCTGTAGAAAAGCATTAAAGAGTGAGACTGACCTTAAAACCAGTCCTCTCAAATGGGTAATATGGTTGAATTCAATTACATCTACAACATATCTGTTTTAATTAGTTTTTGTCATAATTTAAAAGTTTATACTCTATGTGTTTTTCTAGATGGCTTAGAAAAACTATTTACATTAAGGCTGAAAACGTGGTGGAATTTACTGATGATGTTCACATCTTCGTTAATGGTGCTATCGATGAACCAGAAGTGTCATTCTTATTTTTCTCCTTAGAGTGTTTGTTTCTTGAAATAAACTTAACTCTCTGTCTTGTCAGTTTTTCCCTTGGAGCAGTTTGCCATAAGAACTTTATACGTGTAACAATGAAATATTGAGCTAAAAAGAACCTCCCAGAAAATTCTCCAAGTTTGCCCTCCCTGTAGTACATTTTCCAGTTCTGATATTTAATTTTATCCTAATTAATGTCTATTCTATTGTGGGTTCTGATATAGTTTCCCCACCCTTTCCTTCATCTTAAATACAGCATCACTTATAATCTCATTAAATGCCAGAGTCTGAATTAAAATGTCCATAGGGTCAGATGCTATGAAAGAGAAGTTATTTTAATAATGGATGACTTTTCTGAAATTCCATCAAAACTCAGTTTTAGCAGTGACAATGATGATAAAATGATTTTAAATCTCCTCTGACTTTATATTGACCTGATGTATGTCAATGTACATGAGATGGTCATGTTTGATTTTTTTAAAAACTGCTTTCATCACTCATCTATCCTTCATAATTCTAGAGTTAGAGTTTAAATAAACTAGACAGATGCATGCTTTGGGTACGTCACCAAACATTTCTGGGCTTTTAGAATGTGATACAAGGTGGCTTTGTCTCTAAAGATTTTCCCAGTTGTAGAACTATATTATATATATTTTGAACGTTGCTAGATTTCCAAAACAATTCAGGTAAAAGTATTGACCACAGAATTTTCATTGGTATTTAAGGCAAAAAGAAATCTCTTAAATATCCTGAGGGAATTGTCTTTCTGGCAGGAATGCTCAGTAGGGAGAATTCCTGTTACTTCAGAGTCATAATCTATCACTGAATATTAAGTAGTGTTGGAGAATTTTGATAAACCTTTGAAATTATGAAGATGTTTGTAAATTCGAGACTGCATTTTTTATTTAATCGTATCCACCAAGAAGCATCATTTACTTTTTGAAATTCTCACATAGATGATTCATTTGGTATTTTTCCTTGAGAAAAACTTGCTTTGATTACAAAACTGTCATAAACTTGAATGCAGTCAACAGCTAGAAAAGGACCCTAACATTCCATTTTATTATGTTTGGTGTTTTTGTTTTTCACAAAATACTGTGTTATGGTAATGTCTTTTTATAGGCTCTGGCAGGTCATATGTTAATTTATCTGTCATAGAAAAATAAAATGTCTGATTCTATTGTCATGTGTATTTTTATTTAACCACACTGGATAATATTCAAGCTGTAAGACAGATAATGTATACTATACAAGCAATCTCTTAACGCTGTTCTTATACATAACAATCCTGACCTCTTGCTGTCCATGCAGCTGAATTACTTGAGAAGGAAGAATTTGTCTCTTATGAACAGAGGTATGTGAGTCACTCTCATGTACAATGCTAGTATCTTATACACACGTGTAATGGTATGGAATTAGGTGTAGGGCTCCTCCATGGTAACTGCTGTTCTTGATCTTCTTCCTGACTCACCTAGATTGAAGAAAAGCTGTGTGGTAAAGCTCTCAAGGCAGTCATTAGTGACCAATTAACTTTGCTTACTGAGGTCATTTCAGGGAAACTGGAGAAAGGGAGGAACATGAATATGGTTTAGACCTTCTGAGTAAAAGGGTCATTTTTATGTACAAATTATTTCATTTGTTGTTTTGTTGTTGTTGTTTGCCTATTTTAATAGATATTCAGCAGTAATTGTGATGTGTGTGTATGAAATCATTGTTAGCTAAGTTGTTTTATGATGCATTGTATGCATTTACAATTCCTAGTTAGGCAATTCAGGCTTTAAAGTGTCTTAGATATTCAAATTGCATTTTAAAAGGGTGCTTCACTTTCTTTCATGTCATTGAAAAACACTATGCATTGTTCTTCTTAGAAAAAAAAAAACAATATTGGTGGGTGTTTGTAGAATGATAAGTTTTAGGCTGTGGTGTGGGTGATTAGGTAAGTAATTTATTCTTTAGAGTTTTCCCCCTTTGGTAAATTCATGTAACCACACCCTCTGTGCTTCAGGAAACTGACATCTAATTAGGACTTTCTTTCTTGATAAGTGTGCCACAAGGCTAGAGTGAGAACTCTGACATATACTTTGGAAAGATGCCTGATTTGTGCAGAAATATGTGCAAGAGCTGAACATATAATCAAAGGGATTGTTGCCTTCCTCAGCCTGTGGGGGATGACAGGGAAGAGGAAGGAACTGGGGAGGGGAAAAGGAAGGAGAGAGGGAAACACATTTCATAGGCTGCCCTTACTTCTCTAGTGCTTACAAGCATAGAAGCCATTTATTTCTATGTTAAAAATAGTGGGATCATCAAACTGACAGGTCTTGGATGTGAAATCCTGGATGATTCAAGCCTTAGCTGTATTTAGTTTAACTCAAGAAATCCCAGATGAATTAGAAGAAACATCAATTATAAAGAAATAGGACAAACTTGCTTGTTTTATGACTATACTACTTATTTTTCTTCCCTAAGAATTGCTTTCCATCTATAGTATATTTGTCTTGTTGAAAATTGATTGGCTAGCATGTTCCATTTGTTTGGTTATTTTGTATCACCAACTTTCTTGTCTCAAGCTATATTTTTTTCTACATGGAATAAAGAAATACTAAAGTTGAAAGGGACCTTAGAATCTACTTTGTCAACCTGAGTATTTTTTTAGATAAAATAACTAATATATAAATAAGTTAATCGACTTACGGAGTCCCCACTGATCATTGTGGAACTGGGAGTAGCAGCCAGACTCCCTTATTGGGTCTGGTCCTTCACCTCTTACCCCACTTCTGTTTTAGCTCACTGATGACCCTTCTGGTGATATTTAAGCTCCAGGATCATCTACATATAAATATAACTGCTTAGTTCCCTGATATGTGGCTTTATTTTCTTTTAACAGTAGGCCATCTTAAACTCTTGAACAAAAACAAACTCCTAATTAAATATTGCAAGTCAAATTAACATGCTGTTTTTACAGATGATGTTAATTAAAGTGATTGTCAGTGGCTCAAAAACCAGAGGTGATTTTCTGTATCACTTCTTATTTGCTCTATGGTTTGCAAATATAACTACCTTCATCAATGAATATTCTTTTAGGGGACTTAATTTGGCATAATTATTTCAGACAGTATTAGAGTTAGGAGGGACTTTGGAGTCCAGTTGGTAAAGGCGTACTATCTGAAATAAAAAGTCCTTCTTCAATATCCCAGCTATATGGACATCCAGCTTTCATTTAAATCCTTCCAATGTGAACACGTTCATTTCCAGACAAGGCAAGTTACTGAATAAACCTATGCCTCCTTTAAATAAATTGTAAGTTATATGTTAAGTTGCTGGCTTATTCTAAGAAATACAATATGTGTTCAAAATCTATATCTTGACCCAAATAAACATAGACTATTTAATGTGCAATAAGATTTCATGCTTCCTTTTTATTCACATTACTCTTTCACGGATGTAACATATGGCATGTGGAGGTGAGTAATTCCTTCAATGCTATTTCTGTTTTAACTGTACAAACTCAGAAAGAGCTCTGTATTGGGCCCACATCCATGTGGTAATTTTTATTTCTTGTTTTCTTCTTTGTTGATTTCCACAAGATCACCAAAGCTTCTATTTATTTAATAAAAAGCATGTTCTAGTGCTTTCTGTTTGCATGATGTAGTGGTCATCTGCCTTAAAACTCTTTTCATTCCCCTTGGAAGAGCAGTGTTCATGTTTAAAATACACCTGTTTCTCCTTCAGTTCTGTCATTATTGATTGATCAAAACTGTGATCATTTGGGTTACAATTGTAAAATTACCACGTTTTAGTCTTTAGTGATTTATCTGTTAATGAGCTCATAAACTGAGCTGAGTCAATCAGGATGCTCCTGTGGGACTTTGCAAATTCAACCCAGTGCACTGTGCTCATGGAGAAACCATTCTGGAGTGGGAGGGAATCCAGCACACATCCAAAGGAGATGGACCTGAAGGATCAAGAGGCTCCGCTCAGGATTGTAGTCACCAATTCCAGTCCTTAAGGTCTCTAGGTTAGAGAATTAGAAAGGACCAGAACCCAGATTGGAACTCAGATCAGCTAGTTTCAAGTTTGATAGTGTTGGTAAGCTCTTATTTGGAAAATATGATTCTTTAGTTATTTTCATTTGATCGAAATAAATGCCACAGACGGAAACTATATTCTTTCCATAAAAGTTTCCATTCTCCCAAAATATAATTCTCTTAATGGGGCTAAAAACTATGTGACTTTAGATGAATCATGTGGGTCAGTATGCTTCTTCAGTTTCCTGTTTGTAAAATGGGATACTAAATCCCAGTGGAGAGTTCTGAAGACCCAAGAGAGAGGAATCTCTGGCAGGTCTAGTCAGTAGAGTTGTGCCTCCCCAGAGCAGCATACATCACAAACAGCTGGAAGAAGGGGATAGCTAGTAGGCAAATTTAAACAGATGACGTTCCACTTAGCAGCATATCTGCAGTGCATTTAACATTCTTTGCCCTTACTTTTCATTTAGAGAGTTAAGTCTTGTTTTAGAGGGGAATGCACAACTTCCCCATGTACCTCTCACCAGATCATTCACCATGATGCCAGATGGAAACATGCCTGGTGGTATATTAGAATATAATAGAACTTTATTCTGCTTTTTAAAATTTGAAGTGTTGGAATTCTACCCACTATCTCACTAACTATTACATAAGCTTAAACAACCAAAAAGCTTTTCTGAAACATCCAGCTGTGGAACTGAATTATTTGGATCTGTAGATATAAACTAAACATCAGCAACTAGGTTTATAGATATGTAGAAACTGTATAATGCTTGAATTTTCTTCTTATCATCTTTATTCTTTCAAGAAGATTGTATTTGTGGTAAGCATCCCACCATTTTTATTCATTCAGCAATTACTTGATGATGCACATGTCAAGTGTCATTCTCCATGCTGGAGATACCGTGGTACAGAAGACAGAGAAGGCCCTTGCCCTAGTGGAGTTAGAAAGCTAAAAAGAAAACAGAAAACTAGTGACAAGTGCAATGAAGAAAACCAGATCGAAGTTTTGGGATGGAGTGCTGGAGGTGGTGAGAAGGGTGAGCGTTTGAGACAGAGTGTTCGTTCTTGGAGAATAGGATGTTGGGATGCCCCTGATTGAAGAGACAGAGTCATTGTGTAATCTGGATAGGAGACTGGGGCATAAAGCCTCCAGAGATAAAAGTGTATTCATTCTAATACAGTACTTCCCTTCCATCTTCTGGATGGCTTGTTTCCTTGACATTCATTTGTTAAACCAGTTTTTGTTTTTGTTTTTTTAAATTCAGAATCCATTTTTTCCTAGGAATAATGCACTCAGAATAGGAAAAATGCAGATTTAAAACCAGGCCTAATCATGAAGTCTTCTTGCAATATTTCACTAACAGGTAAAAGATGACTGTGGCCAAAGGGGGCATAGTTGCTGGAGAACACCTCTATTTTGCTGAGAAAGACAGGGCTGCTGTTGCTATTCACATAGAGGAGTCTTCTGTTAATATACTGTTGCAAAGTTAGGCATTGTGTAAAGTGGGGGTGGTGGTTTGGGGATATGAGAAGATGGTTTGCTCTGTCTGTAGAATAGTGTCAATAAGTGTGTCATAATCTTCTCTGTATTTGGATCCTAAACATCCATTGAGCATGATTCTTAAGCTAAAAGTATACTTACCATGTCATCAGAGGATACTAAAATGTATGACTGCTTTATAGTTTGTTGTTTTCTGTAGAACAAAATTATTTTATGCTTCTCCCTGGTCTTTCAAGTGCACTCCATTATAAAGATTCTCAATGGCTTTTGTATGTCCAAGGAAAGATTATATGTCAAAGAAATTATTTCCAGAAAGTGCACAAAGTTGTACAGGGTCTTTCAGGTTACAGCCCACAGCATCACCATCTTCTGTGCTTTGTGGAGAATTAGACCCTTTATATTACTATTGTAGATTATGTTACTATCAGTAGATAAGTAGGGAATTGTATGTTGCTTGTTGGAATAAGTTATTTTCTACATAACTTACTATTTGTTAAATATGATTCAGAGGATTGGACTTTTATGTTTAAAAATTTAAGATGAAATACCTGTTTTCTGATAATTAATCTGAACTGCTTTTCAGGATGGAGTCTAGCCAACAAACTTAAAATTTATGTGTAGTGTCAGAACAGTGGCAAACATTTTGTGAAAACAGGTGCTTTTGATTACTGCTGAGCTGGTCTTATGTTTTCACATTGTGCTTCTGCTGGCAGTGGTATGTGGTTCATGAATTTTCAGGTGCAGAAAATAACTTTTGATTTGTGAAGCCCCGTTTTTGAGATAAAACTAGGCACATGTCAAATGTAAGCAATATGGAATGTGAAGCCAACAATGGCATCCTTGCTGATTCTAAAAATTGGATATAGGTTAACAAATAGCTGTAGTGGAAAGTTTTACAAATGATTACAGCTCTGATTAATACTTGTTTTTGTAAACTGTAATCTGCATGCAGAAAAAATAAGTTCTGCAAGTATTTTGAAGACATGAATATGAACTTATTATACCTTGAACAATTTTGCTGAGTACATTTCACCCTGCTTATAATCATGATCACTTTTAGGGGAACAGCTGTTAAAATTTAGGGTGAGATGTACGGGTACTCAGCAGTTGGTTGCAAATTTCCACTTTATGGATTTACAGTGGTCTTTCATTATTGAAGTAGAATTGGGGAATCCCCAACACCTTAAAACTGTTATTTATGGCTGGTTTTATCTGCCAATGCCGAGTTTTCATGATTTATAGGAACAAACACCTCTCTCTTTTATTCTTAAAAATTCCAAATCTTTTGCGTAATGGTGTTTTTAGCACTATTTGGAAGATGATCAGGCATAAAAGGAATTGTAAAGCTAAGAACTGTTGGGATCTTCCAATCCAGCCCTCTGATTTTGCATAAGTTTAGTATCTCTAACAACTGAGTAATTTGCTCAGTAATTGTTTAAGGCTTAAAGAGAGAAAATATCTAACTCAAGATTACACAGCTCAGGATAGAAGTAACGTAAGTATTTAAGTCTCTGTACTTGGTGTATTTTTAATCGTATCCTCCCCCATTCTTTTCCCATTGCTTCAAACACTGCCTTCATGTGAAGTTTCCCACAGCCCTGCTCACTCTCCCAAGGGTTAGCCCTGGAGCCCCTGTGTGTGTGACTGGCACCCCACTTACTCCATTGTGTTGTGATTACTTACATACCGTGTCCTTTTGTGAGTGCCATATCCTCATCTTTGTATTCCAGCATCTAGGACAGTGCCTGGGCCATCTATAGATGTTTCTGTCTTAAAAAC
>NW_012121821.1:3172877-3219673 GCF_000951035.1 Colobus angolensis palliatus | reverse complement strand
CCTGTGAAGAAGACTGATTCCCATAAGCCACCCACAGAAACCTATCTCATTACTTTGTAGTCACTATTCATGTGTTTGAAATGATTAGGACGTTTAGAAAACCATACTGTGGCTGTAAGAATCTTAGTTTGCCGTATCCATGATTCTGATACTATTCCTCTCCATCTACTACTCTGTGTAGCATAGGAAAACACAGCTCTTGCAGCAAATGTTTTGAAAATCCAAATGCAAGGAAAATAGAAGGGAAAGAAGTGGTTATACTTTATAAGATTCTTATAGACCTACCTTTTTCTTTTCAACACACACTTGCTACGAAGTTTATTATGCTTGATCTCCTGAGATCAGTGCATGCTAGGCCCTGTGCTTAGTAATTTATGTGCATTAGCTCATTTAATCCACACAACTCCATGAGATTAGTGCTATTATCTTTATTTTCCAGATAAAACTTGAGCCAAATGAGCTTAATTAATTTTCCAAATGTTACGCAATTGTCGGTATGTTAGCTATTATCAGCAAATATGCAATTAAGCACTACTATGTGCTGAGAGCCATGGCAGAAGTGTCCCAGCTCCCAACTGCAGTGCTGAGTGCCATCCTTCCCCATGTTGCTGGTCAACCGTGCCTTCGTGATGGCAACCTCAATCCTCATGATGGATTGATAAACTCTTGAGTCAGCCTGGATATAATTCTATGTCTCCAAAAGGAGAAAAAGCAGCAAACGCAACATGCTCTTATGACTAACCATTTTTGTGACTTCTCAGTACGTTCATTCAATTATTTTGTATTCAGTTGTACTTTGAATAGGAGAATTTACCTTACACTCTAGTGTGACTTTGTTGTTATTGTTTTTTTCCCACTGAATCTGAAATTAGGGACTGATGTATGTAATTCACAGCATACTTGGACTGGAAGAAAACTTATCACCAAGGTGAGCAAACAGATCTACTTCGGAGTTGGGACCTTGACTCAGGTTTGTGTATAATCCCTCAGCAACGTAGAACAAGAGCAGGAGGGCTGTGACATTGTCCTGTGTCACATCCAGCCATCAGAATATTTGAATATGAATGCATTTTGTGTCTGTAATACCTAGAACTCAAATTATGAAAAGCTAAACAGTCCAAAAGCAATGCATCTATATAAACAAAAATGTGAATGTGGGTATAAAACTTCCATAAGAGCAGAGAGTTCTCTGAGGGATTCCAAATAAATCCTAGAATTCGTGAGAACTGGAAAGCTATATCGGAACTAGTTTTATTTATTTATATTTTTATTACTAAGTCACACATGAATCATATTCTCTTCTTCTATGAATAAAGTAAATACCCACATATCAAATTTACTGATAGGAAATATTTTTCAAATAGAGTGAAATTATTCACTATAAAACATATGCGTTTTTAGTGAATATTATTTGAATTATTGGCAGCAATGGTCAGGGAACTCTTAGTGTCAGGTTGTGTAATTTATGTTATCTAGTTTGAACTTGGCTTGGAGTATTGTAATTGTCTCAGACAACTAGCTCTGTGTTCTTTTCATTTGGAAGGTTTTGCTTTTTATTTTTTAGTTTTTACTTCATAAAGTTGAGTGCTCTTCAATCAGAACTTGCAATATTTCATTTCAATGAGACAGAGATCTCTTGGTTTGAGTTGTAATAGCAAACCTCAGAGATAGTCCCATATAGCTTGGGCAACATAAGGAGACCCTGTCTCTATAAAAAATTTACTTTTAAAATTATTTCATTTTGTAGATATGGGGTTTTGTCATATTGCCCAGGCTGTTCTTGAACTCCTGAGCTCACACTCACCCCTCGACCTCTCAAAGTGCTGGGTTACAGGTCTGAGCCACCATGCCCAGCTTCTCAAAAAAATTTAAAATTAGCCAGTCACAGTGGTGCGTGCCTGTAATCCCAGCTACTTGGGAGAAGGGGGTAGGGACACTGAGGCAGAGGGATCGCTTGAGCCCAGGAGGTCAAGGCTATAGTGAGCCATGATCATGCTACTGCACTGCAAAAAAGGAAAAAGAAAGACATGGTCTGATATGATTTGGAGCTATTTGATGTTATGTAGAAGTGCAAATATTAAGCTTTGTAGAGAAAAGTCATAGTACAGTGTATCATTTCTAAGAGTTTCAAATCAGTTCTTTTGCTTTGTTAAGGTATTTGGTATCTCTTACGTGTATCAGGTTCTTCTCTATTTTTGTATCTATTTTTCTCCTCAAAAGTTTCATAAAATCTCATTTTCCCACCTCTTTCTCATGAGGAAACTGGAATGTTAAACTTTCCAGGCCCTTCAATCCCCTACCAGTCATCCCCACATGTGAGAATGTTGTTGACTTCTCTAACTCAGGAATGGAAAATCAAATGTGCATGTTCACATTTTTAAGTGGAAGCTAAGCAAAGACATACAGAGTGGTATTAATGGACACTGGAGGCTCGGAAGAGGGGAGGGTAAGGGGGATGAGGGATAAAAAAACTACATATTGGGTACAATGTACACTATTAGGGTGACAGGTGCAGTAAAATCTCAGCACCAGTATACAACTCATCTGTGTAACTAAAAACCACTTGTACCCCCAAAGCTACTGAAATTATACATATCTAATATTATGGATATCAAAAAAGAGTATTGTTGAGTTATTCTTCGATTAGGTATTCAGTTCCCTGATAAATCACCAAGCCCCTCAAATATTTGTTTCTCCTCGAGATTTCATCCTGACAGCCCTGCCAATGCTGAACCTTAGCTCCATCAAACCATCTGTGGTCTTCACTCCTGCTACTGACATTACTGGAAGAAAAAAACTGTATAACCATAGTGGTTGGCTACATTAGAGATTTATGAGTTCCAGCCTCAGCTGGGTTCTCAACACTAGTCATCAATCTTTTGTCTTTATCTCCAGCCACTCTCTTTCCCTTTCCCTAAGCAATCATTCCCAAATCGCATCTCTCTCCTGAAGTCCCAGCCTGCTCCTCGCATCCTGAAACACACTCTCAACTAAAGATAGGGGCTACTTCTTAGTTTACTTGACTCTGCTTCTGCTACCTTCTAAATATCGTTTACAAAAACTTCCACTATGCAGCATGCACTTTCCAGTCCCCAAAACACAAAGCAGATGCCTGGTTCACTTACAGTGATTGAGTGATGCCCTGTGGCCCTCTGGATTCTGCACCTGCCATTCTACTGAAAAGGATTCATCGGAGATCACCAGTGATCTCCTTATTCCAAATTTAGTGGTCTTTGAGACTTTCTTAACTTCATTGAGCTTCCTGTAGCAACTGTACCAGTCATCATTTTGGTCTTTGAGTCTTTCCTGTCTTGGCTTCTATGACCCATCTTCTTTCCAGTCCTCCAGCCTCTCTTTGATACCTTCTCCTTCCTCCCGCTCCTTCCCCTTAACTCTGGGGTACAGCACTGGCCCTTCTCCCTTCTCACTCTTTGAATTCTTCCTGGGCAATCTCTGCTTCCCTCTTTTTGTAATTTAGATGTCACAAATGAGCTCTGGAGTTATGTTGCCAACTGTCATCTGGGTGGTCCATTACCACAGATTTCAAATTTTCCTAAACTGAACTCAATACCTTAGCTCTCCTACCCAAATATGTTCACTCTACCTTTCTTCTCTCTTTTAGCTATAAAGGCACTGTCCTCTAAAAACTAGGAACCTTGAGCTCATTTCTCATTCCTTACATTATCTAAATTTTCTATTATTTTTCATCTACTTCATCTACTTTATACTTCATCTTTGTATTCCCTCTGCACCCGGGGTAGTCCATAGTTAGAGCCTAATAAATGTTTAATTTTATTTTATTTCACACCAAACTGTAGATAACTAGAATAGTAGATTTCAAGGGACAGATCTATCTCCAACTTTAAAGTATATATTAATATTTAGGCCTACTGGAAAGATACTTGGCAGTTTACAATGCCTCAAGGCTAAAATTTTTTGAGATAAAGTATTCTGTTCATGTCACAGTACTTAAATTCATGATTCTGACCTTGTTCATTAAAAGCAAAGTGGGCAACTTGAGTCTGAAGGACCTATGTAGCTGGAAATATTAGCTTGGAGTCCAGAATTCAATAACCATTGATTGTGCAGTCCAAAGCAGTTTATTGTTGATATCTTTTCCCTAAAATGAAATCAATTATTCTTGCCTGTGCATTTTTATTAAGGGATCTGCTGTTTGGACTAGAATGATGAATTTAAGTCCAGTGGCATATTGAAAATAAAGTGTTTTTCAGTGACCTCAAAATGTTGATCTAATGAATCACAAATTATATTAAAGCTTAGTGGAGAAGGCAATAGAAATAATGAGAACATTTAATGGATTCTAAATGGTAGCTCTAAACACTTTAAATTTAACATCAAATAACATTTTTTCTCTTTTTTGTAAGATAGGAGCTTTTCTGCTTATAAAAGTTATTAATTGGTCTAATCAAAATGATTAGAGTTTGCATATCCCTTGTATTTTTCACTCAGTTTTTCTGTAAATAATTACTGTAACTATCTTTTCACAGAGAATAAATTAAGATGAAAGTATGAGTTTTATATTCAAGGGAGAAGTAATTCAGATTGCATGGTTTTGAAAAGAGTGATCAAAACAACTATGTTTAGAATACAAATTTCAAATTTAAGGACATGTTTAAATAGTTAATGGAAAAAATTTTTGCATGCTGGTAAACAGCAAATTAATTATGGATCATTCTTATCTATTTCTATAGTAAAACTTGTGTATTATAGTTTTGGTAATAACCATTGCAATAATTATAATTTTATATTATTTAAAAATTTTACAATGCTCTAACATACATTGTCCTTTTTGGTCTTTCTAGCCATCTTGTAAGTTGATAAATCAGCTGTTATTACTGTTATTCCTCATTTTATAGATGAGAAAGCAAAAGCACTGAAAATTTAAATCGCTTATCCAGTGTCACACAACTAGTGAGTAGTGGCACTCCTCCTGATTCACTTATTTCCAAATCTTATGGGATTTTCTCCTCTCCTAAATGGACTTAGAGCTCTTTGAAACAAGCTGCCCATCCGACTTAATTCTCCTGTGCCTGGAACATAGCAGGTTCTCAGTGTGTATTTGTAAAACAGATTCATTTAAACTAGAATGGAATTTCAAGTGTGAGCCTTTTTGTAAAGAATTTTACTACTCAAATACCATATTCTATCAACCTAATAGAATTATGCGGTGACCTTGAATATATTGAAATTGCATTTTAAAGTTCTAAAAATAAAGTAATTGAGAGTTGTCTTGGAAAACATAACAAAAAGGCAAAGGATGAGTATTTTATTGTTAATCTATTTAATTCCTTTCTATCAGTTATCTGTTATCTATTGCTGCATGACAAATTACCCCCAAATTTGGCAGCTTAAAAAAACAAGCATTTCGGCTGGGCGCGGTGGCTCAAGCCTGTAATCCCAGCACTTTGGGAGGCCGAGACGGGTGGATCACGAGGTCAGGAGATCGAGACCATCCTGGTCTACACGGTGAAACCCCGTCTCTACTAAAAAATACAAAAAACTAGCCAGGTGAGATGGCGGGCGCCTGTAGTACCAGCTACTCGGGAGGCTGAGGCAGGAGAATGGCGTAAACCCGGGAGGCGGAGCTTGCAGTGAGCCGAGATCTCGCCACTGCACTCCAGCCTGGGCGACAGAGCGAGACTCCATCTCAAAAAAAAAAAAAAAACAAAAACAAGCATTTCTTCTCTCATAGTTTCTGTGGATTGGGAATATTGGTGCAGCTTAGCTGGATCCTTAGGTTCATGGTCTCTCAGAAGGCTGTGACCAAAGTAGGCTAGGGTACAATCATCTCTCAGCTGGAATGGGGTGGGATCCCGTCTAAGTTCACCAACATAGCTGCAGGCAGGTCTCAAGTTCTAGATGGCTATTATATGGAGATACCAGTTTTGTGGGGGTTTTTTCTCCCCACAAATACCCCTCTCCATTGAGCAACTCAAACAAGACAACTGGTCACTATTAGAGCAGGTGTGCCAGAGAGAGCAAGAAAGGGCGTGCAAGACAAAAACCACAGTTTTTTGTTTTTTTGTTTTTTTTTAATTTAATCTCAGAAGTAACATCTCATCACTGTAGCCTTCTGTTCATTAGAAGAGAGTCACTAGGTCCAGCCTATACTCAAGAGGAAGGGATTACATCTCCCTAGTGTGCAATACTAGGAGGACACTGGGAGGTCTCGATCATTTGGGCCATCCGAATACTACCTATCTTATTCATGTTAATATTATTTTTCAACCATTGTAAACTGAAAGAAATAAAATTCCAGTAGACTGAGCTCTACCATGTCCAGACTTTTTAAGGGAAAGCACAGAAGTTCAGCTCAAACTGGCTTTAGCTAAAAAAAAATAATTTATTTTTTGTATTTTTTGTATTTAAGAAAAAAGTCTCAGTGTTGTCCCGACAGTAGGTGCTGCAGAATTCTGTTCTGTTCTCCACTGGCACTCAACTTTGCTTTCTAAATAATTTTGAATGGATTCTATCAATCTGTCTTGTGCTCCCTGACTACCCCTGTGGCAGGGATGTGTGAAATACTCCAGTTGACCAATCCTGGGTCACTTGCCCACCCCTGGAACCCAGGGAAAGTGACAGAAGCCAAAATGTAAATCATATGAACTCAGAGTGGAGGAAAGAAACCTTGAGGTGCTGTGACCTCAGTAAGGCCCCTTGGCTGATGGTAGGCAGATCCCTACAGCCCACGGCACCCATCGGTCACGCTTTAAGTCCCTACCTGTTCTAACTCATGCAGTTTACTTTTGGGGGTATCTTAGTTCATTCAGGCTGCTGTAACAAAATACTCTAGACTGGGTACCTTATAGACAACAGAAATGTATTTCTCATAGTTCTGGAACTTGGAAATTCCAAGATCAAGGCACAGGTAGATTCAGTGTTGGGTAAGGGTCAGTTGCTCATAGATGGTGCCTTCTAGCTGTGTCCTTACATGGCAGAAGGAACAAGGCAACTCTCTGGGATCTCTTTTATAAGGGCAGTGATTCCATCTGTGAAGCTCTGCCCTGCCCTCATGATCTAATCACCTCCCCGAGGCTTCACTTCTTAATACCATCAACACCTCAGGGTTTAGGATTTCAGCATATGAATTTGCAGGGGAGGGAACATGGTGGAAGACACAGACAATTCAGATCATAGCACTGGTGGACTTAAAGATGTACAGGATAACATATCTTGTTTTGGTGGCAGAAATGGGGAGAGAATTATTCTTCTCAATAAAAGAATGTGTGCTAAATAATGTTTCAAATCAATAACAAAAGCTAAGCCACAGTTTTGCAATACGAATGTGTCTTCTGGAAACAAAATGTCCTAAACTTTCTGTGTAACCTTTAATTGTTAGTAGAGCACATCCCCAGGACTGAATTCAGTTCATCTGTCTGGAGCTTTAGAACGAAAACAAAGCCTTATTACTGTGTTGACGTACAGAAAACACAGGTGTGTGTGCACAGATAGTAATTGGGCTCAGCTGGGGCCATTTAGGGGTCAAATACTAGGTATCCAAGGTTACTCGTGTGTAAAATTAAACCTCATAAGCTGTAGTCACAGCTTTATAGCAGCTGGCTTATTGTTTTGCTTTAGATTTCTTCTCCTTCCTCTCCAGCACCCACTCTGCACCCCCACTTTCAGGTATCGAAAGGATTAGATCTGAGGGCCAGCTGCAGCTCTTTTTCAGAGACAAAAGAGAATTGTTCCATAGTTCTTAAGACTAAATTATACTGTATTAGGTTAGTGGCAAAAGCAAAGATCATTTGTTAAACCTTAGTGCTGTTTTCCACTCTGCGGTTCCATAGAAACAGGGTGTTGCTCAAGGCTCCTTCTCTCAATAATAGCTGTTGGCTTCTCTGCTTCCTAGTCCTGTGAGAACCCTTGGAAGTCAGTATGTCTGGACAGCCAATAGACCAAGGCTCTCATCATTCTCCTTCCAGCTGCAGCACCTCCCAGGCAGAGCATTTGGTGTTCCACCAACATTCACCCTTGAGTGCTCACCAGTAGATATTGGGTAAAGCACTGGGGGCTGCTGGGAAAAACAGAACATAGTCAATGTCTGAGGATGAGACCAGAGATAAATGATTTGGGTTGGGGAAGAAGAGAAAGCAACAGCCTAATCAGTCTCAGGTTGAATGGACGTGAAGGTGAAGTTGCCTCCTGAAGCTGTCCCCAGCCCTGCTGCTGTCTTGCAGGTTGCTGTAAGACACGGTGCTGTTCCCTCTAGGTCTGTCCACCAACAAAGTTCTGTGGCCTCCATGCATCTCGTGTGTGGCCACTGTGCCAGTCCAAATTCCTCTTTCCTCTATCCGACCATGTGTATTGATTTTTATTTTGCAAAATGTGGTTGTCATATCCATCTACCAGAATGGGTTTTGGTTTTCTACCCCCTAACTCCAAATTCCTAATCGTCTTCTCCTTCTCCTTAACCCTTATTCCATTCAAAAAGCTATAATTTCAATACAAAAACTTTGTGTCATTTGTTAAACCAAATTGCTTTATTTTTATTTTTTGTGTGACAGGGTCTTGCTTTGTCCCAGGCTAGAGTGCAGTGGTGCAGTCATATCTCACTGTAACCTCCATCTCCTGGGCTTGAGCAATCCTCCCACCTCAGCCTGCTGAGTAGCTGGGACTATTGGTGCATACCACCATGCCCGGCTAATTTTTAAATTTTTTGTAGAGTTGAAGTCTCTCTGTTTTGCCCAGGCTGGTCTCAAACTCCTGGCCTCAAGCAATCCTCCTACCTCAGCCTCCCAAAGTGCTGAGATTATAGGTGTGAGCCACCGTGCCCAGTCCTGCTTTTGTTTTAAAAGTCACTTAAGTATGTGATTATCTGATAATCCAGGTTATTATTAACGAAGTTTTTGTTTTGTTTGGCTTTTGTTTTTGTTTTTAACTTATTAACCCAAATGAATCTCTAAATGATGGAATTTCAGGCAGAGTAAGAGAGAATTTAGGATTGGGTCACTTTAGTACGTTTGGCTAAGTATATTCCACTTAAATAAAAGGACACATTTTGATATGGGGAACTTGCATCCTCTCCCACCAGAAATATTTCCATCTCCTCAACCTTTTTCTTTTTGAGACAGGGTCTTGCTGTGTTGCCAAGGCTGGAGTGCAGTGGCACAATCACAGCTCACCACAGCCTCCACCCTCCAGGCTGAAGTGATCCTCCCCCGTCAGCCTTGTGAGCAACTGGGACTGTTGGAACTTGCCACCATGCCCAGCTAACTTTTTTTTTTTTTTTAATTCTTGGAAGAGTCAGGGTTTCACCATGTTTTGCCCAGGCCAGTGTTGAACTCCTGAGCTCAAGCAATCTGCCCACCTCGGCCTCCCAAAGTGCTGGGATTACAGGCATGAGCCACCGTGCCTGGCCCTCAACCTTTTTTCTTCAACTAGCTCTTGACTTTTTCCTACTTTCCTCTTCTTATATCCACCTTTTTTATTTGGAGTTCAAGGCCTATGCTGATCTAGTAAAATATTATTCAGTACAAATCAGTAGAGTATGAAACTCATTTTAAAATAAGCTTTCAGATGTGATAAGAAAGACAGCCAGAACATGGAAGGTAGTGGTAGTCCTACTATACTCTAGGCTGATGAGACCTCGCAGGCAACATGTTATTTGCTTCAGGGAGATGTGGACAAACTGAAGCACTGCCAGAGAAGAATGACTAGACATATGAAAGGTGCATATGGCTTGACTGAAAGAACAGAAGGTGCCTATTCTGGTCAAGACAAGACTTCACAGAAAAATAACAGAGAGGAGGTTGGAGGTACAATAGTGCTAACTTGCATAACCCATGAATATGCTTTGTGTGACTCTTAAAAACAAAGCTAAGACCAGGGAGCAGTTTTTCAGAAAGACTTTATTTTCCTGAGAGCAGTAACATCTTTCCTATGACCATGGTTAGTGATGCTATAGAAGGAATGTATACATAAGAATTAGGATAGCAAATAGATTATGTACTAACTGCAGTCAACTGGTGGAGGCTGGCTGTAGAGGATAGTCATTATGAGCATGGACATTGGATTAAAATGAGTCTGGCTTTCAATGCCAGCTCAGCCCCTGCCAACTATTAAGCTAACCCCTGATTCTCAGTGTCCACATCTCTAAAAGACAATATAATATTACGTACCTCATTAGGATATTGTGAGGTTATAAAAATGAAATGATGCATGTGCAGAAGTTAGTACAGTGCTGTGCAAATAATAGATAATCAGTGTTACTATTGGGAAAGATTGTGAAGGTCAGAGGAATCTGTGTTTGGTGGGAAAGCAGGCCCTATCAATTAGTGATGTCTGCTGTGAGTGAAAGTAGGCCACATATTTATCATCCTTGGGGTAGAGCTGAATAAAGTGATCATTTATGCTCAATCCTCCTATTTTACTTTTCATGTAACATAGTTATCTACTTACAACTTAAAAAAATTAGAGGAAATATTGGCTTAAGTTAGAGGCCTTCTCTTTCCATTTTCCCTGCTTTCCCTCTGTTCTTAATTATATAAGTTTAAAATTATGACAATTATATGGAAAGTAAATACCATTTTTGTTCTGTTAACCTTGGTAGTGTTACAACATGAATGAGTCAAAAGGAAATGTACTTTGCAATGCATAATGAATGAGCCTGCACTTCTTAAATATCTCAGTTCTACTACAGGTTAGATATTTAGAAAGAATGTGAGGAAAATCAAATCTTAATGCAAGCTATCTTTTGCCAAATATAATTTCTTATCTGAATTTTTTTAAATATTTGTATTGATCTCAAACCTGAGTTCAATACTTTAAATAGTATTGAAAAAATACTAGCATTTTTTTTTAGCACTTTAAAGTATAAGTGGTTACCTAGACTCTATTTAGAATACCTTATCTTAAATATCTATGGATACTTAAGAAAACTGTAAAACTGATGTGTTGGCCATGAATTATTAACCCTGCTTATGGAATGTTGTTAAGAACATTGCCCAGAAAATAAAGATGTATCATTAAAGCATGTCATGTTTGCAAGGTCATCGCTCTGAGTGTTAATTAACTCCTAGACCTCTAAGCACAGACACCTCACTTATAAGTTGCTGCCAAGAGGAAAACGTGGGTGCCACTGGTTGGCCATTGTCCAATGGATGTATTTTTCTCAGATAGGAATAAATGAGAACTGGACTATGAAACAGAAACAAGCTATGCACTTTTAATTTTTCCATGACATTTTAATAATCAAGAAACAATGTGGCCGGGCATGGTGGCTCACGCCTGCAATCCAAACACTTTGGGAGGCTGAGGTGGGCCAATCACATGAGGCCAGGAGTTCAAGACCAGCCTGGCCAATGTGGCAAAACACGTGTCTCTACTAAATCAGTACAAAAAGTAGCCAAGTGTGGTAATCATGCCTGTAATCCTAGCTACTCAGGTAGCTGAGGCATAAGAATCAGTTGAACCCAGGAGGCAGAGGTTGCAGTGGGCCAAGATTGTGCCACTGCACTCCAGCCTGGGTGACAGTGTATCCCCCCCCCAAAAAAAAGGTACCTTTACTCATTTGTCCTTCAACTGAGAAATATGGCAATGCACCATTATTTCAAAGAAGCAGTATTGCCCCTTGGTTAAAATCTCAGACTCCACAGTGAGAAGGGATCAGAATCCTGGCATCTCTACTTAACTGATTTTTAACTTTGTCAAAGTATATTAACTTCTCGAAGCATCTTCAGTTTCCCCCTCTGTAAAATGGGGATAACTGTTATACCTATCAATCATCTCTTGCGGAGATGAGAGCAATAGGAAAACTTATGGCAGAGATTGTTACATAGCAAGCAGTAAGGCTAACTACCATTATAAATAGGAAAAATCGTTCATGAGTCAAGAGTACTGGGTTCTGATCCCAGCTTTGTCACTAACTAGCTATGCAATTTGGGGCTATCATATCAGTTCTCTGAATCTTAGTTTCCATAACTAGAAGTGAAAGAAATTGATTGCATGATCTTGAAAATTACTTCCAACTCTAAAATACTATTCTGGTTAGCAGAAGCATTTAAAAACTCTAACTAAAACAAAAAGCCTCCTCCATTTCTAATTGGTAGTTAATTATTTCAGTCTTTACTTAAACATTCCTTTATGTCAGGGAAAGACCTTTTGTTTTTCACCACTTCTGTTTCCCCAGGAACTTCATTGCCTCCAGTTCCAGAGAAAGGTGTTAAGAAGAAAATTAACAACCACTTGCTACTGTGTGAACACTAACTGCTCTTAATTGCTTTCTTTAAGATAGCTTTCTTTTAATGGGGAGGGCTTGAAAATCCCTCAATCCAAATTCCTAATATCTCTTTATCAAACACAAACCTGTTCATTTCTATGTAGGATTTTTATTGAAGTCTAACGTTCATATAAAAAGTACACAGATTCTAAGCGTACAACTTAATGAATTTTTAAGAAGTGAACATAACCATGCACCAGCATCCAGATCAAGAAGTAGAACATTAGCCAATACCTCAAAATTCCCCTTATGCTTCTCCTTCTAGTCACTAATTCCTATCCAAGGTTAACCACCATCCTGATCTGGAATGTAATGTTATAGATTACTTTTGCATGTTTTTGAAGTTTATATAAATGAAATCATCATATGGTTAGTAGTCATTTCCATTGGTGTATTTTGAAGTGGAATTGCTGGATCATATAGTACATGCATATGTTCAACTTTAATAGATATTGCCAACTCGTTTTCAAAAATGGCTATACCAATTTATACACCCTTCCCCTACCCTAAGAAGGAAATGGAGTTTCATTTTTGATTATCTGTTTTAAAACCTTCTTCATGCAGCCTCCTGTTTTGAATTAAATTATACAGCTTTCTCTCCAATACCTGTATCTTCTACCTCAGTGATGCTTTGCTTTAGTTTGCCTTGGACAGACTCTGGATATACCAAATTCATACCTGTTGTTCTTGCATAATTATGATTGGTGCTCCTTTCATTTTCAATTTGTCCTAGGGTACAGGGAGATGGAAAAATTCTAAAATTAGATTGTGGCGATGTTTGCAGAACTCTATGAGTGTAATAAGAAAACATTGTGTACACTTTGCTTGGGTAAATTTTTTGATATATGAGCTATATCTCAATAAAGCTGTTTTGATGATTTTTTCTAGTTTGGATGATAAGTTATGTGGTCATTCTACTTAATCAGTTTCTGCCAACTGCAAATAAGTTATTTTTAAAAGGACAGAAAGACAAATAGGTTTGGCTGCTTCATTTGGAAAAACAAAAACAGACTTCCCCTGGCATAGTTTTTGAAGCATTTTCTAGCAAGAGATGTCATTCAAAGCAAAGGAAAATTGATTGTGCTACCCTAATCAATTAAGCTACTCTTTTGAAAGGGGAATCCTTCCACTGGCATTGAGTTTGTTTTATAATTTACCAAAAATTAAGACAACTTTTAAAGTAAATATACCTTATAAATGTTACCACGAGACAGAATATTTAAATTAAAACTATAGTATCGCTGGGTAACAAACTTCCCTAGAACTCAGTGGTGAACAATAATCATTTTATTGTGCTCTTGGTTTTTATGGGTCAGGGATTCAGATGGAGCACAGCAGACAGTTTGCCTGCTCACTGTATTCTAGTTGAGCTAGAATACCTATATGTGGCTTCTCTGCATGGACTAGTTTGGGCTTTCTCACAGTATGACAGCTGGGTTCCAAGACAGAGCATTCCAAAAGGGCAAAGTGGCAGTGCATGGCATTTCATGATCTGGCCTTGAAAGTCACATAAAGATGCATTTGCCATCCTCTGTTGATCAAGTCCCAAAATTCGGCCCAGATTCAAAGGGAGAGGATATAGACCTCATCATTCAATGGGAGGGGTTTCAAGATGACACTGTAAACAGTACATGGGAGACATTGTGGGATGCTGCTTTGGAAAGTATGCCTTTCCTTTCATCTGGATTTTCTCTTTCCTCCATTGCTGTTGTTCCTGTCCTGATTAATTTTGATTCCACTCCAAGCAGTTTCTTCTCAATATGGAGTCCTGTCCTGAAAGGGAGCCCACCTGGTCAGATTCAAGAATTCACAAGGGCAAGACTGCTACAGACAGGGCCCCTTGGGCCTTGCTGTGAGCCCATGGCCCTCACTGGCTTTGTCTTGGGTATTTTCAACCACTGTTACCAAACTGGCATGTGACACTCTCTAGTGAACACCTGCTGACTATTGGGAGGTTCTCCTGTTCTCACATCCATCAGATGCCTGTTGGCTTCTCTCTGCTTTCTCTTGCACAAACACTGATATTGCTCTTCTTGATAGCTTGTCCTCACTTGCTTATAGTTTGGAGTTTGTGAGATACATCATCTCCTGGTTTGATGTATGTGTTGTCCTTAGGGTTCTGACCACCTAGTTGCTCTGTTTTTATGTGGGGACTTGGGAAAACCTCAAATTATGCTACCACTACCACCACCACCATCTTACCCAAGTATACCCGGAATAAAGTTCCACTCCACATCTTCCGCTCCTTCCCTGCCTCCTGACGCATTCACCACATTAATTTTTGTGTTCTTTAACTCTGCTTTAGGGCCTTTCAACTGGAATGTACTTCTTGAATATAGTCATATGGCTGACTGATTCTTAGTATACAAATATCATTTTAAATGCCATGTCCTCAGACTTGACCTTCCTGTCTACAGTAGCTTTCCCGTCATTCTCTACCACATTGTTCCATTTTATTTTCACTACTGCACGTATTATGTGATATTACTTGTTTACTGGGTCCCCCCAAAACACTATTATGTATGGAATGTTGTCTGTCTTGTTCAACACTGTATTCCCAGTACCTGTTACGTAGATGTTCAATAAATGTTAGTAGGTTGAATGAAGGAATGAAAAGTGAATGACTAATCAAGGTTTCCTGATTGTATAACTATCATTATGATCTCTAAGTTGCTTTGTCTTGTGAACCTCAGCTTACTAAGAGGTGTTTCCATATTTAATATTCTTTGATACGGTAAACTTGTGACATTCATGAGGAATATGCCCAGAAGGTCGTCTTGTATCCACAAATTCACCAGTATTATAACAAAATCTCCCACATAAAATGCAGTAAAGTGTAATTGAAACATTTAAGTGACTCTTAATGTTTTTTTTGAATACAGAACTAAAATCATTTCTAAAGCCATTAAAATAAATTCAGCCACTAAAATAAATGCTACACTACATTACACATGATTTTTATTTTCAAGAGGTTCTTATTATTCTCTTTGATGTCCTATGCTTTGGCAGATAGTAAAGTCCAGCTTAATTTGAAAACCTGCCATATTGACCTGGAATAGGAAAGACAGACTGTCCTTGGGCAACTTAAATCTGATTTCACTTTTTCTCCTTGAAATTATATGTTAACAAAGACATTTTCCTGAAGTATAGCACTTCATCTTTATTGAACAGATTTTCTGGTTTCTCCATCTTTTCTTTGAATTTCTCTTTTTGGGGAAAAATGCTCCCAAAGCTATGTGGCCAGCTAATGTGTTCTCCTCTTAATCTCACATTAATGGGATAGAGTTGTTCCTCACATTTTCAAATTGACTTTGGCTAGAGGTGAGGTCAGTTCAGGCTTCTCCTTCATATCTTGATCACCTGTCACATCTGGACCTTATTGGTACAAGCTCCACAGCTTTCCATTGATTTCCCCTTTCCCTTTCCTATCTCTACTAAAATTTTCACTACTGAGCAATTTTGCACCTATTGAATATATCAGACTGTTTACATATAGAGATACGGTGTCCTAGTTGGAACACCCCCAGCACTGCACTGAAAATTAAATTATTCATTTCTTCATTTGATTCCAGTTTGTGTTTTTCTGTGCAAGGTTTGTTTCTTTATAGGATGTTTTTACTTTCTTTTTTGGTCATAGGTAGCACAGGCTGCACAAACATGCAGAAAAACTACACTGTCTTACTGCTTACTTGGTGGTAGGGCTCATGGTTTTGTAGTAGCTTTATACACTATTTCTTCTGGAAACAAATCCAGCACTATACCATTATATGGTATACGTTTATGTACCAAGTATCTAATATGCATTTATCTCCTTTAATTTCCACTGTAATCTCGTAGGGGATCATATCCCCATTTACTGGCAAAGGAAACTAAGACTCAGAGAAGTTAAGTAAAAGCAAAGCTGGTTTTTAGTTCATGACTGCCTATCTATCTAACTTCAGAGTCTTTTTGCCACTTTTGATAATACGTCTATGTGTGTGTATGTAAACTTTATTTTTGGAGAGATAGTGTTATTGTCCAATAGAAATATACAAATCACAAATTCAAGCTGCATATATGATTTTATATTCTACTGTAGCCACATTTTAAAAAGCCAAAAGAAACAGGTGAAATTAACTTTAATTATGTATTTTATTGTACCAGCATATTGCAATTAGTACAATTTTACTATCAATCAACATAAAAATTATTAGGTGTTTTGCTTTCTTTATGCTATTCTTCAAAATTTGGTGTATATTTTACATTTACAGTTCATTTTGATGTGGACTAGCATGTTTCAAGTGCTCATTAGCTATGAGTAGCTAGTGGCTACTATAATGGATTACACTGAGAGAGGGAGGGAAGGAGGGAGAAAGAAAGTAATAACATATAATAGGGTAAACATTGGCAAATAAGACTTCCTGTATTTCTGTATGCTTCTGATCTTCCCTTCCTTAGTCTTTCTTCTCAAAGTCAAACACAGTTTCTTACATACTTTTTGGAGTTATTCTATACTCAGGTAAAGTGTGTGTTCATGTATGTGTGCATGTACTCATACATGTGCATCTGCATGTATGTGTACGTGTATGTGTGGTCCATTCAATTCAACAAATGCTTATTGACAGCCTACTATGTGCCACACATTTTTCTTAGGACTTAGTTATATCAGTAAACAGAACTGTTCAACACCCCTGCCTTCAAAGACTGTATTTTAGAGGCAAGAGATAGATGATAAACATCTAAATAAGTAAATTATAGCAAGTGTGTTAGAAAGTCATAGGTACTGTGAATAAAAAGAAAAAGAAAATTTATGTGTTGGGGGGCAGTTTCCATCGCAAGTAGGGTGCTCAGAGTAGACCTCATTAAGAAGATGGGATTGGCTCAATGTCTTGAAGGAGGCAAGGGGGTTAGTTACAGGTAAATCTCAGGGGGAAGGGTATTCCCAGCAGGAGGAGGGCAGTGCCAAGGCCAAGTTGGGAGGGTGCCTGGCACATATGAGGAGCAGAAGACCAGTGTGGCTGGAGTGAGGCAAGAGAGGAGAACACAGCGTGAGTGAAGTCAGGGTGGGGAGTGTGGCAGATCCTGCGTAGCTTTGTCACTTTGTTGCACTTTCAAGGCTCCTGCCACCACTGAGGCTTTTATTCTGAGTGTAAGAAGGTTTGCTTTGTTCTGATTAGCAGCCACAAAGCATCCTGTGGTACGGAGGATGTATTTACCAGTCTTCTCTTGAGATAGGTACTTACGTTGTTTCTGACCTGTTTTTATCAGAACTACAAGACCGTGTATATATCCTGGAATCAACGTATCTTGGCACATGTGTGTGATCTTATGTGCAGGATAAATTCCTAGTAATGACAGCTAGGATGTCTGTTTTTAATTTTTCTAGATAATGCCAAGTTGCCTCTGAAAAAGCTGTACAAATGTATGTGATCCACAGTGTTTGAGAGTAATTGTTTTCCTGTTATCACTATGGCATTTGGTCAACAATTTTACTTTTGCCAATCTAATACGTAAAAGTATTCTCTTATTGGCATCACTTTGAGCAATCACTCTGCACTCTAAATTATAAATAATGTGGATTCTACTCCACTCTTCCTCTTCTCTGGGATGTCAAATGGATTTGCACTTTACGGCAATTATAGCAAATATTGCTCTGTATTTACTTGTGCATGTCCTTGTGTTCCACTCTTTATTATAAGCTTCTCGAGAGCAGGGCTAACCTCTTATTTTTGTACACCCTCCCCCTTTGACTAGAACTTTGCTTAATTCTGTTTGAATTATGCTATATAATCCTATGTCGTGACTTTACTAATTAAAGTTATTGTTATTCAGTGATTATTCAACTGTCAGCGAAAGTCTTTGATTTATTGTATTACCCACTCTTGACTGCTAGCTGAGAACAAGTACGTATTCTGTCTTTAGTGTTCAGGATAGACATAGTCAATTTGTTCTCTTATTTCTAATCCCTAAAGTAAGCATTTCTTTAAATATACAAAAACCTGAGTAGGACTGAATTGGATACCTATGTAGGTGACAGTAAATACAGTTAAGCCAGGTTCCTGTCGCTTTATTTGCTTCTATTTGTTTTGTCATCTTGAAACTGAGCAGCAGTTTTTGGCCTGTAGCCTTGGGCATCTGGCTGCTGAGGTCATTAGGCCATTGACTATACCATCACTTAGTTTTCAGAATCTTCGAAATGTGATTTGAAAATGGATTTGGACAGAGGAGTGTGTGCTGGGTCAGGAGGCTGAGCAGCCTTTCCTAGGCTGTGTTTCCCAGAACATGTGGGTCCTTGGAGATAGTAACAAATGTTCCATTTTGGAAATGCTATACTGTATCTCCCTCCTCCTTGCACATAAGCATATTAAGGGTTTTGAGAAGCCCTGTGGGAAAGAAAACTCTTTATTCCAGTGTTTCTTAAATTGATTTGACCACAGAAAACCTCTTTTCTCCCTAGTAACACCTATCAGTATATCACAGAATATCAATTTTCTGTACAGTAGAGTTGGAGAAAAGAGCAGTTTTTTTTTTCTCTGCTTTTTATACCAATAGAGGTAAATTATATAGCTTTATCAATATTATTAAATATACTTAAAATTTTTATCTTGATCAAATGAAAGGTTGCTGTCCAGTTACAGGCTAGTTTATAGCTGATTGAATGCAGAAATAGGTCACAGATGAAGTGAACATTTTTGTGTAGGGATCTATTTTGTAATAGATGCTATCCTAGAACTAGTTAGGTTAAAGCTAACATGAGAGTTTAGGAACAGGTTTAAGCCTGAAAATTGACAAATGAAGATAATTTTAAAAAACCAGACCCAGCTATTAATTTCCTTTAGCTATATAACATTTTCAGATACCTGAAACATGGCCAGGGGAGTACTTCTACAACTTCTATCTGTGTTGTCAGAGATGCCAGCTGATGACTTTTCTTACGTGTATTTTAAATTATGGAGATGTATTTAACAGACACTGTCAACTTTAATCTGCACATAGAAATTCTTAATTGTCCCAACCCCCTTTTTTCAGCTTGTTTTTTCAGGCTTTCTAATGCATTCACCTTCTTCCTCTTCTCTCTCTTCCCTCTCTGTGCTCCTTAAAAACATCCACTAGGCTGGCAATTAGGGGCTGAGCACAGATGCATCCTTTAATTTAATTTCTCATTCCATCATTTGAAACATGACCGAGTGTGTCTGCTTATGGCCTTCAGAGTGCTGGGAAATCAATATGTTAATTTACCTCCATGTTTCCAAATCATCTTTGCAAGAGAGCAAGCACCTGTGAAATGAGAGGCTTGCACTGGGGAGGGGGTGATTCTGTGTAAGAGACGTAGCCCCAAGTACCTGTATTCTCACCCTCCCCCTCTTTGTTAATGAGCTGTATTCTAAATTATCCAATTGACTGTTCAGAATTTTGAATACTTTGTTTTCCTGCTGAAAACTTGTTTATGGTCATTAGGATTCTAAGCCAGCCCTTAAAACCCCAGGGACTTCAGTGTATCGAAAGCACTCTCCAAACAGTACACGGAGGCTGCAGTAGTACAAGTGTATCTCCAGTCCCACTCTATCTTACTGGAATGATATTTCCATTAGTGCAGCCTATGGTTGCATTTCTTTTTATCATCAAGGTCATATTCTTGACTGATAGTTAGCTTGTGGTAAAATGAAATCTCCATTAGTTTTTTCTATATCAAAGGCTCCAAAGTTAGGGCTACACCTCCCCACTTTCTTAGGCCTGTGCTTATTAATAATGTTTTAGATTATTAATGCAAGTGTGTCCCTGTTACATTCCATTCTTTTGGATTTTGTCTTACTGTTCATGCAAGTTGAGTGCTTTATTAATCTTCATTAAGTCACTGTGTAACACATTAACTTTAATTCAGTTGTGTCACATTCATATTGGGTTGAGTTTATTTCTGTCTTTATATAAACTGTAGATAGAACTATTGGGCGTGGCAACTTTAAGAGCTTTAGTTTTCAGAGCATTTTCGTAAGAAAACATGGTCTCAGTTGAGCCTCCCTCAGACCTTGGGAGGTAGAGTGAGCCTGTTAATGATGTTAATGAATTCCATTTCTATATATGGCAAATTAGAGGCAGTAAGATTGTTCCCTAGTCACACACTGAGTATTTGGTGGCCCTGAAAGCCACTTTTCAAGCATTTGGCTTTGTCCTTTTTCTACTACAGGTCAATATCTCATTGATTTATTCTCAAATATACTGTTCCCCATTTTTGAACTTTTATACATTTTTGTTTTTAACTCCCATCTTCTAGCACCATTCAGGTTTACCATGACTGTGCAGAGATTAACCACAGCAGTTCTTGGATCTTCATCATTTGTATCTTTTGATGTAAACCATTGGGTCTGAAGTCTTAAGTCCACTTAAACTAAAGCACTAAGAGCTGCCTCATAGTATAGTTTTGTGTATTATGCTTTCTTTGACAAAGAAAAGACGTGCCAAAAAGTTTAGTACTTCTGTTTGCTTTTGATATTTTCTTAACATTACAGCAGTTAACCCCCATCCCCACAAAACAGAAACAGTGATTTGGGTATTTTCTTTTCTTTTTGTTTTTATTATTATACTTTAAGTTCTGAGATATATGTGCAGAATATGCAGGTTTGTTACATAGGTATACATGCGCCATGGTGGTTTGCTGCACTGATCAACCTGTCATCTACATTAGGTATTTCTCCTAATGCTGTCACTCCCCTAGCCCCTACCCCATGACAGGCTCCTGGTGTGTGATGATCCCCTCCCTGTGTCCATGTGTTCTGATTGTTCAACTTCCACTTATGAGTAAGAACATGTGGTGTTTGGTTTTCTGTTCCTGTGTTAGTTTGCTAAGAATGATAGTTTCCAGCTTCACACAGTGTGGCAATTCCTCAAGGACCTAGAACCAGAAATACCATTTGACCCATCAATCCCATTACTGGGTATATACCCACCCAAAGGATTATAAATCATTCTACTGTAAAGACACATGCGCAGGTATGTTTATTGCAGAACTCTTCACAATAGCAAAGACTTGGAACCAACCCAAGTGCCCATCAATGATTTGGTTCTTTGTTCTTGCAAAGACCAGACATAAGATCATTAACCTCAACTTCCAAAGTTCCCACTGACCTGAAGGTAAATGGGGACCTCAGTAACTACCAAAATGTCATTTCTCAGGTCTGCCTCCCATTACCCATTCCATTTTGTGGACCCCTACCCACCACTGACAGAATTGCAGAATTCTTCCTCCTCTTGAATTTCCTTAACAGACAAGCACTCCAGCTTGTTTTGGAAGTCCTTTGTCCACTTGGTGTAGGAAGTTTCATTTTCCCAGCTGCCACATTTCGGGGAAGGTTTCCTCTCCTTTATCTTGCCAGTCTTGATTGTCTGAGGCATGGCTACCAACTTGTGCTCAGGCCTAATTTGGGCCTCCAGTGGGTTTCAATAATCAGTCTAAATGAGAAAAGCTCTTTCCCTCCCATTTGTGCTACACTTTGCCTATAGCGCTATACTTTGCCTATATTGTGCTATACTTTGCCTATACTTTGTGCTCACCAAAGCCTACGGGGCTTTAAAGAAGGAATGCTTTTCTATCTCCAATCCCCAGAATTCTGCACAAGCCTAGATGGTGGGGGTAACACATACCGGTGAACCCAAAATTAAGTGTCCCTCTAACCTGAGGCCTTTACCTTTTCAAGTCTTTTAGTGATAGCAGGTTTTTCCCTCAGCACGTGTTATTTTGTTGGTGGTTTCTCACCCCTCTGTTAAAGACATACCCTAATAACCCTTCAAAATGCCCAGCTGTGGCTGAAGCTTGGCGCCAACAGGATTGATGTTCTCAATCATGGACCCCACCAATGAAATGTGTTGCTTTCAGGAATTTTCCAAAGCATATGGTTTATTTGGGGTTTTAGCTCCCTGCACTGTCCTTTGGGATTACATTTTAGTATTCTTTCTTGATTATATGACAATTCCTCTGTGTTTTATAATTTTTTATTTAAGATCTAAACACCCAGGAGTCCCCTGCTTAATCGCTGTCCATTGAAAGTCAGATGAGGATGGGATGGAGAGCTCTAGCTCTGAACATCACAGGACCACATTTACATTCTGGCACTGCCGTCTGTGAGCACATGACCATGGACAAATAACTGAAATCACTAAGCCTTAGTTCCCTAAACTATAAAATGGGGATGATATCTTACCTATCTCTTGGGGCTGTTAGAGGACCAAATGAGATAACCATGTAAAATACCTGCACAGCATCAAGAATACAAGTTCTCCATAAGTCTTGGCTATTTGCTTATCGCCATTATTATCACCATATTTATAATAATTTTCCTGTGGCCATTCGGTCCTTTTTATGAACCATTTGTATGTGCAGATCCTGTTTTAATACATTGAAAGCTTTTCCGTAGACCATGGCACTTGCAGTGAGCCTCCACAGATATAGCCTTATTTAGATGTGAGACTTTTGGCTGTATGTGGCCCAAACCCTAAGGACTTAGACACTTGTCAGAGTTAGTAAAATAACATTTCTTATTCACTACAGGCTTAAAGAACTTTCTTTCTTTCTAAACCAACAGCAGGAGACTCTCTGGCCTTGGGGTGGTAGGCTCTGAAAAGCCAGGTCATTTGTGTAACTCTGCGGATTTGAGTGAACCTAAGAAGTGATTCATTCCTGGGGACCTCTCTGCACTGGGATTGACCAAAAGTAAATTATCTCCAAGTCTCTTTGGACTGAAATGAACCCCAAATTTAATTCAGCCTTAACATATACCCTATGGACCTATAGCAATAAACAATATATGGGCATTACTTTATGATGTACTCAGTGGTTTGATTTTTAATTTTGTCATTGGCTTTATAAGAGTTGCTACATCTATGTGTGTTATGTCTGTGTGCAAGGTCTTGTATGATTATGGCTCAAGATATACATTTAAATATAGTTGAGACTTAATGGTGCATTGTACTACTATATTACATTTGAGTATTAGGTTGGAAAAATGTAATAATGAGAATAAGAGTATCATCATTAAAAACGAATTTCCTTTAAGAATTTTCTGAATTTAAGTGGGAGATTAAGCCTCCAAAAGGTAAAATGGGCTGTCTGAGTCTGAGTCTTTGGCATATCTCTGCATAATAAACTACAACACACAGGCCAACTGCTGAGGGTTTTTTTTTTTTCTTTTTTCTTTTCTTTTCTTTTTTTTTTTGTTTTTTTGTTTTTTTGAGACAGAGTCTCATCCTGTAGCCCAGGTTGGAATGCAATGGCGTGATCTTGGCTCACTGCGACCTCCGCCTCCTGGGTTCAAGCGATTATCCTGCCTCAGCCTCTCGAGTAGCTGGGGTTACAGGCGCACCACCACACCTGGCTAACTTGTTGTATCTTTAGTAGAGATGGAGTTTCACCATGTTGGCCATGCTGGTCTCGAACTCCTGACCTCATGATCCACCTGCCTCAGCCTCCCAAAGTGTTGGGATTGCAGGTGTGAGCCACTGCGCCTGGCCAGCTGCTGAGTTTTTACTTTGGGCTTGTCTGATAAAGTAAGTGGAGGTTGCTGGTAGCATGAAATGGGGAGTATGCCTTATTTTATTTATAAATAAAAATGAGAGAAAATCCCCATGACAGAGTAAAATTAAACAGATCCCTGACCCGTTCGGCTTACCTGTTCAAGCTTCATTGCCTGTGTGGTCCTCAGTCCCCTGCTGTGTCTGGCCGCTTTACGGGCCTCTAATATTGGCCTGCCCCAGCTTCCCCAGGTGCTGACCCAGTAGTGACCATCAATCTGCTATTTCCCATAGTCATTTTTGAAAAGATAAAAAGAGTCTGTCCCATGATGTGCAAGACCTGAATCCTTCTTTTCTTTTTATTGACAGAAATGACCCTCACAGAATAATCTTGGTCTTGACCAATCTACAAAAATAAATTATTTGGGAGCACTTTTGTTGGTGAACTTCATACTGAATTATACTCTCTGTCCATGCACTCTTGAATTTGAGGTTCCCTGAACAGTAACTTAGTCTGAATATGAAGTTTGACAGTCCTAAAGGACTGCTTTTGATATTGTTCATTTGGCTAGTTTTTTTATTTATTTCATTCTTTATTCAGCATTTGCTGTGTCCACTATGTAATAATGAAAACAAAAACTCAAATTTATCAAATGTTTGCTATATGCTAGGCACTATGCCAATTGCTTTATATGTTTTAGTTCATTTCAGTAATCCTTGAGGTAGGCTTTATTACTCCCATTTTATAGATGAGGAAATGGGGGTACAGGTGGTTAAATAATTTCCCCCAAAGCCACAACCTGGTGAGTGGCAGATCTGGGATAAAATGACATATTTGAATAGCTCTGACACTTGTCCCTCAAACAAGTTACTGATTTTTAAATTATAAACTCATAAAATATTGTTCAGTTCCCTTATTATCTAGTTCTTATTAAACCTGAGAGTGTCAGCAAGGTGGGATGGGAAAGGAAACATCCTCCTTTTCTAAAACTGTTATTTTTTGTGAGTTCAAGAGGTGTAGAGGTAGAAGTAGGTACAGCCAAAAAGACATTAAAAATATTGCAAAAAGACCATTGGTTGTTATAGTGTACTTGCTGGAAAGGGAGATTTTTTTTTCCCTCCTATATTCAGAACATTTGCAGCAATAAGAGAGATAACGAAGGGTGTGTTCTCAGAATACAGAGACTTTTCTCCATGACTGAGTTAATTTCTCAGACATGTGTTCTGAAAATGGTACCTGTGCCCTTGTCCCCTGGCCCATAGAATAATGCAGTGAAGATGCTTCACCACAGGGAATTCACTGTTTCTCACTTCTCATGTTGGGGTCTGGTGGCCTTTTCATGCTTGAGTCATTTTGGTTATTAGGGGAGAATTGTTTCATAAGCATGCAGAAAGAGGATGGAAAGCAGTAGTTCTCAAACTTCAGGGAGCATAATCACAGGGTGAGGAGGGTGGTGACATGAAGTTTAAGAGGCCTCACCTGGAGTGGGCCTCAGAGTCTCCATTTTCTCCAGGTGACACCAATGGCAGTTGTCCAAGAAACACACTTTCAGAAAGGCTAAAGTTAAAAAAAAAATTTTTCAGTTGGAGAAAGATTCATACAGTGAATACCTTTGATGGAGGCAGTGATCCTCAAATATGGTCCCTCCACAGCATCCGCATCACCTGGGAACTTGTTAGAAACACCAATCCAAACCTACTGCATCAGAAACTCTGGGGGTGGGGCCCAACCAGCTGCTTTTTAACAGAGCATGCAAGCTCATGCACAAGACCTGCTGGATTAGGGGGAGGCAAAGTGCTATTGTAGAATCCCATGCCATTGGTTCTCGAGTGGCTGCATATTGGAATTACCTGGGGAGGTTTAAACACTGGGTCACATGCTGAGAGATTCTGATGGAGTTGATCTGGGGTGTAGGCTGAGTACAGGAATTCTTTTAGAGGTCTCCCAGTTACTCTAATGTGCAGTAGTGTCCTTTGGGTCAGGTTCCCTGACTTTTTTTCACTCTGTTATGTGAAAAACTACTTAAGCATTGCTTTTGCCCTCAGTCACCATTAATAAAATGCTACTGTATCAAGAAAAGGATACATGTTATTGTGTATAACCAGTGTCTAGATGACATGTTTATTTTACATGGTATATCCTTACCCTATGACCTGTGCATGGAAAAGGTAAATAATTTCCTCCATACCATTGGGAAAATCAGAAAGGAAGTTGTAATAAGGACACATTGTCCCTGCCCTCACTCCTTCAGCCCGCTGGTGAGCCCATTGGATCACACGCACTCTCACACGTTAACTTCCTCAATTCACTGAGGTGAATCATCTGTATTGGCAAATCTAGTCTTTATTGCCATGGAAGCAATTCGCAAGGTTGCAAGTTCCAGATAACAAGATCTGTAGCATCTCTAGCTGCATGTGTTTGTATGTGAGCATGCATTTGTAGGCAGATACTTCAGTGATCCACAATTACATAACTTGGGAAAGTGGTTGCCTGCTACACTGAGATTATATAAAATATTAATTTCAGTGAAGTTCATCAGAAAGTACCAGTAATTCTCAAATGGCATTTGCTGGTGGGAGACATGCCTACTCAGTTTCCCAATGTTCCTCTTCTAAGCAGGAGCAAACAATATTAATCTGCTGCCCCGCCTCCATCTTCAATAAAATAGAGACCAAGTAGAGCATTTAATCAGTGTCACTGAATGTATAGTTCTGTGACTCTAGCATTTCTCAAAGTGCTTCTTCAAGGATATAGAAGTTATTACTCATTGCTGGAGTGAATTGATTCTCCCTTTTATAAGCCTGCAGAATATACACATTTGACAGGAATTGCGTTGATTCTTAACCTTCCCCTCTTCCTATGAGGGCTGTGGTTGTTTTAACAAGGCACCTTACAAATGAGTTGTTGTACCTTGACGTTGTTCAAAAGGGGAAGAACTAGAGACTGTTATCTTGTTATAAGATATTGCCTTATTATGGCACCAGAACATGTATGTTATGTCCCTGGTGGACAAAGCTAAGGAGAGGCACACCAGCATCATTTCAGGGCCCTACATCTCAATTGAGTCATGTGTAAATAATTTGCTTGTCTTCTGCGTCAGTGATTATGTAATTTTATCTTGTGTTGGTTGCAGTTTTTCAGCCTACTGTGAGAAATTACCCTGGTAGCCTATTAATGCTGTCAAAAGTCAGTTATACTAATAAAAGCCTTTTTTTTTTAATTTTTTTATTTTTTTAAAAAACACAGAGACAGCCACTTGCTGGGAAGGCAAAATGATATGACTAACATTCTTCTTCAGCTTTTATTGATTAGTTACATCTATCAGAGAACACTAGTGCCTTTAATCCTATCTCAGACCTTTCAGTTGAAATAACTCTTTAAACATCCCAGCAGAGAGGGTATTGGTAATGAAAGTGGTTTTCTTTGTGGCTTTGTTTTTTCCCAAGCCTCTTGTCCTCCTTAGATGCTTCTTTTGAGAACTCCCTGCTTTCTCCCCTCCACCTCTCCTCCTCACTCTTCATCCCTCAGAGGAGATACCCTGTTAAAGTACCTTTATTGAAAAACAATCTGAAATTTAAAGGTGCTTCTCTGTGGCAAAAAAAAATAGTATTTTTAACTGAGTTTCCAAAGTAAATAAAATAAAAGCATTTATATTCAAAAGCTATCCAATGGCTTTCTGAGATTTAAAGCTGATTAGATTGGTAGCAAGATTAAGGAAATTAATCCAGAAAATGACAAAAAATTCATTTCAGCTTTTATATAAATGCATTAAAACATTGTAGTATAGAGTTTTGAGTCACCTGTTACTTAAAGACAAACCTAATTTATTTGTAATGGGTAGAAAATTCCAGTGGAAAAGGGGAAGTAGCAGTGAATCCCTTATCCATTTGTTCATTCTCTTATCCATAGGGAATGTTTGCTTAATGATGAATGGATTCTTCAGTAGGTATTACTCAAAACTTCACTTGCTGGGAATGTGTTTGTATCAACACTGAAGTGGAAAAAGCAAGTGGAATTCCATTAAATAAAATCCACAAATATGTTACTAACAAATTTGTAATTTAATGGAAAGATTAGCTAGCCTTGGCCCTGACTGTTGATCTTTAAGTCAAGGTCTTGCTCGTAATGTAAGAACCTCCTGTACTGTTACTGAATGCCCCTACATGGAAGGCCACCCATGCAGAGCTCTTCCGAGTGTGTTTGGTTCCTCACAGGGCAGCCATGTGGAAGGAATTGGTGACCATGTAGGCCTGATACGAAGTGCTGAGAACATAAAGATCACCAAGGCCCAGTGTCTGCTCCCCAAGAGCTCACAGTCTGGTGGGGGACATGGTCATGTGACCTCAAAAGTACGGTATGACAAATGCTTTAATGAAAGTGTGTGTGCCGTGTGCTGGCAAAGAACAAGGAAGGGAATGCCAGCTGTCCCTGGAATACCAGCCACCTTCTAGAACAGTAGTCACATGCACAGATCTAGAAGACCTGGGTGTGCATTTATAGCAAGGCCAAGGGAGCCCCTGGAATGGAGGCCAGTCCTGGAAAGGACTTCTGACTCCCCAGATATCTCTGCCATTCCTGGTCAATATACAAAGTTCAAGACCTGGAGCTTCAGCCCTTTGATTTGATATTTCAATTCTTGTTAAAAATATATTTTTCATGGGGCTAGTGTTTCGAGTTGTCAACAGTCACTTATATTACAGTGTAGATGAGCTTCAGATGTTTCCTCTGATCTTATTTTCATAGTGTAAGGAAAAAAACAAGAGCCACAGTGTAGTGAGTCCTGGAGGAGGATGGATCATAGATGTAGAAAGTTAGATGGTGGTACCAGAACAGTCTTGAGCGGTCTGCAAGTTCTGAAGATCAACTGTGCCCACACACTATTTACTAAGGACATCCCATGTCTGCAGTCATTTCCTCCTGGTTCATTCTCCTCCCAACTTCTTCCTACCTCCCCACCTTTTCTATTTGTGCCTCTTCCTCCAAATCCAGTGTATATTTCTTTCACCGAAATAGAGCAAGGATGGTGAGTTTTCACACCATTTATAAAAGAAAAATACTCCTTCAGCTTTACTTCTTGAGAGCTTCCTGCTCAACATCAATTCTACAAATTATTTGTTTCTAGTGGTTTTCCCTAAGGCAACGTGGAAAGTCAGCATGTTCCACAGTGGAGAAGCCATGTGAAGCTACCATGGAGTGTGAAGCAAGGAGCGGGTGACCACTAGGAATGAGGATTAGCTGTCCCAACCCACAGATGAGAATTAGTCCCCCTTCATTCCCTTATGCAGAAGTCCACCATATCACACTCTTGGTTTTAAGTATGATCTAATTTTAAAAAATAAAAACTATGACATTTCCCCTGTTTCACTTGCATAGAGTAATACTTCAAAGGAAGATCTTTTCTTCTAAAGAGGAGTCATTTCAAAGATTGTCATGAGAGCGAAGGATGATGAGAGCTTTGACATCCAGAGCTCTCCATCCGCAGGAGAGGCTGGAGGTGTTCAAATGAAGGCTAGAAACTCATTCAAAAAATATGCTTCCTGCAGTGGATGCAGCATTGCCCTAAATGACTCCGAGGTTGTCTTCAACTTTGAGAGTTTCAGAATCTAGGAAATATCATCACCAGGCAGATGAACAGGCTGTGACTAAGGGACTATCCCATCATTGAGGAAGACCAAATGTGATTTCAATGAAAGGTACATATTTGGTGAGATAAGGAAATCTACCTCCTTTCTAGTTCTGCATTCTGTTGAAGCTGCAAGTAAATAAACTTATGAAAAATATATATATATATATACCTAAACTTTCTCATCTATCCAGTAAGGGTAAAAATAGAGCCTACTTCATAAAGTTTTATAAGGATTCGATGAGCTAATTCACAAAAAGTGCTTAGAACAATGTCTGAAACATAGGAAGCACAAAATAAGAATTAGCTGTGATTAGTAATATTGTTGTTGTTGTTATATTTTTTTACAGACTACTTAAGCTGCCCTCCTTATCTGTAGGAGAACACAGCAGTAGCCTTGCAAAACACATAAGAGATAGGGGGGCTTTGCTGAAATGCAGGTGACATTCTTTATGCCTGGTTACACTTTATCCCAACAGGAAAAAAATATAAGAAAAAGAGAGAAAAAACATAAACTCCCTTTCCACCCCTTGTCCTTACAAATAACTTGATTTTAATAGGTCTTAATAAATATGAAACCTTCTAGAATGTAGCCATGATTTACAAATCATAGATGGGGTTTCAGTAATTGTAACCCATTAATTTGCTGTCAACTATTGGTGAACATCTTGCTATGAAGTAAAGCACCTTCCTGAAAAGTTGAGCGTAAATTTTGGTCAAAGGTCTTGGTATAAGTAATATGATAACTTTTCCTCAGTAATGATTTTCCTCAAGGAAAGCATCGTAAATGAAAAAGCAGTTTTCTGGCAGTTCAGTTGCCCTGAGGTTGCACTTGGCTGATATGAAACATGATGATCCAGTAGCTAAACCACATTAAGACTATTAATTAATAGACAGCTGTGGCCTAGAGCCAAGGTAAAATAATGCTAGTTTCCTCTATCTCTGGTATTCAAACTGGAGTTTACATTCTTTATGTTGATCAGCTATTGGCCTCAGATTCTTTCTCATTGTTTTTCACTCTCTGGGCAGTTTTCTGTGACCAGAAACACAAATAGAACCTATTTTTCCAAATGATTGTTTATATCTAGTTTTGATTTGGACAGCCAAATGGCCCCTCTGCATGGTCCACATCACTCTTGCTGCTCTCGTTCACAGCTGTACAGCTTTCTTGTTCACAGCTCGCTCTTGGCACTTGGAGTATGGACACAATGTCCCATAGCTGTCCATGGCAGGCTGCATTTGCCTTGTTAGGCAATGTCAGTGCTTGCTGCACCACTTTGTAATTTGTGTCACTTGAATACAAGTGGAAAGACTTCAGGAGAATTTTGAGAGAAAAATATAAAACAAACTCTTTGAAAATGTGTGAGCATAATACATGCTTAGCAGCTAGCATTGTCGTTGGTGATTTGTATATAATTACTACCCGGTTTTAGGTGGTACTTAAGTTCTTTGTCCAGGATGAGAAGATGCATTTGTATACATCATCATTATCCCTCCTGACATGTGCTTTGGTGACATTAATCTGTGTTTTATTTCCTGCAGCTGTAATGATGGGGTTGTCTTCCGTGGCTTTATTATGTTGTCACGTTTTTTTTTTTCAGTGATCATCCTCACAGTACAAAAGAAATATCTCATATGGGGATAAACTCCAAGATAGCTGACATTTAACAGTCATACTGGCAAACATCTAGTTTTCTTTCCCTTCATTCTTTGTCCCTGTCAAGCTGAGTCCTGGGGAATTATCATTGACTGTGGTCAGACTGGTAGTTGTTTGTAATTTTACATGGAAAACATGTCTGAGGTGGAGCTTATTTCTTAAGACTAGATAACATGTACAGGGGTAGGCTAGATGGAACATCAATTCAAACTGGCGAATGACTAGCTGATTTTGAGGGAAGCTTGGAAGAAAGAATGGATCGCCAGGGTGTCTGATTTCTAGTTGGAGTTGCAGCCAGTGGCCATTGTAGTTTAGAGGGTCAGAATCTGAATCTGATAGTGGAAGTTCAAAGGAAAACAAATGCACTAGGTCCTTGCTTCAAGGACAGCAAGGATTAGCTTAGCAGTAGAGATCTAATAATTCAATTTTAAATCAGAAAATTAAAAAAAAAATTTATAACTTTTAGAATTTATAATTGTATCACTTTCATTTGCATTTTTCAGTAACAGAACAAACTATGTGGGCATGGTTTCTGTAAACAGAATATCAAGACTGTGATGATCAATGACTTCTCTGTACTTCAGCTCAACAACCCCTGCTAACAGCCTCATATACAAAACACATTAAGCACAGGGAATGATGAAATGAAATCAACCAGTATTGTTTATTAATTTGTTAGATGTTTTAATAAAGCCAATCCCCAGGGCAGAATCAATCTGCGTAACCACTGCACATTGTATATGGTCCGATTAAAGCATTTAATACATTGCCTTGCAGTTGTGTGTGTTCATGTCTGTCTCCTTTAAATAAATATGAGTTTCCCTGGGGGGCAGGGACCTTGGCTCATTTCTTTTTGATTTCCCAGCATAAGCACAATGCCTTGTGCAGAATGGTGCTAGTGGTGTTTGTAGAATTGAATTGAACCAACTATTGCATCTATACACCAAAGAATTTAAGCAGATGTTTAGCCACATATTTTAAGTTTTACAGCATATATTAAGTTGTACAGCATATATGAAGTTGTATAGCATATATTATTGAAATTAACAATAAAGAGAAAATAAGAAAAGTATTAACAGTAGGTAACAGGAAAATGAGAGAGGGAAAGAAAGACTAACAAGAAGACTAAGACTAAGAAGCTCCATCCCCTTGTTTTTCATTGTAGGCTCCTCTGATCAGGGATTGGGGTCCTCCCAGCCTCCTCTGACCAGGAGCAAATGAAACTGTTAATGCATTTGTGGAGTAGGAATCTTCCTTGGGGCCAGGTAAATTGTCTTCAGTCTAGAATCTCCTTGTTGACAGTTATGCTATTGAGGAAAGTTCATACTGAGCAAGTATAAATCACCAGAAAGTGTCTTCAAGTTCAAAATGCCTGTATCTCACAATTGAGTATCTCACAATTGAATATCATAATCATGGGAAGAGCAAAACCATGGAGACCTACTTTTCGTATTATTTTGATTTATTATGTGCCAGGCTCTGAGTTAAGTGCTATACAAATATTAAGTGATTTATTTTTCTTAACAACTCTGAAGGATATGAAATGGTAACTCTCTTCATTTTATAGGTGAAGAAACCGAGGCAGAGAGAAATAAGTAACCTGCCCAAGTTCACATCATAGCTGGCATGGGGTAGAGCCAGGACTTACTCCAGGCTGCATGGCTGCAGAACCCATGCTTTTCCTTGCTCTACCACATTTGTTGCTTCTGTCTTATTTAGTTGCTTGATGAAACACAGAGACTTGAGGAAGCTGGGATTTGATTCCTCTAGATCTAGGATTCCCTCAGAACTCAGCTTATTAACACCGTAAGTCCTCGAGACTGCGGTCCTGAAGCTTCTACTTCCTTTAAAAGTATATTTAATGGGTCCTCCTGTGAGCTAGACTCCAAAGGAAAGGCACAGTTCGATATGAAATACCTGTCCTTGAGAAGTTTTCAGTTGAGTAGGGAGATGATGCATGGCAGAGTTAACTGGGTGCCATAGGAGAAGCACAATTCCAATGTGGGGAACAAGGAAAAGAAGGGATTACATTTAATGGAGGAAGGAAATGAGACTTTGTGGAAACATTAGAGAAGGGCTCTGAAGGATTGGAAAGGCAGGGGAAGAGGCAGTACAGGCTTCCTTTTAGGTAAGGAAACAATAAGCAAATATGCAGAAATAAGCTGGAGCAAAAAGCATCATGGAAGACTTGCATCCAGCTCTGGCTGGAGGACATGGCAGATGTGCGAGCTTGGATGACAGACGAAGATGCATATATTTAATTTGGAAGACACAGGGAGAATCCATGGAAGTTTTTGAGTGGAGAAAAGACTTGTACTTGAGAAACGTTTGTCTGTAGTGATGCTTGGGATAGAGGAAAGGCAAGATTTAGCTAAGGATCTGTTACATTGGGGTCAAGCAGGAAGGGGTAGGGAGAGCTGAAAAGGAAAGAATGGGATAGAAGTAAATGTCTGATTGTGCTCCTGATGTACAAAGGCAAGAAGGCAGAGACCATTTTGCAAAGTCAGTTGAAGGACATGGACTAATAAATTTGAATAAATCGTAATATACTATGCTATCTTGCACTGCGTGGTAATTTGGGGGTTCTGTAGAGCTCAAAGCTTTCACTGCATTCCAGTACCTATCTGACACACTGGGTCATTTTAACAGACAAAGGTGCCCCAGGCTACTTTTGGGGAATTAAAAAAAAAATGCTCATTAACAGGATTTGAAGTTTGATCTGAGAAAAGTTCCAGATCAGATTGAGATGTGTGGAATATTCATATTGTATAATCTTCATTGTGCAGGCATTTTTATCTCTAGTTAAATTCATAATACTTTTTTGTTTTCAGAAGTATTTCTCGTGATATGGTTTGGCTATGTCCCCACCCAAATCTCAACTTGAATTGTATCTCCCAGAATTCCCACACATTGTGGGAGGAACCCACAGGAAGGTAATTGAATCATGGGGTTCGGTATTTCTTGTGTTATTCTCATGACAGTGAATAAGTCTCATGAGATCTGATGGGTTTATCAAGGGCTTCTGCTTTTGCTTCTTCTTCATTGTTCTCTTGCCACCACCATGTAAGAAGTGCTTTTTGCCTCTCACCATGATTCTGAGGCCTCCCCAGCCATGTGGAACTGTAAGTCCAATTAAACTTCCTTCCCCCACAAAGGGTATGTTTTGGGTATGTTTTCATCAGCAGTGTGAAAGCAAACTAATATGGTAAATTGGTACCAGGAGTAGGGCATTGCGGAAAAGGTACTTGAAACTATGGAAGCAACTTTGGGACTGGGTAACAGGCAGAGTTTGGAACAGTTTGGAGGCCTCAGAAGAAGACAGGAAAATGTGGGAAAGTTTGGAACCTCCTAGAGACTTGTTGAATGGCTTTAATAAAAATGCTGATAGTATGCTGGGCAAGGTGGCTCACACCTGTAATCCCAGCACTTTGGGAGGCCAAAGTGGACAGATCACGAGGTGAGGAGATGGAGACCATCCTGGCTAACACAGTGAAACACCATCTCTACTAAAAACACAAAAACTTAGCCGGGTGTTGTGGCGGGTGCCTTTAGTCCCAGCTACTGTGGAGGCTGAGGCAGCAGAATGGTGTGAACTGGGAGGGGGAGCTTGCAGTGAACTGAGATTACACCACTGCACTCCAGCCTGGGTGACAGAGTGAGACTCCATCTCAAAAAAAAAAAATGCTGATAGTGTTATGAACAATAAGGTCCAAGCTTAGGTGGTCTCAGATGGAGATGAGAAACTTGTTGGGAACTGGAGCAAAGGTGATTATTATTATGTTTTAGCAAAGAGACTGGCGGCATTTTGCCCCTGCCCTAGAGATTTGTGGAACTTTGAACTTGAGAGAGATGATTTAGGGTATCTGGCGGAAGAAACTTCAAAGCAGCAAAGCATTCAAAGGTGACTTGGGTGCTTTTAAAAGCATTTCATTTTAAAAGGGAAACAGCATAATAGTTCAGAAAATTTGCAGCCTGATGATGCAGTAGAAAAGAGAAACCCAATTTTTTTTAGGAGAAATTCAAGCTGGATGCAGAAATTTGCATAAGTAGCAAGGATCCTAATGTTAATCCCCAAGACCATGGGGAAGATGTCTCCAGGCCATGTCAGAGACCTTCATGGCAGCTCCTCCCATCACAGGCCCAGAGGCCCAGGAGGAAAAAGTGGTTTTGTGGGCTGGGGCCAGGGTTGCTGTGCTGTGTGCAGCCTGGGGACTTGGTGCCCTGCAGCTCCAGTCATGGCTGAAAGGGGCCATGTAGAGCTCAGGCTGTGGTTTCAGAGGATGGAAGCCCCAAGCCTTGGCAGCTTCCACATGGTGTTGAGCCTGTGGGTGCACAGAAGTAAAAAATTGGGGTTTGGGAACCTCCGCTTAGATTTCAGAAGACGTATGGAAACTCCTGGATGCCCAGGCAAAAGTTTGCTGCAGGGGCGGGGCCCTCATGGAGAACTTCTACTAGGGCAGTGCAGAAGGGAAATGTGGGGTGGGAGCACCCATACAGAGTCCCTACTGGGGGCGGAGCTGTGAGAAGAGGGCCACTGTTCTCCAGACCCCAGAATGGTAGATCCACTGACAGCTTGAACCGTGTGCCTGGAAAAGCTGTAGACACTCAATGCCAACCCTTGAAAGCAAGCAGGAGGGAGGCTGTACCCTGAAAAGCCACAGGAGCAGAGCTTCCCAAGACCATGGGAACCTGCCTCTTGCATTAACATGACCTGGATGTGAGACCTGGAGTCAAAGGAGATCATTTTGTAGCTTTAAAATTTGACTACCCTTCTGGATTTTGGACTTGCATGAGCCCTGTATCCCCTTTGTTTGGGCCAATTTCTCCCATTTGGAATGGCTGTGTTTACCCAATACAGCCATTGTATCTTGGAAGTAACTAGCTTGCTTTTGATTTTGCAGGCTCATGGGCAGAAGGGACTTGCCTTGTCTCAGATGAGACTTTGGACTGTGGACTTTTGGGTTAATGCTGAGATGAGTTAAGACTTTAGGGGACTGTTGGGAAAGCATGATTGGTTTTGAAATGTGAGGACATGAGATTTAGAGGGGCTAGGGACAGAATGATCTGATTTGGTTTTGTCCCTACCCAATTCTCAACTTGAATTGTGTCTCCCAGAATTCCCATGTATTATAGGAGGGGTGGGGGTAATTGAATCATGGGGGCCAGTCTTTCCTGTGCTATTCTTGTGATAGAGAGTACGTTTCACAAGATCTGATGGGTTTATCAGGGGTTTCTGCTTTTGCTTGTTCCTCATTTTTCTCTTGCTGCCACCATATAAGAAATGCCTTTCACCTCCCACCATGATTCTGAGGCCTCCCCAGCCGTGTGGAACTGTAAGTCCAATTAAACCTCTTTTTGTTCCCAGTTTCGGGTATATCTTTATCACCAGCATGAAAACGAACTAATACATCTTGCTTTTTAAAAATATTTCTAAACCAGCTACATTTTGTAAATATATGCTGTTTTTCACAGATTTTGTAATTTTTTGTTTTATTTTTATAGTAAAATATATGGGAGCTTTATTTTCTTCCTAGATTTATTTGGGCAAAAGTAGTAAGACTTTTTATGCATCAGTGAAGCTTTTTCATTTCATAGAATGGTGTTGGGGATTTGACAACAACCAAAAAGATGAATGTAAAGCAATAAGCAAAGTTCCTGAAAGGTGCTCCCTATCATTGATCATCAGAGAAATGCAAATCAAAACTACAGTGAGATACCATCTTACTCCAGTTAAAATGACGTTTATTCAAAAGACAGGCAATAGCAAATGTTGATGAGGATGTAGAGAAAAGGGAACCCTTGTACACTGTTGTGGGAATACAAATTAGTACAACCACTATGGAGAACAATTTGGAGGTCCCTTAAAAATCTGAAAATGGAGCTACCATATGGTCCTGCAATCTGACTGCTAGGTATACACCCAAAAGAAAGGAAATTAGTATATCAAGGAAGTATTTGCAATACTCCTATACATACTGAAGCACTATTCACAGTAACCAAGATTTGGAAGCAACCTAATTGTTAATCAGCAGATGAATGGATAAAGGAAATGTGGTACTTATACAGAATTGACTATTATATGCCCCAAAAATGAGATCTTATCATTTGCAATAATGTGGATGGAACTAAAGGTCATTATGGTAAGTGAAATAGGCCAGACACAGAAAGACAAACTTCACATATTCTCACTTATTTGTGGGTGCTAAAAATGAAAACAATTCAACTCACGTGAGGTGGTTACCAGAGGCTTGGAAGGGTAGTGTGGGAGGGAAGAGAGGAGGGATGGCTAATGGTTACAAAAATATAGTTAAACAGATGAATAAGATCTAGTATTTGATAGCACAACAGGGTGATGACAGTCAACAATAATTTATTGTATATTTAAAACTAAAAAGAATAATTAGATCATTTGTAACATAAAGAAATGATAAGTACCAGAAGTGATGGATACCTCATTTACCCTCATGTGATAATGATGTCCCTATATGCCTTTATCAAAATATTTCATGTATCCCATAAATATATACACCTACTGTGTACTCACAAAAATTAAAAATTAAGTTTCTGGCTCATAGGGTTTAGATGGATTTGACTGAGATAGAGGCAGTTATCTGTAGCATCACATGGTTAATGGCAGTCTCTGAGGGTAGAAGAGCTTAGATCAAACCCCAGTTTTGCCATTCATTGACTCTGTGGTCTCAGACAAGTTCTTGATTAACCTTGACATTCTCAGTTGTCAACTGGTAATGATGATATATATCATATGGCAATAATGAAATTTACCTCATTGCAGGCAGGATTAAATGAGATAATACATGGTGCCTGGCTCAAAGAGCTTAATGCTAGTTAACTGCCTCTTCTACCACCCATTGCCACCACCACCTTCATTAGCACTCCTACCACCTTCATTCCCACCATTATTGAGGCTCTATGAAGTGAGAACCAGGTGTTCATCAGAAAAAGGGTTCTTATGAAATGGAACATTATTATATGATACAAGTTTTAGACTAGTTTTGATATCCAAGTCAAGGATCTATTTTCATGAGACAGGTTCACTGCGCCAATGAGTTAATGCTCAGTTATACAGAACATGGCGTCCCAGCCAGAATTTTCTAGAGACTACCCCCGAAGCAAGGATCAAAATACTAATGCTTCATTTGGGATATACAAATTCAGGCCGGTGAGATGAGGGAAAAGGGAAGGGAGTCACCAAAAGACAAATATGATATGATTGAACTCTTGTGAGGTGTCTAAAGTAGTCAAACTCATAGAAGCAGAAAGTAGACTGGTGGCTGCCAGGGTCTGGGGGAGGGGAAACGGGGTGTTGGTGCTCAGTGAGCGTGGGTTTTCAGTTTTGCAAGATGAAAGAGTTCTAGAGATCTGTTGCCCAACAATTTAAATATACTTAACACTCCTGGACTGTACACTTAAATAAGGTTAAGATGGTAACATTTATGTGCTTTTTACCATAATTTTTAAAGGGGAGGGAGGCAAGGGAGGAAGTAAAGCAACAGGAAGCAGTGGTTCCAGGGCTGGTTACTGCTTCTCAAGGCCACCAAGGGACACAGCCATTGGCCGTGCAACTGCACCCACTTGGCACGTGGAACTCTACTGGATAGGCGGGAGAAAAGAACCACGCTTCACAACAGTGAAAAAGAGAGGTGAGGGCATTTATCTGCCCTGCTGTCTCCCCATTCTCTTAGGGAAGAGTTCACCCCTCTGGGAGTGAATTCCCTCACATTTCCAGGTTGCATTGGCCTCTCCAGCTGTAGTGTGGGGTACCAGCTCCCACATCTGTGAGTGGCCAGAGAATCCAGAAACTTCAGCTGGGTAACTGAGAGGTCCCACTGCCCAGCCACAGCCACAAGAGAACATTCAACACTCTCAGAGCAGGTGATGCTGGTGGTGGAAACTTAGCTCCCCAGGTGGGAGGAAGCATAACCAAGGGAATATGAAGATGTGCATAAGATTTGTGTTTGATACACACTGCTGTCCTTTTTTGTGCTAATGAATTCATTGCTACTGTACCTTCCTTCCTTCCTTCCTTCTTTCTTTTCTTTTCTTTCTTTTTTTAACAATGTAAAAGGCTTTGATGTTAGGGTGTCTCATATTAGAAACCACTGTGTGGTGACCACCTGGCCGGATGTAGAGCATGACTGTAAAATTGTTTGCCACATTCTTTGCCCTCTTTGCCTTTGGAAGGAAAAATAAAGTGAGTCCTAGTTAGTTATCACAAAATGCAATGAAAGAGAGCAGTTTTAAGAGATTTCACATTTCTAAAAAATATTAAAGTCTTGTTTTTTCATTGCCTTTTTAATGTTTTAAATATTAGCAGGCATCGCTGTCAAAATGTGTTCTCAATTCCTACTCTGGAATTTTTTTAATAGGAAAATTTTCTGATAAAGATCACAGGTTTCCTGATGATTTCTTTTGGCCCACTTTCTTCTGTTTTACCAGAATAATTATTATGTTTGGGAAGTTATATCCATCAGTATTTCCTAGCAAAAAAGATATAATGGCATTTTAGAAAATGTGAAAATCATACTTGTTTGCTTCTTCCTAAAGGGTGGCATAGTTTTGTGTGTAGTGAAATGAATTTTTGATCATTGCTTTCGGACCAAATTCATATGACAGCCAACCAGATGAAAGGGTATCAGAATGAAGCAGGCAGACTCAGGGAAATGGGCTTCCCAAAATGCTGGCATGCAGTTATTTTTAGAGGCATCTGGGCTTTCTACCCTCTTATTACTTTCTATCCTCCAGTTTTCATTTCTCCTACATGAAAATGGGGCCTTCCTCAGGCTGATTTTGGCTTAAGAATCAAGAGAACTCTATGTTAGTTTACTTCTTCTGGAATAGTGATATCAGCTCTGAGTGTTAAAGGGCAGTGGTTTAGAAAAAATTGTGCTTTTAGATCCTGTGAGACCCTACCTTGAGCAGACAGTGTAGCAACGGCTCTCTGCCCTTGCTAGGAGTCACAACGGCTCATAGGAGCTGCAGGAGATAGAATATGTTGTCTCTGTTGTTACTGAAGCCCACGACTTAATCTCATTTTATCCTGTGTGTGCATGTGTGTGGGTGTGCACGTGTGCTTGCTTTGTTCCACCTATAATCCCCAAGAAACTCTGTGGTGTGTGATGCAGCTTTGGGAGGGAAATAGGTACATAAGACTTACAAACGCCTTGGAAAGGCATGGGTTTTGTTTCAATTTTTGGTAACATAGACTATAAACCTTTGCAAATTTTCAGTTTTACATTAACATTTGTTCAGCAGACCTTTTGTCAATTACTTGTGGCTAGATTATTATTGAATGAATACCAGATGTATACATCTATCGTCTATTTTCCTTTGTCAAAAGGAAAAATAAAACTATTCTGGAAAATCACAACAGATCATAATTATTTACCAGCAGATTGTCACTTAACTCCTAAGGGGCAACTAAGAGGAGATGGGTTTATTGTGGCTGGATTTGATGATTCACATTGCTAAGTATTAAAAGGGGAGGAAAAAAAATGAACCATGTTTATCCAAGGAAATGCTGTTTAAGCATGACATTCAAGTGTAAATTGAATACATTGCTGGATCCAGCAGTAACGTTTTCTCACCAACCATGAAAAATCTTTTTTTAAAATTTCTGTTGTGTTCTAAGTCAAACTCACATATAAGCTTTCTGTTAGATTAATGCAGTTTTCTCAGATACTATCAATCATTTAACCACTTTCAGTAAACATTCATTGAGTGTCTACTGTGGGTTAGGTGTTAAGAATTCAAAGTTAAATAAAATAGTATCTGCTTTCAAGGACCTCACAAGCTGATTCAGATAGCAATAAATAATAAATATACATAATAAATGCTCTGGGAACAAAATGCAGAGGGTGATTAATTCTGCAGAGGGAAAGACTTTGAGTGGAGGAAACTTTGATCTATGATGGAAAGATAAATGAATATATTGGTTAAGGTGAATAATGCTAGCTGCTACAACAGAGAAACTCCCAAATCTCAGTGGCATAACATCATAGGTGATTTGTTTTGCACTCAGGTCACAGGTCAACAACTCAAAGCGGGTCAGCAGTGGTGGAAGGTGACTGCGTGCCACAGAATGATTTGGGGACCTTGGATTCTTCCTTCTGTTGCTTTACCGTCTCCCAGATCCTTAGAATAAGTGGTCTACAGATGGAAGTCAAAAAGTGGCCCCATTCCTTCTATTCACATTTTACTTTCTGTGATTCATATATGTAGCCACATCTAAGTACAAGAAGGGTTGGAAAATATATTTTAGCCATATGCCCAAATAAAAGAGGGGAACACAGATATTAGTAAATACTAGTAATTTTGCCATAGTTAGATTATTTTACATTGAGAAATGGGGTCGGATAGCCGTATAAATAGGATATAAGAGCATGAAAGAGTTTGGAAAGAGCAATGTTCTGTTTTGGCTAGAATATACAGCATTGGTGGATAGGGGCTGGGAAGTCAAAGAGAAATACCACTACAAAGGTAGTTCAGGGCTGGATTATAGAAGATCCTAAATGCCCTGCTGAGAAGTTTCCACTAGTGTTTGAGCTATAGTTCTCCATTGTTGTCTTATTTCCTTGGCTAAAATTTATTTTTGAAATAGATGTTATATTTATTCTATTATTTGAGGCATTATATTTTGGTAATATAATTTTTAAAAACTCAAGCCTTATTTTTTCAGTAAGATTATAATTTTGAAGGCAAGGGTCACATTAATGCTTTATATATTTCCCCACAGTTTCCCTAGATCATGAAGCACAAAGGTATCCAGTGTTTAACTAGGTGATAATTTACTAACAGCTTCATAGAAATGGCTTTTATTTAAATAGGTATAGGTAAGCAATGCCTCTAGCCCATGGTACTATAGCTAAATAATTCAGTTTGTACTGACCAGCAACTAAGGGGTCTCTGTATTATGCCATCAGATCACATGTATCAATTGCCGGTATGTGCAAGACTCTAAGATGGATATAATAGTGAGAAGAAATCCTTATTCTCTAGGTATTTAAGACATCAAATAAACAAAATGTATGACTGTCCTTGGAAAATATGGTATTTCGAGGAGTACTCTATTCAGTTCTGTATCAGAATGTGCTTGATTTACTATGAAACTAAATGTTATTTTATGCTTCAAACTAGAAAACACTTTAAATATACGTGTGAATTTAGTATCTTTGAAAACAGAAGGTTGATGAAACTCTCAGCTGGAGGACTATGTAGGTATTTGATAAAAATGCTTGACACTCCAACTAGTGCACTTCATTCATTCCAAGCTATGATCCTAACCAGAGCCTCCATTGTGTCTTAAATGGAAGCTTATTACCATAATAAATTGTTGTGTTATACTTTGTTATGACTGTTGTTATAAATATATCCTTTTATAATATGGACAAATATTTTCTCTCTACAATAAGCATTTTCATGAGTGATTTGTGGAACCATTGAGGTCCTGCCAGTGAGAATGCTAATCTAGTATTCTCCCTCTCCATGCCTGTCACATTGGTCCCTTAGATTTGTGGCATGCTCACCTTATTGACAGTGACTCATTATGGCTTTGTGCTTTGCTTTTATTAGAAATTGCAGCAAGGTGATATAAGTCACTTTAGATTTCACTTCCCACCATTGGATCATAATGTAGACATTAGCTTGTGACACATGTTGTCAGCACTTTCAGATTACATGTGAAAGTTAAAAGCAGATTTGCCAAGTTTATAAGTGAGATAAATGTGATACAAAACCTAAATCTATTTATTTTAGCTAAACAAACCATGAAATGTTTCTCATTGAGGTTGATGAAAGCACCACCCTAAATCTATATTCTTATTTAATTCAGTGCCCATTTATGGAGCATCTTCTGCCTAAGAGCCAGTCATGAATACCAAGAAGACCTAACTCCTGCCCTTGAGATGTTCACACCAGTGGAGACAGAAGCCTTCATGGAGAAGGTGGCTTTTTAGCCAGGTTAGAAATGAAATAAACTAAGCATTCAGTAGTTGCACCCTGGACTCCACTCTACTCTTCTGTCAGAAACCTGAATATTTTTACCTCTAATTTCTGAAGTATGTGCAAGAGGTTTGGGATTTAGGTGGGTACAGAATGCAGAATATGACAGGAGAGAATAACTGGTTACCCCTTTTCTGCCTGTACTTTGAGCAGTCTGTTAAGAGCCACATCCCTCTTAGCTTCTCTACTCACTGAACTCCTCTATACACCTTAGTTTCCTAGTATTTTATTCTTTTGTTCTCCTTTTCCTTTTCATTACATTTAGAGTTGGAGATACAATTGTTCAATGATGGAATGTAGAGTACTTTTGAGGGCTTTCACTCCGATGTTCTTACCTTAGGGTCTAAAATAAGAACCCTGGAGAGTTCCACAAGCTGCATTTGCAATTCTTTCTCAGTTTCTCACTTGGACACTAATTTTATTTTAACTTAAAACTTTTTCTTTTAAAAAAATGAATGTTATCCTCCCAAAAGCAGGGTACTATAATAAATATATGAACATGAAAAAGAATAAAGTTAAGCGACCTTAGAATATTTTAGTCTTTATTGGTTTAAAGCAATCTTCCTATTACTTTAGGAGATGAATTACTTTTCATTGCCTATGCTGTTTTAATGATCACATGTAAATAATTTATTTTAAATTTTCTTTGATATCTGTCATTTGGTGACTTAACCCCTATTTTCACAGGTCTTTTGCTTATTTTATGAAACTCTATTGCTGTTAGAATGTATCATGTAAATCTGATTTTATGATGGTATTCCCTTGGTGATCTGTAGAGACTTTGGCACTCTTCTGATGTAACAGACGTATTTAAAATTGTTATTCAAAAGCAGCTCTCTGTCCTTAAAACTGCACAATGTCAAACCTGGATTGACCCTGTTGCCTCTGGGATTAAACTGGTAGGACAAGGTGAGGGAGAATGGGTTGCCTCCTTCACCCAGTGTGTGAGTTTGTACCTATGCTCAGTTTCCCACAGGACCTGTGACCTCCTCCCCTTGGCAGGTAGATTAAAATAGCCAGGGGCTTGTCTTTCTCTGACAGTTCATAAAAACAGCTGGCACACTATATTGAGGCTCTCAGGTACCAAGCACTGACAACTGCTTCGCCTACTTTACCTATAAAAAGGGGACACATGAAAGAGCAGGATTTCTTCACTGAGACTCAGACTCAAACTGTGGCAGCAGCAGCACCCTGCCACAGCATGCTTCTCTTTGGGATGATGAAAGGACCAAGGGACCCTTGGCATGCATACATTTCCTAATAAAGCCTGATTTTCAAACTCATGCCATGGATATCTTAGAATTCTCCCCAAACCCAAGTGCTTGACAGGTGGAATTTGCCTGTTATGACAGTATTGGGCAAAGGAAAGTAAGCTAATATAATCTCTGCTCATTAGAGAGAAGAAAAATGTGTGAACACATCCTATGGTGCACACCGTAGACATTCACACATTGGAATGCCCTGTCTGCAGTTTGTTGGGGTTGACTTTGGGGAGGTAGCAGAATTAGTGTAGATTACCTCAAGCAGTATTTCGTTTTCAACCTGAGAAATGAGAAGACTATGGGATGAAATAATCTGCTTTTATGTTAGGCAAGGCATTAATTAAGATAAATTTATTTATCTCTCTGTATCCATGTGGATGTAAGCAGTCCACCATAACAGAGAGCCAGGCTCCTTCTATGCTGCTGCTCTGACACCTCCGGGGAATTTTCTTCATCCAAGATGCCTCACCACCATTATATCTGCATTTCAGTCAGCAGGATGGGTAAAAGGGTTGGTGGTGGCAGTAGGGAGGGGGGCATCCGGAAGACGCACACAAGAATTCTGCTCACATGCAGTTCCTGCAGAGGATACTGGGAAATGAAGTCGTCCCCACTTATTCCCAAGTGGCAAAACTGCCATATTACCTCCACAGGAAGTCTAACTATTGCATACCGGTTAGAGAAAAGGATTACAGTTTTACAAAATCAGCGTTTAAGAAGAGTCAGTAAAACACTGCAGAAAATATACAAATTACTTACAGAAAATTCATTTAAAGAATGGAAATAGCCTCATCAGCTTGCTCATAGCCATTGTTTGCTTATGAGCCATTGCCTGGTACACAGCTGAGAAAAGGCAAGTTAACTGGAGTGAATAAAGTAGGGGCCATTGAGAATTGAGTTGGTGTCTTTCCCAAATTACACTGAGTAAACAATACAGAAAAACAGGTGGATCAAGAAGTGGTGTCATCCATTCAACATTTCTTTTATGCCTAGTTGGTGCCAGATATTGTGCTCGGAATTACGAAAATGAGATTGGATTAAACAGTTTTTGTTCTTGAGTAGTTCACATTCTAATGAAGAAGCTATAGATGTACTAATTAAAACATTTTAATAAAAACACCTAGCTAAAATCAGGGGTTCTATAAAAGAAGAATAGAATGGGAAGAATGGATACTTGTGGGCAACTAGCAGTCTCTGATACAGTTTGCATGTTAATGTATGCACTCAACAAATGTTTATTAAGTGTCTGCTGTGCATTATCCCTGCCTAGGTAGTGGTCTGGCTGTCTGTCTATTGTGTATATAGAGAAGTCTGGGATTTAAACATGTAAAGTCTATAAGAATGGTTACCTCTAGGGATGGATATACTTAGGTATAGTACAAATATTTTATAGAATGCATGTTTTATCCCTGTTATTTAAACAATTGCTTTAAAAATGGTAGCAGCAAACAAAATAGAATCTGAAAAGATAAACTCAATCTTTTCAGACTCAATGAAATAGAAAAAAAGACCATATAGAAAGTCCACACAGCCAAGAAATCATAGACCATGTGTAGATTCAGGGCTGGCCACTCACCATTGTGAAGGAAAGAAGCTTTAATTGTTTGCACAACAAACATAGAATTGGACCTTGAAGTCTCTTTAAGGATCCTTAAACCACATGATCCTAAGGCTGCTAGACACATACAGTGTTCTCAGTACAGCTTGGGGTTAGTTGGAACTTATGATAGATACATGCCACTAACACTGGTACTGAAAGTTACAAGGCAAGCTGGCAAGAACAAGTACCATGGGAACCATGTGAGATTAGGGATTACTATTACCCTTATTTTAAAATTGAGGAATCTGAGCTAAAGAGAGTTAAATATGACTTCTAAGATTATACAACTATGTATGATGATGCCAGGATTTGCACCCAGACTCTAAAATTCTTATATAAGTAACTGAGGCCAGGCATGGTGGCTCACGCATGCAATCCCAGCACTTTGGGAGGCCGAGGTGGGCAGATCACTTGAGGTCAGGAGTTTGAGACCAGCCTGGTGACCATGGTGAAACCCCGTCTCTACTAAAAATACAGAAATTAGACAGACATGGTGGTGTGCCCTGTAGTCCCAGATACTTGGGAGGCTGAGGCAGGAGAATCGCTCAAACCAGAAGGTAGAAGTTGCAGTGAGCCAAGATTGTGCCACTACACTCCAACCTGGACAACAGAGCAAGACTCCGTCTCAAAAAATATATATACACACACACATACACTGCCAATAAATAAATATATATTTATATCCACATTTGTAATATATATGCATAAATGATGTATTCTCTCCTTATAATCTCTGAATTCATATTATGTGAATTATAGTTTATTGTATTCAATGTATTATGTAACTCATCTTTTATTCCATTTGCAGTTAAATAAAAGATCAAATATTTATTTTTATTTTTATTGAGTCAGACACTCTGTACTTTTCACAGAGTTCACAAGACAACCCTGGGGGAAAAATAATATTGGTATT
>NW_012121821.1:3135913-3172827 GCF_000951035.1 Colobus angolensis palliatus | reverse complement strand
CACCGCGCCCGGCCAATATTGGTATTGTTAAACCCATTTTGTAGATTAAGAGGTTGAGTTTCAGAAAGGTCAAATACTTTAGCTCTTGCTGGGTATATGCTTTTGCTCAAATCTGAATGCAGACTTATCCCTCATCCCCAAATAAGCTTTTCTTATTTTGTGTGCTATTATGCCCATTTTCCATTCCCTATTGGCCTGAAATAAAATTTCTTTTTAACCCATTTTATTTTTCTCTTAAGCGTTAGCTATGTGTTTAGTCACAATCAGAAGGCACAGAAAGAAATGCTTCTTTTGCTTCCTGTTTAGCAGAGGTAACTTAAATTTTGAGTCTCTGTCAAGAATGTGTAGCTTGCTTGATTTTTAGAAGCTTCTGCTGAAAGATATTCTTTTCATGTACACAATTGCCTCTTGGATTGTGTAGGCAGCAGTGCTATGGCTATTAGTCAAGTTATTTAATATCCTCTTTGTTAGCTTAGTTTTCAATTTTTAAGTAGTTTATACAGCCAAGGAATCTGGATATAACTTTTATTTACTCAGTTTTTAAATCCCTTATATTCTTTCTAGAAATCTAGTTTTACTTGAGAGTATATAATATGTTCATTTCCTTCTCAGTTCACTTCTTTTCTACATCCAGCTAGACTCTTTCAGTGTTTCTAATCCTAAATCCAAAACTGTCCCTATTTATGCTCTATTTTTATTATAATATGTAACTTAGCTAATCAGCTCAACCTCTCATCACCATTATTGCCATAACTCAGATGAATGTGGCTTAATTTATTATAATGCTATTTTGCCATAAATGGATTCTAACAATTTATTGTTCTACTCGCAGTGGCCTGCAGTGGGCAGAGACAGTAGATACCTGGAAGCCTTCCCAGCTGAAAAATAACTCTTTCCTGTAAACTGTCAATTAGAAATCCATTTGGATTAGCAAATTCCCTTAAAATGTCAGTGCTTGCTGGGAATGTTAATCCAATCAACCTTTCACACCTTAGTGCCTGAGATCTTATTTTAATGAGATAATCACATTCTTTTCCTCTTAGTACCCTAATTAAGCTCAGTCATAGGGAGGTAGCTACCCTATGGGTAATGTAGGTATTCTAAGACATTCCAGGGGGCATCTGGTAGACCAGCACGATTTCAATTGAGAGAGCAACAAGACGGTACCAAAGGTGGAGAAGGACATTGTGGGGAAAAAGAGAGGTCAGCCTGTTACTGTGTTATTATAGATAGAAGTAAGTTTAAGAGACTCCATTTGGCTCTGTATTTGAGATGCTGTTAATCTGTGACTCTACCCCCAATCTTGTCCTTGCTAGAAACATCGCTGTGCTAATCAAGGTTGAAAGGATTTTGGGCTGTAAGGAATGTGCTTTGTTAGCCAAATGTTTAAAGCCTGCTTGTGGTTGAAGGTCAGTACCACTCCCTTAAATCTCAGTAAAAGAAAAACATCTGTCTCCTGCCCATCCCTGGGAAAATGTAACATTTCTGTGTATCTGTATGCCTTACTGCTGAATTACTCCCTTATCTTTTTGGTAATAAATACTGAGGGAACTCAGAGACCGGTGCCAGTGTGGGTCCTCTGGAAGCACAGCACTGGCCCCCTGGGGCCTCGATTTTCTTTCTCTATACTTTGTCTCTGTGTCTTTATTTCTTTTCTCAAGTCTCTCGTTCCACCTAGCGAGAAGCACCCACAGGTGTGGAGGGGCAGGCCACCCCTTCAGGACATGTTCCTACTTAGTGTCTTAACAACAGCTTTCTTGCTCTTTTTGTAGCACACACAATATCCCCGATTCTATAAAAAGGTGCCTCTCAAACGTCAGTGTGCTTGAAGTTAGTTCTCAAATATATTAGCTTAGGATATTTCACAAAATAAACACCATAGGAAGGACCAGTCCAGGCAGAAAAAAAGACAATTTCTGCAGATTCTGAATGAACACGTCTGAAGCGCCACAGATTCTGCATTTCTAACAAACTTCCAGAGATGCCAGTGCTGCTGGGCTGAGAACCACATTTTCAGGCTTCAAGGCTATGAAATAGCCAATGTCTCCATGAAGAAGTTATGGAAATAAGTGGCTTGTCGGATGTTCTTTCATTTCTAAATTTTCTTTTATCCCTTCTTATAGACATTCATTTCTCTTCTAAGTTCTCCCAGTCAGTTCAGCAGCTTTGTTTTATTTTTCAACCAACAAGATTTCTAATCTGTTTCCTTCCCTTTTCATGATTTTTATATTCAATCAATGTGGCAGCCAGCAAATCCTGCCAATGCAGAATTTGTCTTTTTTTCTGCCTGGACTGGTCCTTCCTATGGTGTTTATTTTGTGAAATATCCTAAGCTAATATATTTGAGAACTAACTTCAAGCACACCAACTTATCCTTTTCAAATTTGAAGCTTTCAGTATCCTCCACAGCAGCCAAAGTACCACCCATCTCAGACTGGGTGTTGCTGAACAGCAGGGCCCTGCACTTCAGTGACCTGGCTTTGCCGCTTCTGACCTTGCAGACTACACTCTGATCACTGAACATCTCTCCTCTCATGGCTTCTGGGACACTTCTGTGCCCTGCTTCTAAAAGGTATTTTTCAGTACACTGTGTCATCTTTACCTCTTTCCTTTGGTGTTTCTGACCTATTCTTACATTTTGAAATATCCCTAGCCCTCTCCCTCTGCATGCCAAGTCTTATCCTTTTTATGATATTCCTCTAAGTTTACTTCTACTTGCTGTATGAAATTGGTCATTTCTCTCTGCTCTGTGAAGTGCTTTGCATAATTCTCCTACAGCATTTATCTTCTATTACAGTCTTCTATGCGTGTATTTGCTTTATCCACTGGAAGGTAAGCTGCTCAAGAACAAAAGCATTGTCTTGCTTATCTTTCTGTTTAGAACTCCAAGTGCAATATTTGGGACCTAGTGGGCATAGAATAAATGTTGAATGAATGACTACATTTATTAATCAGCCTGTTTCTCCTTATTATGTACTCTATGTGGGTTCTAATTTACTCTATGTACCTTGTCTGTCTTCAGCTTTGATTCATCTAGTCTTGACCAAACATAGGACGTCTTTCTGTTCTCTACATGAATAATCTATAAGTCATTTATGTATTTTCTTCAGGGTTTTACTGACCATTCCTAAATGCTGATTCTGTAAAGCTGAAGTCCTTTTTACTGACTAGTTTATATATGATGGAGTCTGACTTCCTACTGAGGTAATTTGGCAGCTTTACCACCAGGGAGCCATAGAAATATCCATGTTGCTTGTTATCTATGGACCTTATCTGATGAAGCAGTCCTTTCAGTTATGGCCATCAGGTGATATGTAAAATGTTTGTCCCTGAAATTCAGGTGACCCCAGCAAAGCAATATTCCTAAGTTTGCCTTTTATAGGACCAGAATGATTGTTAAAACCAGAAGCCAAATTCATTAATTTCTTGCGGTGATATATAACAGCCATACAATATTACGCATTTAGTAAATGTCAGCAGTATTAATAGAATTGTCTGTAATATAATTGGGTAAGATTTCTGTGTATAAAACTAAATTATGATGGATGAGTTACTCAAAGGATGAAGGAAAATAACTTTTAAGTAGTATTAAAGGCTGGGTGGCACTGGGTTGTATACAGAGAATGAAGTCCTGAGACTGAAGCACTAGTGGCTGGGCCAATGCACAAAGACAGGAGATATGTGGGCTGATGGGCCAGGCCTCTAGGGGAACCAGGCAATGAAAGGTTAACATGTAGCTGGAGGTCTGCAATGAGTTTAGCAGTCCAGAGCAGATTGCTTCACAATCAGGGACTATTATTCAAACAAATCTTAGTGGTCAGAATGCTCTGTAGGACCCAAACCCAGGAAGACAGACCCGACAGTAGTAATCTAGCTGAGGATTCATGGAGAAAGAGGAACCAGAAGCTCATCAGAAATATCTGTGTAGGAGAGATAGGGCATTATGTTTATTATCTCCCAGGTACCAATACCCTAAAAAGAGCAGGCTAATAATTGCAGAAAAAAATTTAATGACTAGAGAAAGTGTGAAAGGGAAGAGAAAGCCTATCCTTGTAGGAATGAACCTTTTTTTTTCAGGAATAGAAGACCATCTTGATAAATGTACTGGTGTGGCATTACGGGGAAACAGTATTATAAATTAAATTAGATTTAGGCAATGTTTCATTACCTTCATTTTCATGTATTTATGTATGTACTCATTTGCTTGTTTATTAACTTACTCTCCTACTTGCTTTGGTAACTTTCCACTGGTGCACCTGGAAGAATGAGAGGTAGGTAACTCTCTAGAGAGCATGCTCATACTATGAAGATAATATTTTAATTAAGACACAGGAAGCAATGGAAAAGCACTGAAGGAACCTGAAAAAGAAATCACTATTATCAGAGGTAGGAACAAGGAATTCTGTACAACTATAGGGTCTGTATTTTTGAGTGGAAGGTAGAGAAGCTACTGTCAATGAAAACTGCCTCCTTTCACTTAAATATGTAATGGAGGAAAGGTCCTCTACAAAGATTTCAGTCTTTCCATAGCTGTGGCCCTTGTGGCAATCCACTGGTAACTGATGATTTTGAATAGAAGACTGATTAATTTACCCTCACACCAATTTTAACACTATTAACTTTGGCTTTATTGGATAATGTTGGCTTTCCTCCTCCTCCTTGTTATCTCATACTCTGGGGACTTGCACAGTATCCTAGACACTCTGGGACAGGATCCTGGTAAATATCGAGTGCATGGCCACACACACAAAAAAGTCTATTTACATTATGGACATCATTGATCCAACTTGTCTCTTGGAAAGTATGATCACTATTCTATTCTGGCTGATATATTGACTTCTTCCAGGTCCCTGGCTCCTGATCCATGGATCTAATTGGATCTGCCATACCTTGGCTTCTGAAAGCGTTCCTCCTCATGACCCCTACTCTCTTTAGGATTCATAATAAAGTTTCCCTGGTTACTCCACCAGCTTAGATAATAGCAAGACTCCTGCTACCACCCAGACTTAATCCTTCCACTTTGGGGGAGGTTGCCACTAGCCCAGTGGTTCTCAACATTGTTTCTACCCCAACATATTTGGAAATAGAAATATACCTACTAGTAACCTACAGCTAGAGCCATTCCCCAAAAATATTTTTGGCAAATATTTAATGAGTACCTGCTACATGACATCTAAGCCCTGGGGTAGATGCTAGGTGAGTAAATGCAGTCCTTGCATTCTAGCTGGAGAATGGTTCTCTTATATTTATTTTTCATGTGTATTATTGTTACCATGGGTTTTTGAGGGCTACTTGTTTGTGTCTTAAGAAGTAGACATCTCTTCCAATCAGGAAAGCTGCTGTTTCTTTGGTACGTTGAAAAGTTTCATTTTCTAAATGCTACCTGTTCTTATGATGGAGAAGTATGTACTGTTCTTTTTTTCAATATGAATTTAATTCTTACATTGACTATTTTACCTCCTACTGTTGCTAGTCATTAACTGCCTCCAATTAACTATTGGTTTTAATTGTCAATATATAGATAATACATTTGACTGACATTCTCTGTTTTTTATTACCTCATGATGTTTCATTTGCCCTTTTCTTCTCTCAGCTTGCCATTTCATATGATCATCTAGGGAAGGAGCAACCACTTCCTCAAATGTTGTTTTCTATTTCCTGTTCTATCTCTCACTTGAAACAACTTTGCAATGCACTTTTTTTTGGAACATTTTTCTGAGTAAATGAGTGTATTGTGATATACCAGAAATAGCCATAGATCCTTCTTATCCAAATAGTGTAAATCTGTTTATTACTTCATTTCTAATTAACCTTTCTTCAAGTTGATGCTGGAAGTGCTGTTGTTGTTTTTCCTTGAGTTTCTAATCACCTTCCTGTAGTGGTGCATTCTACTTCTTGAGGTGCTGGTAGTCTTGTCAGGATGGCCTTGTGGGTGGCATAGCTCCGTGTGGAAATTTATACTGGTTCCTTGAAGATTACAAGCAAATATTCCTGTCTGAGATCAGTTTCTCTCTTTCTGTTTTCCTAAGGAAACCATTTTATTACTAGTTCATTTGTAACAAAATATCCCAACTTCTTTGAAAGAAAAGATGAGTTGAGGTGACTTCCAGTAAAAATGCAAATATAACAGCACAGTTAATGTCAGAAAGAAACACCAGACCTCTCAGAGAGGAAACTCTTTATGGAGTTTTCAGTACTAAACCTCAGAGAAACTGGCAGCCCTTATAAATCAAAGGCAAGAGGTATGAAAATAAAATAATACCAGAGCAGGGATATAACCTAGATACTGTATAAAGGAGAGAAGAAAAAGGTACAGTGGTGTATTGTGAGCTGTTGACAGAAAATTGTTTCCTCTCGTATGAGTTGAGTAAAGAATTGGTAGAGAGGTTGGGAAGCAATGAAAAGAAACAGTGCTAGGCAAAGAAAAGCATAAGGAAAGAGCTGGCTATTATCTAGAGATGGGAAGCCATTATGTTTAGAAACTTGAAGAATATTCACAGATTAGTGATGGTCTAGTCTGTCCTATCTGATAATACCATAGCCACTAGCTGCATGTGGCTGGCTATAGAGCATTTGAAATGTAGCTAGTCCAAACTGACATGTGCTGTAAGTACAGAATACATACCAGATTTCAAATCTTAGCACCTCCCCCCCAATATGAAACCTTAATAACTTTTAGATTGATTACATGTTGAAATGGGAACCTTTTCCCATTAAATAAATATTAAAATTAATTTCACATTTTTTAATATTTGCTTACATGTAACTATAGAACATTTAAAATTATGTATGTGGCACACATTATATTTCTACTGGATAGTGCTGGCCTAGCCCCATACCCTGCTGGTGGGACTGTCTTTTATCTCTGCGGCAAGTTAACTTTCTGAATGTTGATCTTATTTTATCCCCACGTTTTCCCTCTGAGTTGGTTAATTTCTTTTTAGGTAGTTTTATGTATTTTGGAAAGTTTATTTTTAATGTAGGAGGTGGATATGAGTAAAGAAAATGTATAGCATAATTGGAGAATTATTTTCATGGACAAGCCCTAGAGACAATCCCTTTGAAGTAAAGGGTTTTAAAGTACTTTTTTAAAAAGTAAGAACTGCTATCAAATGTTGATTATGGATAGATACCCTATACAAAAACCACCTAGGAGAAGAAATTGCTTCAGAACAATTCTCTTTTATTTGTATTAGTAGGAGTAGATGTTGCATCTTCTTTGAAAAAGAGATCTGGGAACAATTGTTAGAGAAAGGGGAGCTGTTTTTCTGAGCCTCATTCTCCACAACCAAGCCCCTTTCCAGGAGGCTTAGTCAAATTGGACATTTTTTTCTTTAATTGCATTTCTAGCATTGAAAATTAAATGTGCATACATTGAAAGCATATGTGCCCATATCACCTATGCATCTGGCTATGCTGAGAGAGAATATGAACTCCTCCACCCAGAGTTGAGAAAGAGGACTTTGGTTGGCTCCTGCTTCCAGCATGTCCTAGCTCTTTAATCTTAGTTTTTTCATCTCTCCAAGCCTAATTTTCTCAAATATAACATTTAAATAATCTTAATGTATATTCATGAGTTGTTGTGAGGATTGCATGAGATAATTATCCAAGGCATCTAGCACAGTGTCTGGCACATTGGTGCTCCATAAATATTAACCGGACTTATAAGTTTGATTCTAAAAACAGTCTTCATTTACCTCCCTATAGTTTGGCTTGTATTCTTCTAATGGGATGAATCAACAGAAGGCTAAGTGGTTTTTCCAACATCTTTAATGATTTAAAAGCACTTTTGGCATTAGAACTCAAGTTTCAAACCATCTATGCCCTGGGCCAGGAGCCAGAAATTATTTCTGGCCACAGTTCAGATTCTAGGAGAAAAACAGGAGTGACTGCAGTCTTAACATCCTTTGTTGAAGTCAAGAGCTGTACACTGATGCTGATGCTGACATTTGTATCACTTATGCCTCATAGGCACGGACAGGGGTGAGGATGGTTCAGTTAAATTCAGATGGCCAGATCCAGCTGAGGGAGGCATGACCTGAAATTAGATCTTTTCCATCTAGGGTAGAAGTGGGGATAGGAAGGCCAGACAGAATGAGAAATCGGTGATTTTTGGCAACAAAAAGGTGTATATTCATCATCAGCGATCTAACAGACGTGGCATAGCAACAAGGACATCTGATTGCCAGATCACACCCAGTCACCAGGTTTCCTGGCACAGCTGTATCTGAGGCTCTCCTTAGTTCACATTAAGGGCATCTGTCAGAAGAGCTTGGATAAAAATGGTAGGACTCAGGGTCACAGGGGAGAGCTGCAAGGGGAGGATCTCAGTCTTGAGGCTGCTGGGCTGCAGACTTGGGGAGAGACTCAGCTTCCTAATCCATTTCCTATAATTCATGTGTGAGGAAGATGGGTAGAGCCTAGTATTGAGGACTGAGCTTCAACAGAGTTATAGCAAGATTGGCATGATGCTGATTTTTCCTTATTCAGTATTATTCCTTATTTTCAGAACATGAAAGGAAGCTGGATTTCAGGTTAGAAAGAGGGGACTGGGTGGAGGACTGTTTGTTTTTAATTTTAGGTTCTGGGATATATGTGCAGGATGTGCAGGTTTGTTTCATAGGTAAACGTGTGCCATGGTGGTTTGCTGCACCTGTCAACCCATCACCAAGGTATTATGCCCGGCATGCATTAGCTGTTTATCCTGATGCTCTCCTTCTCCCGTCACTTTCCTGCCCCCACACCATGGAGGACTATTAAATGCTCCCCTCCCTAAGGGAATCATAATCTCAATAATCAGTTTGACAAATATGGCTATCACTGAGACTGTGGGATATCTCAGCAATGCCTTTAACTGGTGCATGGGGCTTGGAGCCAAAGATTCCTTCAGAGAAGATAAAGCTTCTGCTTGTGAGATGTGTATTACCTTATCGAATAAGTCAGTCAGTTGCAGAGTAAGACTGCTGGCTCCACCATACGCTCTTTGTGCAAATTATTTTGGCTTTCTAAGCCTCAGTCTTTTCTTCTATAAAATGGAGATAAATTATAGGATATAAGAGTTCTGTGAGGTTTACATTCATCATCAAACTAGAAAACCTGGTATATTCATAAGTACTCAGTAGATGTTAATCGTAATAATTATTATCTCCTCTCTTAGTTGTCCTGTTGGTATGAATTACAGTAGACAAGGTACTTCTTTGATGACTTTTTAGCCCAGAATTTTATCGTGACCAGAGCACATTATAGACCTGGTGTTTGTGGTCACTGGAGAATATACTGACTTATTAATCATGTTAATCTATGAACAAATATATAAGGCTCTCCAAGTCAAGGATCAAAGTTCCTGGGCAACCTCTGAACAAAGTGAAGGACAGAAGAACCCTGAGTATGTAAAGGAGGAATTGGGTAGAATGGCTTCTGGCATGAGTGGAGAGGCAACGTAGAAAAGTCAACTTCCATCCTGGAAACAGATAGACACCTTCATGTCATTGCACTAGGAGAATATCAAGGGCATTTATGAGTCACCTTTATTCTCCATATTTAACTGTCTTACGCCCATCCATTTCCATTCCTTCTCACAGCTGGCATGCTACCGTAAGCCCCCATCAACTCTTCCGTGGACTATCATTGGGGCCTTGAGCTCATCTCCCTATGTCCCCTTTTGCTCCTTCTGACCCATCTTCTTCATGTCACAGGAACAATCTTTCTCAAAACAGGCAATGGGCCTTACCTCTTTTTCTTGAAATCCTCTGATGGTTTCATTTGATTCTTGCAATAAAAAAAAGAAATATGTGGCTGGGTGTGGTGGTTCACGCCTGTGATCCCAGCCCTTCAGGAGGCCAAGGTGGGCAGATCACAAGGTCAGAAGATTGAGACCATCCTGGCTAACACGGTGAAACCCTGTCTCTACTAAAAAAAAATAAAAAAAAGTAGCTGGGCGTGGTGGCGGGCGCCTGTGGGCCAGCTACTCGGGAGGCTGAGGCAGGAGAATGGCGTGAACCGGGGAAGCGAGCTTGCAGTGAGACTAGATGGCACCACTGCACTCCAACCTGGGTGACAGAGCGAGACTCCATCTCAAAAGAAAAAAAAAAGAAATGTATAACATCACTTGCCAGACTCCCACATTCTGACCTCTGCCTACCTTGCCAGCTCTCCTGCTCTGCCTTCTCTCAGCCCATCTCTGAACTTCTTCCCAGTCCTTCAACACCTGTGCCCCCAGGCCTCTCTCTCTGCCCCCAGGCCTTCCAGCCAGGGGGTCCCGGGCACCAGAAATGAATTTCCCTCAACCCCCTTTTGTCTGCCCTTCTTCCCATGTGAAACCTTCCTTGATTCCTTTCATCTGACCAACTCCCATTAGTATGCTCTCTTTCCAGCCTGCCCTTCCTCTTTTCTCAGTGCATGATCACAACCGTATTAGGCAATTACCTGTCTAATGTCTGCCTTATTAATTAGAACTTCAAATTCACGTGGGCATAACATCGGTCCGCCTTTTTTCTTGTGGTATCCTGGATGTTGAACATGACACCTGGCACCTGCTGAGCAATGATTAAATATTTGTGGAAAGAATGGGCAAAAGAAAAGAGTGAAAAAAAAAATGGGTGCAAGATACAGCAAAGTGATGTGGCAATATTGTTAACTTTTAAAAATATTATCAAAGAGATACTGAGTTCAAGGGAGAGGAAGAGGAAGATAGAAGTTTTGCTGGAAATGCTGGAGAGATAAGGAGTAATGAGATGCCTTTCTGAGGTGAGCTCACGCCTATAATCCCAGCACTTTGGGAGGTCGAGGCAGGTGGATCATGAGGTCAGGATTTCAAGACCAGCCTGACCAACATGGTGGAACTCCTTCTCTAGTAAAAATACAAAAATTATCTGGGCATGGTGGCATGCTCCTGTAATCCCAGCTACTCAGGAGGCTGAGGCAGGAGAATTTCTTGAACCCGAGAGGCGGAGGTTGCAGTGAGCTGAGATTGCGCCACTGCACTCCAGCCTGGGTGACAGAGTAAGACTCCATCTCAAATTTAAAAAAAAGAAAGAGAGTAGCCTGGAAACCACTAGAGGTGAAACCGAGGACAATTTGCAGAACATAGAAAGAAAAAAGCCGTAAGTCACAGTGAACTGCAACCTAAGCAAACAAGCATCTTGTGCAGCTGAAGGGAATGACATAGTAACCCCCATATCCAAGGGAAGGAAACTGACCCTTGTTTAGCCCCATAATTTATTCAGCCTACCCAGATGCACACATGATCATGGCCAACTCTTCTAACATTAGTATTTTTTGCCACTTTGCAGCTGTACCTAAAAATCCCTGATGAATAGTTGTCAGTCTGCTGACCCCAGGAATATTAGGATATAAGGGTTTTAACACAATTTCAAAAAAAAAAATGACTTGCAAACTGTATTCCAAAGCAAACACTGATGTGTATTCAATTTGCAGACTACTTTTCTAGAAAATGTCATAGTGGATCTTGTTTAGTTCCAATGTATCTTTATGGTATCAATTTATCTACCTAGTAAAATTCTTTCCAAATAGGTTTTTAAATTTTTCTTATAACTTTTTTTTCAGGGACTTTTAGTAGCAGATGAATATCAATTCAAATATTTAAAATATAGATGACCCTTGAATTGCATGGGTCCACTCGTGTGCAGATTTTCTTCCACCTTTGCCACCCCTGAGATAGCAAGACCAACCCCTTCTTTTCCTCCTGCTCCTCAGCCTACTGAACATAAAGACAAGGAGGATGAAGACCCTTATGATGACACACTTGTACTCAATGAACAGTAAATATATTTTCTCTTTCTTATGATTTTCTTAATAACATTTTCTTTCTAGCTTTATTTTAAGAATACAGTATATAATACGCGTACAAAAATATGTTAATTGAAGAGTTTGAGACCAACCTAGAAAACATAGCAAAACACTGTATCTTTAAAAAAAAAAATTAGCCAGGCATGGTCATGCACACCTGTAATCCTAATAATTTGGGAGGCTGAGGTAAGAGGATTGCTGGAGCCCAGGAGTTAGAGGTTACAGTGAGCTATGATTGGTGTGCTATGATCGTACCACTATACTCCAGCCTAGGTGACAGAACAAGACCCTGTCTCTGAAGAAAAATATAATACTTGACTGTTTATGTTATCAGAAAGGCTTCTGGTCAACAGTAGGCTCTTAGTGAAGTTTGGGGGGAATCAAAAGTTATACACAGATTTTCGACTGCAGGAGTCCGCCCCCCAACCCCTCGGCATTGTTTAAGGGTAAACTGTTTATGTTCACCTTCTCTGTTCTTCTCCTGAGTGCCACATCTCATATGTGTCTCAAGATCTCTCTTCTTATTCAGCTGCATGATATCCTAAGGGCCATCTTTGCCTACTAGTCAGGGGGGAGTGGAGGGAGTGCCTGTAGCTACAGTTTAATGCTGTGGCATACTGCCTTTGGGATAGAGTCATGCTGAAAATAAGACCCAGGATTATGGAGAGATTTGTCTTAGTAATGGCAACTTTTGTATCTGGAAGTCCCTCCACTTATGATCGATTGCCCTGCTTATTTGGCCTATTTTCTCAGACTACTTCTTGATGGTCTCTTTCCCCTGACACCTTACTCTCCCCTTCCTGCCACCTTTGTTCTCAGGTTTTCTCCTCTCTTGTCACCTCCATTTCTTTTTTTTTTTCTCCTGCTGCCACTTAAACTTTTTATCTTCCTACCAAGTTTGATCAGATTTTCCCTTTTGTCATAAAGCCATCTTAGAATGACTCCAGGCAGTATGAAGTGAGTCAGAAATTTATGTCCAGACTGTAGGCTTGTTATCCTGTTGGATTCCCCTGCCACCACTGTCACTGGGCTAGTGAGCATGTTTATTATTGACTCCACAGTCGCTTTTATTGACTTTGTTCATATAACTTTTCTTTACTCCAGAATTACCTTTCTCTTTTGCAGTCTTTTTCCTATGCCTAAGAAAATTCTTCTTATTATTTATTTCAACATTATAAGCATATTTTTACTTTCTCTAGGAGTGTCTTAAAATTCACTCAGCCTTTCATAGAACCATGGAAGTCTGTTATAATAAAACTTACTATTCCATAGATTTGCACACAATCCAGAATAACTCCTTTAAACCATATTGAGAAGAATAACAGGGACTTCACTTTTTACTTCCCATCACTGCTGTGAGGACAAGCATTTGAGCATTTCTTTGTCCCAGTTTCTACTGGAGAAACTGTGCAAGGACATCATAGAAGTACCCACCTCACAAGATTGTCATTCATGTTAAATGAGTTCATACGTGTAAAAATATTTTCAAAAGACCTGTCCGCACTTAATGCTCAATAAATTTTAGTTATTATATTACTTAGACTTAATATTATTACCATAATTGAGGCTTGACATAATTTGCAGGCTTTAATATAAAATCACTCTTATAAGAGATTCTACTCTTCTTTAAGCCTTAATTAGTCTAGTGATGTTTCTTTTTAAGAATGAATCTCCTAACGTTGCCCTTTTTGCTGCATTTTTATAATACTCTTCCTATAATTCACAAAACAAATGTTTATTCCTGTTCATCTGTGGAGGGAAGTTATCTTTTTCTGAAGTTATCTTCCTCTCACACTAATCTAATTCTTTCCCTTTTTAAAATATCTTGTTTATTTTGTTCTTCACAAATCATTCCATCATAGATCTGTATACCAAGAAAATGAATACCTCTATATTTTGACTCTTATTTCCTTCTCTAAAGTACAGTTCAGAGAGGTGATTTTAATTTTTAAGCACTAATCAATCTGAGCTGTTGTTACCGTAGAAACCACATTTTTCATCCTGAAACATGACAGCGATGATCGCCCCTGACAGTTCACAGACCTGAATTTCAGACAATCAAAGATAAAGCAATTTGGAGATCTGATCATTTAGAATTTTCTCTTTCACAGTTTCAAGGAAGCACAGTACAGGTTCTCTTCCGATTTGTCAGAAACAAGGAAAAGCGTGTAGATGGACTGCTGAGTGCCAACTTTCAGCCCTAGGTATCAGTGCCAAACACATCTTTATTATTCTCTGGAAAATAAGGTTGTAAAAAAGTAATTGCTGACACAACCTTAATGATAGCACTTTAAGGATGCTGCTATAATTAAAATAGGAATTTTATTATACTAGACCTCTGAGAGCCTAACATACATGCCATTCCGATCTCAGGATTTACAAAGCAAGCAACTTTGATTCCTGCTGCTTTTGCTATGTGGGCCCCACGTTTCCTTTGTGCCTCTCTTAGTGGCAGCATACATAGGAAACCACCTCTCTCCTGACAAAAAGCAATAAGCATCCGTGTTTAGAATAATGCCCCGTGGTGATAGTGCCACGGCTTTAGCACACTTACCTCTGAAATGTCATGAAAGGAGCTCCTCTCTCCTTTGATTTCCCTTGAAATAAAACTGTTATGTATTATGCAGTGAGGTTAAAATCCTACAAGACGTTTTGGTTAAAATTTGAAGAAGGCTGTCTTACTTCAGTGGATGTCATATCCATTTTATTCCTATTTTACTGATGGATGGGTTAGATATTGTACACAGCTGCTAGTTATAAAGACCCAAAGATAGTGGCTTTAAAAACTTGGTTGATGATTTTTCATCTGTGATGAGAATTTTAGAGGTTGGTGGCCCACGTGTAGTGATGCTACAGTCACCAGTGGGACCCAGGAGCCTTCCATTTTTCCTACTTGGATATCCTTAATGTGGTTGTTGCCTCAGGCCCCAAGATGACTGCTTGAGCTGTAGCCATCTCATCCAAGTTCCAGGGAGGAAGAAGGGCAAGCGAAAGAGTCACATCCCAGCTACCTCAGCCCTCTGCTTTAAGGCACTTTCCTCAGAAGTCCCATTCAGAAACATCCACTCACATCTCATTAGCCATAACTTAGTCATGTAGAAAATGTATAGTTTATCAGCTGAGCGTATTGCCATCACTCTGAAAAATCAGTGTTCCATATTAGAAAAAAAGAAAAGGGATATTAGCTCACCAATTAGCAGTCTTTACCACAACTGGCAATGTATAAAAACAAGTATAAGCAACAGAAGCCCCTCTCTCCACCTTGTTGTTTTCCCACAGTAAATATTTACTCAGCATATAATTAGAGTCTGGCATGGTGGCTACACGGATGCTTCTCAGGAGGCTAAGGTGGGAGGATCACTTTAGCCCAGTAGCTTGAGTCCAACCTGGGCAACATAGCAAGACCCCATCTCTTCTTAAAAAACATATAAAGTCATCCTAAAGCTGTGATTGTTTTTTTCCTGTTGATAGGAAAATTACTCTTTATCATGATAAAATTTGGGCCAGCACAATCCTTAATGACTTTTCTGAATCGTCAAATCTTCTGTTAAGTATCCTTCTCATGTTACTTTAGTGTTTTGCATTGCAAATGATCATTGAACAAAGTGGGGGTTAGGGGCACTGACCTCTTGCCTAGTCAGAAAATCTGCATATAACTTGACTCCCTAAAAACTTAACTACTAATAGCCTAATGTTGCCCAGAAGCCTTACTAATAACATCAATAGTCAGTTGACACATATTTTATGTTATATATATTATATATTATATTCTTATAATAAAGTAAGCTAGAGAAAAAATGTTAAGAAAACTATAAGCAGGAGAAAATATATTTCCTTTTCATTAAGTGGAAGAGCATCATCAAAAAGGTCTTCATTCTTTTTTTTGAGACAGGGTGTCTGTTGCCCAGTCTGGAGTACAGTAACACAATCAGAGCTCACTGCAGCCTCAGCTTTCCAGGCTCAAATGATCCTCTCACCTCTGCCTCCCAGGTACTTGGGACTACAGGTGTACACCACCATGCTCAGCTAATTTTGTAACTGTTTTATAGAGACAGGGTCTCACTATGTTGCTCTGGCTGGTCTTGAACTCCTGGCCTTAGGTGATACTCTGGCCTCAGCCCCCTCAAAGTACTGAGATTACAGGCATGAGCCACCATACCTAACCTAGAAAGGTCTTTATTCTTATCATCTTTATCTTGAGTAGGCTGAGTAGGTGAAGGAACAAGAGGGATTGTTGTTGCTGTCTCAGGAACTGCAGAGACAGAAGAGGTAGAGAAGGTGTAAGGGGAGGCAGGAGGAGCAGGTATAACTTTTAGTGAAAAAAGTGGACCCACTTGTATATAAGTGGACCCACACAGTTCAAACCCATGTTATTCAAGGGTCAATTGTATTTCATATAGAGGCATCTGGATATAAGGCTTTGGGTACCAACTTAGAAGAATGAATTTCATCAACATTACATTTCTCAATTTTTTGAATTAATGCAAGTTTCTTATAAATCTAAAATCTACTACAAATATACTTGAAAATTTAAAAGCCATGTCCTCAACATATTTTATGTATCAATACAAATAGGCCCTGCCTTTATTGTTAGCCTGCCATAGTCCATTGAAGAATGGGCTACCATGAAGAATTCTTTCAAGATTTTTAAAATTGTGATTAATATACATAACATAAAATTTACCATTTTAAGTACTTTTAGTATACAGTTCAGTGGTGTTAAGTACCTTCACATTGTTGCACATCTCCCATAGTTTTAAAATTTCTTTATTATGACCTAATTCTTTTCTTGTCTACCATAGTATTTGACACCAAGTAGTACTCTAGCAATGTTTGTGTGTGCAGTCAGATAGATTTTCAGGTAACAAGTAGTCATTTTCCCACCATGTTTATTTATAGTTTCAATGATTAAATAAGGCAGATACTGTATAAAAGGTTATGAACCGGTCTCATTGGACAACTAGGTAACATCTTACTTAACAGTAAATGCTCTTATCCAAAACATTGCACAGTGATCTTGTGTGGTTATAGCACCTTCATCCCACAGTCCCTAAAACTAAACGTAAGACATGTAAAAAGTCAAATATCAAAGATCATTTTATGACATAAATAATTTAGTATCTTTTCTCAGCCCAATGTGTTATAATACCAGTTTAATGATAGTCCAAAAGTGGTTTTCATCTTTAATCTCTTTTAATGGTGCTTATAACAAAAACTTCTTTTCTTTTTATAATTTATTTCATTCTGCTTTGTTTGAATCCATGAAACCTATTTTTTTCTTCTTTAGTAATCCAATGATGCTCCTTAAAATAATAAAATCCACTGGCAGAGAAAATATCTAATGAGATCTCTCTAAGAATAAATATGTGTGTCTAGAAAACTTGATGGGCTCTATTATTGTGGGATCCAGCCAGCAGCCCACAATGCAACAGGGCTCTCTCTTTGTTCCCAGGTGGATCAGCAGTTCGAGAAATAATAGACACACACAAGATAGTGAAAGCTGGGTCCAGGGTGTCACTGCCTTCTGGTCCCACAGTGCCAACAATGCACTGGATATACCAGCATTTATTATTGAGTTTAGTGAGGATGGGGGTAGGTTAGTGAGGGATTTTAATCATTTGATTATGAGGTGAGATGGTCACATGGGGATGAAGTAATTCTTTAACATAACATCTGTATGCAGAAGTACAGTATACAGAGATAAGAATTCACAATAGAGTGTGTGCATCAGTAATTTCTAACAGAGCCTTAAAACAGAAACACAGTCTTTCCATGACCTATGATTAGCCAGATATTAATCAGCAGTAACAGTTGCAGCAAAACCTGGTTACAGACAATCCATATAAACAGGACATGAAGCTAGACAACCGGTTAGACCAGAAATTCTCAGAAGGAAGTATGCCTTAACCCTAAAAAGGCCTAGAAGAGCCGTGGCAAGATGAGGGCGTTTATAGCCCTATCTTATCCATATGGACAGGCACCCCCCATGTATCCGTTTATAGGCTCTCCACAAGGGTCTCATTCCATTCCCAGAGCTATGAACATCTGCTTTTCTGGGATAGGAATCTTCGTGATGTGAAACCTCCCTGACTGCACGTCCGTTCATAGGCTCTCTGCAGGGGGAAGCACGTCACGCGCTGTTGGCTCATTCTGGCAGTCCAACCTGGCATTGTCTTTACACAATCCTGCATGCAATTTTGTATTGACAGTAATCAGGAGCATTTCATCTTTTATTCTCTAGCAATAGTTTCAGAGGGTCTCCCTACACTCTATGACTCCAAAGCCAGAAGAGTAGGCATAGTCTCCCTTTGTTATTTAACCAACAATAAGAACAGCTTTAATTTTAAGATTAAGAACTATACTTTCCACACTTGCTTAGTGTCCTTTCTTCCCAAGAATACAGAATATTCTATTGATAGAATGCCATTCAAGTTTCAGTGATAGGGCAGCCAAAGGCACATAAAAAGAGGGAGAGGTAATATACATTTTTTTTTTTTCAAATTTGAAATAAATACTTTCCCTGCATAACAGCTCAGTACTGTACTCCAACACCTTCTCCCCAGCACACTGGGCATGGGAAATATCATGTATGAGTTTTTTTTTTTTTTTTTTTTGTAGATGACCCTCCTGCTATCTTATTTTTGGACTAGTATCCAGTTAGGCTTTTGGCTTGTACTTAAGAGCAAGTATATTTTAGGTTAACAATTTGTATCTTATGTGGGTAACTTACCTTTAAGAAAAGGATGTATATATCACATATATTTTTGAAATCTGAGCTTTTTTGGACAGATAATTATAACTCTTATAAACTCAGGAAATTGCTATGGATCTTTAATTTAGTAACAGAAATTGTAAATACAAACTTAAGCAATAAACGATGCATTTTTCAACCATTGTTCCTGCTCCTAGAGTGTTTAAGTAAGCTACATACACACAATTCAAATATTAAGACATTTGCAATTATAGCTATTTATGAAACAATTTGCAGTATTCTAAAACCAGTACTAGCCATTAGTGATAGATACTATTTTATAGTAGAAATTCAGAATGGTGGAACTGTTTATGATGCTAGGAAATGTTTGTGCTTTTTAAATGTTATGGTAAAATAAAAACCATTAGTCTGGCATAAATTTATTGGAAAGTAGATTAAAATAGAACTACTAATAGGTGTAATAATTTCATAGTTTATTCAGTCATTTTACAGCTATCAAGTGGCTACTATATATGAGTCAGTCTGCTGTACACTGGTTTTGTGAAGCATTGGAGATAGAGTTTTCTGAATATTCACTTAAATAGAAGATGATAAGACAAGGAAGAATTATAAAAATAAAGACAAATATGTAATTTTTTACTTATCGCCACGATTCATACAATTTTCCTTAAGATATGTGCTACAATAAAGCAGTGGTTAAGCTTGAGTCTTACAGTGAGAGAGGCTTAAATATGTATCCTGGTGTTACCTTCCATCATTGAGTAGCATGCGACCATGAACAAATTACTTACCCATTCAAGTCTCTATTCTGTAAATTGGAAGATCTAATAGTCCTTCCTTCTACATTTACTTTTGAAAAAGGAGTTAAGTGAAATATGTAATATTAAGCGCATAACACGATGCCTGGCACATATGTATTTATTATGCTCACTATTTGCCTTTATATTTTCATTACAAATAAGTCAATATTTTTATTTGAAATAAAACTGAATATATTAATGTCAATATGATTTTTCTTAATACTAGCCAAAAACCTAAAATTAAATACCAGAAAGCAACAGATAATATGTGCCTTTTTCATGAAATTTAGGCCTTTAATGCTAGCAGTCAAGATTAGCATGTTTTAGTTGGGTTCAGGGGTGCATGTCTATAGTCCTAGCTACCCTGGAGGCCAAAGTCTAGGAGTTTAAGTCCAGCCGGGGCAACATAGCGAGAACTCGTCTCTCTCTTTTTTTTTTTTCTTTTTTTTTGAGAACCCATGTCTTTAAAAAAAAAAAAAAAGAGTGAACATATTTTGTCTAAAGAAAGTATCCTTAACTTAGTTAACCCACAACTTCTTTTTTATTTGACTGATAGGATGTTTTAAATCGTTTTGGTCATTACTAGACTTTCTATTTTAACCGATACCAATAAAGGAATGAAGGGAGGGAGGGAGGGGAGGTGGAGATTTATAGACATCACCTTAATTTTGTGTGTGCTGTGATTTTATGGGCTTAGTGTTGTTAGAATTTTGTTTAGATCTCAAAACGAAATGCTATTTTTCTATTTCTGTAAAGTTCTTGTCTTGGTGTACCACAGTGAATTAGAGCAGGCTGTGAGACTATAGCCTATGGTCTTACTGCTTGCCTATAGGTTACACTCTCAACACAGTAAGAATTGTGGCAGAGGCTATTGGTGCCCTGTATCCATTCATTCCTTCTTGGTTAATAAAATAATTCTAAGTTTCTTTTCTGGGTATAATGGTTTAAAAGTACCTGTGAACCTAAGTTCTGGCCAATACGGCATAAACCAAAACATCACATGGGATGTCTGGGAAGTGCCCTTCCAGAGAAAGGCCATGAACTTCTTTATCTTTTCCTCTATTCTGCCCCCTGAATATGGATGTGATGGCTGGATGTCAGGAGGCCATCTTAGAGTTTGACTGCAGGGGTGACTATGTGCGGAGAATTGTGGAGCAACAACATGGAAAATCCTGGGCCTATGGCATCGTGATGAGCCATTGCAGCCCTGCATTTATGGCCTCTAAATTTTGAGATCTGGACTCATATTTTGTAAGAGATAAGATATTCTACTGTGTTTAAGCCACCATTAATTTGGATAATCTGTCACTTATAGCCAAATCTAATCCTAAAAAGTAACATAAGGAAATTTTTATAGATTGTAGAATATGAGCTATATTAAAATCTGAATTATCTTTCTCCATTTCAGTTTTGTAACATGTCAGCTCCCAAGGTGGATCTTTTATATTTGGCAATGTGTCTATTGTGGGGTTTTTCTCTTTCGAGCATCTGGTCTTTTTTATAAAATTCTATCAACACTTATAAATTTTAATTAACATTTTTGAATTCAAGGATTTAGGTCAAGATGAACATCATCAAGGATAGCACTGTAAAAATATTGAAATTCTTTCTTGCCCATGTTCTTGGGCAAATTAAAACCTTTCTCAATGTAGAATTTTTCCAACAGAAGGCTGGAATAGCAGCAGCTCCTCTGAACTTATATGCATATTTCTATACCCATTTCATCTATTTTAGGTCCTACAGTTTATCTTATGTTGATAGATCCTCATAGGTCTACCATGCTTAATTTCCATGGTGTTTCTAGTCTTTTTCTACCTTCTTTCAAAAGGCTATGTGTTTGAAGAATGGAGAATTTGCAGTGGCATTGAAAGTAAGTAAGAAGATTCTATTTCTGCATTTTTCCCTTTTGTGTCAGTTAGATTTGTTCCATTAATGTAGCATAACAGACAACCACAAAATCTTAGTACTTACGCAGCCTCCGTTTGTTATTCTTATTCCTGGGTCTGTGGGATGGCTGGGGCAGCTTTGCTTCAGATGCAGGTTGGGTTCCACTCTGCCCCATAGGTCTCTTTTTCTGCAGCCAGCAGCTACTCAGTTCCTATTCCTCCACTGGCTGATGGCACAAGAGCAAGAGGACTGAGCAGAAGCATGTGATGCGTTTTAAGACCTCACCTCAGAACTGTCTTTCTATCACTTATGCCAGAATCCACTGGCCAAAGTCAACAAGGCGGGGATATTTGCCCTCACCTATTCCACTGAGAGGCATTGCAAAGTTACATGGTGTGGGTACAGAACTGTTATCCTATTACAGGAAACTGAAAAATTTGCAGCAGTAGTTAGTTCTACCATACCATTATGTGTAAATATATGCTTTCTTTTAATACCATACACACATGTGCACACACATGTGACACACATAGTATCATCTAATCGTGACTTTAAACTCCAGATGGAGTATATGTTCTTTGAGAAATTTGAGCTGTATTTTAGAGAAATTTTTATTTTCATAGTATTTACAAGGAGAGATTTTGTATTTTGTACTACTACAATATAAATGATTTGGTCAGTTAACTGAACTACATACTGCATGTGTTTAACTAATTCTAAATGCCAAGGCTACCAGCTAATATCCTGAAGGGCACATTGATCTCTTGAGGAAATTTGCTTTGCCTCTGATAACTGGTGTCACTTCATTTTAGGATCCAGCTGATCTTACTTAATGGGCAGAATGAAGATAGTGGCTAACTTTACTGCCTCAAATTCTTCCAGCTCAGTGATGCTTTGAGAACTGTGCTAAAAATACCCTGCTCAACCAAGTGTAGTTTCTATGTATGATTGCAGTATACTTTGGGGCCTCTGTGGACATAAAATATTACAACTGCATGACAGGCAGCTTCATTGGTTGATAGAGGTCAGATCAATTATAAACAGGTGCTTAAGCTTTTAAAAAGGTATTGTTCATGCTCCCAGATCACAATCTGAAAAACAGAAACACTAATTATGCTGATATATTGGATACTACAGTTTTACTAGAGAAGCTGAGAAATGTGCACTAATATAGTTCATTACAGTTAGTTCATTTCTAACAATTTTGGCACCATTTGCTGTGGGAGAGACGTTTATTGCTCATGACATTTCCTGAGGGTATCCCACGTTTTCTGGTTCCTTGAAATTGGGTAGGGCTAGTTACTAGATCTAAACAATGAGCTGTGAATAGGCATTCTTGTGATGCTGGCTGGTCAAGGCATTTAAGTGCCAACATGCCACCCTCCAGCTCTCTTTCTCTCCTGCTGTGTTGACCTGGAAGCCACATAAGAGATGGTGGTACCATGAGGTTGAAGCAGCCTGGGACATGGAGTCACCACATGGAGTGCTGCCAACCTGGATTCCCACACAGCCTCTACTGGAATGGGCAAAAAAAGAATTAAAGTTGTTTAGGGTTTTGTTGTTGTTGCTGTTTTTCTTTGTTTTGTTTTGTGGTTGGTTTTTATTTTTATTTATTTATTTATTTTTGAGTTATGCCCTATATTCTTTCTGGCATCTAGGGCAGTCATTTCCATTTTATAGATAAGGAAAGCAATTGAAGGCCATAAATTCAATGTATTTATCCAACTCATAGAGTGATAATTTTACATGTTCTAAGTTTTGTAATACAAAGTTATTCAAACTAGTGACTTGTGTCTTTAATAGTTTGATCTTTATTCATTTGAAGAAATTGCTGGACCTGCTGCCTTACAATATTGTAAAGCAGTATGAGAAAATTAACTCCTGGATCATAAAACAGCTATTAATTTATTTTTCTCATGGAAAATGTTGAGCATTTTTCTTTATATTTGGGGATACTATATATTTTGAGGTACCATTACCACCACCACCATACACACACACACACACACGTGCGCACACCTCTCTACCAATAATTAGTGATTCATTGAGGCTAGGGGATACAGAGATGGCATGGGCTGAGAACAAGTAGATTTGTTCCTGGTTTTGACAATACTATTTATTCACTTCGTGATCGTGGGAAATGACTTAATGTCTCTGAGCATGTTTTCTTTTTAAAAGAGGGGGTTTAAGGCCGGGCGCGGTGGCTCAAGCCTATAATCCCAGCACTTTGGGAGGCCGAGACGGGTGGATCACGAGGTCAGGAGATCGAGACCATCCTGAGCTACACGGTGAAACCCCATCTCTACTAAAAAATACAAAAACTAGCCGGGCGAGATGGCGGGCGCCTGTAGTCCCAGCTACTCGGGAGGCTGAGGCAGGAGAATGGCGTAAACCCGGGAGGCGGAGCTTGCAGTGAGCCGAGATTGCGCCACTGCACTCCAGCCTGGGCGACAGAGCTAGATTCCGTCTCCAAAAAAAAAAAAAAAAAAAAAAAAGAGGGGGTTTAATTGAATTTGTTTTTCAAAAACTATGGATCACAACTCAGTAGTGAGTTACGAATTTACGGAAGAGCTTTACCAACATTAAAGAAATGAAAGTAAAATGGAAATTATTAAAATATTTCTTACATGGTAAGAGTAAGTATTGTTACATGAAACTGTGTGTGTGTGTGTGTGTGTGTGTATGATTAATATAAATGTGTGTACTAGAGTGCACTGTAAAATTTATTTTTTAATGTAGGTGTAGTCAAAAGTTTAGAAACACTGGAATAGATGATTGCTTACATCTTTTCTAGCTCTAATATTTGATTCTGTGAATTTTCACACATACACACACACATGATTTAATGATTTCAAAAGATATTCATAATATACCAAGTGAAAAAAATGCAAAAGCAATATATATACTTACTTATTTTATGTGTATGTATACATATGGTCTAAAATATGTATATTTATACATAAAACAACAAAAAACTCTAAAGTTAATACCAACATTAGCTCTCGATGATGTATTCTTAAAATTTTGTTAGTGTTTATCATTATATTATGTAATGTTCATCTAATTACTTTTATTTTTGTTTGTTTCTGATTTTTGTGTTTTTTTGAGACAGGCTCTCACTCTGTCACCCAGACTGGAGTGCAGTGGTGTGATCATGGCTCACTGCAACCTTGACCTCCCTGGGCTCAAGTGATCCTCCTACCTCAGCCCCTTGAGTAGCTAGGACTGCAGGAATACACCACCACGTCCAGCTGTTTTTGTTGTTGTTCTTAATTTGTTGTAGAACCAAGGTTTCATCATGTTGCCCAGGCTAGTCTTGAACTCCTGAGCTTAAGTAACCCACCTGCCTTGGCCTCCAAAAGCTCTGGGATTACAGGCATGGGCCATTGTGCCTGGCCTACTTCTATTTTTTTTAATGTATTTGTAAAAGACTCTCTTGTTTTAAAAAGAATCCCTAATGGATGGGTTTTTTGTTTGGGTGTCCAAGGGGAGAGAGATCCCGTGGGCAGACTGAGGGAAGTCGCCTGCAGTCAGGATAGACAAGCCTGCTCCTCAAGCTAGCATGTCTGACATCAGGTTAGCCCTCAGGCAGATTGTCCCTTCCACTTCTGCAGGCAAAGGTTCTCTGAACTCCCTGGGTTTTTTCACGGAGCGGCAAATGGTCATGTGGTCAACTGTTAGTGGGAGTTGCTTTATTAATGTGCCCAAGACAAAAGGGCACAGAAACGCGGAGTAATTTCTAAAGGAGGGGTTGTATGGTACAGAATACTGCATGGTCATCAGATGAAGGCCGTAAGATGACCTGTTGTTAGCACTGTCTCTGGTGTCTGTTTTGGACATCACATAAGCAAAGCCCCCTAACTGAAGCAAAAGGAGGTCCATTTTTAAGGTAAACACAGCTGAAGCTGACTGACTTTTCACCAAAATATTGTATGCTTCTATGATGTATTTGATGAAATAAGGAGCTGTGATACAGTGACATTTTCTGTGCCTCAGTTAGCCGAAACATGCAGCATGATGCTCAGTGCAACTCAGCACCGCTGAGCCCTTCTGCCCTGGCTTTAACCAAGAAGTCACACTTGTGGTCTGCCCCTATTGGTATCAGTGGCACCCCATCTGCTTCTCTCTTATGAAAGTGTCTCAGAGGCAGTTTGCTGAAAAGCATGCTGATATGTGTAAAGAAATGACTGCCAGCCCTGTTCAAATATGCCAGGAACTTCTCACTCTGGGATACCAGAACAGGCTTTCCAAAAAGCCATTTCTAACTTAGCAGACCTATATACAAACCATCCTCTCTCATTACTCAAGTGTGAATTCCCAGAGTCTCCTAAATGTAATTGGGTACTAATTCAACTCTCAAACTATTATTCTGGACTAGAGTCATGTCAAGATGTTATGGCACCAGGGCGTGATGCTTTCCTAACCTGTCATTTCTACAGAGCACCATTTCTGTGTTTTATTCTGTTATTATTTCCTAACTCATCTTTCCCACTACCACTGACCTAATCAAAGAAATACCCATTTCATCTCTGTTCGCCAGGCGTGTGTTCACAAAATGATTCCCAAATCTGATAGTTGTGCTTGAATTCCTCCTGTGGAAGCCCCCTCAGACAATTTTTAAATTCTGTATTCGTCCCACTTTTTCTTGGCATGAAGCATCTCATATTGTTTTATGTGTAGATACCTTGCTATTGTGTTGCTTTACAGTGTCTCAGAAAGCTCCATGGTGAAGCCATGTGTGGGTGCAGAACTCCTTGTTTGCATTCTCAAGTCAAAAAGAAAATGAGGCCGGGTGTGGTGGCTCATGCCTGTGATCCTAGCACTCTGGGAGGCTGAGGTGGGCGGATCACCTGAGGTCAGGAGTTTGAGACCAACCTGGCCAACATAGTGAAACCCCAACTCTACTAAAAATATAAAAATTAGTTGGGCATGGTGGTGCACGCATGTGGTCCCGGCTACTCGGGAGACTGAGGCAGGAGAATTGCTTGAACTCGGGAGGTGGAGGTTGTAGTGAGCTGCTATCGCACCACTGCACTCCAGCCTGGGCGACAGAGCAAGACTCCGTCTCAAAAAACAAAGGAAAAAAAAAAGAAAATGAAAAACTCTAGATGGAAGATTACCATGTGTATAAATGTAACTGATTTTTTTCTTTCATTTGTTCTTTTTTTTTTTTTCCCCCAAAAATTATTTGGTGAATGCTGCCTAAAGGCTGGGCGTTGAGCCAGTTGCTCTGGTGGATTGGTATAGGGTGAGTAAAGGCCTGAGGACAAATGGATCCACTGATGTCGAGTTTTCTGTTTTGTTTTGCTTTATTGATTTGATGAAAGGGTTTCAATATTATGAAATATCAAAAATAGCTTTGGCAAAATAAAATTATAGGAGACAGGCAAGCATAATAGAAATACTACTGTACTTTGAAGTAACTTGACTGGGGTCAGAATTCTAGTTCTACCATTTTAGTGTATTATCTTCATATCATTTACCTTCTCCTCTGTAAAATGGGAAATTCATTAACAAAGAACATTAAAGCTAAAAAGATTAATTAATTTTGTATTATCTGTATTTTGAGTTGTCTTTTCCAGGAGCTGTAAAGATTAGAGATTTATTCCAGAAACTACATACAGGCATCCCTCATCTTATTAGCCTCACTTTATTGTGCTTCACAGATAATGTGTTTTTTATAAATTGATGGTTGAGCTCATCTGTCAACACCATTTTCCCAATAGCATGTGTTCACTTCGTGTCTCTCTGTCACATTTTGGCAATTCTCACGATATTTTACACTTTATTATTATTATATCTGTTATGGTGATCTGTGGTTAGTGATCTTTGATCTACTATTTTAATTGTTTTGGGGCACCATGACCTGCACCCATAGAAGACAGCAAACTTAATCAATATTGTGTGTGTTCTGATTATGCCACTGGCCAACTGTTTCCCTGTCTGTCTCCCTCTCCTGGGGCCTTCCTATCCCTGAGACACAACAACATTGAAATTAGGTCAATTAATAATCCTGCAATGACCTCTAAGTGTTCAACTGAATGCAGGATTTACATGTCTCTCACTTTACATCAAAAACTGAAAATGATTAAGCTTAGGGAGGAAGGCATGTTGTAAGCCAAGTTAGGCTGAAAGCTAGGTCTCTTACGCCAGATAGTTAGCCAAGTTGTGAATGCAAAGGAAAACTCCTTGAAAGAAATTAGAAGTGCTACACCAATGAACACACTAATTATAAGAAAGCAAAACAGGCTTACTGCGATACAGAGAAAGTTTTAATGGTTTGGAGAGAATAAATCAGCCGCAACATTCCCTTAAATCAAAGCCTAATCCAGAGCAATGCCCTAACCCTCTTCAATTCTGTGAAAGCTGAGAGAGGTAAGAAAGCTGCAGAAGGAAAGTTTGAAGCTAGAAGAGGTTGGTTCATGAGATTTAAGGAAAAGAGGTGTGTCCATAACATAAAAGTACAAGGTGAAACAGCAAGTGCTGATGTGGAAACTGCAAGTTATCTAGAAGATCTAGCTCAGATAATTGATGAAAGTGGCCACTATAAACAACAGACTTTCATTGTAGACTAAGCAGCCTTATATCAGAAGAAGAAGACATTTGGGACTTTCATAGCTAGAGAGAAGTCGATGGCTGGCTTCAAAGTTTTACAGATTGGGTTGATTCTCTTGTTGGGGGATAATGCACTTGTGATTTTAAGTTGAAGCCAGTGCTTATTTACCATTCCAAAAAATCACAGGGTCCTTAAGAATTATGCTAAATCTCAGCGCTTTGGAAGGGTGAGGTGGAAGGATCGCCTGAGTGCAGGAGTTCGAGACCAGCCTTGCCAACAAAATGCTTCTCTACTGAAAATACAAAAATTAGCCAGATGTGGTGGCACATGCCTGTAATCCCAGATACTCAGGAGGCTGAGGCACAAGAATTGTTTGAACCTGGATGGTGGAGGTCGCAGTGACCTGAGATATCCCACTACTGCACTCGAACAGTGACAGAGTGAGACTCTGTCTCAATTTAAAAAGAAAGAAAGAAAGAAAGAATTATGCTAACTCTACTCTTCCTACTAAATGCTAAATCTACTCTGAATATCTTAAGATCATTGTCGAGATCTGCTCAGAAAAAAAGATTCAAAATATTACTGTTCATTAACAATGCACTGTGATGCAAGAGCTCTGATTGGAAATATACAAGGAGATTAATGTTGTTTTCATGCCTGCTAACACAAAATACATTCTGTAGCCCATGGATCAAGGAGTAATTTTGACTTTCAGATCTTATTATTTAAGAAATATATTTTGTAAGGTTATAGCTGTCATCAATAGTAATTCCTCTGATGGATCTGGGCAAAGTAAATTGAAAACCTTCTGAAAAGGATTCACCGTTCTAGACGACAGTCAGAACATTTGTGATTCATATGAGGTGGTCAAAATAGCAACATTAACAGGAATTTGGAAGAAGTTGATTTTTACTCTCATGAATGACTTCAAGGGGTTCAAGACTTCAGTGGAGGAGGTAATTGCAGATGTAGTGGAAATAACAAGAGAATAAGATTCAGAAGTGAAGCCTAAAGATGTGACCTAATTGTTGCAATCTCATGATAAAACTTGAACAGATAATTACTTGTTTCTTATGGATGAACAAAGAAAGTGGTTTCTTGAGATGGAATCTACTCCTAGTGAAGATGCTGTGAACATTGTTGAAATGACAACGAAAGATATATAATGTTACTTAAACTTTATGGGCAGTGCAACGTTTGAGAGGATTGACTCTAATTTTGAAAGAAGTTCTACTGTGGGTAAAATACTATCATTGCATGCTACAGACCTTTCCTGAAAGGAAGAATCAATTAATGCAGCAAACTTTATTACTGTCTTATTTCAAGCAATTGCCACAACCATCCCAACCTTCATCAGCCACCACCCTAATTATTAACATCAAGGCAAGACCCTATACCAGCAAAAAGATTATGACTTGCTGAAGGCTCAGATAATGGTTAGCATTTTTTGTTTAGCAATGAAATATTTTTTAATTAGGGTATGTACATTGCTTTTTAGATATAATGTTATTGCACACTTAATAGACTACAGTGTCGTGTAAGCATAACTTTTATATGCAGTGGGAAACCCCAAAATTCTTGAGACTTGGTTTATTCCAAAATTTGCAGTAAGTAGGGGTCTAGAGCTAAATCTGCAATAACTCCAAGGTATGCCTGTATCTACCTATTCTGATAAAATTAGATAAATCAGCATTTATAATGCCTGAAATTAATCTTAATTTGTTTATAGGTGCTATTTTTGTATGTGAGAATAGGCAAAATAATTTCAATGTTCTCTATGTGTCCTACTCAGATTAATACCTGCTCCAAACTCATTGTGTGATATTGGGGAGAATACTTTATATCCATTGGCCTGTGTCTGTTGAAAAATGAACAAACTTAATTAGAATGACCCCAAGGTTTCCTCCACTATTTAACCTTTGTCCAAATATAAAGTGTACATAAGCCTGAGCTTTCCAATTGTTTAATTCTTGCATCACTGCCCCTGTGCATTTTCAGAGCATTAATTTTTACATAAATCTAATGGCCTCCTTAGAGACCAAGGCCTCATGGCCAAAAGTGTTCAGTATTATTTCACTTATGTGAAGCTCAGTTACTCAAATTTAATGATGGTTCATTTGGTAGTGCATTTTTCATGCAGTTTTTCATCAAATGGTAAATTGGATGAAGATGAGTTATAAGATACTTTTGAGTCCTCCCCTGAAACAATCTTGTTATTTGGATTGAAATCTGGTAATATCTCAGGGATTTACAATAAGTTCCTATTAGTCAAGTGATACAATCATTAGAAATCAGTTGGTTCTTAGAAGTCATTTACTCCTAGCTTATAAACCATCACTCACCGGTTAACATCTATCCCTGAGGAGGGATGGAAGATCTCTCATCTCCTCAGCAGAACCCGTTCCCTTTTCAGACAAATGTAATTGCTAAAAAGTTCTTTTCACATTGTGCAAAATTCTTCCTCCATGTTAATTTTCTCCTGTTGTTATTATTATTGCCTTCTAGAGCAAAATAGAATAGTACCCGTCATTCTTGTATATTATAGCCTTCAAGTTGAGGATCAGAATTATGACTGCTCTTCTATTATCTTTAGTTTTCAAAATGTTTCCTTTTGTATTGTTTTTTGCCTCTATATGGTAACCACACACCCCATCCAGGACAGTCCCAGCTTCTGCCTGTTTCCCAGTCATAAGTATTAATGGTACTTCCTTTCATTCTAAAAAATTTCTTAGTTGGGCAATAGGTGATATAGTCACTTTTGTTCTGTGGGTGTCTAGATCTCAAAGTTGCTCTATGAGAAAAGAACAAAAATATGTAGGAAACATTTATATGTACCACAACTCTTCCCATAAGTTTACAAAGAATATTCATTTATATTCCATTTTATTTTATTTTTTAAGATGGAGTTTCACTCTTTTTGCCCAGGCTGGAGTGCAATGGCGTAATCTTGGCTCACTGGAACCTCCACCTCCTGACTTCAAGCGATTCTCCTGCCCCAACCTCCAGAGTAGCTGGGATTACAGGTGCCTGCTACTACACCCAGCTAATTTTTTGTATTTTTAGTAGAGGTAGGGTTTCACCATGTTGGTCAGGCTGGTCTCAAACTCCTGACCTCAGATGATCCACCCACCTCAGCCTCCCAAAGTGCTGGGATTACAGGCGTGAGCCACCATGCCCGGCCTACAAAGAACATATAGAGAACATTTCTGCAAGAAGGAAATCTGCTTGCCTTTGGTTATCCAACTGCTTCTCAAACTTAATTGATCATGGAAATACCTGTTGTTCTGAGAACTACAGCTTGGATTTCTCTTTTTTAGAAAACTAGCTTAGGAGAATTTTATTTATAATTATTAATATTTTTGAAATTGTTAGAAACATTACCCTGAATGTTAACCAAACTGGCTGTCTCATTTTCTGTCTGTAAAATGAGGAAGTTAGAGGAGATTTTTAGGCTCAACAAGTGGAGCATACCTTGGCTATCATTGTAGCAGAAGCTCCCTCAACTTATGTGTCCAGTGGTGACATAGAGTCAGCAGGACATTAGTGGTGGCAGGAATCCCTGAGCATTAATGAATGACATCATTGCAGCTTGGGAGGACTGACCAGCTATTATGTGAATGTAGTGGGAAGAGGCTACAGCTGGAGACTAGTTAGGGGGTTTGAAGGAAATTGAAGGTCAATCTCCAGAGTATAATGCCGGATATAGATCTCCATGGAAACTGTGTTGTGATGACTCTGCACAGCACTGATTTGATCAGTGTTCCTATGTCCAGGAACACATCTTTCCTGGCACACCCAGGAAACAAGATGTGCCATCTACCCATTGTCTCCTGCAGAGGAGAACTACTGATTTGTTATCTTCTAGTACAAGAGTAGTTGCATTAACCAAAACACAGAAATGAGAAAAAGACTTCCTCTAGAACACCAGATAAGATTTAAATCAATTTTTTAAAACACCACTAATTTAATTTTGTTTATCAATTGGGTACATTGAATTGAAGTGCAATCTCATTTATAATTAAAGAAAAGACCAACGTAATTACTGTTCAATATGCATCACCATTTTAAGGCCTAAGCAGCCAGAGAGAGTCAATCTTACAATGATATGCTGAAGATTATATGTTTAATTCTCTTTTCAACTGCACTAATAGAAATCACTTTGGCAATACATTTCTTGGATTTCCATAATGACAGAGCATGACAAGATTAGTTATCATTTTTAACTACTGAGTTTTCTGGCACGATGCTTGTCATTGCATCTGTGTATACACCCTTTGCAAAGCCATGGTGACATCAGATGCATACATTTTCTAAACCAAAGAAATAAACACCTTCCTGGGCCATGTGGTGACTTTTTTTTTTTTTTTTTTTTACAGTGAGCAAAAATTCAAGCCTGTTATAAATGACTAAACAATATTTTGAGATGTAAAAGGGCCATTACACAAAGATGTCTTAAAGCAAGCATTTTCTTTAAAATTGGCATATAGGCTTTTACTTATACAGTTGGCATGTACATACTGCCCTCTGTCTACAAAATTCAAGAAAAATAATTTTCTACCATAAGTTGTTGTTCTTCTGTGATAAGAACAGGCTGTTATAAATATGTATGTTCTATAACGTATTGGACTTTTCTTTCTAGGGTAACAGAAGAGAGAGTTTTCCATCTAAGAATAAGTTTTGTTTCTAAAGATCACTCCTGCCTAGGGTTTTTGGCACTCGGAACATATTCTGTTATAAAAGCAGAGTTATATAAATAGTAATCAGGTTCTCAGCAATTTTATTGATTTCTTGCCTGGGCTATGTGTTTGGTTGTGAGAAGGATGAAGAGGGGAGACCATTTAAATAGGAGAACTAGAATACTCAGGACAAGCCTGAGTTTCCTGTCTTAAGAGTTGGGGACCATGAAGTTGATGAGACTGTCAAAAAATTAAAGCGTTTCAAAACATGGGATTTAAGCCTCCCACCTGCCACCTCAATTTTCTTCCCTAGTGCCTCCCACCTGTGGTGACACACCTGGTTGTGACTGTCACTACAGAGTCATGGTGAGTGGGAGGGGGATGTTAACCATCTAGATCTTAATTCAGTCTATTGGGGCCCAAATGTCTGTATTCTTAACCCATGCCTCCACTTTAAGGAAATCCTTAAAGGATACGAAACCTAAAGTAATAGTTTTCAACCTAGCTAATTATCATGGATTCTTGGGGAACTTTTAACACAGAAATCCCCAGGGCTTCTCTCCTGGAGGTCTTAATTTTCCTGGGCTGCAGTGGGGCCTTGACATTTGTCTGTCCCCAGGAGCCTCTAATAAATGGTCAGGTGAAGAAACCAATCATCAAAACAGTTGAATCTCTTTACTGCTAATTAAAAATTCTGTTTGCTCAAATCAGTTAAACTTGACTAAGGAAAAAATGCAAATTAAATGTGTTCACATACGTTGGGAATAAAAGTAATAAATCTTTTTTTAATGCTTCTCAAAGTAGTTACACTTTATCACATTTGATCTTCCTCACAGAGGAAAGTTAGGTGGGGGTATTATAATTTTTTTTAAGGGAAACTGACCTCAGAAAATGAAGGATACTTCATTTTTTCATAAGAGAATACCTGTTATCCTAAATATATCACCAACAGCAAATCTTCCTTAGCAGAAATGGGTATAAATAAATCTCCAAAGCATCATCAGTGAGAAGAATCGTAGATAGGTGAGTGAAATATTTATGCTGGGTGAGTGATGCTTCTTTTGGTCAAAGGGGTACCTAGAGACTAGCTGGCCTGATGAATGTTCCTCAGAGGGAAAACCCTCTTAAATGGTTTCAAATAGTCACCATTTCTTCCCTTCTTAAACTTCTAAATCTAAAATGTCTTTATGAAACTCCCACTGTAAAACCAGGGAGGACAGGAGACAAGGAGAAAGAGTGGGATGAGGGCAACAGCAGTAAATCCTGTATTTTAATTAAGCTGCTTATAACTCAGCCTATATTCCCAATTACTACATATTTTAATGTTTTTATTGTTTCTGGAACAGGTCTGAGCAAGACCAGTCTTGGCATAGGTGAAGTGGACAACCACTGATTTATTCAGTCGGTATTTACTGGCTATCTTCCTTATGCCGGGCTCTCCTTTTGGTACAGGGACAACAAAGATGAAAAGCAATGCTCCTGCCCACAGTGTTTAATCTGGAGGGGAGACAGACAGTCTCTCTCTCTCTCTCTCTCTGACACACACACACACAGACACACACACACACACACACACATATCAAGCTACAATTAATTGCTGTGGCAGAATTATCCTTAACCTCAGATCTGGTGGCTAAAATAGGAATTTGTTCATCCAATAAGTGAGGAACTTCTCCTCATAAGGTTCTAGGGACAGGGCAGCATGAGCACTGTCTGGGAAGAGCAGGACCACGTGACAGGCTCCAGAAAGCACAAGTAGTGTAGCAAGTACTGTCTGAGGGGCCAGGGCCAAATGTAAAGTTAACCTGGGAGGCAGGTCATGAAAGACCCTGTACACCTTGCTGAAGAGTTTAAATGTTTATGCCCTTGGCAGCAGAAAATAGTTGAAGATTTTTCAGCTGAGAAGTTAGAGGAATCTCTGGCCGTCGCTGAGGAAGGAAGAGAAAAAGCAGACATGAAAGCCTATGCTAGAGCAGTGGAAGTGGGCATAGGAAGGAGAAGGGAGTTGTAAGAGATCATTATGGAGTACAATTTATAGAAATTTGATTTGACTGATGGGTTGGATGGATGGATGGATGGATGGATGGATGAGTTGGTAGCAGGGGTGGAATGGATGGATGGATTGTATAGATAGTGAGGATGAATCAAGACTGACTCCCCATTTTCTAGCTTGACTACCTGGAATATTTGAACACCATTCACCAAATGTACAGAATGGGTAATGCTTTTGAAGAGGTCATCATAATAAATACTCATCAAATAAGACAGTGACACATAATTTTCTTGTAGCATACTGAAGAAGGTAATGTTCATTGTAAACTGTGCTTGAAAATGCCATGATTATTTAATAATTATGTTTTGATATCCAAAAGCTATAAAGGGAGTAAACATTTTGTGCTGATCTCCTTAAAGAGGCTATTTAGTATAATTATGAACAAATTGAGATTATGCAATGTATTTATTTTGAATAGATTCTGACACAAACTTTTATAGCAGCAGAATAGAAAGTGAAAGACTTAAAAGACATATCTGGCAACCAAATTGATCATTATGCCAGTTTATATTTTTCACTGATCTTTTCTGCATTTCCATTAATTCTTACAGTCTTTTGTGCTGAGAGTGTTTCAAAAGTTAAATCATCATTTTCAATGAAATAAAAAATGTGAATAGAAAATTTTTACTTCAAATATATGCTAAATACACCAACTCCATAAGTTGTAAATTGGATTGTAGTTTCATTTTCTAAAAAAAGTCCTCAGTAGGTTTAAATCAGACCAAACCGAAATCATGGGTGGATTTTAAAAGTAAAACAGAGATAATATTTCACATTGGTTTAGAATACCAAGTTGTGGACTCAGAAATTACAAATTAAGACATCTAGTAAGAAATTTTAAAATAATAATGAATTGATATGTCTAGTTAAAACAATCCTTCAGTGTGGGGAATTTGACTGTGGTAGGTCACAGAGTAAGCAATAGAGTGACTTTAAATGAATTTTTTTACCCTTGCCTATCTCTAAGGAAATTCCCAACTTTGTCTATCAAGGAGCTTTTAAAATGTTTCCATTTATAATTTAGTAAATGTTTGCTGACCATCCACTGTATGCAGGCTGTGTGCTAGGTATTAGATACTGAGGTGAAAAGGACCTAGTTTCTGTTTACAGAGCTGCTAGGCTAGTAAGGGAAGCAGTGTATAAGCCAATAAATTATACAACAACATGGTAAGTTTCTGATCAACGAAAACAGGTATAAAGTAAACAGTCTAAGAAGGAGGGAATTAACTCTATGAGAGAGAAGGAATGGTTGGTAAAGTTTCCTAGAAGAGGTAGCATTGGAGTCGAGTAACGAAGGATGCATCTGGAGGGTGATGGACGGTGGAGGATATTTCAGATAAGCTGCATAGAATGGGAAGCGGCACCAAGAGTGGGGGTTCAAGAGATAAATATCTTGACTTTTGGTCCCTACTGCTGCAGATTCTGCTGCTATTGTTCTGAGGGGGACCACAAGAATCTGCGTTTTTGACAAGCACCCTGGGTGGCTCTCAGGCAGAGCTTAGTCTAGCTGAGTGCAGTCATTCTTAAATTTTAAATTCCTTGAGTAGAGACTGTTGTGCTTATCACTATTCTTAATACCTTACACACTACCTGGGCACATGGTAGTTGGTCAATAAATGAATGTTGAGAAAGAAAATCACTGGCTAGACATTTGAATCATAAGAGATGCTCTATTTCTTAAGTACTTTCTGCTTTGGCTCTCAGTAAACTAGTTTACTGTCTCCCCAGTCTTCTATTTTGAGAAAGTAGAAGAATTGACTGTCATAAAGACAAAAATTAAGAAATAACATTTTTGATGGAAGGATACTAGGTTATTTTAGTGGAAGAAAAATAGTCTGCTGGTCTATTTCTATCTTTTCTGGCTCAAAAGTTTATAATAAGGATAAGAGAAGTGGTAATGAAAGTAATTTCAATTTTTTGAGTATGTAATGTTCACTCATCATGCTGTAGACATCATTTATTCTAGACTTAATAATCTGTTGGTATAGTCCTAGGAATATAGAGATGAAAAAGATGCAGCCCCTGCCCTTAGTGAGTTCACCACCTAAAAGTGAAGACACGCAAGCAAAACTCGTTATTCTACATGGTGATAAGTACTCGGAATTCAAAATAAGTGCTGAGCCTTGGACCAAGCCCTTTCCAAATGTTATTGTCTCATTTAATTCTAACAGCTTATAAGACAAATATTTTACAGGTAATGAAGCTATGATTTAGGAAGAAAATGATTTACCCCAGGTCACGTAGTAGCAAAGGACGAGCCTATAATTTGACCTCAATTCTATAAAGTTCCAGCCACGAACACTGTTATTACTCACTGCATTTCATCCGCATATTCTCCATTTGCTTATGTTTGGCTTCATTTAATGTTTATGCCAAAAATTATGAAATTTAATTTATATATATGTGTTTTTATATATAGTAT
>NW_012121821.1:3120269-3135735 GCF_000951035.1 Colobus angolensis palliatus | reverse complement strand
TGTGTGTGTGTGTGTGAGATTCACTAAGATCTGTACGAAGATGCACTAATGTCTTCAATTCCCTGAAAATGAAGCTCAAAATTGAAAGATATTTCAGAGGAAGCAGAAAACCTGTGCCATGTGAACATGCTATCTGGCTGCACAAGCCATTTAACATTCCTATATATACATCCTAACTTGTTTCATGCTGAAAATCAGGGTTTTCCATTTTCCCAATTCTTATGAGTCTTGAGAATATTAGGTTTTATGCATAAATTATATCTATTACCTTTGACCAAAAGTATCATACTTTTGTATAATGATTTACTAATATAAAATATTTTCCAGTTGGTACATACCAAGCTTAACTTAAAATCTGAAAGTATAAATTGTGATAGGAATTCAAACTTCTTGGAAACAATGCATTTCATTGAATGTTAAGAAATGTATATGATTATGTTAAATTTTAAGATTTGATGGCACCCATGTTTTTTAAAAATGTCACTTTTTTACAACTTGTCACTACATAAAAAGTAAACTGTAGTTCTTAGGTAGCTAAATTCAGTTTATTTTTCACGTGTGGTAGTTTTGCATGAATATATATTTTTTAATGAGAGTCCTAAATCATTTGAGATTCTTTTCCTACCAACTAAATGATATAGATTTCATTTACTCATTTAGGATCTATTCACGCAGCTTGGCAAGTAATTGTTTGGGTGTTCTCAAATTCAGTCTAGTGGTATTATTAATCCTACTTTCTCACGTAGATCTAACTGTGGCAGACCCAGATAGGCCAATTTTGAGTTCCAAAAGAATATTGTTGGTAGGTAGATTTTTAGTTTATCCATTACTTGTGCACTCATGCCCTTGGATTTACAGTTATTTCCTTTGTAAGACACATAAATTTACCAAGGATTGGATCGGTGTGCACTCAATTATTCTACCAAGAAAAATCCCAAAGTTGAGTATAAATATATGTTATACCTGTCATATTTTAGTCTTTTTAATATCTAAGAGCACAGTGAATTTTGCTTTATTGATATATGTCATGGCTTAGGCAAAATTTAATTTTCTTATGTCAAAATCTTTTGTTGATCTATGGTGAGATAAAATTGACTATGTTCAGAAAACTTTCTCGATGATTTAATTATGCTCATAAATTTTCAAAAATCTTTAATTTTTGGTATAAATTTACAAAATTATATTTCCCAGAGACATGTATGTACTAATGACAACTGACATGCATCAATTATGAATTCGTTTTTAAGAAGTTTTTCCTTTTTAAATGGGTGCTTTTAGGGATACCCTTTATTAAAATCCCACAGTCTCATTATTTTGGTATTAAGTAGATTTTTTAACCAAACATTTTGAAAAGACTTTTCTAATAGCAAGAATCTGAGCAAGCAAGCTCTAAATCAGGTTATCCATCTGAGCTCTAAATCAATACCAAAAGCTATATCTATGTTGCTGTAGTAAATTATATCACCATATATGAAGAATGAAGAAAAAGATACCCTCTATAAAGTCACAACAGATTGCCTGAAGACAAATCTACCATATCTGAGCCAACACACCATATTATCTAGTATTTTTAGAAACACTATGCTTTGTACTACTATCATATACTATGTGAAGTGATCCAGAAAGGCAGAAGCCTGTGGAAGATTCCTCTATGAAAGCATTTCAGAGATATTCAAACTCATTGATATATTGTATCTCTTCCCCCTGAGAGGCCTTAGCCTGAATTGCAATATGTGGTTGTATTTTTTTAAAGAATTGCATGAATATTTTAAATGCAATTTGGCTTACTATGTTATCGATCTTGCATTATTTATGTTAAGATTCTCCTTAATCATAAAGGTCTTGCAAAGTGCATGATGGGCGGGGAAGTTGAATTTCTTCTTTGCATTTAGGGTCATTAACTCAGGGGTTATAGTAACAGTAAATTCTCAAGAAAAGTGCATTGGTTTCCTGTATTTTGTTTATGGATGTGAGAAAGTTAATACAAAGATTTGAAGCGAATCAATCGAGTTTGTAAATACTAGGTTCAAATATTTTAGCAAATAAATATTACCTCAAGAATAAGACATTTTCAAGATGTGAAGGAAGCACAATGGCTGACCTGCTTGTTTCCAATAAAAGGGATAACCATAGAGTACTTCTCAGTTGAAAATGGTTTAAACAATGAAGCTCCACTTACTTTTTTTAAGAGACTATTTATTATTGTAAGAGTTCCCACAGGTAGTTCATAATCTCCCAAAAGGCAGGGTACATTTTATTTATTTTATTGAACCATTTTTTTTCTTTCAAGATGTAATTCAGCTCTCTTCTACTTTTAAAAACACTCTGGAGAGGTAGAACATAAATCCTCACTTCTTATGTGTGGGTTACACGTAGTAGCTCCTTTCCAATGACTACAGTATGAAAGCAGAAAGGAAGAGGAACTTTACTGCAGAGCAACCTGGCAAACATTGCCTCAGCCAGATGATCACCCGCAGTGAAAGGTCAGGTTTATAGTATGCATCCTTGATATGATGTGATGAGAATGGCGTTTCCTTAGTTTCCTTCCTAATAACATATAATTCCAGTCTAATCATGAGATAAACATCAGACGAATCCCAGTTAAGGGATATTCTACAAAATACCTGACTAGCAAAGGTCGGGGTAAATAGTAGGTGTTCAAAAAATAACAGCTTCCTATAAACGAATCCCCCTTTTATTAAATATTCTGTTCATCTAAGTCTTTTGCTCCTACACTTGTGCTGCTAAATTGTTAGGTGAGTATTGACATTTACTTTTTTAGTTTCATGTTTTTATACGTTCACAATCTCTTATCAGAAATCCTTAAGGCACATGTGTTGTCTTGGACTATGAGCCTTTGAAAGGCAACACAGTGCCCTTTCCCCAGTGTTTCCTGTATGTTACATACATGAGCTCCCCCCACCCAACCCTAGGAACAACTCCTTATCATCAAACTTAACATGAATGCAGTGAAACAGATAAATATTCACACTAAGTAGGACAAATAAAGACTTCACAACCTCTTGTCAGCTCAGATCAGGTTTTGCCACGAAAAGGATGAAAAACAACTTTGAGTTTTTGGTGCTTTGGGTTTGGAACCCTTGGATAAGAGATTCTCTTTAGTCCATCCATATGCCACTCTGTTGAGATCATTTTGAATTCTGAGTCTGTTAACCCAACGGTACATGACTGTTTCCTTTTCATAAGTGTGCTTTTGAAGTGTTCTTTGAAGTTACTGATAAAAACACACTGAGCAAAAACATTTTCCTTCTCATAGATCTCGGACCACATCCTAAGATGTTGTTTTTCATTCATTTAAAAAGTTATTTGTCCCTGAATAGGATGAACAACCACTTGGATAAGCACTAAAATTTGTTTCAAAATGCATTATTTTGAATATTTCTTTTTCTATGCCATGTAGTAAATGCTCTGGGAACTTATATCTTTTCATTTTTTTTCTAATTCATGATGGTCTATTGTCTTTTATATTAATTTCCTCTGGTTATAAAAATCATGTCACATGGTAATATTTATCAGAGATAATATATCTGATAGCTTACAAATTATGTGTCAACATCTTGACAAAATTTTTTTTCAAAAAATATCATTTTTTGCCAGTAGAGGGAGTCAACCACAACTAATTGTACTTTAGGGCATTCAGAGAAAAAGTACATGTACACTTTACTTTGTGGATTTTAAAATGCAGGTGATGGGTTGATGGGTGCATGTGTATGCACCATGGCACGTGTATACCTATGTAACAAAACTGTGTTCTACACATGTACCCCAGAACTTAAAGTACAATAAAAAAGTATATGCATATAATTTTTACGTATATACATATAATTTAAACACAAATATAACCTAATTTCATATATTTTCATCGTAGATGACCGCAAAATTAGTCTGGTTGCATAAACATATTCATCTATATTCTTCTCTTTTTCTACCTGACATACTGTTTTAATTTTCTACCTAGGCCTGAACTAAGAAAATAAGATATAAATTACAATTTCCTAATAGAACTTAAAAGTGAACTAACAAAATATAGTTCTAGTATGGTAAACTTTACCATCACCTTGAATTAACAACCTTAAAGACACTCTTCATTAGATAGCTCGAGTTTAAACAAATACAATTTTAGACAGGGGTTAGGATTTTTTTTTCTTTCAGTTTTTATTACCTGTAATTTGCTAAATCTGATTCCTTGGGGAGCTGTGTCTAATTCTGTTTATCAATTATTGATGTAAAAAAGCATTATGAGCAACCTCATTTCGTTCTCCCTACTGTGTGCATATACTGTGCAACCCATGTGTCCCGGGAGACATTCCAGTTATGTTGGAGACCATTGAGATTTTATGGACCAGTTCACTGAGAATATTCAAAAGATGTTAACAGGGGTTTCTGAAAAGATGTCCTTTTAGATTGTTAACAGCATTATTAGAATAGAGACTATTATGCAAATGCCTATTTCTTCTATTTCTTTTAAACAATTGTTAATAACCTCTCCCAGGCAAGATGGACCCTTCACTAACTTTCAGTACCATGCATAATTAGAATAGTCCTGCCTTTCTTATATTTTTTAACATCCAGATCGTATATCATGTCAAATGTACTTTTAATGACACTAATAATTTCTTTTTTATTCAGGAAAGCAGTAATATGTAACATTTGAAAGCTGATGGAAGCTTGTTCTAGCAAAACATGGGTTTTCAGTACACAGCATTACAGGGCATTGAAAATAATTCTAGGAATGGTTTAATTATGAAGACTTTAACCAATATCCTACTTTGTAAAAGAGGAATATGCAGGAAGGATGTTGAGCGAAGGGGTTGCTACCATCTTTTCCTTCACCTGCAAAAAATCTTACCTCTTTTAAAAAGAAGTGTTACTTGAAGTACTAGGGGAGACAGAGGACATTAAGTGTCTCTAAATAGCCCAGCACAGGTTTTCCACATTTTTTTTTTTTTTGTCAGTGATTGGCGCAGACAGTTAAATCACAAGGTCTATCACTGCTACTCAGAGAAGAAGGATTGTGTTTATAATTTTAAATCATACTTTAGAGACTGAATGTAAGCAAGTTTTTATTCTGTTGCTTACTTACATGGTATGTTTTAACCTGTCAAAATAAGTGTGTAAATCAGCAGTAATAATAAATAATTCCTTAGATCTCACTATCTAAGGGCCAATTATGGGAAGCGCTCAGCAAAACAACTACAGCTTAGAAGACTTGAAGTTTCTAATTTTGGAAGTCTCTAAGAGCATGTGGACTTTGGGGACAGGGTAGAAAGTTACAGAGTAGTAGAAGGGTGAACATAACTTGGACAGCTTTATGCATGGGGAGCCAGCTTGCAAGTTGAAAGGTGGCTAAGTTTGTTTTTATTTTTCCCCTACGAAAGAACATTTTTAAAAAATCTTAGATTTTTGTTTGTTCAAACTTAGGTGGTAGTAATTATTTTCTTTATTTCTTCCAAAAAAAAAAAAAAAAAGGATACATGGGCAGAACGTGCAGGTTTGTTACATAGGTGTCCATGTGCCATGGTGGTTTGCTGCACCTATTGACCCATCCTCTAAGTCCCCTCCCCTCAGACCCTACCCATCAATAGGTCCAGGTGTGTGTTCTTCCCCTCTCTGTGTCCATATGTGCTCAATGTTCAACTCTCACTTTTGAGTGAGAGCATGTGGTGTTTGGTTTTCTGTTCTTGTGTTAGTTTGCTGAGGATGATGATTCCAGCTTCATTGATGTCCGTGCAAAGGGCATGATCCCCTTCCTTTTTATGGCTGCATAGTATTCAATGGTGTATATGTAGCACATTTTCTTTATCCAGTCTATTATTGATTGGCATTTGGGTTGGTTTCGTGTCTTTGGTATTGTAAATAGTGCTGCAATAAGCATACGTGTGCATGTGTCTTTGTAGTAGAATGATTTATATTCCTTTGGGTATATACTCAGTAATGGGATTGCTGGGTCAAATGGTATTTCTGATTCTAGATCCTTAAGGAATCGCCATACTGTCTTCCACAATTGTTGAACTAATTTACATTCCCACCAGCAGTGTAAAAGTGTTTCTATTTCTCCACAGCCTCACCAGCATCTATTGTTTCCTGACTTCGTATCTTATTGCGGTTTTGATTTGCATTTCTCTGATGATCAGTGATATTGAGCATTTTTTAATGTTTCTTAGTCACGTAAATGTCTTCTTTTGAGAGGTGTCTGTTCATATCCTTTGCCCACTTTTTGATGCGGTTGCCTTTTTCTTGAAAATACGTTTAAGTTCCTTGTAAATTCTGGATATTAGCCCTTTGTCAGATGGGTAGATTGCAAGAATTTTCTCCCATTCTGTAGGTTGCCTGTTCACTCTGATGCTAGCTTCTTTTGCTCTGCAGGGGCTCTTTGGTTTAATTAGATCCCACTTGTCAATTTTGGCTTTTGTTGCAGTTGCTTTTGGTGTTTTTGTCATGAAGTCTTTGCCTGTGCCTGTGTCCTCAATGGTATTGCCTAGGTTTTCTTGTAGAGTTTTTATGGTTTTGGGTTTTACATTTAAGTCTTTTATCCACCTCGAGTTAATTTTTATGTAAGATGTAGGAAAGGGGTCCAGTTTCAGTTTTCTGCATATAGCTAGCCAGTTTTCCCAGCACCATTTACTGAATAGGAGATCCTTTCCCCTTTGCTTGTTTTTGTCAGATTTGTAGAAGATCAGATGATTGTAGATACCTGGTGTTATTTCTGAGGTATCTGTTCTGCTCCATTAGTCTATATGTCTGTTTTGGTACCAGTACCATGCTGTTTTGGTTACTGCAGCCTTGTAGTATAGTTTGAAATCAGGTAATGTGATGCCTCCAGCTTTGTTCTTTTTGCTTAGGATTGTCTTGCCTATACAGGGTCTTCTTTGATTTCATATGAAATTTAAAATAGTTTTTTCTAATTCTGTGAAGAATGTCAATGGTAGTTTGATGGGAATAGCATTGAATCTATAAATTACTTTGGGCAGTATGGCCATTTTCATGATATTAATTCTTCCTGTCCATGAGGATGGAATGTTTTTCCATTTGTTTGTGTCCTCTCTTATATCTTTGAGCAGTGGTTTGTAGTTGTTTTTGAAGAGGTCCCTCATATCCTTGTTAGATGTATTCCTAAGTATTTTATTTCTTTGTAACGTTAAATAGTTTTATTAGTTTTACCTACATAGTAACTATTTCATAGTTTAGAGTGTTGACTTTTAGTTCAGTGGGTGAACTGTATGAAAGGATGCTGTTTTGAATGGCTTCCATTGCTGTTATTCTTAATAGAAAAGTCCCATAACATTGTCATGGAATCTTAGGGAAAAAAGAAAAGTAAAAATGATTGTAGTCCTACTTCTTACTAATCATTAATGCATCCCTTCATTCAAGAAGTACTTTGTAGTAGGGATTCTGTTAATTGATGGGTATTTATAATAGAGCAGAAGACCTTCATGGAGTTTACTGCCTAGATAAGACATCTAGACAAGAGAAAGTCAAACTATTGTCAGAACAAGCATAATGAGATGCATGAAGGGGACTGCAGGATGCTATGGCAGTGTACAAGACAGATAGCAATGCAATCAAGGTTCAAAGACAGGCTGAGAGTTGAATGAAATGGAGGAATTACCTAGAGGAATAATGGGAGGAAGGGATCAACAAGTGCTTTTATTTTTAAGCAAGAGGAAAAATGCTATGGAAAAATCTTGGCTATATTTCTTCAGGATAAATCATTCCAATGTAATTAGTGGGTGAGAGAGAAGAAACATTTTTTAAGGTTCTTAAACTCTCTGGAAAAGTGGTACTCTGTTGACCTCTCTCCTGCCACCTGTAGGTGTACACATTTTGCAGAGGGCTTGGGAACATTTAATAGATCAAAACCACATCTCAGTGTTCTGTTTCACAATTCTGTGATTACTTGTGATGCAGAAGAGTTTTTCATGTATGTATTTGTTATTTGTGTTGATTCTTTACCCCACTGTTTCTTCACATCTTTTGTCCGTTTTTTCCATTTGCATCTTAGTGATCTTTTTACTGACCCACATGTGTTCTTTATAGAATAATATTAACCTTTTTCTTTTTTATATAAAATTCTTTACAATTTCTGATTACATTTTAATTTTTAACATTAGCTTTTTTAATTACAAAAATCTGCTTTTTCATAATTTCTTCCATTGCTTTAATACTTTGAAAATGTTTCTCATCTAAAGATGGTATGTTCACCTAAATGTTTTTCTAGATATTTTATGTTCTTTTTGTTTACATGTTATGCTTATCAAACTAAAATTTATTTTGATGTTTGTGTGATGTATGTAAATTGATATTTTGGAGGAGTTAGTCAATTTTACCATCTATATCTTTGATATAAATATATCCTTTTATTGTCATCTATTATGTTCTTTTGTATTCTGGGATCTGCTTTAGGTCTATCTATTCTTTTTTATTGACACATGGGTACCTTCTTATACCTTTGTCACTTGTGTTTTTTTCTTTCCCTTTTTCTTATTTTTACCATTTGAACCATTTTAAGTGTATAATTCAGTGACATCTGTTACATTCACAGTGGTGTGCAGTCATCAATACTAACTCCTCATTTCCCTCTACCCACCCCACACACATGGTTTTCATTACTATGGATTTGTAATATATTTAAATGTCTAGTGGACATAATATCACCCAACCCATGGCTCTTCTTTAAAGTTGATACGCTTAATTTTACATATCTGTGGTGTAGTTTTAGCCACTTCTGCTTGCTTGTCTCTTGTTCTGTGCATGAATGTTCCACCCTTCACCAGTCACCCAAGCATCAAGTTTGGGCATCATCCTAGACTCTTCTTTCTTCCTCTCCTCACACCCATCAATGTCAGTTGCTCTGTTGATCCTCTGTCATTCATATTCTTTGGATCTCCACTTTCCACCCATGATGAACCCTGTCCCTTTTCAGGTCCTCATCACCTGCAGCAGGAATGATTGCCTCCACCTCCTAGCTGATCTTCCCTCCTCTCCCTTTGCCCTCTGCCATGCATCCTCCACACTTGCTACCTGATTGTCTTTTTAATATAGATATCATCATGCCTCTTCTTTGGCTTAAAATCTTTCTAAAGTTCATGGCTTTTGGGATGAAGTTCAGATTCTTTGGCAAGGTCTTAGAAATCTACTACTCTTTCACCTTAATCCACTTTCCCCGCTGCATGTGCACATGTACCTGCCTGCACACACAGACATACACACGTACACTGCAAGCAAACTTAAGCCTTGCTAGATCACATTCATACTCCAGGAGGGTCAGTCCCTGTCAAGGCACCATATCTTTGCTGATACCTAGAAACCTCATCTGCTGTACTCCTTTTCTCCAGGCTATTAGATCTCCTGTCTGTGCTTCAAGCAATGTTGCAAACTCTATCCTGGAAGTCACAACACTGCAGTGACTTACATGTCCATCCTCCAAAGGTCCCATGAAGGTAGGAGCTCAGTCTATCATCAGCACAGTGTAGATTGCACAATACATATGCTTGCTTTAACTTCTTTTATCTCATGGTGTTTCTTTAAAACTGTTTAAAATTACCAAGTGTTGCCTAAAATAATTTTTCTCAAGGTTGCTGTATTGTTTTCTTTCTTGAATTCTAACTGCTCCTTTCTGTTCATTACAGAAAAGACCCTTGCCATGTTCTGGACCTCCTCTTGTTAAGTAGAATGATGCATTAACTTGTACCAGGGAGACGTTTCCTTTTTCTGTCACCCACTCTGTGTTTAGGTATTGAGTAAGCTATTAATGTGCATTGCATTGTGTCTCTTTTTTGCTTTGTTAGGGAGACTTTTAATTGAGGTTGTCTTTTTTACACTGCTTCTATGGCCACTTTGTTGTAACTCATTTCCTAGTAATTGGATATGTACCTTCTCTGAAATGTAATTTTCTTTGGGCTTATAAAATACACAGAGCAAGCCATATACATGAGCTCTTTCCTAGAACTTTTGCTGTCATTAAAAATAAAGATCAAAAAACTATTACCCTGAAAGCAGAACTCTAAGTATTTAAACTGACTGAAAACTGTCAAGAGAACAAAAGCAGAGAATTTAGCATAAGAGATCCCAAATTAGGGGAGGAAAATGTAATTCTAGAGCACTATTAAATGGAAACATCATTGCATCACAGTGAAAAGAAGCATTTCGTCCTTCTCTGACAGATTATCTGAGATTCATACCCCTAAAGAGTAAATTAAATGCATCTGGTGCTTGCCTTTTAATGGAATATCATGAATATAATAAAACCAATATTTAAAATTTAGCCCAGCAGGTTATATAGCCTAGTGTAAAGAGATTAAAATGGCAGAAATAATACTGTTCTTTGGGTAATACAGGAAGGATTTTTCTCATCGTTTATGACCAGACTTCTCAGAGTGGCATTGGAATTTGTGTTGCATGACCAGCTCTATGATACTTGAATGTGTTAGATTTCTGAATGACTGTATTCACTATAACATCAGCATCCATAAAAAAATCACTCTTTCAACTGCTTGTACAGTTGGAGTTCTAAAAAGAGAGTGATGACCAATTAAGTATACAGCTACTGCAAAAATAACCATTGTCAAGTCTGTGTGAATGGGTTCAGCTAAAGGTTTGCATGAAATATGCCATTTAAGCAAGCGTAGGGTTAACTCAAGAAGGCTTAATTAATCAGCAGGTATTTATTGAACACTTACTGTGTGTCTAATGCTCAGATTAGTATGTAAGAGCCATTGCTGTCAAGGAGACATGGCTTATGTTTATGAAACAACTTGAGGTTAATTGTGTGCTGAATTCTGGGGCACTGCACTATGGATAGTAGGAGGAATCCGGAGGAGGAAAAAAGCAGTGAAGTTAGAAGTTGGAGAAGTCTTTCAATGGGCAGCCGAAAGAGCTTGCAGTTATTTATTCTGATATGTTTCTTGTACATCTTTCCAGATACGTTTCATAAACTGATAACGGTAGTTGCTTCTGGAGAAAGGATCTGGGAGAGAACTTACTTTTCTTTTACTATATTTCCAGTTACATTATTTATATCTTGTACCTTGTACATATATTTCCTATTGACAAAAAATGCATTTTTGGGTTATTGAAGTAATTCTACTAAAGCAGTTGATCTAAAGTACTTGTGCAGCTTGGAGCTACTCAAAGGAAAAGCACCAGTGTAAGCAATGGCTAAAAGGCAACTATGAAGAAGAGGAAGGGGTAAGGTGAGGCAGAGGAGTCCTGGAAGAACACTTTGGAACTCAAGTTATAGGGGAAAGTAGTAGAGGAATAGGACTATATAGATGTGTGTAGAAAAGGGAGGGTTTATGTTTATTAGTTGCACAGGTTTTGGAGTCAGACTACCTAGATACGAATTCAAACCCAATCACCTACTCACTAGGTCTTAGATTTCCCTTTTCTGAACCTGTTTCCTTCTCTGCCAGACAAGAGTTATTAATGAGGTTAGCCCACCTGATGAGGTTAGTCTGAGGATGAACATGAAGGTCAAGCACATAGCATAGTGGCTGACCCATGGCAGGACCTTAGGCAGGCTGTGGGGGATTCAGAATGGGTTGGAAAGAGAACACCTTGGAGCCAGAAAGCCTCAGACAGCAATAAAGCATTTCCTGATTTCTGTCCGTCATACCTCCAAAATACTTCTCAAATCCCTCCTGTCTCATTGCTCCCTGATACCAGCATCATGGTTCAGGCCCCTGTCATCTCTTGCTAGCAGTACTAGAATATCTTCCAAGCTAACTTGATATTCTCTCCCCAGCCTATCCTTAGCAGCCACCAGAGCAATGTATCTAAAATACAGTCTCTGGGTAAAAACCTTCACTGAGTTGGGCACAGTGGCATGCACCTGTCGTCCTAGCTACTCAGGAAGCCTGAGATGGGAGGATCACTTGAACCAAGGAGTTTGAGGCTGCAGTGAACTATGATCATGCCCATGACTAGCTACTGCACTCCAACTTGCGCAGTGTGGTGAAACCCCAAATCTTAATAATAATTTTAAAAAGCTGGCACTGGCACTGGTTCCCATCACCTGTGATAAAGCCCAGACTCTCTAACATGCCACTCTCTATGTGCTCCGCAGCCCATCCCTTTCCTGCCTACCTCTCCAGCCTCATACTTTGCCACTCCCAGGCCGAACATAAAACCCCAGAAATGTCAAAGCACCCGTTGCTCCAGCATACACCACACCATGCCTCAGATCCATTCTTTGACTGACGCTTTTCCCTCTGCCTGGAACATCTTTTCTCCTTTTCTCTAACTTTATTTTCCTAACGTCTGCTTATCCTTTGAGACTCCCCCAGGAGTTCCTTCTCTGGTTTGCCCCAGCCCCCACCACAATATCGGTTGTATACTCACTTCTGCTGCTACAATACTCTGAATCTCTAATGATTGGGCAGAAGGAGAGAAGTTCTCCTTGCCTTGTTGCATGATGCTAGTCCCTGACTTGCCCCTCCCGGGAGGTGGACTCAGGTATCTAATGCGTTCCTTTGTGATGCTCAGCTCCTCCCTCTCTCCGCCCTTTGAGAGCTGATACTCTTTGACTCCTTCCCGCCCTGCATTCTACAGGGCGGGCCTCATGCAGGTTGCTGTGGTTGTTCAGCACTGCTATTGACATTAGTAGCTTAAGTCCCTGTGAGTAAAGATGTGCCAGTCAGCCCTTTGAACTCTCATACTAAGCCACTTTCTTCAATATCAGCTTTATTAGTAACAAATGAGGTATTTTGCTTACCATCTGCCTGATTCCATTATATACCTCTCTGTATTAGTCTCTTCTCATACTGATAATAAAGACATTCCCAAGACTGAAAGAGGCTTAATGAACTCACAGTTCCACACAGATGAGGAGGCTTCACAATCATGGCGGAAGATGCATGAGAAGCAAAGTCATGTCTTACATGGTGGCAGGCAAGAGCAAATGGAAGAGTAAAAGGAGAAAGCCCTTATAAAACCATCAGATCTCCTGAGACTTATTCACTACCATGAGAACAGTATGAGGGAAACCGCCCCCATGATTCAATTATCTCCCACCAGCTCCCTCACACAACACATGGGAATTATGGGAGCTACAATTCAAGATGAGATTTGGGTGGGGACACAGCCAAGCCATGTCACTCTCTGTTGTTTCTGACCTTTGATAAGAAAGAAGAAATGTTAGTTATTGAATCACAGAAACCTCACCAGGTACTGACTTACTGCGTTTTTGCTTTTAATCATCTGTGTATGTCTGTCTGGGACACTAGACTTACCCTCCTTAAGAGTAAAGGTTGTTCCTTATCTTTGTGAATCTAGTATCCAGTACTCCAGTGGAAAGATGGTGTTTAGTCATGAGTATCTGCTTGTGGGACACATGTGGTAACCTAGTGTGAAGTGGGTGTGGATGAGGGCTGGATGAGGTGAGAAGAGAATAGACAGGCGATGATGGTAATGGTAGCAACAGCTGGCATTTACTGAGCCTGCTGCATGTCTGAGAACTTCACTTAAGCCTCCCAACAACACTGCAAGAGTAGAGGCTGCTGTTTTCCCCACTTATGAAAATCTGAGTTTGCCCACAATCACACAGTAGGAACCGTTTTTCGTACTCTAGAAACTGTGCTTTAAAAAGTCAAAGAAGGAAATAACCAAGTTTGTTATGGTAACATTGGTAGAGGACGTGAGTGGTGCTTCCACCTACTGGGCTTCCTGAGCAGCTAGATAAGTTAGGTAGATTCATACTAACTTCTGGAGGGGATGAGGTGGGAGGACCACCCTAGAACCAACAAAGGAGGTGGGGGGCCAGACTATTATTATCTTCACCCAACAAACAAGAAACAGGGAAGGAGGAAAGCAAGAAAAGAGAAAATAACTCTGCTAAGATTTCTAGCCTAGGAGACGTGCAGGTTGGTGGCCAAACTGACAAATAGGAAATAGTTGAAAGAGAGCTGTCCTGGGAAGCATTTGTGAAGTTCTGCCTTGTGTGTGTAGAATGTGGGTTAGTGGTGGAACTTTCAAGGGTTACATTCTGTGTGCAAATGAAAATAAGGCACAGGCACAGGTACAGCTTTCACTATTCGACAAATATTTTTTAAAAACACAAGGCATCCTGATTCTAAAAAGTGATGTTTTCCCATAGTTGACAAGTAAAAAAAAAACTTTCTTTCTAAATTAAGTACAATTAATTGTGATCTTAGTTACTTTGTAGCCTCCTGGTTACATTTTTGACATGTTAGTTCTTTTCAGTGCATGTTCAAGTCTAGATACATATTGATTGAAGAGAAGAATTTTGAGACAAATCTCATGAACCTGTGTATCCGGTGGCACAAGTCCCATTTAGCAATGTGCTCCATTCTTTTTCAAGCTCCTAATCTCTGATTGTTTTAAATATTGTAGAAAGTGTATTGCTTTCAATATTATTTTCTGTATTGAATTCTGCATACTGAAGATTTTTTCTAGTTCTAGAATACAGATAAATCTAGATATTTGGTCCAGATCGACAACAAGAGGATCAATAAGCTTTTATTCTTGTTGCATTTCGCTTTGTTGAGGGAGTCTTGATTTGCATTTGTCTGATTTGCGTTTGTCTTCCTACAAAGAGAGTAACCCACTTAAAATACTTTCGAATCTGTTGCTTTTCACTTCCTTTCACCTTCTCTCGTGGAATTTAGTTCAGATTTGGAGCTCTCTATGGACAGAGAAAGAGACATCAGTTTCATCCCCGTGCCTGACTCAGCTCAGTGTAGCCAGTTAGCATGCTTCTCCGCCCTTCACCACAAAACCAAAAATATCTTAAAAAGTAGTCTTAAATGTGTGACTGCCCCAGATTGAGCCCCAAGTGAGTCTGGAGCTGAGGGCCAGCTGCATTTATGTTGTCAGCCGCTTCCCTATGGTTACCTAGCCCATTCCGACTTCTGTTTGAAGATAACTGAAATATTATCAAAATATAGTTTGTTTAAAGGTGTAACAGCTGTGTTTTTGCAAAAAGCTTATAATAATTAAATTAATACCTGTAGTGGCTCTCTCTAAGGAAGTCTGGAAGCTTTGCACATATTAACATATTTATTCTTCCTACCTCTCTCTGATGTGAGGGAAAGGTCATTATCATTTTATATTTCCCTTGATGCAAAAGGAAATAAGTTACAGCAAGGATGGAGTTTGAGATAGGTCAGGAGAGAAGGAAAATTGGTCTTTTGTCCCTTTAGATTTTAGTCCTTTTGTTCATGGTTGTTAAAGTTCAAACTATTCCATTCCTCTATCCATTAATACATTTGCTTGTTCCTTCATTCATTTACTACCAAATGTTTATAAAGCACCTGCTATATGTGAGTCACTGGGATCACACTTGTCTTCATAGTAGTTTGAAACTTCACTGTTGTACAGAAATTACTTTGCACTTTATAGAACCCAGAACCACCTCTGGGAAGCACAGTTTATAAACCACTGAAGTAGAACATTCATTCAGTCACTTATTCAACAAGCAACGTTTTAG
>NW_012121821.1:3108476-3120104 GCF_000951035.1 Colobus angolensis palliatus | reverse complement strand
CAGCTTCAGACTCCTGGGCTCAAGCAGTCCTCTTGCCTTAGCCTCCCAAATACCTGGGACTACAGGCACACACTACAATGCCTGGCTAATTTTTTTTTTTTTTTTTAATAGAGACAGGATTTCACCATGTTGGCCAGAATGATCTCGATCTCCTGACCTCATGATCCACCCGCCTTGACCTCCCAAAGTGCTGGGATTACAGGCGTGAGCCACCGCACTTGGCCTAACCATAATTCTTTTTAAAATTTCTTTTTCATGCTGAGTATGTTCCACCTTTCTCTAACTCATGTTCTTTGTAGCCTTTTTATGACTATCAGGAATAAAGAATTTGTAGAATGTCTTCTTTGTTACACTGTCCTTAATAATGTTTAGATTGGTATTTTTCTTTAGGCTGGCAACTTACTCATCAGGAAACAAATTCTTCAAATGACAAGGAGCATGCAGAGCTAGACTTTTCTGTAGATTGAAATAAATGAATAGGATGACTTGTAGTTCTGTATGTCTACCTGGTTGAAGGACCATTCTTGAGATGTGAAAGTACCCTAAAGAGTGGCACAGCTGGGAGGTTGTCTTTTAAAAAAAAATGGAGTTTTGAGATAATAGTAACTTTGCTAATCATTAGCTTATTCTCTCTTCCCCCCTTCATTTAGTTCTTTCACTTTCTTTCAAGCTTCATTCCCATTTGCCCATGCTGCCTGCTCTTTCTTCTCCTGGAATATTTGCCTGCTCCACCATGGGCAGACTCTTAGTTATTCTTCACAATCCACCTCCAGTCCCACCTCCACTGTGAACCTTTCCCACTGCCTCATTTATCCATTCTTCTCACTAATTTGTTCTCTCCCTTTTGCATCCACACATCCTAGTGACAGTATCAATAAAGCTGATTCTCCACTGAATTATTGTTACCTGTTTAAAGACACCATGCTTATGTAAATCACATTGCAGAAAAGATATTCATTAAATGATATTTTTATTCCATTCTGTCACCTTCACCAATGCCCTCCCCACGAAGCTCCTTCAAAATGAAGATCATCAAGCTCAATTTTGTACCTCTAGTTCCCTCCCCAGAGCTTGAAACATTTGCTTTCAGCTAGCAGCAACACTGTAGCAGTTTTGGATAAGATAACCTCCCACATGCCTAGCAAGGGCTTTCAGATTTATTCCCATGGATCAATCCCGTCAGTGGTAGACATGGACTAGAGCCAAGAGGAGGAGTGGAGCCAACCACCAACAACACACAGGATCTCCTCCTCGCGTGCGGCCCCTAGCTCGTGCTGTGTATCCCAGCCTTGAGCTAATCAGTCCACTGCTGGAACAGGTGTTACCTGTCCAGCATATTGTGGCTGAGAAAAGAGGGGAAGAATTTGCCACCTGGTCAGAATTTGTGTAAACAGATGTCATAAAAAAAAAAAAAAACAGCTTAGATTGCATGCTGGGTCAGCAGTTGAAGAGTGCTTTGAGAAAAGTGTCTTCCCACTATGAGGAAGGCTCCTTCTCACACATGGCCAGCCCCACTTCTCCACCCAGAGGAATTAGAGCCTGTTCTAGGAACTCCTGCTGAATATCTAACACGTTGTACTGCACTGGCAACCTGATGGTCCTTATGACTTGGTCAGAGACAGATGATTTGGAAGTGGGAATAAAAAGCTTTCTTTCTTATTTTAAAAAGATTTGCCTTTGTTTTATGAAATTATAACAACAACAATTATCAGTAAGCTTTTAGTGCTTCAGAGAGATGTCAGCCCTCAGATAAGACACAAAAGGAGATCTCACTTAGCCATACCCTCAGACTGGAACTAGCTCTGCCCTTAGGCTCTGGGTATTTCCTGGTCTTTGGGATGTGTACTGTGGTCATCTGGGAACTGGTTACCAGCATCTGTCCCATAAGATATGGAAGCATCTCGGGAGTAGTAATCACTTACGATTTTATACTTAGAAAACCAAGATGTCAGTGTACTAGGTGACTGTGGGTTGGGGAAGAATATTAGACCTCAGAAATAATAAGTTAATATCACCACCAACATCAATAATAGTATTACTGTTTATCAAGCACTATGTTAAATACTTTACTAATAATTAAATATAATCCTCACACTAGGTATTTTTATTATCTTCACTTATAGTTAAGAAACGTGATGCTAGTAGATGATAACAACATATAATAACACGTACTGAGCAGTTACTATGAGCTGGCACTGTGCCCATCTGCCAAGATCCTGTCAGAATCATGATTGAAACCCTCATTTTTATGATTATAGGATGAAATCTCCTTGGGGAAGAGGTGAAGGATATGTAGAAACTCTCTTTCTACAGTTTTTTTTTTGCAACTTTTCATTAAGTCTAAAAGCAATGCAAAATAAAAAAAATTTTTAAAAATTCAAAACTACAAAGCTCGTAATGGCCGCTCTCTGCTGCCACCTCTGGATAATGGCCTCAAATAGAAATGCTTAGCCCATGTCAGGGATGCTGGAAACTGTTCTGCAGGTGTGCACTTCTCAAGGACCCCTATCTAGTGTATGGCATTCTCATCATAGACATGATGAATCTATGTAGTTAGTATGACACATTTTCCCCAGCAGATGGCAGTAAAATGTCTTGAGGAAGAGATGCTTTTTCTGATGCTCATAATAGTACCATCTGGGCTCGCAGTGGCCCTGACAGTGCTAAGAGATCTGGAGAAGAGGTAGCAGAATTGAGAAGTGTTTAGGAGGTGAAATTAGATAGCAAGTCGGTGTGGTGTTTTGTTATAAAGATACCAAATTTGAGTGCAATCAAATCAACCACTAAATTTATCATCAGTTCAAATGATTTGCTCTTCCTGAGCATAGTCCTTCATTTTATGTATATGTATAATTTGTATTTTTAAAATCATGGGATTCCCCTTGTAACAATGTGAGATACAATAGTGATCTAATGAGGAATGAGGATTAATGGAATTTTCTTGTCCATGAATAAACCCTTAAAACAGGAAGTTTTTTCATGAGTGGGCTTTAGGGAGTCCGTGGTCCACTTGAAATTGTCATGTGAGCATATAACTTCGTGTGCATTTTACTGGGGAGAGCTCCAGTAAAATTATATTCTCAGATGGGCCCAGAATATGTTAGAAAAAATTCTGTCTGAGACCATATTACCCCAGGAGACCTGAAATAGATTCAAGGGAGAAGGACAGCAAACTCAGGTGCCTACAAGGGCCAGGCAGATAACAGTGAATGAAGGAACCCTAGTGGGGACTGGGGTGACCTGGAGAATGTATGCTCCAAATATCCAAAGAAGCCGCCACTGTCCAGCCCCAGCTGAGAGTCGCATGCAGGAGTGCAGGCCCAGTGTGAAATGAGCTCTTGATTTTTAAAGAGAAGCCACAAACCCGTAACTTTAAATAAACTATAGACATTTCTGAAGTGTGCAGATAACTTAAAACATTTCTAAACATAGCTCAGGCAGAACAAGTGTACTTACAGGTCATGTGTGGCCCTGGAGCTGCCAGTTTGATAACCTGAGCTTAGACATCAACCTGTCATTCATAAGCTCATGACCTGGCTCTCTTGGGACATGCTATGGTAAGGAACTCTAGTACTACTAATTATTGGTTACTATTATAACAACATTCATAATAACAATGACTAACCCCCTAGCACTTTTTATGTATCAAACACTATCCTAAACACTTTACTCATAACTCCTGTAACATTCTCAACACCCTGTGAAGTCAGGTTACTAGTGGTTTCCAGCATTTGTTGTATGTTAGATACTGTTCTAGGTCAGGACTCCTCAGCACAAGTCATGACTCATGAAATAATTCTGTAACAATCCTATGAGTAGCTAGAGAAACTGAGGCACAGAAATATTTAGGAACTTGTCGTAGCTCATTTCCTAGATTCCAACCCAGGCAGGCTGGTCCCAGAGCCCACACTCTTATCAGTATGCTGTACTGACTGCCTCTGGTATACTCTGGGTACTGGTTGCTTTCAAATAACTATTAGCTATGGTGTTTAGTGGTCCCAGACAGATCCCCCCCTCTCTGGCATGACAGTGTGGCACTTCTGACCAAATACAGTCAGCCCCAGGTCTTCCGTAAAATCCATCTCATTTTCATGTATCGCCAGACACACTTTATTCAATCTTTGTTTTTTTTCATCTCCTCCGAAATGAACAGATCATAAATCCTTTGCTAGATGAGATTTCCAAATAATGGTGATAGATGGCCTCGTCTTTTGTCTCCCGACTAGTTTGGCCCTGCCTGTCATCACAGCAATCAAAGAGTTGTATTATAGTAAGATGCCATGTAGACACAGTGCCAAAAAAGGAAGGGACAGCTTAATTCTCCACTCAAATTTCTGTTTCATTTGAACTCCTTCAAATGAGTGAGACTTCCTACAGGGTTACACGATAGAAACTCCTGAAATATGTGAGAAATTACGGTTGTAATGTTAGAGAATTGACTTTAATCTGCAGTTGCAACCTAGAATCTGTGTCAGAGGAACGAGTGAGATTACAATATGGGAGCATGCAGTGATTTGCAGAATTCACTTGTTTCTACTTTTGTCTACTGGTGCCAATGCTGAAATCCAAACCCTGCTGAGAGATTGATAATGGAAAACTGAGGGAGGGAGAAAAAAAGCAGGGTATAAATCTGCCAAGCTGTCATATGCCGTGAATTATATCAAATGGTTCTCTAATTTTCTACTTGGAAGATACTTTGTATTTTTTTTTAAAAAAAGATAAATTTGGCTGTTACTTTATAGCTTTGCACTTCCATCAGCTCACCAGTTTTATGATGCTTCCTGTGAGCAGTGGGTCTTAGCGGTTGGTGCATTTCCATTAGCATATGCTTCTGCAAAATAGTTCATCCTTCTGTGAGTCCCTTGTGATCAATTAAGTGCCCATATTACCCTCCCCAAACAGGTTAAGAGAGAGAATCTATGGAAGGACTCTCTTCCTAGGGACTATTTTTAATGTCATTTCTAAAAATATTATATGTAAAGGCAAAATAAAGGTAGCTTTAGAATAAAAAATGTTTGTAAAGAGGACGCTTTCATTCACCACTGGGACTTAACCAAAATTTCGGGAGAATGAGTGGGCAAGGTCATGCCGGGAGCGTTGTCGAATTCCAGGCTTGATGACATAAGCAGCCATTAAGAACCATTCAGAGATCTGTAAAACAAGAAAGGTAAAAGTTGATGGATCTAACTTTCGAAAAGTATATGTATTTTTTAATTCTTTGTAAAAACTTGAAAGTAAATTTCTCCCTGTTGTATTTTTCATGACATATTTAGACTTTTCCCCTTGCTTTGTGGAAGAAACCTCTAGTGTATTCATTTGATAGTTTTTCTTCTTCGGCCTAAGCATAAATCACAGCACTTGAGCAAACCTACTGTTTCTAATAGTTTGTGCTTTTGCCCTCAGCCAGGACCACAGATATAAATGACTGATGGCGTGTTGCTTAAAGAAAACCTTGACTATGAGAAGTGACAAATAAGGTTTAGTTTAGAAGATCATTGAATTTAGTAGTGGTTGCACTGGAGTTGAGTTGTGGAGATTAGTTTTAAAGTTAAAGCGTGAGGCAAAAATCTCATAAAATGAAAATTACCTTTGACTAATTCTTGTATTTCTTGGGTTGAGCAAATAGCATAGCTGGCTGGCGTGGAGAAAAGGGAACCTATTTACACTGTTGGTGGAAATGTAAATTAGTGCAACCATTATGGAGGTTCTTAAAAAAAAAAGTGTTTTTGTTTTGTTTTGTTTTTGACACTGGGTCTTGCTCTGTTGCCCAGGCTGGACTGCAGTGGCAGGATCATAGTTCACTGCAGCTTCAGACTCCTGGGCTCAAGCAGTCCTCTTGCCTTAGCCTCCCAAATACCTGGGACTACAGGCACACACTACAATGCCTGGCTAATTTTTTCAAAAAATTTTTTAAATTTTTATTAGAGACAAGGTCTCACTATGTTGCTTAGGCTGGTCATAAACTCCTGAGCTCAATTGGTTCTCCTGACTTGGCCTCCCCGAGTATTGGGGTCATAGACATGAGCCATCATGCTTGGTCTAAAAAATTAAAAATAATACTATACACTCCAGTAATCCCACTTCTGGGTATATATCCAAAAGAAATGAAATCAGTATCTTGAAAAGATACCTGTACCCTCCATGTTCATTGCACAGTAGCCAATATGTGGAAACAATCTAAGTTTCCATCTGAAATGAGTAAAGAAAATATGGTGTACGTGGTGTGTGTGTGTATGTGTGTAATGTTATTGAGCAATGAAAAGAAGGAAATCCTGCCATTTACTACAGTATAGATGAGCCTGGAGGATATTATGTTAAGTGAAATAAGCCAGACACAGAAAGACCAATATTATATGATCTCACTTATATGTGGAATCTAAAAAAGTCAAATTTGGCTGAATGTGGTGGTTCATGCCTGTAATCCTAGCACTTTAGGAGACCAAGGCAGGAGGATCACTTGAGCCCAGGAGTTCGAAACCAGCCTGGGCAACATAGGGAGAGCCCTTCTCTACAGAAAATAGAAGAAATTAGCCATGTGCTTGTGGTGGCATGTGCTTGTGGTCCCAGCTACTCGGGAGGCTGAGGCAGGAGAGTCATCTGAACTCTGGAGGTTGAAGCTACAGCAAACCATGATCACATCCCTGCACTCTAGCCTGGGTAAGAAAGCAAGGCCCTGTCTCAAAAAAATAAATTATTAATAATAAATAATTTTAAAATTAAAATACATTAAAATGTCCAATTCATAAAAGAGTAAAATGATGGCTGCCAGGGGTCTGGGAGAGGGGGAAATGGGGAGATGCTGATCAAAGGATACAAACTTTCAATTACAAAAGAGTAAGTTCTGGAGATCTAATGTACAGCATAGTAACTATAGTTAATAATACTGTATTGTTTACTTGACATTTGGTAAGAGAGTAGATCTTAAGTACCCTCATGGCCCTCACCACACCCACATCAATGCTGAGTGGTGATGAATGTGTTACTTGATTGTGGTCATTTCACTATATATATAATCATCATGTTGTACACCTTGAATATATACAATTTTTATTTTATGCCAAATATACCTCAGTAAAGCAAGGTAAAAATGTTTCTCCTGCATATGCCTTTTGAAATGTATATATAGACTTAATCCATGGCTAGCACACAGAGAAGTGAGTGCTAGCCATGTTGATGATGATCGTGATGACAATGACAATGATTGACTTAATTGGTTCCCAGAATTCTGATTAGAAGCCAGGTTCCCCTAACCCTCCTCCTGCTTTTCCTGAACTTCGGCTCCCCCTTGGCTTTCCCATGTGCCCCTGGTTTCTTGACAACTCAGCCTCTGCTCCTGTCATTGGATACTGTGCTAAATTTTTGGATTACTGTCAACACAAGCTTTGTTATAGTCATCTAAGAACTTAGAGGGATTTCATGATCCTTCCTGTCTTTTAATGGGAAACTGGATCAAGGTTGTCTTCAAGTATCTGGCCTCAATTTGGTCGTCTGGTCAGTTCCCAGCCAGCATGCCTGAGCCCTGCACTCCCATTTCGGATCCTTTGCTGCCCTCTAGTAGCTGCTCGCCTGACTGTGCAGCTGTGCAGACCTGAAAGGGAAGATGTACTTGCTAGACTGCAGGGGGCTTGTGCACCTGGATGTTAAGGAGGTGTCTGATGAGAGGAAGAGACACAGTGAAGAATGTTCCTCAATGCTGACTTCTTTTATTTTTTCCCTGGTTTTTCACTCCGTCCATTTTTATAGAGCTCCTTTTCCCCTGTAGACATTATTAGAGGGTGGTTTCTGCCTTTGAAGGAAAACAAAATGCCTTGCCTTTTTTTTTTTTTTTTTTGAGTCAGTGGTCGGTGATTGAAAGTGTTTGCTAAACATCCCCAAGGAGCACTTTAATGTCATTTTTATGGAAATAAAGTGGAAAATAATAGGCACTATTTTTTTAAGTGAAAGAAAAAGGCCTTTGTGGGTTTTGTTAATGACTTAGGAAGACAAGATATGGTGAGCAGAAACCTTTGAGATTTAGTAAAATGTGAATTTCCTAAGAGAGAAGCACAAGAGTGAGACCTTTTTCTTTCATGTTTTCTGAGTCTATGCTTCTTATATAACTGTATTACAAATGGAATGGACTCTGGATCCTCCTAATTTTTCAGTATACACACAAATACACATATATTTGAGTATTATTTTCATAGCCATTCCTACTCTTTGTAAGCACTTGAAAATCGACAAAGTGCTTTCTTATTTATTATCTAGTTTGATCATCGCAGCAACCCAGTAAAATTGATAAATTCAGTATTGTAATAGAATAGTAGAACTGGAAGGAATTTAAGAGACACAACTGCCTTATTTTACAGATCAAGAATCTAAAGCTTAAAAAAAAATTATTAGACAAGACTCTTTGATCCCAAGTGACAGAAATCCAACTCAAACTAAATTAGCAAAATGGAGACCATCCTGACCCAAGTAACTAAGTCCAGTGTATTAGTGATTTAGAAATGGATGAATCCGGATGTTTCAATGACATCTCCAGGAATCTGTCACTCTCCATCCCTTGACTCTATTTTCCTCTGTCTTGATATGATTCAAAGTCAGCTTTTCCCACGTGGTGATATGATACCAACTCCAAGTACATAGCCTACCATTCCCAGTGGAATGAAGACTGTCTTCTTTGCAGTAGTTCTAACAAAAGTCCTGGGATTACATCTCATTAACATGGCTTGTGTGACTGCCTATTTCTGGACCAGTCCCTGCGACTAAGTGATTGTCAGCCTTGCTACCCATTCCTGGAGGGGTAGAGGTAGGGGAGTGCCAGCCCCATGCACACCACATAGACCGAGAGTGGGTCTGCAAGAGAAAATCAAGGTGTTATTATTCCCTGAAGAGGAAGGAGCCCTTGATGCTGTTTAAGCATAAACAATTCGTGTGGATTAACTGACCTTTTGTATATGTGGGTTCTGTAGCTTGTAAGTTCGAATTCAGAACTACATGTTTAGTATTGTGAGTTAGAACTTTGCCTGTGAATATACTTTTCTAGCAAAAGAATTGTACTTTTTTCACCTTTTTACATCCAGGGCCCATCATGGTGGCTGGCATAAGGGATGTGCCCAGTCACTTTTACCCAAGATGAAACAGCCAATATGTAACTGCATTAGAATTTTAACCTGAGGCTTCTGACTCCTTAGACATCTTTCAACTCCGCCGCTGTATTTCCCATGTTTAATTCCCCTTTTCCTTACTTTCCACCATTATTACAGTTAGTGATATTTGATTAAAATATTCTAGGTGTTAGTATTTGTCACCTACTTGCATGTGTTTTGGTGACTCATAGTACACATTGCTTGAAGGGGTGATAGAGTTTTCCCCACTTCATTGTATCAGAAAAGGTAATTATGTCAACATATACTCAATACAATACCTTCACATATTGTCAGTACAGTTTTATTTGAAGGAGTAGCGTGTCTTAGAATTGAGGAGGCTTTGTTGTAGTGTTTTTGTTTTTGTTTGTTTGTTTGTTTTGAGATAGGGTCTTGCTGTCTCACCCAGGCTGGAGTGCAGTGGCACAATCATGGTTCACTATAGTTCAACCTCCTGGGCTCAAGCAATCCTCCCACCTCAGCCTCCTGAGTAGCTGGGACCACAGGTGTGTACCATCACATGAGCCTGCTGAGTTTTAAAATATTTTTGTAGAGACGAGGTCTCACTATATTGCCCATGTTGATTTCAAACTCCTGGGCTCAAGTGATCCTCCTGCCTCAGTTTCCCAAAGTGCTGAGATTACAGGTGTGAGTCACTGTGCCTGGCCTTATAGTTTGTTTTTAGTACATGCATTCTTACTATGGAAAACTTAACTCCTTCCTATACCACAAAATGAAAGTCATCAAAATAGCAGCCGGAACAGCAAAAAAGTTTGGAGGTTGTTATAGTACAAAGCCATGTTGAAGATGGAATTACAGAGTTTTTAGCAATGTATTACTAGAGCTTCCAAAAACAGACACGTGAATTACTTTAGAGATACATTATGTCCTTGACAGGCTATAATTATGCATGTTAGACCAGAATCTACTCTCAGGGTGAATGTGTATTTCGTACTTCCTTCATACACAGAACCAAGACAACTTTTTAATTTTAGCATCTTTTATTTTGCCTTTTTCTTTGTTGCTCTTGCTGCCTCTGACTTCAGTGAAAAACTAGCTGGGCTGTATGTTTCTTCATATCTGGAGAACAACAGGGTCCTCATGATCTTGTCAGAAGCACCAGGAATGAATCTGAGGTGTGCTCTGGAAAAGCGGGCACAGAACACATCCCTTTTCCTTTTTCTTCTCTGCAAACAGGTAACATTCAAGAATCATGTTATTTGGAAGAATTTTCTCTTAAAGTGGCAGTGCTATTGTTGTTTTTTAAAGTAATTTATGAGCATCCTCTTTTCCATAAGAGCTTCATAAATGGTATTGCGTATAAAATAAATCCACTAGAAGGGAAATCCTTTCACATTTATTTATTCGACAAAAGTTTATTGAACATTGGCTATGTGCTAGGTACTGTTCTAAACGATGAACAAAATAGACCAAAAACTCCTGCCCTCATTTTTTTAAAAAAGCCATGGGCAGGGAGGAGCAGACAATAAACAGAAAAATAATTAAAATAGGTAGTGTGTTAGATGGTGATTCGTGATATGGGAATAAAATAAAACAAGAAAGGGTAATAAACTGGGTATGGAGGGAGTACTGTCAACAAACCACTTCATCCAACCTGTTTTAGAAATCTCATTTCTTCCCTTGAAGAAATTTCTTCCCTAGCTGCTGTGCACACATCACTACTCCTTATGGTTGGGGTTGGATTTTGAAGTAGCTGTGTTTCTTTCCTTCCTGGTAGCACGTAAGCCCACCACCGCTATATCCTGGGAGTGTGGAAAATGAGTGTTCTTTTAAGACAGCTTTAGTTTATGTATTGAAAATTCATCTTTTTAATTTGAATATAGAACCTCTCCCTATTGGGTTTTCCACTTTTCTGTATTATTCAAATAATGTGCTTATCTTCCAGGTTATCTGCAAATTGTTGGTCAGAGTATCTGACATAAGTCAGCTGTATGATATCCTAAATCCATGAGATTATTTATATTAAAGTACTTACTAATTTAGCCCTAAAAAAAGAACAAAATTTGACTAGCACTACAAAATTTGAAGAGTAATACCGCCCCCTGCCCCAAAAGAACTACCCAGACATTCATAAAAATAAAAGCAAGAGTTGGTCACTGATTCTGGAATGAGTTAGGAGGAAGAACCCTTCCCTGTGTGGGGCGTAGAACCTCAGTACCTAGAACAAGGTAATCAGTAAATGTCTGTAGGAGAAAACTCCTGTGCACAGTACCTGTGAAGGTCTGGACTAGGATGCTGGCAGTCAGGAGGACTAGGATGCTGGCAGGAGGGTGTTAAGAGGCGTTTTAAAGGTGAGCTTGAGAAAGAGGGTGATGATGCAGTGAGCTCATGGAAGAGAAACGTGCGTCCTGCTGGGGAGAAAATGGAGCTTGATTCAGTTCAAATCTAGTTGGAGATGGTCATGAAGGCTGCCCACGATGTTGGACTCAAGGATGAGGGAAGGTTGTTTAGCTTTGTTTTTTTTTTTTTTTGGGGGGGG
>NW_012121821.1:3077505-3107956 GCF_000951035.1 Colobus angolensis palliatus | reverse complement strand
GGTTTCACCATGTTGGCCAGGCTGGTCTTGAACTCCTGACTTCATGTGATCTGCCCACCTCAGCCTCCCAAAGTGCTGGCATTACACGTGTGAGCCACCATCCCCCGCCGGGGGAAGGGAGTGTTAAATGAGGGAGCAAATTTGGGCTGACAGTGGAGATATGGGAGTCAAAGCAGAGAGGCCACTGCTGGAGCCCTGGGAGAGGATAAAATGCTGAAGAAGGTGACCAACATGCTGTGACAGAGCTTGGGGGAATTCCAACATTTAGGGGCAGAGAAAGAAGAGGCATGAAAGAAGGAAGAGGTTGCAGGAGTTAAAGGAGAGAAACCACTTTGTACCATTATAATCACAGAAAATTTTTTGGAAAAGGATGTGTTTTAGTTGTTAATCCCAACTCCACCTGCTTATGATTTCTCTGACCAAACCAATCCATACTAATCACATGGAGCTAGTTTAAGGAAGAGTCTAGACTCTGTAAGCAAGTGTCAAATTGTAAAATTGTATTTCCTACCAAATACATAGTAGCTAACAAAATCTTTTACTGCTCTCTGTCCTAGGCATGTTATACAGATAAACTCAGTTTACCATTCAAACAAGCCTAGAAATGATTTTTACCGTTTTGCAAATGAAGAACAGAAAGGTTAAGAAACTTACTCAAAGTCACACAGCCATTTAGTGGCAAAAGCAAGATTCAAAGTCAGGCAGTTTGATTCTAAACTGTGCTTTTGGCCATTACACCATTCTCTCCTACATAATGCCTCCATAAACAGTTGGACATACCTAGGCTCTTAGGAGGATTATTTCTGGTAGTTTTTTTCCTCTTATACAAGCATTCCTCAATTTCTACATATTCTATCTTTAACATTTTCCAGCAGATGCTTTTAGCTGATGGATTTCTAAGGTTGTTACCTTCACAGGAGCTTTTCTGGGTTCCTCATGTTCAGTGGAGGCAACCTTCTTTCCTTGGCACTGTGATGGACATCAGAGCCCTGCCTAGATAAGCAAATAACACATGAAGTTTGCATTATACCCACCCTTTTATATCACAACACACCAGAGGCTCTGAGCTACTAAGTGCTTTTTAATCACCCCAGATTTGCAAGAGCATGTCCTAATGACACTTCCTAAAGGGCATCATTACTTCTACAAAAATGTTTTCTCATAAAATATTTGCTTTAAAAAATGCCTGATAAATTCTGTCTTGGCAATTATACCAACTTTTCACACCCTTAGAAGCTGTGTCAGCAAACTGGGTCTTGCTTTTTTAATAGTCCTCCATGACAGCTCATCACTGGCAAGTTCTGTTCAGTGTACATCTCCCTTGTCTGACCCTAATGTTTGGTCTCATGTTGACACACTGGTTGAACTAAGTAGCAGACAGTGGTCACAAGAATTATAACATGTTTGAGCTCATGGTTGTTTTTGGCATCTTTGAAAAAGGAAATAAAAATGGCCAATTATAATAAGCTAAGAATGAGTCAATGCGGTTGTCTGTAAGGAGCTGAAAAAGTGAGTGAGAGTCGCATTTTAAGATCTCCGAGAACACTGTGTTTTAAAATACCCAGAAGATTTGGGAAATGCACAACATTTAATAATTGTATATGTGTTGCAGGGTAGGGGGTGTGAGGATCAGTATATTCAATGCTAGCCAAGTCAGGATGTTCCATGCTGTTTAAATAATGAGCTAAGCATGTTAAGCATTTTAAAGCAATTGCATGCAAAGAAAAAGAGATGTAATAGTTAAATAAGCAAATAAATGGGATCTATCAGGTGTATTTCGTATCAGAAAGATTTATGAAGTTGAAGAAGAAAGTGCAAATTATTTTAATACTTTAATCAAATTGACTCTAATGATATAAAATGTTGAGTATTTGTGGGATTAACCTCATTGTTTTGGTTTTTTGCAAAATGAATTTCCAGGTTTAGGTATATGGCAGAACATTTTTGGTTTATGATGATTCTTTCTTGTTAAGAATCAGAAGAACCTCCAAACAGCACTGTTTATTTTTGGGATAGAGATGTTATAGAAAAGAATGAATACAATGGCAGAGAATCAAGGAAATGAGAAAATTGGAATAAGATTATGGGGCTATGTGTGCCACCTGCTGATGAAGCTCTGGAATGCTTTGGTTTTGAGAATATATTGGAAACTTTGAGCCAATCTTAAGGTTTTGTTCGTCCATACACCACGACCCACCCCCTTCTTATGATAAAATTAGTACCATATTGTTAGTGGAGGTGATATTCCAAATATTTCAAAACCAGCATGACACAGGCCAGTCAGAATGGGCAAACCACGCAGCGAGAAGGGATTCCTGGTCAACACTTGATACATAATGGTCTTTCACTAGACGGTACCTGTCTTAACTGTCACCTGTTTCTGGTTCCTTCTGGTCAGGGTGGTCCTAGAACGATCAGCTGTGCTTCAGAGGGGAGAAGGTGATAGGTCCTAGTTTTGCCCTCTGTCGAAACATAACTGCACTTAAAGGTTCTTTGTTAATTGAATTTGTCCCCCTGTAAACTAGATTACATTTTGTATCGGTGGCAAGGAAACCGTGAGAAAGAAGAGGAGAAAGAATGATTAGCCAGGGGTGAGAAGCTGTGGTTCTTTCCTGTTCTTTACCACTTACTAGCTGAATGACTTTGATGAAAAACACTTTCTCCGAAACCAGTTTTCCTTTTCTGGACCTAAAACCTACAATAGAGTTGCTCCATGAGACATTATGTGTGACAGTGCTTTCTAATTCATTAAATTCTATATAAACGTGGTACACTTCTATTATACTTTAACAAAACTAATGTTTTAAAGAAACCCTGAAATAAGAATTACCATCTTAAGGGACTAGTCTGCCCTGAATCCACCAAACCCATATTTTCATATTTTGAGGTGTTTGTGTTTTTAAGAGGGGTAAACCTCTTGAACTAGCTCACTCACTCTTCTTCAGATCACATCGGAGCTTAATCAATCTATATTTTGTACAATTTTACTGCCTTCTTTTTCCATAGCCCCTACTTGGTAACCCTCACAGAGCATGTTGTAAAGTTTGAACTGTCTAGACAGCTGAACCACCATAATTAACATGTTTGTGACAGGTCTCAAAGACACATGCTTACATTGATCTGGTAGCCAAGAAATGCAGGTCACTCTCTCTAGTAGTAGCTCATGTTAGGAGCCTGTGGTCCAGATTCCACTGGTTGCCTTGGCCACTTGAGACCTTCATCCCACAAGTCGATACATTTTGAGATAGAAAGCTTGTATTGTTGGAAGGCATTTTACCAGTGCTAGAGTTCAGGATGGGAGGCTAACCTTGCATTAGGCAAAGGGAGGACAAAGGGCTTAGAGCAAAAAGGTTGACCTGGGATTGGCTCCCTGGGAAATCTCTGAGCATTAGCGAGGCCAGAAGTGGAAGAAGATGGGAATACTTGCTGGATTCCTTCATTTTCTGGAAAAGAGTTACTGCAGGAGGCTCCATTTCTGTAAGATATCTGGGGCTGCTCCTAGGCAGGCTAATAGGATAGATATGGATTGGCAGCCACAGTATTCAAAGAGAGAAAAAAAAAAACCCTCGTTTGGGCTCTCAGAAACCTTTCAAAGAGCTCCACGATGGGTTATTTCCCGTGCCAAAGAAATAGATCATTTTAGTAGTTCTGAAGACCTTTCTTGGGACCAGAGGACAGAGCTTTAAAAAAAAAAATGAGCATGTTAGGAAAAGGGGAAAATATTTGATCATTTTAGTCATAAGGAAAAAGCAAATTGGATCTGAGTCTGCACAATAGCCGAGGTGCAAGAGATTCCTGTATGGTTTTGAGTTTTATTTGAGTAGACTGGGCTGGGGTGGTGGTGTTCCACAGGCAAGATTCTACTAATAGTAATTGGCAGCTGCGTATTCTGAGTGCCTGAATTTTAGGAAATATGTTAGATTTGGAGAAGAATCTTGGAAAGAGCTAACTGTAAATATTTATCCACTTCAGCTAATAACTCAGTTCTCTAGTACTAAGGTATATTTCTATTTAAAGCAAAAATATATATATCAAGGAGGCTAAACTATTTCTAGGGATAGCCTAATAGAGAAGAACATAATATGTGTTGAAATTCAAAGAAAGATTTATGCTAATCAGAACAATTATAAAAATTTGATTTTGTACCACAGTCCATTTAATATAGTATTTTCTATTGATTAGTGGTTGCTTTAGCTAGACCATCCTTGGTAAAAGAATTCTGTTCTTTTCAAAAACCTTTAAAGTAGATGCTTATGATATTCAGATGTTTTTCACACACAAATTATTTTTCTGTTGGACTCAAAATACAAAGCATATGCATTTCAGTGGTAATGGATTGAAGCTGTTTGAGTTCATATTGAATTTATGAATGAAGAAGAGAAAGTTTTACCACTAAATTTGGAATACTGGAAGTTATTTTAGAAACCAGCTTGAAAGGTTTTTCACAGCCTGAAGAGTAGAGAATAAAACTGTATGAATAATTCATAAAGTCCTAGAAATATTAATCAAGTACTTTAGAGAGTGATATATCTTTTCATTTTGACTAATTGATTTTTTTTTTTACTTAAACTTCCTGGCCAACTGTCTAATTTTTTTGTCCTGAATGTTTATGTTAACTCCTGTGGGAGAATTGTGGATTTTGATTAAAATTCCCTACCAAATGTTAGTTTGTATTGACTATATAGTGAGCAAGCTGCTGCTGGCAGATGAGGAGGTGTGCTCCGCCTTCTTGTCACTTTGTGAATGGATTGTGAAGGGTTTGTTAATTTGCTCTTCACTCCATTGGAGCAGATACTCACAAATATCTGCTATGTCGCAAGACTGTTTTATTTGCGTAATGAGAAGAATGGTTTGGGGGACGGTGGTTTGGGAAATAGTATAATAAAGTATATTAAAAATAGAAATACTTGGCCTTGTTTGCTTTTATTTCTGGTATCTTTAGAAACAGTCTTGACTGTGTTGCTTTCCAGCCAAGTCCTTTTTTTGGAAGGGTGATTAAAGGGGCTGGGACTCCATCTGCTTGATTGTCTGCCTAGCCCAAACCCTTTCTTGTATTCCCTCTATGAACATACACTGCCTTAACTCTCATAGGTTCAGGAATTCAGGAAGTACCAAAGAGGTCTCTGTCCTAGAGCTGCTTCCCTGCTATAGGCAAAACTATGATTCTTTCCTCAATCCCAAATATAAATGGCCCTCCCTCTTTTTCTTTCCTTTTTTTTTTTCTTTTTGTTGTTGTTTAAAGAACATAGTATATGATCCATGCATTTCTTCCTAAAGTAAGAGTGCAAGCATTTCACTTGCATTTCCCATTAAATGAGACATATAAAGGACACTGACTTGATGCTGAGAAGGAAAGGGGCTGATGGTGGCTGAACTGACTGGATACGTAGCCTTTTGCCTTAAACAGAATGCACTGCTCAGTGCTTGGTGTTAGATTTATGGAATGGTTCCTCTCCCAGCATCGTCCCTGCTTTGTACAATTTGGTGCTTTGTTGCTATCGAAACGGCATTACTTTCTAAGCCATTGTGATTGTGAAGGGGGAGGAGGCTGTGGCGGGCAGGGGTGGTGGTAGTAGTGAATGACACAGATTTACCAGATGACATGTAGCGGACCTCTGCATCAGCCAAGAGGAATTAAGCTTTGTCACTCCCCACTGGGACTACCTTTCTCCTGGTATGTGCGCAAGGAATTCATATGCTGCTGCTGCTGCAGCCACCAGAGCAGAGCCCTGAGTACACTTTGCCACAGAAAGCAGTGAGCAAGAATGATAGCTGTCTCTTTTAAATGCCGTTGTCAAATTCTGAGGCGACTTACTAAAGGTATCGTGCTTTCCTTGTTATTCCCTCAGTGAGTCTGTTGCAGTATTCTATAAACACAGTTTAATGGTTTTTACTTTCAAATATGACTGCCTTTACAATTTATTGTCAAGCAACAAAGAACTCAGTGAAATATGTACAGATACATATGTAGAGGTAGACTCGGCTTTGCTTTCTGTCCTTACATCCTGGTTGGGTTCGTGCTGAAATCATGAAAGCAGCTTGTGTGATTTTTTTTTTTTTTTTAATGACTTCATTCTTTGCTGAAAAAAGAATGTGTTTGGGTCCGGTGCTGAAGTTATTGTGGGAAACCATCATTTTGCATGCTGATTAACTGGTCAAGAGAAGTCAAGTGTGTGTTACTGTCCTTTTTATGATACGTATACTAAATGCAGCTGGCAGATCCAGGACTCGCACAGCTGGTGGATCCACAGAATAATTGTTTGTTCTATTAATTTCCAACATCTTTTTCCCTGGACAGCTTTAATTTCTTTATGTGTTAGAATTGCATGTCCAGAAAAGTATGTAATTCCAAATACTTTGGTCCTATGTAATATTAGAAGTTTATTTGAAAGTAAAAATCATTGCTCGGAATCTTATCAAGAATTACTAGCTTCAGATTGTCACTCTTAGAACTCTAAAATAGTAATTAAATTTCTCTATAATATTTAAGGCATTATTGTATTTGAACCATTCCTGATGTACCATCTCATTTACTTTGTGAGCATTCTATTGAAAAGTTAGTAAATGGATGCCTTAAAAATCTTGTCTTGTGTCCATATAGATATGTGAGCTCTCTTGCCTTATTTCCTTTAGATAGAACCTTCCTTAGAGAAAATTTATTATTTAAAAAAAAACTTCATTCCGAGTAAATGTATTTCGTTGCAAATGCCTTTCTTTTTCAGCCTGTAATATAGAGTACTGTTGAGTAATTAATTAATGGATATAATTATGTTCTAGAAGCTCCGAACCTATAAATATGTTAATGGATGCTATTTCTATCAGTTTAGCTTGACATATCAGAGTTCTTTGATCACCAGCAGTGCAGCTAAAAATGCAATTAATATTTTATTTGGCAGAAGAATGAGCACAAAGCAAATAGTGAGAAATAGATCTTAAGTCAATAACAGGAAAGAGAATAAATACTACAGACCAACTTCCCGAATGCATTTGCAACTTGTTTGGATAGCAGAGTGAGTCCTTTAAAAGGTACTTTGGGGGAAATATGGGGAAGATTATCCATTTTAAATTAGGCTGTTAGCCCAAGGCTGTAAATTCTGTTTTGACTTTATCCTCTACAGTTGGTACAAAGGTACAATTTCTGTTTGTAAATCATGACTAAGAGACTATCCTTTCTGTTATGGTTTTAGCTAAGACTGTTAAAGGCAGGCCTCTTATTCTGAAAAGTTCTTTTGTGACCTAATTTTGGCATTTACTTATCTTGATGTTGAGAATTTAGTGCTCTTCTTACATCATAAACATGAAACAATCATTATTTTCTATTTATCTATATCAGTTCTTTTATAAGTCCTACGTACTAGGAAGAGATTGAATCCAAGCAATTTATACTTCTTACAAATATTTTTTACTTCCCCAGTTTTCTGAATTTTATGGAATCATTGATCTCCTGCACTGAAAGGAGATTTAAGTGTTTATTAATATAGTTGCTAGAAATCTAGATAATTGAGGAAAGTATCAGTACCTGCTTTGGAGTTGCTACCTCACACTTTTTTCCAAAATCTTTATATCTGCTCTATTTGGTATTTAACTTAAGACTGCCAGTTGATCAATAAAATAAAATCTCTATGCAGAATCAATTTGCCATAGTTGGGCTCTTCTTTGTGTTTGACTGGCTGTCCAAATACTTACAGGAATGCACCTGAGTAACATGGTACCTTGCCTTGCCATCTGCTCCAGTCTTCTCCAATGAAGTTCAAGTTCCACCATGCTTCTTGTTCCAAAGTGGATTCATTGAGTTCTAGCACCCCACCCATACTTGTGGTGCTGTTTTCTTGAGCTGTAATAATAAAACCAGGAAACATATGTAATTACGATATTAAAATGACCTTTCTTCCAGGGTCAGGAGTGTTCTTGGGGACGGGGTGGATGTACACTTGAAGTTTCTTGTCCCCTTCTCCCTATTCACACAACTCCCACACCCTCACCCTCAACTCCCAAGCATACATATTTCTTTATACCTATTGAGGGCTCCATCTAACACTCCCTCTTCCAGACATTTAGCACAAGGCCTTACACTTAGTAGGCACTTCGGAACTGTTTGTTAAAATGAATTGGATTTGTCTAGTTGAAAGTAATAGGGCCTTTGAATCTTTTGTGAGCTCTTAGGAAGTGCTTCGAGAGCTTTGTTAGACCTCTTTTGGCTAAAACCTTACCCAGATCTTAGCAGGGGGAAGTTTGTTTCATGACTGCAAAACTACCTTGCTATTTGTGGTTGATATCACCCACAAGAAAAAGCAATATGACAATTGCGATTTCTTCTTAATTTTCTTAAGGAACAAATGATGGAATAAAAGGGAAACAATTTTCTACAAACACTCACATTCTTGATATTTTTACTTGATTCTTATATTCTTCATATATCTAATATATATTTAACAAATATAGATTAAGTACCTACTGTGTGCCTGACACTGACCTTTTTGCACTTAGAATTCTGGGCTGGTGTAAGAAGCATTTTTAAAATCAATATGTTATTGAACAATAAATATTTTTTCTTTAGGTCAGATGTAATTTTAAAAGATATATAAACCATATATTTCTAGACAAGTCCTTGGATCATGCCACATAGACACTGACCCACAGTATTATAGTAGAATATATTTTAGGTGAACTTAGCACTTCTCTGACTTGGGAATTGAGTCATTTTCTTATTAACGTTTCAAGCTGCTATTTCAATCATTTTGCCTTATCAGGTACCTACCAATGTAGAACAAGAGCAAGAAAATAACCTTTACCCAAAAGGCCCCTGCCTGCCATTATGAGAGGACCTTTGGTTCACGGAAACACCAAGCACCGTCAAAAGCATTCCCTTTCCCATCTACTATTGAAATCTAAAGAAACAATGCTGTTCTTCTTTTCTTCCTCCAGAATGAGAGTCTACCGATGACCTAACCTTAGAGCCAAATCCCAAAATAACATTTTCTGAGGTTTCCAGAGACATCTGACAATATGATTTTCTGGAGTAGGTAAATCTAGGCTTCTTGGCATCTGCCTTCACAGATGTTTACCTGGGACAGCCCTGGTTTCTCAGCTAGGGGCTACCATACCTCAGGAGAAGGGAGTATGTTCTCAGAGAAGTGGAGATATTTTCATGGCTCTTGTAGACTTTGTTCTTTTTCTCTTGTCATGATTGTGTGATTACTCTTCCTTGAGACAGGTTGGCCTCATATGCAGAGAATCACTTTCTGTGGTGATACTGGGTGTGACTCTGCTGCTTGCTCAGGTGCTGCTGTTTCCAGCTCAGAGATCTGAACTTTCGTGCTCCACTGGCAATGGCATTTTTCTTTCACAAGCTTCACTCTGCCTACTAACGCCAACATCAGCCAATTAATATTTACTGACCTTCCACAGGGAGCATGACTCTGGACACCTTTCATTGTTTTGCTGCCACCCACCCTCTCTCTCTGTCTTCTCTCTACTGGCTCAAAGCTCATGTTGGAAATCTCTGCCTTCACTTTAGTATAGACTTCAACATTTTTTATCATAGCTGGCCTAAGTGTCATTTTATTTTCTACTTATCTTCACTTTCTCTCTCTTCCCAAATACACATATGGCCTAAAATAGAATTAACTCTCCCTGTCCCTTTCCCACTAACAAACTATAAGCAGCCCCATTGACCTTCATCCCAATGGGGTGTCTGAGTGAGACATCTGTGGCTGGCAGGGAACTGCTCCCTGCTGTGCATTCTGTTTTCTTTCACCCTCCCTCTCTTCTTCCTGATTTCTCCTCCCAACCTCAGTATCTTTTCTCCTTTTCTGCTGCCTGGGCATGGATGGGTGTTGCTCTCCACTGGCACTGAGCAAGAATAAGAGGCTGGGTTGTGATCACACTCACACTCATTTTTTTCAGTCATTGTTCCCTACATTTGCCCCAATCATGGAATCATTATGCTTGAAAGGGAAGGTCAGACATTCGTCTAGGACTTGTTTCCAGAGAGAACTGAAACTCAGCCATCCCAGACAACCAGCAAACTTATTCTCAATTCTCTCCAACAAGAACAATCGTAAAGTTTGTCTGATAAACTTTTAGTGGATTATTCAGGTGACGTATAAATCCCTTTAAACTCTGACACTCATCCTGTGTTTAAAAGTTCTTCTATTTAGAAACTAATTTCCTAAGTGTAATCTTAATTAAAGAAACACATTTAAATGTTTTGTCTTAATGGAAGACGAAAAATATTTCCCATCTTTTCTCATCTGCAGAATCTTTTAATCTAAGGAATTCTGAATCCATCACAGAGCTCAGTGTCAGTGTTCTGAACATGGTGGCTCCTTTGCTGATGGCCTTGGATTTTCAGTTCTGGTTGCTCTGCTCTTTCCCATCTGTCTGTGTCTAGCCTTGTGGCTCCTTCAGCAATCTTCTCTAATGGTTCCTCATCCACTCTGTGATATGATTCAGAATTGATAATCATCTGGGTTGAGAATGCTCTCTCTGCTGGATCTCATTTCTCCTGTCTCCCCATCCTCATCCCTTCTGCTAACCGTCATTGACCTTCTCTGTCAGATCCTGCCATCTGGAACAACTTAACTATATTCTCCACCTCATTAACTTTCCACCCCTTTCCAAATCTCACCTGTAAACATGTTCTTTCTCCTTTGCCTCCACCCCTTCATTTCATACCATCACAGCTAGTGCATTTAACATATTTATCTTTCTAGCCTATCAACTTTTAAAAATAATATGCACTTACTAGATATTTCACAAAGTTAAGTCTGCCTTGTTTTATTGGAGTTTCATCTGTTGCTAGGGCGTGGGGCATATTTCTGTCACAAATAGAGAGATGCCACTTGAACAGGAGAGTGCTACATCTGGGTCCCAGGCAGGTCTTGTTCTCGCACAAGTGCTGCTCATGGTCAGGATTGTGATGGATTTCTTGCTGTGCTTCTAGTCCACTGCTTTGAGGGGGTTTACATTGAACAGTGGCTTGGACCACTTTACTCTCCAGTGGACTGAAGCTTTTCTTTTATGTAACTGGTTAGACTTATCATAACAGTACATTTATTTCTCCCCTGTTTTCCGAATGGGAATTGGTTGCTGGAGTACTTTACCTCCTTCCAGGAGGTACCCATCCTCCAGAGGGAATGTTTGGCTATGCCTCATATGACCCCCTATGAACAAGTAGGAGTCTATACCCTTCTTATATGATTGTGGCAGGTTAGGAAGAAATATCTGGTTCATTACTAGGAAAAGGAAGGCCAATGTAGGATAGGCATTCTAATCTATTAACTTATATACTTTTGGGAAATGTTTAGGAGGAAGAATGGAAATAAGGATAGCTAACGTTTATTGAGCACTTACTTTCTGCCAGGTACTTTTCTAAACATTTTACATATACTAACTCATTTAAGTCTTGCAATACTATCATCGTTATCCCTGTCATACAGATGAAAAAGAAGAGGTTCCGAGAAGTTAAGAATCATTCCTGGCCGGGCGCGACGGGCGGATCACGAGGTCAGGAGATCGAGACCATCCTGGCTAACATGGTGAAACCCCGTCTCTACTAAAAAAAAATACAAAAAACTAGCTGGGCGAAGTGGCGGGCGGCCTGTAGTCCCAGCTACTCGGGAGGCTGAGGCAGGAGAATGGCATAAACCCGGGAGGCGGAGCTTGCAGTGAGCTGAGATCCGGCCACTGCACTCCAGCCCGGGAGACAGAGCAAGACTCCGTCTCAAAAAAAAAGAATCATTCCTAAGATCACAAAGTCTGGAGGACAGGAGGAACCCCAATGTTTCATTTTTGCCATTGTTTTTTCTATTCTAGAAAGGGATAGAAACCACAGACCTGCCCATCTAGAATAATAAAGAGAAATTGACCAATGCAACACCTCACTAATCTCTCAGCATTCCTTATGGTAGGGGAAATAGAATAGACTTAGAAATCAGAAGATGTGTCAGCCTTTCCTAGCTTTCCTGTTTTTCCTTGTGTAGCAAAAACAAACAAAAAAATTGAATTTCCCACACTAAATCTTAGTTTCTTAATCTGTAAATTAAAAATTACTTGTGAAAACTGTTTCATACTCATGTTAGCTCTAACAAAATGATTTAATTTTCTACTACAGTTGATTTATTTGAAATTCTTATCTTAGTAAATTCACTTTATTCTGGCAAAAAATATAATCTGATAACTTCCCACTATTCGAGAGGAGGCAAAGTACTATTTTCTAGGAATAGGCAAGCAGTCAGTGTTTGGATCCCGTCTTTTTCTCTCTTTTAGTTTCTTACTATTATTTTGCCCATATACATGAGAATTATGTTAAATTTAAAATTAGTAACTGCTGCTGCTTTATTAAATATACAGAAGAAAATATTATTTACAGATTTTTAAAACAATTATTTAAGTTTCAGTATCACATATATCCAAAAAAAAATGCACCCAGATATTTATTACATGTAGCTCCTTAAAGGATGTTACTGCACCCTTCAAACCAAGGAAACTTTGACCTTGCCATTACAAAAAGCGGTAAAAACAGTGGTCTTGGATGTCTCAGTCAATGGTGACGACCTAAATTCAGACAAAGCTTGGGGTATTAGAAAATGAAAAAGAACTTCTTACTAATAATTCCAACTAGATTATTAAATAGCTGAATATATGAAGAATACAGTAAGTTACATTTGTACTAAGGAAATTTCTATTCATTTTCAAAACAGATGAATCAGGAGAAAAGGTAAAACTAAATATCACTAAAGGTATGTTGTCATCATAATAATGGAAACCAGTGGAAGGAAACAAATTGATTTACAAATTATTATTATGCTTTTTAATAAGTTGAAGTTATACTATACATGTAATACATATTTTCTCTTACATCTTCTTGCTAATATTCTGCCCATTTGTGCACATTAGCACACGCTTGTCATAGGAAACTGTTACTGTCTCTGTAGTATTTCCTTATGTGGATTATATATCTCTAGTTTGTTTCCCAGTTTTCAGTCTAGTACGTGATACTGTATTGTCTTTAAAGAATTTATTTTGTGCTTTACATTGTTGCTTTCATGTATCTTCACTTTCAAGTCTTCTGATACGTATTTTCTGAGAAATGTGTTTAGGATACACATCCCACACATTTTTCCCAAGGCTTTCTTAAGCTAATAGATGTGGCAGAGAGAGAAACAGTGAGAGAAGCAGCATTTGGATACCATAATATCCAAAAACCAAAGCAAAGATGAGAGAAGGAGAGGCGAGAAGCAGCCTTTCTGTTTTGTAAGTGGGTCATTGCTGACCTTTGAGAGAACAGTTTTCACAGAGTATTGATGTCCAAACCAGATTATAAGAATTCTCTGCATTAAAGGCAACAAGGGCAGACCACTCTTCTAAGAAGGTTTGAAGGTGAAGGTTAGGCTATAGATGGGCAGCAGCCCGTGGGGGTGGAGGGTGGGGCCAAAGGGGATAAGGAAGGCTATTATAGGATGGGAGAAATCTGAGCATTTTTTAAAAGGATAGAACCAGTAGGGAGGCAACATTTCAAGATGCAAACTAGAAGAGGGATGAACTCTAGAACCAGGCAAGACAGGGTGAGTGTGAGACCAGGATACAGATGGCAGCCAGCTAGGGTGAGCAAGAGGGACACTCCTGTCACAGAGACAAGAAAGTATAGGAAGAAAGACTTTGAGGTGGGCATTAAGGAAATTAATCAAACTTGACTTTCTTAGTAAATCAGAAGATGACTCTAAAATCTCCTGTTTTTATGAGCACCCAATCCAGGGGTTTCTAAATTTTTCTCTGCATTGGAATTACCTCGTGACCTTAAGAAAATAGTGTTGCCTGGATTCAACCCCGGAGATTGTGATTTAATTGCCTGGAAGTGTGGCCTGTTCTTTGGAATTTTAACACATTCCCCAGGTGACTTTACTGTGTTAGCTGAGTTTGGGAGCCATGGACCTAATCTATTGGCAGCTTCATAGAGATGCCACAATTAGACATGTTTCAGCCAGAGACAGCCCAGGAATTTTACTCAGCTGCTGGAAGGGAGCAGCTGAGCAGATATAAGGGCTATATATATAACTGCTATAGCCTTCCTGTGACTTTGAGGGCAGAGTCTGTTTGAAAATGGTAGTGGATCCAAAAGATAAAGAGACACCATATCTGAGTGTCATCACTTCAGCCTCTGGTCAAGAACTACCTTAAGGGAGCTCTCCCCTAGACTTCTTCAATTAAGTTAGCCGTTAAATGTCTTTAATACCTAAGCCCATTAAAGCCAGATCTTTCTGTTATTTGCAATCAAAAGAGGCCTGATACAGGATATAGCGCATTTGTGTGTAGACATTTTGGTGAGAGTTTTGAAGACATGGTTTAAAAATGACAGTTGACTCAACCATTTGCTGAGTCCACTCCTGAGTTGCTCGCATTCCACAGAACTGTTTGAACACCCCTGCATATCTGAGCCCGCAGCCCTGTGTGAAGTTATGAGTGCCACTGTTAACGTAGGATTTCCAGTGGATCATTTTGTTAAGTCCTCGACTCTGCCCTCCTTGGCAATCCACATCAGCATAGACTGGAAGGAATGTTCCATGGGGATGGAAATTAATATTATAATTTTCATGTGATTTTTCTGTCCTTACTATTTAGGGAGCTAAGGGCTAACTGATTTCTCCCTTTCTTCTCCCTTTATGCAGAAGGTTTTTGTATGGAGAGAATAGTTGAAAGGCAGGGTTATAAAGTTTCCTGCTGATATAAGGTGCAATGTTCTGAGCATCTCCAGTCTTCTCATTGCTCTCTCTTCTCTTCTGTTACTTTTCTTCTTCCAATGCTAATAGACATAGATCTACTTATGCAAAGGAGTCCACCCTTGTTTGTAAGGTGCAGAAAGTCTGTTGCCCTAGCCCACAATGAAGAGTAGACTTCATTGGTTGAAGTCTTCTATGGAGCCAGTTGTTGAATGTTAAAGAATTTTTTAAACTAGCTTTTAAACACAATTATTTAAAATTATATAAATTTTCATTGATATTGATATTAAAACAGAGGTAATGAATACTAACAATTCATCACTTTCTAATCATTACTATATTTTATGTTCCATGCTCTCAAAGTCTATTGTGTCTATGTGGGAGAGCTACTCTATAATGGTGTGCCACACATCTCTTAGCAACTCCACATTCAATGACATCAAATTGGCAGATTGAAAATGGCCATAGTGGGAGTATTTACACCAGAGAAACTGGTGAATGCTATAAATCAGGGCATGCCCTTATCCCTGACAAAGCAGCTTGTTAAACATTTACCAGCACACCACTGAATAGGTACTCCTGCTCTGTGTATTCATAAACCTGTATAGATGGCTTTCATTATGCTTTCTAAATTTGATGATAATTCTATGTTTATCTATATACAACCATCAGACTATGAATTCCTTAAAAATTAGTATCCATGCTTTACTTATCATTATGTCACTGGCAAGTACGAAGTATTTGGTGCAAAGAAAATACCCAGTAAGTATCTATTGAATGGATAATGTTAGTATTTATTTATTTATTTGTTTGTTGAGACAGAGTCTCACTCTGTCACCCAGGCTGGAGTGCAGTGGCGCGATCTAGGCTCACTGCAGCCTCTATCTCCCGGGTTCAAGCGATTCTCTTGCCTCAATCTCCTGAGTAGCTGGGATTACAGGCACCGGCTAATTTTTTGTATTTTGGCCAGGATGGTCTCAAACTCCTGACCTCGAGTGATCTGCCCTCCTTGACCTTCCAAAGTGCTGGGATTACAGGCATGAGCCACCATGCCCAGCCAAATGATGTTAATTTTTAAAGATCTCCTGGCTTAACCAATCCCACACATTTGTTTTGGGCTTGGAGTGTTTCAGATAATGCCTTTCCTTTTCATCAGAGTTCTTGATTTTTTACATCACGCAAGGAAAAAAAGTTCCAGGAATATTCTGAGGATCTTTATATTGTTTGCTTATTTGTTTTGAGACAGGGTCTCTCTGTTGCCCAGGCTGGAGTGCAGTGTTGCAATCTTGGCCTACAGAAGCCTCAGCCTCCCAGGCCCGAGCAATCCTCCCGTCTTGGCAGCCTCCCTGCCACTCCCCGCACTCCCAAGTAGCTAGGACCCCACCACACTGGTATTCTTCTTCTTCTTTTTTCAATTTTTATTTTTATTTTTTTGGTAGCGATGAGGTCTCCCTATGTCCTTATGTTTGCCCAGGCTGATCTTGAACTCCTGGGCTCAGGCTGTCCTCCCACCTTGGCCTCCCAAGGTGCTGAGATTACAGGCATGAGCTACTCTTGCACTCAGCCTTTTCTGAGCGTCTTTAGTATCCTCTAACATCTGCTGATTTCCCAATTTCCCTTTTAACTAGAGGGGTGTTCCGTACCTTCCTCCTTCCCCTCCTCCTCCCAAAGCCTGCTCAAGGCTGTCTGGAGGAAAATACTGGCAGGGGACCAGAAACAGCACCAGGCAGCTGGAGGCTGAAGGACAAACTATTGTTAAATTCTACATGACAGAATTCCCAGTTGAATTCAATCTGGGGAATATCTAGGACCCCACAGGGTTTCTGATTGAATTGAGTCTTTCTTAATCTATAAAGCTAGGTGACCTCATACAGATCAAAAATGAATTTCATTAATTGCCTTTGTTTTTCTAAATGGTTTGTTGATACATTTGGTTTACAAGCTATGAAGACTCAGAAAGTATCAGACTAAAGATAGTTTCCAAGACTGATTAATTCCTTGTGATATGTTATATAGATGCTATTTATTTGTTTATTTTAAATATATGCATTCGAAATGTTAAAATCTATATCAGGATTAGTGACTCAAGGCACACTGACCACAAACTTTTGCCTCAGCTACATCCCAAATATCAGCATAAGTAAAAAGTGTAGTTCTAAAAATAGGAGAAAAGAGTATCAAGAAACATGAGATTTTCAGAAATGTCTGGAAGATGGAAAGTGGATAAACCAAGCAGACATTACAATCCAGAGCAAATACAAGAAAAGTAGAGGGAGGAGCCACACTTCCTGGCCATGGAACCATAGACAGGCTTCAAACTTGGGTTGTTTTTGTAAAGCAGGCAGAGGAAAGAGGCAGAGAACAAGATGACTTTTTGAAGGATGGAACAGCTGAGAAAGTTAAACACCTCCTTCACCTTCATCACCTTCCCTATCGTTCCCTAATCTAAAATTAGAAAGCCAATCTCTTAAGAAATTCATGGATCTGTAGTGATGACCCCCCAAGAAAGCCCTCCCCATTTTGGTGTGGAGTTGAGGAATAGCCTAGTGTACTGCCTGCTCGCCCTGCTGCCTGTCCCCCACCCGAGGCCTTGGGTGAAGTCTGCCAGTGATGCTGCCCTGTTATCCTGGGGAAAAAGTGGTTAAGAAAACATAGTGCTATAACTCACACCAGCTACTTATCTTAGGCAACCTAGTTCTTTATTAATAAATGTAAACTGATAACTAGGGGTCATTGACATTTTTTGGACTAACAACTGACCTGAAGAAAGAAAAGGTGATTCAAGAACAAAAGAGAGATTTTTAAAAATTCTAATGAGTGGCCTCAGAAGCATTCAAGTAAATATTGCATTCAAGAAGGTATCACACAAAACATGGCCATCTATAATGACAAGGGAGCAAAAGAGAAATATACGGAATTCACAGAATATAAAAAACTATGACTGCTAAAGTTAATATTCACTAAAAGAAACAGTTGACAAAGTTAAGGCAAATAGTTGAAAAACATAGGTATATAGAAGATCAATTGGATAGATACGACATCAACCTAAAAATAATTTGGAGAACACAGGAGACAAAGGGAAAGAAATTATAATGGAAATGATCGGTGTAAATTCTCCAAATTCAAACATGTTTTCAGATTGAAAGGGCCCTTTGAGCTCTAAGCAAAATTACTAAACAAAGACATAAACGAATCCTCTTCCAGGACATCATGGAAAGAGAGACGATCCTAAGAACTTCTCAAGAGAAATAAAAATAGGTTTCCTATAAAGGAATTAGAATCAACTTTGTGTCAGATTTTTATCAATACCAGATTTAAAAAAAAAAGCTTTTAATATTTGAGAATAAATGCTTCAAACCTAAAAATGTCTATCAAGGGTGAGCATAAAATAAATACATTTTTAGGTATGCAATGATTCAGAAAATTTAAATCTAACACATGCTTTCAGAAAAAAAATGACTGGAGATTATACTTAAGCAAAAATATATACAGAAGTAATCTAGGAGAGAGGAAAGCATTAAAGTCTAGAAGCTGTGGATCTAATTTAAGAGTACATTGGAGTGATATCCCAGAATGGCAGTTATATAGTAGAGTACAGTCAATGCAAATGAGAACCAATCATCAGAGTCAAGGCAGAAGGCCTGATGAAGAATGTGGATTTCTTAATAATGACTAGTTAATCATAATATGATAGAATTTTAATAATGTATACAATTAATGATAAAGATATAATTTTTCTTTTGTCAACAAGAAAAAGAAAGGCAAAAAGAAATCCTAAGGGGGACAAAAGTTGGACAAGAAGGTAAAAATCCAAATATGAAGCAATGTAAAATGTGTCATGTTTTTGAAAAACTTTTGGCAAATGAACTTGACCTTTATACTTGGTAGATTCTCCATTGAGTAGCACAGATTTAGGAACATAGAATGCATCTCCTGCTTTAGGGATTCCATTACATTTTTGATTCTCCAATGAAAAATATGTACATAATCATCATTTTATAATCGTGATTCATATTTAAAATTTTACATTCTATCTGTACAGAGAAAGCATAAAACTCAGTTATAACTAGGAAGGGAACATAAATGTTATTAACATAAATTTTTACAATATAAAGATAGTTACATACCTGACTAGCTTTACGTTTGTGGAGGAAAGACAAGTGCAGGGAATTATAGGGCTGCTAACTGCGTTAACGTATATAGAATATGTTGTAAAACACCATGTGAAGTTGACATGGTAAGAAAAAAAGACTACAATTAAAAAGACTGACAGTATGAAAAGTTGGACCATATGATATGCATACGTTCTGTTGCAGATACTACTTTTGGAAAACTGGTAGTATCTGCAACAGAACGTATGCATATCTTATGGTCCAGCAGTCCCACTCCTAGTTTTATACCCAACAGAAATGCATGCTACATGACTCAAAAGACTTGTACAAGAATGGTCCTAGCAGCACTGTTTGTAATAGCACAAAACTGGAAACAACCCAAATATCCCTTAACAGTAGAATGGATAAATATATGTGGTAATTATTGGCATACTATGCACCACTCTGCCATGCAATAAAATGAATGATTGTCACAAACATAATGTTGAGTCAAAGAAGCTAAACAGGAAAAATGTATATGATGTCATTTATGACAGGACTCAAAACCATTCCAAATCTCTCTATGAGGGTAGAAGTCAGGATAATGGTTTACTTCAGGGAGGACACGCACACTTACGGGGATACCAGAGCTGTGCTTTTTCTTATTCTAAGTTGTGATTATATGGGTATGTTCACTTTCTGAAAACTCGTCTAGTTGTTCGTTGTTGAATTGTGTGCTTTTCTTTGTGTATGCTATATTGTAATAAAAAGTTTATTTTGGCTGGGTGTGTTAGCTCACACTTAATAATCTCAGCATTTTGGGAGGCTGCAATGGGGGGAGTGCTTGAGAACAGTTCAGGACAAGCCCAGGCAACATGGCAAGACCTTGTCTCTACACAAAATTACAAAATTAGCCAGATGTAATGGTGCATGCCAGCTACCTGGGAGACTGAGGTGGGAGGTTCTCTTCACCCAGGGAGGTCAAGACTACACTGGTGAGCAGTGATCGCCCTACTGCACTGTAGCCTGGGTGACACAGCAAGACCCTGTCTAAAAAGAAAAAAAAAAAAAAAGAAAAAAAGAAAACCTAGTAAGCCAAGAAATTGCAACATTTATTTTGGCATTTTCAGAAGTTTGGAAACTGAAGCAGTAAAAAGAAAAAAAAAAAAAGTCCTGTTGAGGAAGGGGAATGAGGGAGAGAAAGAATGGAGGAAGAAAACTTTTACTTTTTATCTTTTACTCTCCTATACCATTAACATTAAAAAGAAAAAAAACAAAACAAAAGTAATATTAACATTACTAATAACAATAGCTACCATTTATTTCATGCTTATCCTAACTGAGATAGTGAACTGGGTATATTATGTAACGATGTCAATTAAATTTTCATACCTTACATTCTTCACCACAATTATTAAGGTGAAATTTATTAACCCAGCTTAATGATAAGGAAGCTAAACATCAAGATACCCAATTATAATATAAAAGACACAAAATATTATTTAGGAAGAAAATTTTTCAGCAACCCAGAATGTTTCTTGTTATATTAAGGCACATTTTAGTTCTCTAGCATTGAGGGTTAGGCAGGGGAAGCTCTTACTGTCTTTACAAATCTCATTGCCCATTAGTGAACCTGGAGAGATAATCATACCTGGTAACAAATTCTAGAAGGAATATATACTATGAATGTTTATCTAGTGTATGTTAGAGACTATAATTATGGTATGGGAAAAAGATGAAGTTATTTTTAAAACTCTCTCTGTTGACTTGCTACAAAAGGACTTGCCAAGGACACAATATGATGTCATAATGCAGGGAAATAATTTCTTCAGGAAATGCAGGTAGTAGAGTCTGAGCATATTGATTTTTGGAGCTCTAGCTCAGCGTTTCCCAACCTTTGTTCTTCATAAAACTAACTCTGCTAGATGTTAATAGTCACTCTATCAGAAATGGGTTCGAGTTAAATTATCTTGGAAATGCAAAAAAATATGTAATCTCCCTTTTGTAGATTCAAAACCATATTAGCATATTAAAGACCCTTAGAAGTTTGATAGAAAATAAATCCCATTAATTTTGTTTAACTCAGTATTTTCCCAATTTATTTGGTGATAGGACCTTTCTTCAAGTAGCGCTAACACTGCAGAAACCAGACTTTGGAAAGCATTCATTTATCTCAACACAGGTTGGAGCATAGATGCACCAGCCGTTCTTAGATCCTTAGACAGTGGCTTTCAAGTGCAAGCTGTTTCAAGTGCACACTTGGCAGGTGCAAAGGGAAAATGTCACAGTGAATTTTGAGAATTGCCTCCTGTGCCAGTATTCTCTGGTATTGTTTACAAAATTAGATACACATGCTTTAGAGTTCAGATGTGTAGAAGGCAAATTTTCACTTTGTTACAAAAATTTAGGAGCCTAACAAGTTCTTGCCTAGACAGAGTCTCCCCACTCACTTCTGCAAAGAAATAAACTACAGACATGTCTGTAGTTGAATTGGACTCCTTCACCCACCCCACACATACTTCCAAAGTGCAGAGATGTCTGCATTTTGAATCTATCAAATCATTTCAAGTCAATTCTATCAAACCATTAAGCTCTGTGTCGTGAAGCAAAAAGAGATGATTTGAACTCATAACATTTAAAAGGCAGCTATTACTGATTGGCCCCCCAGATGGTGAAAGAGGCAGATGACCTTCATACACTCTACTTTTGAATACAGCTTCTTCCTGAGAAGCCTGAAGCCTGGCAAGTTAAATTCTCTACACAATGTACCTTCCACCCCTATAGATGAATAAGTAAACTTTTGGGAAGAGGTTCACTTTTTCATTTATACATTAGAGAATGTTCACAAAATATAAGCATTTTATCATTATTGTATCTATGCTAAGCTCTTTATGACAATAATCAATACAACTTCATAACAAAACAATGGCATAAAGGATGATAGTCATCTTTCAATTTGGTAGAGCTTGCGGGCATAATTCCAATTGATCTCAGAACATTATCAAGTTGCTGTGATAAAGGTTAATGAGAAAGGGGATGCTATACCATTTAGAATTAGAATTTGATCTGTCAAACAAGCATTCTTATCCAAACTGATTCTGACAGTAGTATTATGGCACACCCTTTGAAAAAGCATTGATAGCCTGGGCTTTAATCCAAGATTGTACAGCTTGACTCATAGATGGTTCCTGTTTATGGAATCAAAGGCAGAAAAGATCAATGAACACGACAAAATGTCTAACCTCGTCTCAGTGAGATAAGGAAGGGTAGAGCAGTAATCAACAGTGGAAAACTAGCTCCTTAATGCAAGAGATTAGATTGAGTGGTTCAGGCTTACCATTGCTTTGTTTTTATGAAGAGAAACAGGATAGAATATCAAGTATTCTGGTAGGAAGAGGTTATTTTCATGAGATCTTTTTCAATATGTAGGTAAACAATAGAAATTTTTTAAAGTGGTTCTTATCGAATCCTAGGAAGGGACGGGCTTGTATACCACAAAATATGGAAAATGCATCATGAAATAATTCACCCAGTCATCCAAAGGAAGGTTTGCTTCTATGCTTCCCTTTGGAGAAATTGTATAATATGAACAAGAATCTTGACTCATCAGCTGCTAGCAGAAATGTATTAGAGTCCCCTTTTTTGCCCTCAAGGGAATATGATACTATGAAAAGATGTGAAGTTAAACAGTTTAGGCGTGATTTCCACCATACTGTGTTTAACTTGTATAGACTTTTGAGGGCCAGGGGTGTAGAATGGGGAAGTGGAGAGAGAAACTTGAGGGGAAGGAGAGGAAAGAAGCAGAATTTTTAACTACAGCAGGCAATGAACTGGGAAAATAACAAGGGGGCAGTCAGGATTCGTAGATATTAGCCACAGTTAGAGGGAAAACCTCTCTAGAAGGGCATTTTGAATGGAGTAAATATCAGTCTTTCTCAATCTGGGTTCCTCATCTGAACCACAGAACACTGAAAATGCTTTGATTGATTATTTTCTTAATTCTTCCAAGGTTGGTACACAGTTAATATCATTCTACATGCACAGGAGTATGGATACTTTAGAATAATAGGGCTCCATTCTCTCACATTCACTCCATTCCCAGGGTGGGAATGGCTACAATGTTATGTGTGAGAAGGAAAAGACCTTTGTTCTATATAAATCATTTCTGGCCAAAACTTTACCATTCCAAATGGTGTACCGTGAAATCTTGAAATGATTAGATTAAGTGCCAAAGACTTTTCTGGATGAATTAATCATTTGGCTTAAAATGTCTTAAGGATAGAGTTGGAAAGAAGAATGGGTTGATAACTATAAAAATAGAATACTGGCCATTGTACAGGCTTGAGATGATACTACAGTAATGCTAAATGTAAAACTAGACAAAAACTCAGAAAATTATTTGCTTGAGGAAAAGAAAAATGTATAATTTATTTGATCTTTCCTATAACTCCAGGGAAATTTTAGATAATACCAAGGGTAAAATATGTGTTATAAGGTGTTTAATATTCATATGGAAGCCCTCTGAGGTTTTGAAAAAGATTATGCTGAATTCTCTAGACAGGACTTTCCCCACGTCAAATTGAAAATAGTAGTAAGTATGTTGTTGTTGTTTTTTTTTTTTTCCTATCTCCCCCCACCCCTTTTTTTTTTTTTTTTTTTTTTTTTTGGCAAACTCTAACCAAGCTTTCATTTTCATACAATCTTGCTTTCGGAACCAGCTTTCTGTTGTTTGATGGAAGTAGTCCCTTTCTTGAGAAATTAACTCCTAGGGATTTTAATTGTGTTGGTCCTCCAAAGACTTGGCCTTTTTCACTGGAAACTTCAGATGGCATAAACCTCCCAAGGAAGAACTGTACACTCTTCGGCCAGTCGATATTCAGCATAGGAAGCTCTTCCTGGAATTTCTCAAATTGGCAATGGAAGTTGCTTCCTAATCTGAAGGACAGTTCTACTTTCAGATTACTGTCCAGGAGCCATTTTTTTCAAGTACTTCTCAATTTCTAGGTGCATCACAGCTGGGAACTTAAGCATGTTTCTGTCGTTTCCAGGAAAGCCATTATTTATCTGTATATTATGCTTTTATTTTCCTAAAATGATAACATTCATTCCAACTGCAATATTTATGTGTTCAGAGTATAACTATATCCTAGAGAGATAAGATGATATATTTGTATAATATATATTTGTATACATGTAATACATATGTATACATATATACATAAATATATACACACATATAAACTTATGCACACAAATTTCTTGGATGCTATGCATAAACAGCCACTACTCTAATGGGCGTAGCCCATGTCCTATTCCTCTCAGTATCCTCAACACCTAGCACATAGCAGGCAATCAATAATATAAATATAAATATCTAAATAAAAGCAAATTGACAAACTAATAACTTAGCCTTCTTTTCAAACATCACTTCATACAGCAGAAATAGGTTATGTGCTGCCATATGAAACAGTGGGCTGAAAATGGGTTATGAGAAATGTGTATGTGAAATTGCTTTGTAAAATTTTGTACAGTTATTAGGTAGTCTTATGGTTTCATGAAATATAAATGTTTAAAAAGTTATAATTATACAATACAAATCTTGTTTAACAGACCTTTATTAATAATAACTAATTGATACTTTGTTGTTAGCTGATGGATAAGTTCTTGATTTAAATATCAATTAGAGAATAATTCATTAATTTAATCATTTTTCCTCGGTGCCTCAAACAGCATTGGATGTTCACCCATGACATAAGAACAATCTGATAAGTATTCTAGTACTAAGATACAGTCATTCATTTGAACATGTAGATGCATTATTACAATAAGAGATATGATATTGATTTTGATATTTAATATTTAGCTATTCTTTCAGAGTATGAATTTTATAGACCATTTTAATAGCCAAATTAAGGTTTTGAAGATAGTCAAAAATTCTGACGTGAACACAATATTGATTCCTTACTTCAGAGACAGCTAACAGTTCACCAGAGAATAGTTGGGCTGAGGCCGTCGCATTTTATGCGTTTAGGCATCAACATGAGAATCATAGAAAACAATAGATACTTTAGTTTTTCTCTCTAAAGAAGCATGAACATTGATTTATTTTGATGCTGTTTGGTACAGCAAATAGAATCATTTTAATAGAAAAACAACCCTTTGTTTATTTTGTGTGTTGAACCTGTGTGTTAACTCTATGCATTTTGGGAGTTTATACTATATAAGACCATTTTTGTGGTCTAAAAGCAAGGTAGAACTCCTTTTTCTTTTCTACTACAGAGAGTTTACAAGAGAATTGCATGGCAACAATTCACCAAGAGTTAATAGTTATTGAGTCATCAGTGAGTATACGGTACAAAACTGGGCCCTTCAAAAAATATATCTTCAAAATGTCCATGTTTAGAAAACATACAAAATGCACTGTCAGAATGAACAGCAATTTTAAATGTAAAAGAATTGTTCTATTAGATTGTGTACATATAGAGTTTATATTAAATTAGAATCAATACAGAGACCGGTGCATATATTGTTTTTTAGGAGCTTATAAAATGGAAACACATTAATATTCACATCCTGAAGGATTATGTGACACTGTATTAATGCATGTGGAAATGTAACTTTTAAGTATTTTATTATGAAACAAATAGAGCAAAGTTGTTTGCAAAAAGGAATGCATAACGAGAGTTTCATTTATGCATTCACAAATATTTATTGAGCACCTATGTGTGAAATAACACTCTGGGTGGTGGGGGTTTACACAGCAGCAAATAAAATGGGCCTTGTCTCTGCATCCCTGGAGCTTCACTTCTAATGGCAGAGTAAAACAATAAATATTCAAATAAATGCACACTCAGTGTTACGCAGAAAGTTAACATGGGGTATGGGGTTACAGAGTGAGGGGGAAAGCGCTATTTGAAATGAAGTAGTCAGGAACAGCCTCTGATTAGATGATACTTGAGCCAAGACGTGAAAGCCCCATGACCATCTGGGGTAGAGTATTCTACACAGAGAGAAGAGCAAGTACAAAAGCCATGCAGCAGGAATGAACTTGGCATGTAAGGATCATCACGGGGGACAGTATTGCTAGAGCAGGGTAAGCAAGGCAAGGAGCTCAGGAGCTGCTTTTTATTTTTATCCTTTTATGGTTTTTTGTTGTTGTTGCTGTTTTTGAGACAAGATCTCACTCTGTTGCTCACACGGGAGTGCAGTGGCATGATCACGGCTTACTGAAGTCTCGACTTCCCAGGCTCAAGCAATCTTCCCCACTCAGCCTCCCAGGTAGTTGGGACCGCAGGTGCATGCCACCACATCTGGCTATTTTATTTTATTTTATCTTATTTTTATTTTTAGAGACAGGATCTCCCTGTGTTGCCCAGGTCTCAAACTCCTGGGCTGAAACAGTCCTCCTGCCTTGGCCTCCCAAAATACTGGGATTACAGGCATGAGGCACCATGCCTGGCCAGGAGCTGCTTTTTAGCCAAAGGATTTTTCTTTTTTTCTTTTTTTTCTTTTTTTATTTTTTGAGATGGAGTCTCGCTCTGTCACCCAGGCTGGAGTGCAGTGTAGTGATCTTGGCTCACTACAAGCTCTGCCTCCCATGTTCACACCATTCTCCTGCCTCAGCTAGATGAAGGATTTTAAGTTGGTTGCTTATCATATCCACATGCAGTCATGCCCCTAAAAGGATGCTCCCCAAAAGAATGGATTACAAGAATACAAGACTACAATTTTAATGACTACCGTACTTTACTTACTAGGCATTTCTTCACATTTACAAGGATCTTTTCTAGCTGCAAAGAGAGTCCTCATCCCAGACCTATGGTTAGCGTAGGTTGCATTAAGTTCTCAAAGTAATTTGCTAATTAATAGTAGCAAGAATCTTGTGTATCATTTGTATCATTCTTATTGATTTCTTTTGTCTTCATTTTTCAGAGGTTTTTTTGCATTAACAAGTCAGTTGTATAAATATTCTTATATGTTTGTGTTTATTAACTTTTGAAATGATTTCGTACCATTACTTTCACTAATAAGTACACTTTCAACGTAGAGAATTCCCCCTTAAGGGTTTATCAGGGAGAACTTACCTTCTTAGGGTATGAGAAAACTATAAACTACTGACTAATAAAATTTAAAATACGTTTTATGTTTCTGTAAGAACCCAAATTTAAGTTAAATTCTTAAACCATGACTTTTTCAGACATTTAAGAGCAAACTTTAAAATCTCCTAGAATAGAATCCCTCCTGTCTCCTTCGAGACATTACGGCCATCGTGCTTTGTCTGTTGTTTCTCTCTTATCCATCTAGGAAGAATCATACATTTTCATGGCCATTAGGTTCATGCTAGATGTGGGGGAATAGCTTTAAAATGCAGTGGAAAGGAAACCCATTAAGGCTGGGAATTAAGTGTCTGAATTCATACAAACATGGGATAAGGGATGATGTAGCTTTTAGAATCTGCTTCTCCAGCAAGGGTCCAGATGTCCCCTACTTTTAAGTCTAATAACATTACTTTCTAACAGAAGACCATGTTTTCAATAAAAATAAACTTCTGTTAATGTGACAGACCTGAAAGATCTATTTCATCTAAGCTGATGATTGGACTAAAGTTTGAATAGAGGCTCATTTTCGGACAGAAGGACACCCTACTTGAGACATAAAGCCAGCCAGTCCTCACCACCTTTTTTGACGCTCTATTATGTCTAGTTATGAGGACTGGGTGCTAAAGCCACTACCTTCCCATCCCAAAGTCAGAAGGGGTTCAACCTCACTTGGGCAGTGGCGCGGCGGCGAGTGGGGCGGGGCCAGGGAGGTGTAGGGGTCCTCCTTCAGTACAGGCTAACAACTACTTATCATCATCATCTTCCTTTCAGGACCCTTGCTGATGATTATCTTTGATTGAGAAATTGTCATTTAGAGAGCTGTCTTACATCATTTAAAGGTGACAATTTGATGAGGCAAATCTAACCTTTTGATTAATTCCCTAGAATAACTGGAGATTAATAACTGGCAATCCTAGAGTTACAGTTAAAATGAATTGCTCCCATTTTTTTTTCTTATTTACATCAAAATCAAACTGATTTCAATTTTTAGAAATATTTGCTGATAGTAAGTTACACCAGAATTATGGCTGGTTCTACTGGATCAATGTAGTAGAGAAAATTGAGATTAGCAAGGTTTCCAGGTTATTAGAGAGAATTTTCTATTGGGATAAAAACCAAGTGAGACTAAATACTAAAAAGCCAAAGAGAAAGTTCATTTTCTTTAAAGTTCATGTAAATACTGCATTCCTTAAAAGTATCTGAGAAGAGGAGGTTGGCTTGCAAACAGAAATACCTACAAGAGCCAGGCATTTAATATTTATTTAATTAATAAATAAGTGCCATCCCCCATGACCTAGATACACTGTTTGCATATTAAACACCAAAGAATACAGCCTTTACTTTTGCAAAGAAATATGTTCTTTCCAGTTTTGCATGAAGCACTGGGACCTTTCAGTTCATTTTAATTTTTTCCCTCTTTCTTAGGAGCTATGATACAGTGAAATATGCCCTACCTTAAGAAAAACAACAGTGCAAGCAATAATCCGTGGTAAGAGACCATTGGTCTTGGTGTCAGAGAGGCACTGGGAAGTTGTAGTGTCACGCTGGAAACTTACAGTCTGTTTAAGGAGGGCTGCAGCTACTCACCTTGATTATTGCCAGGCTGAAGTACAAGCCAAGTATTGTCAGATATTTATATTTTGCAATAAAGCACAGGATCTGTTTTTTTTTTTTTTTAATGGGAAATCTCCCAATCTTATAAGGTTTATTCTATTTAAAAAAATACACTGTTGCCAAACAAAATTCACTTATAGTTCAAATTTTGCCTGTGGCTGCCAGTTTCCAAGCTGTGTTGCATATTCTACAGAAGGAGAAAAAGTTGTTCATTTATTCATTTGACTATCATTTATTGAGTATCATACCATGACTGGCACAATGCAGCTTTCACAGATAAATGAGACAGGCTCATTGCTCTCAAAAACCTCAAAGTCTGTTGGATGCCTGGAGAACAAATTTATACTCAGAGTTCAATTATTCCCTGTATGTTTATAGGCCTCAAATCAATACTTACAGTTCCAGTTCTTCACCTGACCTTCACTATATCTAATTTCCCTCAAATATGACATATCAATACACTAGCTCTCCTTGTATTAACATGTATACATGTTCAAAGCATAAAAGTACAAAAAAACTGCAAAAAATATTAATGCATGGTGGATAAGTGTCATTATATATTTGTCCAAACTCCTAGAATGAAAAGTAGTTAAGAGTGAGCCCTAATGTAAACTGTGGACTTTGGGTGATAATGGGGCATCAGTGTAGATTCAGCTGTGACAAAGGTACCACACTGGTATGGGATATTGATAGTGGGGGAGGCTGCGCATGTGGGAGGGCAGGAGGCATATGGGAAATCTCGGTACCCTCCTCTCAATTTTGCTGAGAACCTAAAGCCACCATCAAAAAGTCTTTAAAACAAAACAGAAAGATGTGCAGCATGATTTTATATGAATTGTTAAAGCACACAAAGCAATACTGTATATTATAAGAACATCCAAATGTGAGAAAAGCATAAAAGTACACAGCAGGAGGATAACAGCCCCCGTTTGGGGATAGTGGTTGCCTCTTGGGGGAATGGGGAGGGATATGAGTTGGACAAGTTGATTGAGAGTAGTATCTGCATCATTTTGTTTCTTTAAAAATATCTGATACAATTTTAACAAAAGATATACGTTTGTGAAATCTTGATGAGTATTTAGGCATCTCATGTCTTCTTCATGTTCCTGCTTACAATATTTTAAAGAGGTAATGCAAATAAAATAAGAATGTAAAAAACAGCATGACTGAGTTAGATTTCTTTTCTTTATTCCTAGGGGAATGCCTTTTCTAATTTTCACCATTGCTTTAGTGGCACCAGCCTCCCAGACTTAAACTGTTTAAATTTTCCCTCTTATTTATCCCCAGTGGCTAACGCAATCTGTTCCTTATGAATTCTACCTTCAAAACATCTCTTTCCATTTTCATTGTACATAATGGCACAGACATCCTCATGTCATATCTTAACCACTCTCATCACCTCCCCAAATGTCTGAGGACCCCACAGTCCTGCTCTCCTCCTTCCAGTAAATGCTACCACCTTGCTTATCACATCTTTGTCCTGCTGCTGTTATTTAGAAATCAAGTTCAACTTCTCTTCCTGGCATTTACATACCAGCATAGCTTGGTTCCATGTCAATTTATAAAGCACATTTTGCTCTCCCACTACTCCTAACTCCTCTTTTCTTAGTGCTCTGATACTTAACCAGGGACCAAGAAACATTCCACATTCAACTTCCACGATTTTGCATATAGTGTTTCGTTTTCACAAAATTTTCCTTCCTTTTTTACCCTTTCCAAAATCCTTTCTACAAGCCTCTACTGTAGGACTTGACCTATATTTGTTTTCCTTATCATATTTTTGGCACAGATTGTATTAACTTAGATACTTTATTTTACCTTTTATTTGCAAGTTCATCTTGAATAGTTTTGGTTTGGTTTGATTTGGGGTTTTTTTAGTCATTTCGTGTTTTTTTTTCTTTTTTTTTTTTTTTTGAGGCGGAGTCTC
>NW_012121821.1:2996491-3077400 GCF_000951035.1 Colobus angolensis palliatus | reverse complement strand
CTGACCTCGTGATCCGCCCGTCTCGGCCTCCCAAAGTGCTGGGATTACAGGCTTGAGCCACCGCGCCCGGCCTTTTTTTTCTTTAAGATCACTTCTTCTTGTCCAAATTTTTTGTAGTTGTCTCCTTCTGGTTTCTAGGGGTCAACCATTGAGAAGCAGGCCTTCTTGTCACTGCTGGGGATTCTATTCCTATGTTGGAAAAGTCTCAATCTATCACCTGTGTTTGTTGCCTGGTAGCTTTGTTCTTTCCCTCTACCCCAATCAATCAGTGGTTACAGTGCTGAGTGCTGACCACAGCATTTTCAACCTCTGTAGCAAGGATGTCCTGCCTCAGCCACTGGTTCCTGCAGTGATCTTGAGTCCATTGACTTTTGCATCTGAAAAGCTTTTAGTCTCTGTTCTCTGACGATGTGAACATCAGGTCATTACAGACTCTGTCCAGTCCTGACCCAGTGGGACTGGACACCTCTGGTCTCCCCCTAGTTGTGTATATCAAAGTTCTGTCCACAGAGGTATAAATCTTGTTTTTGAGTATAGATATGCCCCCTAAATTTTGTTTTAAATTTCATTGCTATGAGTTTAGTGTAAGCAGCAGGAGTTCCATGTGCCCTCAAAATGTAGTCTTTACTGGAGGTATCCACTGAATTGTGTTGATATTTCAGGCAGTTGATTCTCTTAGGTGGGGTTTACAGTCCATCTGCCAAATGCTTATAGCAAATAGTTTCTTCCTAGTCTAGTGTGCCTCAACAGTTTCTTGTGTTCAGTATCCTTCCACAGTGACATAAATGCTAAACTGCCAAATTTAAGTATGTAAGAAACTGAAGATAAGGCAATACTGGGCTAAAGCCTAATCTATAACATCAGATTAGGAAGCAGAAGAATGGCTAATACAGAGGTGTGAGATTGTTCACTGATTCTGTTTACCAAATTGTTCTCACTTTAGGTGATACTTCCAGGGGATAAGTTGGCAAGTACAAAATGCCTGAATATTCTGCAAAAATGTGAGTTGTTCAGCTTACAGGGGCACCTAACATTTATAAAAGCCCTGGTTTCAACCATTTGGTATTTTACATAAAAAGAGATATTTGGAAAGTTATAATGGGGTAATTATACTGATTATATATTAATACTTGTAGTAAAGAGATCTGGTTTTTCTTTTTCCTTTTAAATTTAGAAATTCAGTGAAAATTGTATGTAGAAACAGAGAGCCTGAGATCTAGAAATCAATACCAAGAAATCCAAGAATTCAACTCTTACCAAGAGCAACAAAGCCATCACACCTGGAACAACCTTGACTTTTCTGACAAAATCTAGTTGAAGCAAATAGAATTTATCCCAGAACAACCAATTTAAAACTCTTTACTCTTGTACTCTTTTAAGATAGTCTTCTCTACCTCTGGAATCTTTCAAGTAAAGCAACTGGCATTCTTACTTTACAGATCAAACAAGGTAGGGATGGAAAGCTGTAGTCTGTTTCATAACCCTCATCTGGCTCTCCACCATATGCAAGGCATACACAGGCCCTAATGGAAGCCCAAGAGTGTCTGGAGTGGAAACTTTTTATTGAATTCTAAAAGGCCAGACCAGACTTCTTGTTATTGAAATCAGCTTTGGTCACAGAGGGGGAAAAGGACCTGGAGTGTGGGGACATGGCCACTCAGATCGGCAGGGAGATGCTTTCTAGTACCTGCTGTGCAGAGCCCCTACCTATTGACTTGTTGGCTCTAGTCATTAGCAGACTAATATGACCTGCCGACTTGTAACTTTCAAACACATTTTTTTTTCTCTCTCACAGCATTAGATTCTCCATGAAGGCAAAGCACTATCTCCTATATGTCCTTGTTTTCTCCCTGTATTAGTCCATGTTCACACTGCTATAAAGAAATACCCAAGACTGGGTAATTTATAAAGAGGTTTAATTGACTCACAGTTCCATGTGGCTGGAGAGGCCTCAGGAAATTTACAATCATGGGGAAGCAGGCAAATCTTACATGGCAGCAGGTGAGAAAGAAAAGCCCAGGGGAAACTGCCATGTATAAAATCATCAGATCTCATGAGAACTCACTCACTGTCATGAGAATAGCATGGGGGAAACCGCCCCCATGATCCAATCACCTCCTAAGAGATCCCTCCCTCGACATGTGGGGATTATAGGGATTACAATTTGAGGTGAGATTTGGGTGCGGACACAGCCAACCCATTTCACTCCCATAGCTTCTACTGTAGGACTTTGCCTAGAGATGTAGTGAAATAAGAATTTGTTTCAAGTCATTTGATTAGTCATTAAGAAAAATCACCTTTCCCAAAAGGCAGAATACTTTTCTTCCATTAAATTTCAACATACTCTTCAGAACCCCTTTGCTTCATAGTATTTAAATTTTTCTTACAAGTATTTCCAGATGCCACAACCTCCACTGAGAAAACTCTCAAAATACGGCGTACATTACGGTAGGAAATGGATCTGGGCAGCCTGTGTGGTCCCTTCTTCATTCTAGTATTTTTTTCCTTAATTAAAAAAAACATATTTAGAAGTGATGGATGATATTATTTAGTTTAGAAAAAAAATGAATAAATGCTCCCCTCCCTCCTCCTCAAAATTAGGTCCATAGAGATTTTCACCAAGAGAATGATTTTTTTTCCTCATTACCCAGTATTGTAAAATTCTACTTAACATGTTGCCAGTGTACTGGTAAACAGTTATAGGCCTACAGATATAATCCTAATGTGCTTGTTTGCTCTTTTCCCCAATTAGTCATGGTGTTTTAAAGTGAATAAAATCTTTTAAAGTCTTTCAGCAGCTATTTTTGCGGAAGTGCTCATATCCACATTAAAAGAACAACAATTGTTGAGTATTCTCTGATTTGGAAATAAAGAGGAATTGAGAATGCTGGGGGGAAAGCTAAATGACATCAGGAGAAAAGCAGTCCCTACAGTAGAATACAATATCTCTCAAAGCTTGAGATTTGGGAAATAGTTTAAATTTTGCTGATGCCTGTCCTCCAGCCTCAGGCTTTCCTGAGCTTTACAGATGATTCCAGCATGTGAAATAAACCGAGTATCGATCCTGCTTGAAGTGTAATCCCTTCAACTATGGAATGTAAATTTAAGGAGATAAATAGATGTAGGGAATGAAATTCTAACTTTCTTTTCTTGGCGTTTAATATTCCAGGGTTGCTATACCACCTGTTGACTAGGCAGGCTGGAATCCCCTAAAACCAAAAAGTATATGCATCATAATAGGAAACAAATGTTCTACTGGGAGGAGCTAGCACATCATTTGGGTCATAGCAGGCAATAATAATTACTGTGTACATTAGTACTATGTACATATTGTCTTAAATGTTTTACTCATATTAACCCTTTTAGTCCTTACAGCAGTGCTATGAATTGGGTATTTTTACTATGCTCATTTTGGAGATGAAACAATTTAGGGAGAGAGAAGTTAAGTGGTTTGCCCAATGTTATGCTGCTAGATTTGAAGCTGGTCAGTGGGGTGGCAGAGCCAGACTCCTAACCTCTGTTGTGTATTACCTTTCTACATTGACAATAGAGATTTGTTGAATAAACAAGAGGTAGTAGTTTGAGGGAAGAGTTGAACCCTCAAGATTATAGGGGTTTGCCAGTCCTATGCTCTATGTGTTTAAAACACTGGTTTCTTCTATATTCCCCATTCGTGACCATTAAGATCAGCTAATGGTCTAAATGCTGATAGGTAATCATAGTGACCAGCATGTGTAAGTTCTCTCTCAAAGAAGGTATTATTGATCACAGTGTCTGGTGATGGAGAGAATGTGTGACATATTTCCGTTAGTTCTATTCTACTGAGAAAACTTATGCAACTCATCTTACTACATTCTACTAAAATTCAAATTCCATAACACAGCATACTCACAGCTTGATTTTTGAGGGCTTATAACTTCTTGAGTCAGACTGAGAATGTTTAAGATAGTATCTATTTCATAAAACATGCTTTATTTGCTTACCAAGTTCTTTGGAAAAAGTTCACAAGATTAACAAATAAATCTGTCGTGGTGCTTCTTGTCTCCCCCAAGCAACCTGAGATACAGGTGGCATAGATAGACTTGGGCCCATGAGATCTTTTAAAAGTATTCTTCTATCAGTGGCTTAAACTGAGGTAGAGATTTGTGAGAACTGCACAGGTGGGGTGGGACGGCCTCACTTGGATGTGGAGCTACCCACCGTTGGGCACTTGGAAGGAAATGGCCAGTGGAGGCAGTGCTGGCTTCCTTCACCTGCCGTTGGGAAAGACAGGCAAAGTGGACATTGTGGTGTAGTGGAAATAATATGAACTCTGTAACTCACTAGACACATTCTCCTAGAGCCTTTAAAAACTTTCTGAGGCTTGGTTTACCCTTTCTGTAAAATAGATAAAATACCTAGCCCTAAAACGCACCACTTTGGTTCATAACATAGAATTTCCAGCCCCCTCTTCCACAGAAGGAAAGGAACCCAAGGAAATCTGATATATTCCTACATCCGTATGTGTGTGATTTTACTACTTAATGTCTTTGGCTGTGTTTCTTCTTCCTGACATATCAATTTTCCTCATTTCCGTGTATCTGAAACCTATGTCTTTTTCGTGTCCTGGTTTAACTACCCTATCTGAAATGAAACTTTCCCAATTTCCATCAAACAGAAGTAATTTCTCTCTTCTCTGTGTTTCAGCCACTCTTGGGGATGCTCGATGGCATTTAGCATGCCTTTCCTTGGGTTGCATTCGTTTATGTGCTGCTTTTATCTTTCCTACTGGGCTACAAGCTCCTTGTGAGGGAAGTAATGCCTGGCCCATCATTGTATCCCTATACGGTGCTTAGCATGGTTCCTTGCACGTTGTCAGTCAATAATTGTATGTTTAATTGAATTGAATGAGAGAGAGAAACTGAACTTAGTACAAATTTCTGGACCTTTTTCTCTGCCCAGACTTGAGGAACTCAGCTTACTTGACTGAGTTTGACTTAGCCTAAGGTGATAAGGAATACAGAGCTAATGGCTTTCTTTAGTCCCTCTACCTGAAATATTGTATATTCTTCAGGAATTGGGTTGCCTCCTTGTAGATGCATGCACGCTGAGGATTTTATAGGATGAATACATTTTTAAAAATACTATCAAAGAGAATCGAGCCAGACCAACTTCAAACATGAAATTCCTAGGGAAAATATCCAAACAATCTGCAATTTTATTTGATATACAGTTAAGAAATATGTGGATTCTTTTTTTAAGCTATTGCATATGGTTCCCTTGCTTTTTAAACTACAAGAAAGTTCACTTTCTTCTTTGCTTAGCCCACTATATAGTGAAAAACCTATATAGTGAGCCTATATAGTAAAAAACCAAGGGAATGAATTTGCACTTTCCCACATATATGATACAATGAAAGTCACAAAATAAACTTGTTTATAAGTAGTGTTCAATTATCAGGATCACTGGCATATCTTACACATTGATTTTCTAGATTGTTATAGAAATATTTATCAACTTTCCTTTACAATGTTATTTATGCAACTAAGTGGATATAGAAAACGTCTTTAAGTCTCCAGTTAAAATTGGACTTTGAGCTCTGGACACATACTGGACAGTCTGGTGTTAAAGATTTGCCATAAGTGAACCTCAAAAATATTACTAACATGCGTGATAATTTCACCGACTCTCTCAACAACGTCTTGCTTACTGTGCATTCAGCCATTCTCTGATTAAATTGGTGACTTGAATACATTACTCTATTTGCCTGTTTTGTTGTTTCTCAGCAGCTACCAATAAACCCAGCAGACTCCATCTTTCAGAACATTTTTACCCACTGCACCAGTCACACTGGCATGCTTTATGGTGAATGGAGTATTTTGGCTGAAGTTCAATTCAGCAAACATTTATTGAGTAACTGCTGTAAGTTGGAAGCTACAAATACCCATCCATTCCTTATGTTGTTGGAACTTAGAGAAGGAAGAAGCCATATTCTCAGTGATCACTTGGTCAAATCATGATACATATGCAGAACAGAGAAAGGCAAAGCACTAAAGGATGAGGAAGGGAAAAACACTAACACTTACTGCATACCATGGCCCCTCCGGGGTGATATTCAAAACATTTAACAATCTGTGTGGCCAGGCACCAACCAGACAGAATGGACCTGAGCCATAGCCAGGAGCAGGATCTGTGGAGCCAGATGGTGCCCCTTAAGTTGCTGGGTCATGAGCAGGTCTGAAGTCTTCTAGGTGAAGTGGACCAGGGCCTGGGTAGCAAGAAGGCACCGGTGGGTGGAGGGAAATGGCTTTTAGCAACTATTTTCAAAGTATTTCAACATCTTACCCCTGAAATGGCTATGCTAGTGCAAAGCAGCAGGAAATCAAACACAGGCAGCTACTCTACAAGGTCTAAAGATTATTAAGCAGAATTTAAAATAAAGGAATCACATGTTAGGGAGGGGATTAAGACACACAGCTAGTAAAGATAAACTGAATTTAACCCAGGTCTCTTTAGTTTCAAAGCCCATCATCTTTGATCTGTAATAGTAATTAATTCATACTGACAAATCCAGAGAAGGAGGAGGAAGAAGACGATCATGATTTACAAAGTACCTTTTGAGCAGGGCCTCTAAAGTCGAAAGATTTTTTACCATCATATCTCTAAGAATATGTAATGTTGGATTTGTTTGTTCCATCCCTGATAAGGATCTTATTTTTCTTTTCCTGGTTAGCCTTCTTTCTCTTCCTTTCTCTTCACTGCTACCAATTTTTTTAGACAAAAGTTCTTAATCTAGAATTCAGATGCAGGGGGACCATGAGCAAGCCTCAGGAATCCTGGAACCCATTGCCTCTGTGTCTGCTAAAGTGCATTTTTGTGGGAAGGTGATTCATAGTTTTCTTCTGATTCTCAAAAGCGTCTGTGTACATTAGAGGAAACCAAAAAATATTCCACAGATGCAAAATTTAGGTATTATGATGTCATATAATGTAACATTCTGAAAGTACAACATGTCCACCTAAATTTCAAAGGACTGAAAAAGTAAGTATTTAATCTTTGGTACTGATATGTATATTATTGTCACATAAATGGCATTTCGCCGCCCACATACCAGTGAATAAGCATATTGGAAAAATTAGAGACCACAGAACCTCGGCACCCAATTGTGGCAGACATTGACACATGTAACTTGTGGTGAACATTTAGAGGGTCACAGGTCATCTGGGCAGTTCCTGCACACATAAGGTGGGAGTCTAGCACAATGGTTAAGTTCAGACTCGGAATCCACAGCTGGAGTTCAGCCTGGCTGTTGCTTCCCTAGTCTACAGCTTTGGGCAAGTTACTTAATCTCTGTGTACCACCATTTTCTCATCTGGAAAATGAGGGTACTAATTGTACCAACCTTTTGTAGTTTTTGCAAAGAGTAAGTGATTGACGTAAGGTGAGAATAAAGAGGTCTACAGCTGCTGAACTCCTGTACCAAAGCCAGAGTAGCACATCAGAGGACACCCTCTCCCCTGAATTCTACTCCTTTCAGCACTCATCTCTTGTTGCTACCTGGTCTCTACTTGCCATCACTATTATGCCAGGGCCCTCTGTTGCTTTCTTCTTGAACTTATATGTGACTTTCCTTATCCCATCAATGGGGTGGAGACAGGTGAAGGGAATGAAAGCTAGAATGTGATACTGGAGGATTGCCCTCTTTTAATGTAGCAAATAAAAATATCTCAAGATTCCAAAACACTTATTTAATCAAGTAAAACTGAAAACAAAGGAAAGCAGTACCTCTCTTATATGGTCGCCTAGCAAGGCTTATGTTCTGGGTTGAAGCAGTTCTGCTTCAGCCTCCCAAGTCACTGGGACTGCAGGTGCGTGCCACCACGCCCAGCTTATTTTTGTATTTTTCATAGAGATAGAATTTTGCTGTGTTGGCCAGGCTGGTCTCGAACTCTATACCTCAAATTTTCCACCCGCCTTGGCCTCTCCAAGTGCTAGGATTATAGCCATGAGCCACCGTGCCTGCCCTTCCCCCAAATATATTTCTGAAACATGGTTTATACTTGCAGTCATGCCAATGAAACTAATCATCTAGCAATCAATGAACATTGCTTGAAAGTCAAGTAAACACAAAGGGAGATAAAGAGTAATTTCATTTTTATAAGTAATTACACATGAAAGATTAGCAAGGATTCCATGAGTAGTAATATCCATTCTTACTTAACTGAAAACTTAACGTACCTTTTTTTCTGTTTAGAATTTCTTGAAAGATGAATGGACATTGTGTCCCATTGTGAGAAAGCCAAGGCAGAGTCAGTTAAGAAACATCAGTTTGGCACTTCTGAATCTTATCTTCCAGCAACTTTAATACTGAACAGCATATCCTTTAATACTGATGGCTCCATACAGTATAAAGAAAACCTGTATCTGTCTGCCTCCGAAGCCCTAGATGCTTACGTTGATGATTTTCACTTAAACTATGAGCCTCCTGATATTAACGATACAAAGGTTAACCTGGATCAGAGTCCTCTTGAATTTCTTGCTAAGTCAAATAGTGGTAAGCTTTCATTACTCTCTGAGTTCGATTTTTAATTATCTGTAGAAAGCTGATGCTTTGAGAAGATACATACTCTGAAAGATTTTTTTCTTGGAAAATAATTATCTTGAAATTTATGAATCTTTTTATAAGATTATTATATAATTTTATACTTCCAAAACTTTTCCAGCAATGAATTGCTTTTAATGGGAGTTAATTACAGAAAAAACATCCCAGCATTGATTTGAGTGGCAAAGCTCTGGCTTTGGAATCTAAAGCATTGGACTTCATGACTGAAAACGTTACAAAGTAACTTAAATTCTCCAAACCAAAGTTAATCCCTTTGTAAAATGAGAATAATAATAGTAATACTTCACATGGTTATTATGGGAGCTCAATGAATGAGAGAACATTCTGTAAATTGTTGCATGTATAAGGTCCTCAGACTTTCTGTAGCACAGTGAAGAAAACACTATAACAGAGGACAGGCAACCTAAGGTCTGTTTTCCAATCTGTTAATGACTGTTGAGATATGAGAAGAACTGCTTACTTTCTCTGGGCTTTAGTTTCCTTGTCAATAAGGTGAGGAGATTGAACTATATGAGCTTCATAATTTAAAAACTCTATACGATGCAGATGGCAGAAAAATTCAATTAGCCTAGTCCAGTATTTCAGTATTTCTCATTTAAAAATTGTTATCTGTAGAAGTTGAAAAAATACCATTATAAAACTAAAACTGGGTGTGAATCTGAATTTGTGGCTGAGTGACCATAAAGCCATTGGGGAAATAAATTCCTCTAATAGTAACTCATTTGTATTAGTGGAAGTACTATTGCCACCAGTAAAAATGCCTGTTCTTCCACTAAACATGGTCTTTTAAAGACTGTATGCTAAAGTAAACAAGAGTATTGAAAAATTATACATTATAAAACTGAGGTGGCATTTATTGCTACTGATTTTAGGCTATTATGAAAACATTTACCATAGTATTGTATGCTGTACTTGATATGCAAAATTAAAATAGATGAAACAGCTTTTTATTCTTTCATAATTACAAAAACAGAATTAAATGAGTAAATGAGAATTCTTGCAAGTCAAACGGAGTCCTACATAAGATAAAACCATGTTTCTTTATGCTAAGTTATCTGGTTATAGTATTTGACATGGTTTGATAAATGCAGAGATGTGATATGGGGATTGAGAGTGAAAGTGGTGTATAAGTGTCTACATTACCTGTGCAATTGAAGTGCAAAATATTTTGTAATGTATTCAATAATACTGCTGGTTTTCCGGATAAGGATTTTCAATCCTCTTTTGAGGTTTGGTGGTAGAAAGTTTTTCTGTATCAGTTTTTCTTTTGAATCCACAGAGAAGAGACTGTGGAGCAGGCACTTGTTAATGACTTGAAATGTGATACAGGCAATTGCTCTTTCCTCGGTTTCTCTCGAGTTGTTAACTCCACCATCACTGTTACTCCTGGCACTTCTTCACAAAAAGAAAAATGAACACTATATGTTTTTTCAGATCATAAGAGTGATATGTACTCATGGTGATATGGTTTGGCCTTGTGTCCCCACCCCAATCTCATCTTGAATTGTACTCCCATAATTACCACGTGTTGTGGTAGAGAATAAGTCTCACAAGATCTGATGAGTTTATCAGTGGTTTCTGCTTTTCCATCTTCCTCATTTTCTCTTGCCGCTGCCATGTAAGAAGTACCTTTCTCCTCCCACCATGATTCTGAGGCCTCCCCAGCCATGTGGGACTATAAGTCAAATTAAAGCTCTTTTTCTTCCCAGTCTCTGGTATGTCTTTATCAGCAGAGTGAAAATGGACTAATACATATGGCAAGAAAATTTCAGAAAATACGTCAGGATAAAGCAGAAACCAGGCCAGGCATAGTGGCTCATGCCTGTAATCCCAGCACTTTGGAAGGATGAGGCAGGAGGATTGCTTGAGCCCAGGAGTTCGAGACCAGCCTGGGCAATATAATGAGACCCTATTTCTACAAAACATTTAAAAATTAACTGGGCATGGTGGTGCACACTTGTAATCCCAGCTACTGGGGAGGCTGAGGTGGGAGGGTCGCTTGAGCCAGGGAGGTGGAGGCTGCAGTAAACTAAGAGCCTGGGTGACAAAGCAAGAGTCTGCTTCAAAATAAGAATAAGAATAATAATAATAATACCAAAACCAATCATAATTCTAACACTAAACTATTAATAATTCTGTATAAATTTCCATTTTTTCTAGGCAAATATGTATTTCAGAATTGTACTATCCCCACCATGCTGTAACCTCGTTTATTCATGTACTGATACTTGTGACTATCATTTCATGTCATTAAAATAGTTCTGTATCTTTACATTAAGTGGTTCTATAATATTTCATTGTTTCTGTCAAGACATTTTGGTTGTCACTAATGTATTTATTGTTCAGAATGTTTCTATTGCCACATACATGTTTGGGTGGCTGTCTAGTTATTTCCTTAGGATGCATTTCTAGGAATAGAGTTTCTGGGTGAAACAGAATGCACATTTTAAAAGTTTTGGTTCATTTTGTTAAACTGTCTTCCAGAAAGGACGTGCCTATTTAAACACTCCTACCAATGTAGGGAAAGGTCCTTGTTTCCCCATAATCTCAGTGCCCCTGGATTATGAACTGGGTTATGAACTTCTTTAACCCTTGCCAATCTGCTGGGTAATAATTGGTATCTGTGTTTATTTTGCATCTGCTTGTGTTCTTTTATGAATTGCCTTTACTTTGTTTTGTGTATTTAAATCTTTGTCTAGAATATATTTTGTTATTACATATGGTCGAAGCCTAATTTATTTTAAAAAACAATTCCACTTGCCTCCCTTATAATAACCTGAGTTCTCATATATACTTAGGCTTACTTCTTGACTTTTTGTTCCATTGATTCGTCTGCATTATTTCTGTACTATTATCACTGCATTTTAATTACATTAGTCTTAAAATAAGTTTAATATCTTAGATGGGATGGGGTAGAGGGTTAGGAAGGGGGTATGCCTATTCTTACTCATTTATCCTTCCAAATGGATTTTAGAATCATTGTTCACAATTTGCAAATGTTAGTCTTTGGGTTACTTAGATCAGATTCTTAACTGCCCTTCTGGGCCCTCCCTGATCCCTTTCAACCCATTCTCCACCCTCCATCCATAGGGTTCTTCCTAAAGCAGGAATCTGCTTCTGTCATTTGTATGCTGAAGACACCATGATGGCTCCCCATCATCCTGGGGATAAGGCTCCGCTCTTTAATATAGTCTCATTGGTGACCTGGCTCTTACTTAACAGTCTAGCTTCAATTTCTCATCTCTGCCCTACCACACACACACACACACACTCTCTCTCTCTCTCTCTCTCTCTCTCTCTCTTTCCCCTTCCACTGTACTCCTTTCTAGCAGTCCTGACCTGCTGCTAGCCCATGGAATTCACCAGGCACATGGTGCTTCCCTGCCTTTCACATGCTGTTCCCTCTAGCTGGAGTGCTCTCCTCTACATCCCCCTTTTCTTCTGTAAACCCTTCTTTCCAGCCTTGATTCAGATGTCACTTTCCCAGCACCACCCTCCTCCCTGCAAAGTCTGGTTTAGTTGTTCCTGTTGTGTTTTCTTGGCACCTGTAACATCCCCTAGGATGGCATTTAACACTATATTGTAAGAACCTGTCCACTGGCTTCTCTCCCCCACGAGATTGATAAGGTCATCCAAGCTCTGTGTCTTGTTTAGCGTTGTAATTCATGTTGTAACTTGGCACTGAGGGCACACAGTCAATTCTGTTGAAGAATAAAGCAGTCTACAACACTATGATCTTTATTTTTTCCATTCAGGATACCCTTTCTATTGGCAGTATGGCTGTTATAAAAACTGTTACTCCGTCCTTCACTTTTAAGGTGATGCTTATTTCTACCTTGCACATGTTCAGTAGGAATGTGATCTGAACAATGCTAGGTGATGGTAGCACTGCGATCCTTATAAGGCATGGTGAAGGTGAGAGAGGTGACCCACAGAATTAATGCCCTTGGGAATCCCTCCAGGTCTTTACAAGATTCTCAGGGTTATTTTGAATTAACTTATATTAATTCAAAGAAATAATATTTCCTCGGAGTTTGTCTCCGCTTCCATTTTAGTTCTACTAGTGTAACTGTGCTTGCACTAAATTCATCCAGTTGCTAATGTGTCATGAAAGAATAGCTTTTGCTCATTTTCATGTGTGATAATTTTGGATAGAAAAATGGCAAAGAGGATATTTGAAGCAGGTATGTTTTACAACTTTTATCTCTGAAATTTTAGACTTTTATACTAGAAAATTCAAAAATCTAAAAACTAAATAAGAATGTGATCAGGGATCCAGGCCCACCACTCCCCAAGGATCCCCCCATCCCAGTCTGACTTATTTAGGCTCATCCCTTAAAGCTCCCCTCGGATGTCCCACATGGTTTTGTCAAAGCCCCCACTGGCTGACTTAGCTTCTCTTGCCCCTGGGTAGTGGTAGCACCTGTGCAGATCTTTGTGCTCACCACATTTGACTGCAGACATCTGTTTCTGTGAGTTCTGTAAGTCATCAGCAATGTCTGGATTACTAGCATTTCCACAGAGCCTGGCATACTTAAGTGAATGGAACTAAATTGACAAATTATCCTAAAGGATTACTACCTCAGCGTGTCAGATAAAGCCATGTTTGTCTAAAATGAGGAAAAATATGACTATACTCTGTGTACTTAATATTCAGCCTACTCTAGCATAGAAATTTGCACAGAAATTTGGGCGATCCTCTGGGGAGAAAAAGTTATTGGCACTCTTGCATTGGATTTTGTCATTGTCTAATTCACTGTAGTGTTGTTCTGTTCTTGTCGTATAAGGAATTTTCCCCCAATGGGGTTTACGAACTATTTCCAGACACATATTTTGTCTGTTTTTGCTTTAAAAGTCAAGTGATTTTTCTTTGTACAGTCAATGTGCTTTGGGAAAACTAGAGAGGAAATTCCCTTGAAAGATTATGACGAAACCCAGAATGGCTTTTGCTTGAAACATTAATTCTTAGAATATTTCTCTTTTAGATTTTTATGCTAGATAGTTGTATGCTAGTGTGGAGAAAATGACCCAGTAATGCTATAAAAAGGCCTATTTTGTGGATGTGGGAGTTGTTCTTCTTTCTCAATAATGAAAAATCATAACTATTGATTTGAAGGTGGACTGATCTGGAAACCAAAGGAGTTTTAATGGACATAAGAAGGAAAACATCCTCACCACTCTCAAAATCAACTTTGAGAGACATTGTTTGAGTCTTTTCTTCTAGCTTGAGTATCTCTGGGATATTTTGCCATATAATCTATTGTAGTTTTGAGATGGAAAAATCAGGAATCTGTTTAAAAGGCATCTTGTTATTCTAGGGATGACCAATTTATTTTTCAGTCTATGTTTGTCTGATGTTGAACTGACAAATTGCATATTTTTATTCAGCAACTAATATGTGCTAAGTAATGTGCTTGGAATTAGAGGGATGGAATCAGGCCTGGTATCTATTCTGAATGACTGTGATCTCTGTCTTCAAAAACTTCATAGTTTAGTAGTAATTCAAATAAGCATAACAGTAATAATTAAACTGCAGTGTAGAAAGTGCTGAGATGAAAGTATGCATGAGGTGCTTTGGGACCAAGAGAATAAGCACCTGAAGCTGGTTGGAAGGTTGGTGGAGGGTTTCAGGAGAAGTGACCCTTCAGCTGAATTTTGAAGGCCAAGTAGAAAATATCAGGTCAAAAAGAAAGGAGTGAAGGACATTCTAGAGAGAAGTGTGGGTATGTGGAAAGGCACAGCATATGTTCAAGGGGTTACTGGTCATTCAGGATGAATAGAGAATGATGTTGTTTAGTTCTGCTTCCTCAGAGCTTGTCTCAGCTTCTATTTTAACTCTACTAGTGTAACTGTGCTTGTACTAAATTCATCCAGTTGCTCATATGTGTCATGAAAGAATAGTTTTTGCTCATTTTCATGTGTGGTAAGTTTTAATGGAAAAATGGCAATGAGGATATTTGAAGCAGTTGTTTTTTACAACTTTTATCTCTGAAATTTTAGACTTTTATACTAGAAAATTCAAAAATTTGAAAACTAAGAATGCGATGATAGTTTAAATGGACATTTTATGCTGGATTATTTATCATTCTTTTCTGTGGTTCTTTCTAACTCTGGGAATAACTGTTTAATCTCTTCACAACCCACCTACCTGAAAGAGTCATTTTCCACTAGCTATCCAGTCCTTAATGGATCCACCTAAATTTGATCTCTGCTCCTCCCACCGTGCTGTAATTGGTCCCTGGTTTTCTCCCTCACACATCCAACCTGTTCATTGTGCTGTTCTATGCTGTATGCTTTCACAAATGCCATTCCCTCTTTCCTGGAATGCCCTCCCCCAATACACACATCTTCTTCCTTTGGCTAACTTCTGCTCACCCTTTGAAACATAACTCAAGCTTAGTCTCTTCCAGAAGATCTCCCTAATCCTTTTCTGCCTCAGTGCTCACCTCTCCCCACCCTACATGGCACCTCAGTTCACTAGTAGTAGCATACTCTGTGATTAGTAATACTATTAGTACCCTACTAACAGTCGTGTACTAATAGTAATAGGAATACCTAACATTTATTAGGCATATATTACAAAATATATAATATTTACACATGTATATATGTAGACCTGTTACTAATAGTAATGCCAAACATTTATTAACCTCTTGTTATATTCCAGGATTGACTACAAGCTTTAGCTGTTAAACCACAATTAGGTTTGCACCAACCTAATACATTCTATTGTTTAATCCTCATAGCCAAACCAATCCCCATTTCACAAAGAAACTGAAACACAAGGAGGTTGTGTAAAATGCCCAAAGCACCAGAGCTGTTGAGTATTGTCCCTGGGTTTTTACCCAGGCACTGTCACCTCACAACTCTGGCTGTAGGCCAGCACTATATCATATGCACTTTGTGTGTGTTACAAGTAAAGCTACAGGATGTAAAGCTGAGACCAAAACAAAAAAAAGAGAGAGAGAGAGAGAGAGATCCCAAGACTCACCTTAGACGTGATGATCTGACCTCTAAAGAAGGACCTAAATTGACAAAATTGATTTTGTATTTCTTCATTTATCTTACTAAAAACTAATGAGTAGGAAGAATATAGCCAAAAAGGTAAGAGAAGCCCTTAAACTAGTTTGGGAAAGAATCAAGGAGCCTGGCTGATTAGCTCTTGACTTGTTAACTATTTTGTCTGTCATTATAAAAACTATTTTGTGGGGCAGTAAGAAACAGTACAGTGGCCAAAGTACTGAGTTTGATTAAGAAGAACTAGGTTTGAATTTTAACACTCACCTGCTCACATTGTAACCCTGGGCAGGTTATTTAACCTCTTTCTCTTTTTTTAATGTACAAAATGGGAGAAGTAATACCTATTAAGGGTATATATTGCAGATTTAAAAAAGTGATAAATATGAGTACACCTAAAATAGTTATATGTAACATCGTCAGAACCCTCAAAATAATTTGTGGAATAAAATGCAAAATATGGTATTTCTTAGGGGTTTCAACATTCATAACCTTTTACTCTCACTCTTTCTAACAACTCGCCATCGCTCTCACCCCAAGCCATAACAAAAATAACTTTTCATAAGAACGAATATATTCTCATTCTGAGAGGGGAAAGTTATTCTTGATCATTGTGTATAGAAGCCTGTGGCATATATCTAAATGGCCCTCAGACTTTACATACACCATGTGGAGTCTTGGCTGACAGCATACAAAAGAGTTTTTAGTGTTCACAGTGCATTTGGTAGCCAGCATAGATTTTGTAGCACTTCTGGTAAAATTGTGATTTATGTAGCTGACTCTTTCAGGCAGTTCAAGTAATTTATTATATCAGAATTTTGCTTGCTTAGTTATCTGTCCCAGTTATGCCCTGAAACTTGAAGTTTTACACTCTGTTTATTTATGACCTTCCATTTCTCTCTCTCGTGCATTATCATATGTTAGACACATATGCTGGAAAATTGTGTAACAGAGCTGAGCAAGACTAGGAGAACTTGGGAGATCAGTAGAGGATTCTACAGTCTTTAAGGAAAATTGGCTCCAAGGGGGCTCAGATTTTGAATGAATAAAATAAGAAGTTGAAATTTTTAAGTTGAGCTTAATTACTTTAACTGTTTATCTTCTGTAATTTTTTTAAAAAGCATATAAAAATAACAAGAGGAGAGATATAAAATTATTAACAAAAAATTCTGGACCAAGATTAACAAAATTAAGCTATATGCTTTGGGTTTTGCATATTTTTATTCATTTAATTTAATTGTTAATATGTATACTAGATGTGTGAAATAAGAGTATGTAGATGGACATACATGTTTTAAAAAAGAGGACAAAAGACATTCACATGCCCATCACACAGCTTAAAATACAGAATATTGGTAACCATGTTAAGCCCCTCTATACCCCTCAAAGATTTCATCACCCTTTATCTTCCTAAATGTAAGGTTGTCCTGTGTTTTTAAAGTTATTATTTACCTTTTTTTTTTTTTTTTTTTTTTTTTACAGTTTCTTCTCTCCTGTCAGTGTACATTTTGGTCGTTCCCAGATTTTGCCAATACAAATGATGCCCCAGTTAACTTCCCTGTACTTGTCTCATGTTATACACACGCTAGGTTCCCTAGAATGCACACCATATAGCGGCCTGACTGGGCTATGGGCCTGCACCAGTGCAGCTGTGCTAGATCAGGCCAGGCTGTTCTGTGTCCCCTGCCATCAGCAGCATGTGACGCCCATTGCTCCACTGTTACTTAGTTTGCTCAGGCTGTCATAACATTGGGTCACAGACTGCGCAGCTTAGACAGCGGAAATTTATTTTCTCACAGTTCTGGAGGCTGGAAAGTCTGAGATCAAGGTTCCAGCAAGATTTGATTTTCTGGTGAGGACTCTTTTCCTGGCTTGCAGATGGCCACCTTCTCTTCATGTCCTCACATAGCACAGAGAGACAGAGAGAGAGATAAGAGAGAGAGAGTGACACACACACACAGAGAGAGAGAGAGAGAGAGAGAGAGATCTAATGTCTCTCCCTGTTTTTATAAAGACACCAGCTCTGTTGGATCAGGGCTTCATGCTTATGACCTCATTTTAACCTTAATCAGCTCCTTAAAGGCCCTATCTTCAATACAGTCATATTGTGAAATGGTCAAGGTGGGGAGAGGTTAGGGTTCAACATATTAATTTAGGATGGATAGGAGACACAATTCAGTCCACAGCAATTAACAGATGCTCGCTATTTTTGGAAGTTAGATTTTTGTTTTTTTGTTTTCAATCTAGTGGATATAAAATGATATCTCATTGTGGTTGTTGGTAAACATTCACAACAAACTTTACAGTTTTAACCATATTTGAGTGCATAGTTCCGAGGCATTAAGTACATTCATATGGTTGTGCAACCATTAACACAATCTATTTCCAGACCTTTTTTTCATCATCTCAAGCTGAAACTCTACATATTAAAAAATAATTCCCCATTCCCTCTCCTGTCAGCCCCTGGTAATCACCCATTCTTTTTCAGTCTCTATGAATTTGACTACTCTGGATGCCTCATAGAAATAGACCCATACAGTATTTGTCCCTTTGTGCCTGGCTTATTTCACTTAGCATAATGTCATCAAAGTTCAACTGTGTTATAGTATGTGACAAGACTTTCTTCCTTTTTTAAGGCTAATATTCCATTGTAAGTTATTTGTAAACAGAGTATTTTGTTTATTTATTCATCCATCTCTCAACAGTAGGATTGCTTCCACCATCGAGCTGTTGTGAAGAATGCTTCTATGAACATGGGTGTACAAATGTCTCTTTCAGTTCCTGCTTTAAATTAGACTGAGTATATATGATGGTGGTTTTTAGTTTGCATTTCCCGGATTACTAAAGAGGTGAAATAGCTGATCTTACTTTTATTGGTCATTATTGGCCATTGGTGATTTGTGTTTTCTCTTCTTTAAAATATATGTTTATATCTTTTACCATTTTTAATGGGTAACTGGTATTTATTGTCCTTACTGATTTTTAGAAGTTACTTATGTATTCTGGATACTAATCCTTTGTTTCTTATATGTGTTGCAATTTTCTTCTCTTGATTTCTGGTATTTACAATCTCTTTATGGTGGCTTTCTGTTGCATAGAAGCCCTTGATGTAATGGAATTTACCATGTTTTCTTTTGATGATTCCTTATCTTGTTGAATAATTATTCTTCCCTGAAGACATTCAGATATTAATTATTTAAAATTCCAGTCAAAGCAAACATGGATATTTTAGGAAGTAAAATGTAATGTATAAATTTTATTTCTTTTTTCTTTTTTTCTTTTTTTTAGAGACAGGGTCTCACTCTGTCATCCAGGCTAGAGTACAGTGGTATGATCACAGTTTGCTCTAACCTTGAACTCCTGGGCTCAAGTGATCCTCTTGCTTCAGCCACCCCCTGCCCTGCAAGTAGCTAGGACTATAAGCATATGTCACCACGCCCAGCTAATTTTTAATTTTTTTTATAAAGATGGGGTCTCGCTATGTTGCCCAGGCTGGTCTTGAACCCCTGACCTCAACCATCTTCCCACCTCAGCCTCCCGAAGTGCTGGAATTACAGGCATGAGCCACTGCACCTGGCCCAAACTATATATTTTAAATAAGAATGTTTAAGGTTAAATTTGAAATTCCATTTAACAAGTTATTTATTGAGTCCTACTATGTGCCAGACACCATTAAAAGTCACAGATTATTTGTCCTCATGGAGTTTATATTCTTTGAAGGAGAAAAACAATAGCCAAATGAACAAATAATATGATGCCAGGTTGTCTAGATGCTATAAAGAAAGACTAAAAGAAACTTCTGTTATTGGAGCCAGAGATCTCTCCCACCCATGTGAGTTATGTAGAAAGCACAAGAAGGGTTCAACATCGGAAGCAGAGTGTGGCTTAAATGGTACAAATGATACCCCATAGGCAGGGGTTCTAGTCCTGGCTCTATCACTAGTTCTGTAAATTGGGTGAAACTCACATTCAGTTAAATGTGTGGATTGAATTAGGTAATCTATATGACTTCTTTTGCCTTGAAACATTTTCTTAAGTACCTGAAAATCAAAGAGATTTTACTGTGTTAAACCTCTTTGGGATAAACTGTTTAGAAGGAAAGAATATGATCAATTTAAATTTTTTTCTAAAGCTCAAAGAACTTAGTTCATTTCCAATTCTGATTCTTAACTCTGTGTCTCAGGAAGAGTAATTTTTTATCATTTCCAATAAAACCAACTTTAGATTCTAGCTGAAGCACTGTAAATGGAAAGCCATTTGTAAAGGGATTTCCCTATAATTAAGATGACTCTGCAGAGAAAGCTATAAAAGCAAGTCTTCCATGATTGGCTGCAAAAAGTAAAGCACTAAAATTGCCAAGTAATACTATAGATTTCAAAATTTATATGTATCTTTAGAGCTAGTCTCATAAAAGGAATGATTATTTAACAGTCTAAATTCCTGAAAATGGTTTTCATAGTGGAAAAAAAAGTAACACATACTGCTATACTTCTTTATCTATGGACATTAACATTTAAATTTCACATTGGAAATGTATGGAAAATCTTTTCATGGAATGAATGCTAAGTTAAATGTGACAAGTGATTTTGATAAATCACTACTTATTACCTGGAGGGGAAGAAAAGAAGCCTTCATTGCCTAATGAAATATAACACAACACACAAAGAAAATGCAAAGATAGACCATTCTTGAAGTCGAACATAAACCATTTTATGTCTCCGAAAAACTGAAGGAAAGGATATGAGTCATATGCCTCTCATCCACCTGAGGGTTATCCTGGACTCTGACTCTTGTGAACTTGACGTTTTAATGTTTTTGCGCAATCACACTCTCAAGTGTGCTTAAAGAATGTTATCTGACTGCCTTTGGCAACTTCAGTTAAGATTTTGCTGATAGAGATGAGTGAAGCGAGAAATTGCTTAGGCTGTGGCCAGAGGTCACATAGCAGAGGGGGTAAGAGCACAGCTTATGAAATACAACTTCTTAGTTTCCTACTTCAAATTCTAGTTCTGTCACTTAAAGAAATCTGGGCAAGTTATTTAACCTTGGGAAATTTCTATTCTTCTGTAAAATGCAGATAGTGGCAAGTTAATCCATGTCTTTACTGACTAAAAGAAAAAAATATGGCCATCTTCAGATACTCAAAAGTCACAAATGCCATTTCCCTCTCTCTCCACTTACTTTCTCTTTCTGGATTTTTTGAATTTGTGATGAAATGTTTATTTTTAAAGAGTGATCTTAAAAGTTACAGACATTTGGCTGGGCACATTAGCCCATGCCTGTAATCCCAGCACTTTGGGAGGCCGAGGTGGGAGGATTGCTAGAGCTCAAGAGTTCAAGACCAGCCTGGGCAACATGGTAAAACCCCATCTCTACTGTATGTGTGTGTGTGTGTGTGTGTGTGTGTGTGTGTATGTGTATTAGATACATATATATATATGCACACACACATATATACTACTCATATATAATACTCATAATACTTTAATATATATAATATATGTAAAATATATATATACACACACACACACATATATATACATACACACACAAAAATTAGCCGGGCATGGCGGCACACACATGTAGTTCCAGCCACTTGGGAGGCTGAAGTGGGAGGATCACTTGAGCCCTGGAGGTCAAGGCTTGAGTGAGCCAAGATTGTGTCACTGCACTCTAGACTGGACAACAGTGAGAGATGCTGCTCAAAAAAAAGAAAAAAGTTACAGATATTCTTATATCTTCTATAGAGACTGACATATTTTGTATTTTGCCCTTACTGGGCCTTAAGCAAGTCACTTATACCCTGAGCTTCAATTTTCTTCTTTATAAAATAGAATCAATCCCAGTTTGTAAGGATTATAGGTCCCTCATAGATGCTGATACACCTTATCACTACATTAATGGATAAGAACAGGAATATGCACAGTTACCTTAAGCAATGGTCTTAAAACTTGGATTCCAGTATGAGTTTCTAAGTCTTGAAATCCCTCAAAATTATATGTATTTGAATTTATATATGTCTTTGTATTTCAATACATTCTTAAAAGAGTTTATGACCCCAAAGAGATTAAGAACCATTTCCTCAACATGAGACCAAAGAACTTTCAAAAGCAAGACCTGACTGTAACCTGACCAAATGTGTCTATACAAATCCATAAGGAAAGTGCTCATTAGAATGGAATTTGGTTCTTACTGGAAAAATGGAAAAACCCTTCCTTTTTGGGGGAGGAAGCATGGGAAAAAGGATCGCAGAAGGAAACATTGGGACCATCCAGAGAAGAGGGGGTACCTTAGTTAGTGGTCTTCAAGTGTTCCAAGCCCAATAGCTAGATCATCCCTGATGTAAAGATGGAGAGGGGTTGTTGCTGAGGGCTCCAAGGGCTCCAATTACAATGGCTTTGCCATCTCTTTGGATAAAGCTTATTTTGTTTCCATTCCCTACTTGCCTTGTGACCTTCTGGTTTTATTGAGTCTCCCATGCAGTTCTGTTTATAGCAGGTGTTCTACACCTGTAACAACAAATGTCTTATTACACATCCACCAGTCTCATACTCCAGTCCCCTCAGTTTGGTGATGCATTTCTCACCTCTGAGAAATGGGGCCATTCTTGACTCGCTGATAATGCAAGTTTCTACACCTATAAGGGAGAGGCCCAAAGATGAGAACCATGGTAAAATAACCAAGGAGCTGAACACCACCTTGGGAAGCCCTAGTAGGAGACAGGCTCCTGAGATTCTCAGTATTCTCACCTCCCCTTCACAGTCCCACATATGTTATTTTCCATTATGAGCTTGTGTAGGAAGGAATACCTACCTCATAGGGTTATACGAGACTTAAATAAAATAATGCATATAAAATATGCAGCCAGTCCTTGGCACATATTCAGTGTTACATGTTCTACTCTAGTTCTGTCACATTAAAATACTCACCTTGTGACAATCCTCTGCTTAGATAGAAATTTCTATATCAACTGACTCACATGGTAAGACCACTATGCTGTAATTTGTCATCAGTCTCCCATAATAATAAGCAGAGTATCACTTGTCTTTTTCCCTTTGCTACACAGAAAGTCAGATGATGACAGTAGATGGGCATTATATTAAAAAGAGAGAGAAAGAAATCTCGCCTCTTCTTAATGCTTGCTAAATGGAGGAAAATGACAGCAATGGAAACAGGGGTACACTCTATATGACTTTAGTAGTGCTATTATACTCATTGAAACAGTTAGGTATAGATAGTATTGTTTTATTAGTAGGTTTTCATGTTCTATTTGAATTCCACCTTTAAGATCTCTTTTATCAGAGCAGTAAGCAGAGCCAATGAACAAATATTTATCAAGTGCCTACAATGTACAAGATGCTATGTGGGAAACAAAAATGAATAAGAACCCCAGCTTCAATGATTTTTTTCAATCAAGCCCATGCCCAGGAAAATATTAGCTTTCCTGATTTGCTTACTGTCATTAGAGTAATAGAAAGTTTTAGCCAGCTGTGATGGCTCATACCTGTAATCCTAGCACTTTGGGGGGCCAAGGCAGGTGGATCACTTGATGTCAGGAGTTTAAGACCAACCTGGCCAACATGGTGAAACTCCTTCTCTACTAAAAATACAAAAATTAGCCAGGCGTGGTGGCAGACACCTGTAATCCCAGCTACTCTCAGTTGGCTGAGGCAGGAGAATCATTTGAACCCGGGAGGCAGAGGTTGCAGTGAGCGGAGATTGTGCCACTGCACTCCAGCCTGGGGGACAAGAGCGAAACTCCGTCTCAAAAAAAAGTGTTGTTTTTCTCATCTATTATTACTAAAATTATCCCAATAAATATAGCCAACAAACATGGAGATTTGGTTTTACAGAAATGCTTTCTGGCCATTTCTTCTCTACAGTGTAATCTCAGTAAAATCCTAAGAATAGACAGTTCTTCAATAGAGGCTTTCACCTATTTGAGAACATCTTTTATTGCACTAAAAATGCGATGAGATGCAGAATCAGGCTATTGCTTTGATTCATAAGAGAGTAACTGAACCACTCTGAGTCTCTGGTCACTGCCCTCATGTCCATGCCCTCAAGGGCCTTAAGACACCAAGGAAGATAGCCTCCATTTTAAACTGTTTTCAACTAACTTCTCCAAGCCTTACTCTTCTCACCTGTCAAATGCGATTCATTCTTTCACTCAAAAAAGAATTTTATACAAATCAAGCTCTAAAGTCCATGTTTTTGCCCCATAAGAACTTAAGCTCCCTGAGGGGAGAGACCAGAGGAAAAAGTCCAAATTCAGAGAGACTGAGAGTTGGGATTTGAGGACAGGGATTCTGATTTTTTTTTTCCCCCCTTGACACAGAGTCTTGCTCTGTTGCCCAGGCTGGAGTGTGGTGGCATGATCTTGGCTCAACCTCTGTCTCCCAGGTTCAAGGAGTCTGGTGCCTCAGCCTCCTAAGTACCTGGGATTACAGGCATGCGCCCAGATAATTTTGTGTTTTTAGTAGAGACAGGATTTCACCATGTTGCGCAGGCTGGCCTTGAACTCCTGGCCTCAAGTGATCCACCTGCCTCAGCCTCCCAAAGTGCTGAGATTACAGGCGTGAGCCACCACACCCAGCTCTGAATTTTATATATTCTCTTCAATACCTAGTAGAAAGAGCCTTGGATATTGTAGCTGCAAAATTTAAAAAAAAAAAAAAAAAAAAGTGTCTCAAGGCCCCCAAGCCCTGGCCTATACTTAGTAGAGTGAAAACCAGAGACTCAAAGACTTTCAGGAAAAACAACAAGAATCAAAACTGGCTTGTGGATTTTTTAAAGGTAAAATTAAGCTGTATGAAACTAAAATCTTGATGTATTTTCTCACACAAAATTTCAACATAGGAATTTAACAGATGAATAGGTTGGTATTCTTTCAAATGAAGGTTCTATGTATATTTAAAGAATTCACTCCCTCATGGAGAAAGCAAACATTTCTGGATGAAAGTAGGTCCAGTGTGGTTTGTAACATGCTTTTAAGTGTTACTTTAGTACATTGTTTCAGATTTGGTTTAATAATTAACCACATTCTTTTGCCTGTGTTTTTACATTGTATCTCTTCCAGAAATTGACTTCTATGGAAACATTACATTTGAATGTTCATTTGAGTTAAAGCTTTCAAGCAAATATTATGACTCAAGATTATAATTAGAGGCTTTAGAACTATCAGTCTTCGAAGACATGGCTCAGTAGAATCCAAGCTTATTGTTGTTATTAGGGAGCAGAGATGAAGTATAGGAGCTTGTATCACCTTTTGCTTCAGGAATGTAATGATGCCACTCTGGTAACTCTGTGAAATGCTGGTCATCACATGTGTTAGGCTTCATGCCATTTATGTCGTTAAGGCTTGTCAGCACGATGTGCTGCAAAGTGTGAGCAACTGCTTCAGTCAGGCTCATTCATTTTAATGTCTTGTCAACTTCCCAAGAATGTCCTAATGTACTAAAACAAATATTTTCTTATGAAATAGAGCCTCCTCAATTAAACCAAAATCCAGCCATGCAATTCAAAACTTTTGTTTCTAGAATATGTTAAATGAAAACAGAGAATTAAATTTTGCATGCTAATATGCATACTTGCAATAAAGAAGGAAAAATTACCTGAATGGTGTATTCTGTTTCAGAGAATAGATTTAATATTCCTTTAATGATAGCATTTTAAAAATGATTGTTGAGTACCTACTACTTGTGAGTCTTTGGGAATACAATGATGCAAAACAGACTTAGTCCCTGCCCTTTTGGAATTCATAGTTTAGTGGAGTAAAAACTAGATGCATAACTCTAAACTGTGATGATTTATATAAGGGTGCTTAACTTCAGCCCTATTGACATTTTGGGCCAGATCATTCTTTGTTGTGGGAGCTGTCCTGGTCATTGCAGGGTGCTTAGCAGCATCCCTGGCCTCTAACCACTAGATGCCAACAGCAACCTCTTCCCCAGCTGTGACAATCAAAAATATCTCCAGATGTTGTCACATAATCTCAGGAAAGGAGCAAATTCACTCCTGGTTGAGAGGTGTCCTCATTTATATGAAGGGAAATTGCAAGGCATTTTGAGAATACACAACAAGGAAAACTAGGCCTAAATTGGCAAAGCTTTCTGATAAGTGGCATGGTGATGTTTGTATTAAACTCTGATGAGGGGTTAACAAGACTAAAAGGGCTGGGGGCAGCAGGAGAGGAGGAGGGAAAATGAGAAAAGGAACAAATTATTTTAGATTTCCTGCTGAAGGCTGGTTCCTTGTACATGTTAGTTATGGGGAATCCCTTGAAAGCAAGGCAGTGTTAGGGTCCTGTTCAGACCCCTGCTTTCACCGGAGGCCTAGGTACACAGGTACACTCAAGGAATTTTTATTGGAGGCATAATGTATATTCCCTCTAACAGGCACAGTGATGAGCACTAGGAGATATAATATTACCAAGCCGTGTTCTCTGGTATCTGTGAGCTCACTGTGTATTTCGGACAAATAAGGGATCTAGAGAAAGCCTGTTCTGAAGAGATGACATTTGAAGAATAGTGAAGGATGGGCAGGTGCCAGGTGGCTACGGCTTTCCCCAGCTGCTCCAAGCAGAGTTGGGGGATTTCTCCTCGATGCTCATTTTGTGGTTTGTTAGTGCTTCTGTCATTGTCCTTACAGCTGTGGGCACAACTAGATCTAAATGATCAAGTATTGGAATTCACAAACAAATCTCTCTTTCCTTTCTACCTCCCTCCCCTAGCCCCCTCCCCACACTCCTGCCCTCCAGCCCTCTCAGACTCTCCCTCCCTCTCACCCTCATTCCCAGGCAGGCAGGCTTCTCCCCATGGAGTCCTTACAGGCTCCCAGCTCCAAGACTAGCAGAAGGAGATTTTCTTCCGTTGTAAAATTTCCAACAAAGGGCCTCAAAGTGAGTCCTGCTGTGTCTGAGGGAATGACTCCCCAACTCTGAACCAGTCACTACACCCAGGGGATCCAGTGCTCTGATTGGCCAGAACTAGGTCTCTACAACCCCTTCTTCAAATCTGCAGGGAAAATCAGTTCCACTCAAATGGCATGGTGTCAGACTTGGGGAAGGACATATCCTCAGATAAATCTAGATAGTATTAGGAGAAAAGGGAGAAATGGCTGCTAATTAGACAAGAATATTACTCATCCATTACAGTAACTTACTTACACCCTCCCCAACTACACTGTGAGAACTGCTACAGTCAGCTTTGACACTTGTCAGACATATACTTGACACATGGAAAACATTCAATACATACTATGGGTATTTGCTGAATTAATGAGTGAATGAGAAAATGAACTGATAATTTCAGTTTGTTTTGCTTACTGAGATCTGATGAAATGAAGAATCAGGAAAATCAATTAGGAGTCTGTTTGGTAGTCCTGCCAGAGATTTGGTAGACTTGGTTGTTGTGTTGAATTTCAGGATTGTAGTCTCCTTAGCAGTGCAGAAACATCTTAAGGATAGGCACCAGAATCTACCACAAAGAAATCACCTGATGAAGGGCCAATAGTAATATAATCTTTGTAAAGTGAGTGTGAGCTACCTTGACTGATGAGAAAGAACATCTAAGTATTCTTCATCGAAGGAAGGAGTACAGCTGTCATAATGCTCTGTGGGACAGATGATGGCCCAGCAGCCAGTGGCAGCTTAAGCAAGAGCCTAATGTGTAAGCACCTGTGGTTAGAAAATGGGAAGGCACAGTGTACAATGACATTTGGAGCTTAATGTCCATGCAAATGAATTACTTGGACCATGCAGGGATGGTCAGAGAGCACGAGAGCATGAATCCTGGCAAAATAGCATCAGTACCAAGTTCTCATTTGTCCTGGCTCAGTGCCCTTTCTTCTTGACACCTGCAGAGTCATTTTTGCAGAAAGAAGCAGGACTCTTTCTCATCAGGATTCTATGCGTGTATCCAGAACTGTGAAATGTGGAGTGGTGACGCTGACTATACCTCTTTTTAATTGAGACAGTAAGGCCTTCTCACCCTCTCCAGCTTACTGGGGATGGGAACAGAACATGAGACACTGGCAGAAAGACAGGCCAAGAGAATATAAGGACAGAGCACATTTATCAGGGCAAACTGTAAGCAAATGCTTTCAGAATATAGGATATCCAGATACTCCTAGCTATGGCTGGTTTATATTCAAAACATTTAAGAAATGTTTCCTCAGTTTTCTCTAGAGAAATACTATACTATTTGTTGTGCACACATATTTAGTGTCTATATTCAGAAGATAATATATACTTTATAAATATATTGATTTTTAATTGAACTTTTGTTTGACTCTTTTAGCGTTTGGTTTTAAAAATAAATATACTTGTTTTATTGGTGATAGGATCTTAATCTGTCTCCCAGTCTGGAGTGCAGTGGTGCAATCTCAGCTCACTGCAACCTCTGCCTCCTATGCTCAAGCAATTCACCCACAGCCTCCCGAGTAGCTGGGAGCACAAGTGCACACCACCATAGCTAGCTAATTTTTTTTTTTTTTTTTTTTTGTATTTTTGGTAGAGATGGGGTTTTACCATGTTGCCCAGACTGGTCTCGAACTCCTGAGCTCAGGTGATCTGCCCACATCGGCCTCCCAAAGTGAAAAATAAATATACTTTTAATGTGTTTTTGAGACTGATAAGCTTGTTTTTCCCTCTGCCTGGAACATCTCCTCTCCAGAAGTGGGCTGGTTCCTTCTTCTCCTTTGAGTGTCAGCCCATGTCATGTCCACAGGGAGGCATTCTCTTTCTGATGCTGCTTCCTCTCTCCCACTCTGGAACTCTCAGTACCCAAAATTCTTAGTAGGTATAAAATAAATATTTTATTAAATGCTATTTGGGAGACACTTGCAAATGTCTCTATATACTCTTTATTCTATTTATGTTTTTATCAAACTTCTCATCTAAGGAATCCCAACCCCTTACATTTGCAAGACTATCTTAAAATTATTCCTTTTTGGAAGCTCCTTTTAAAATTTACGTTTGCATAATTTTTCCACCTCAGTGACATTTCTGATTAAACTCTTAACACTTTAAAACTGCTTATATTGGTTCAAATTTCAAGGTTAATTCCATCATTTTGAATTTCTTCATTTTGTACTTACTGTCAGAAGGTAATTACAATAAAAAATCACTTATACTCACTATACTTTTTCATATAATAGTATAAATGACTGTATTTCAATGTAAATGTGTAAATATTTTATTACTTTATTGAGTCCCTTTAAAAACTGATGTAACTTAAAGCACCATAAATTCCCAGAAAAATGTGTTATAAGATCTACTGGTCATCTATTTATATGGGAAAGTACGTATGTGAAAATGTGTCTGTATGCAAGTAGGACGCATAAACAAGATCAAGGAGTCAGTTCACTTTGGGGAAAACAGAATGTACACCATCCATAATGGAAGCAAGACAGTAATGTAAATGATAAGATGTGAGTTACGTTGGTTAAGAAATAAATGAAGCTATTATAATATCTGCAACTTAAATAACATGGCAGTCCATCTGGTCACTTGAATACCTGTCTCCAAATCTGTCCCCAGATTCATAAGTATAAGGTCATGACAGATAATAACATGTCTCTTCCTTCCTGAGACCTTTCTGCCTTGTGTTTTATAGAAAGAATGACATTACAAGCTTACCACCTACACCAAACCTATTTAAAAAAAAAAAAAAAAGGAACTGAAATACATGATCAAAAGTAAAATATACTTTGCCTTGGTTTTCATTTGCATTTGGCATTTTAAAACATGACAAAAACCAGTAATGGATTTTTACTTTGAGCCATTTCTAAATGTTTTGCTGGAAATTAGCTGTAAATATTACAATCTCTGGAACAAGTTAAATTGGAAATGTTGCTCATGCTAAATGAAATAATTAACTATGAATGAAAATCCTGATAGAAAAATGTACTTTTCACACATCTTTTACAGATGTGCTATACTGCACAGGATATTTCACATGGAGAAAGCAAAATAACCACTGTCTTTCCTTAGAGATACTTTTAAAAGGGGTAAGAGATATGAAAATGAATGTATATGCTATTATCCATCAGCCTAGTACTTGCTGCAGAGAATAATTTTGATTCTTTGCTGTATGTACTTAGCCTAAATGATTGTTTTACATGCTTTATTTCTCTAATGCATTCAGAGAGAATCAATAAATTATATTTATTATTCAGAGGCAGGAGACATTTTGTAATCTATCCAATGATGAATTTCTAATATATCTATTTTACTTTAAAATGTTACTTTACTTCTAATTTTTTTCTCTCTTTAGGGATTAATCACAATCATAGCAACCTATTACACATTTTGACTTGAAATTGTAAATCATCTTGTTACATATTTTTGTACTTTCCAAAATGAGACATTTTGTTTATTTATTCAAACCAAAATAATGGTGCTGATCTCTGTGCAACATAATCTAGACCTTTGAGAAGACAAACATGCATATGGAAACAGAGGAACCAATTGAAATAATGTATGTTCTTACAAGGTTTTTAAATATTCAAAATCAGAGGCATGTTTAACTTCTATGTTATTGTAGAAATCTGTTGAGGTGGGAAAGACATTGACTCCGAGAGGATAAAATTGTATTCCCATCATCTATCACAGTGCCTTGCACCCTACAGTTACTGAATAAATATATGAACAAATGAATGAATGAATTATAAAGGAGCTGTGTTTCAAAAAATGCTTCCCTGCAATAATAATAATAATAGTGTAGCTGAAGATTGGTTTTATTGAAGGAGACCAAAAGATAATAAATTTAAAAGGAAAAATTCATATATTCCTATAAAATGTTATGTGGAGCTACTACCAGCTAAAATGTCCTATGGTTATTTTAAGTAGTTGTTTGAATGCATCGATCAAATTGAAACCAAAGAGACATCAAAAACCAAATAGGAAATGTCTTTAATCCTGAAAATAAATATGGTCCACTTGCACTTGAAGTGCCCAGTGCTTCCAGCAGCTGAGCCTACAGAAGGAAATGAGGAAGTGGCTCAGGTTCCGAGAAGAAACAGAAAGAGGGAAGGGATGACTGGTATGTGAGCCCCAGTTAGGAAACTTGGGGCTTCCAGGAGGAAAATTAGACAATAAATCTGAGGATGATGTGAGCCAAGTTTAGAAAAATTATAAATTCCATGAACTTGACCATCCTTGTAAGGCTGAAATGTTCAAGTACATATTGTTTCCCATTTAGTTGGAACTCATACCAAGAGATGATGCAGGCTGACCAACTTTAAGTAGGCCCAATCCCAGTTAGCAGCTGTGTGACGATGGGCAAGCTACTTAATGTCTCTGTGCTTCTGTTTCATTTCCTGAATACTGCAGATAAGAATGCCTCATCAAGCTGTTGTAAAGTTTAAATGAATTAATACTTATAAAGTGCTTATGACACTACTTTGATTAAAGGTTTGTGAAATAAACTTCGTCGAAGATAAATTATTAAGAAAAGCAGAGAGATTTAGGCTATATCTCTAAATGTTATGCCTCTCCATGGAAATATTTCTTGTAACTACTTCTAGAAACCGAAAACTGTTTTGGCAAGGCTATTAGTCTGGTTCATTCATTCATTCGGCAGTTACCTACTGAGTATCTACAGTTTGTCAGGAAGTATTCTAGACACTGAGGATATAGTAATAAAAATAAACTAAAATCATGTTCAGTGCCCTCATGGAATTCATAATATACAGCGGGAGACAGCTAAATAAACAGTAATTCTGTATAGTAAATCTTGTAGTAAACAACATATGGGGTGCCACAGGAGCTCAAGCTATCACATCAACCCTTTCACTGCATGAATAGTAGGTGGAAATAGGGACAGATCATGCAAAACATCCTGAAAGAAGGGATGACTGGGTTGAGACTTGAAGGATGAGTATGGGTAAGGCAGGTATAGGGAAAATGAAGAGTACTTCAGAGCACAGAGAATTCAAGATCATTGAAGTTAGATGGCAAGGGAGAAATGAAACTAAAAAAGTAGGCAGGGACCGGGTAACAGAAAACCATGTGCCATGTTTTCTGGACCTTAAGACCAATTGGAAACGGTGTTCAGTTGCCCAGCATGCTTGCTCTTTAGTCTCTCATATTGTATATATATTTTTTTGTTTTGATGGGTACATAGTATGTATTCATGGGGTATATGAGATATTTTAATACAGGTATATTGTATAATAATTGCATTAGGGTAAATGGGGTATCCATCACCTCAATCATTTATCTTTTTTTGTGTTGCAAACAATCCAAATACATTTCTTTATTTTTAAATGCACAATAAATGATTTTTGACTGTAGTCACCCTGTTGTGCTATCAAATACTAGATCTCATTAGATCTTATTCATTCTATCTATATTTTTGTACCCATTACCCATCCCCACTTCCCCTCCCTCCTCCATCACATTGTATTTGTTTGGAATTTATTTGGGGCAAAAGTGACTTGTAGCATAACTCAAGGGTCCTGCTTAGAAATTAATTGTATTATAGGTTAATCAAAGTGGAATCAGTACAGTGATTTCTTGGATATGACACCAAAAGCACAGCCAACAGAAGAAAAAAAATGGATAAACTGGACTTCTCCAAATTAAAACCTTTTGACATCAAAGTACATTATAGACAGAATGAAAAGGCGACCCATGGAATGGGAGAAAATATTTGCAGATCATATATCTGACAGAGAATATCCAAAATACATAAGGAATTTTACAACTCAACAGCATAAACAAACAACCCCACTCAAAGATTGGCAAAGGACTGGAAAAGACGTTTCTCGAAAGAAGATACACAAATGGGCCCTAAGCACAAGATCAGACACTCAGCAATACTAGACATTAAGGAGATGCAAATCAAAACCATGATAAGATAGCACTTTATATCCATTGGGATGGCTATTAAAAAACAGAAAATAGCAAGTATTAGCAGGAATGTGGTGGAATTGTAACCCTTTTGCATTACTAGAGGGAATATAAAATAGTGTAGCTGCTGTGGAAAACAGTTTGGAGGTTCCTCAAAAACTTAAACATAGAATTACCATATGATCCACAATTCCATGCCTACATATATACCCCAAAGAATTGAAAGCAGGGACTCAAACAGATACTCGTACTTCACTGTTCAGAGCAGCTTTATTCACAATAGCCAAAAGGTGGACACGAGCTAAAAGTCCATCGACAGATTGAGTGAATAAACAAAATGTAGTATATACACCAAGGAATATTATTCAGCAATGAAAGGTAATGCAGTTTGATACATCTTGTAATGTGGATACACTTGGAAGACATTATGCCAAGTGAAAAAGCCAGACACAAAAGGACACACATTATGTCACTGCCTTATGTGAAGTGCCTAGAATAGGCAAATTCATAGAGACAGAAAGTAGAATAGAGGTTACCAGAAGCTGTGGGGGGACAATGGGAAGTTATTGTTTAATCACTACAAAGTTTCAGTTTGGGATGATTAAAAAAAGTTCTGAAGATAACAGTGGTATGGGGGCACAACACTGTGAATATACTTAATGTTGTTTAACTGTATACTTAAAAATTATTAAAATGAACAATTTGTGTTATGCCTATTTTACCACAATATAAAAAAAGTAAACGAAATCACTCTGCTTTGCAATTTATAAAATGCTTTTGCAAAAATATTAAATGTTAAAATGTTAAAACTTTTCTAAATACAGTAATTTCTGAAAACTTAATTTATTTATTATCTTTTGCCTCTGGGATTTGGGAGAGTCTAAACCTGAGTGAATTAGAGAAGTTTGGGCAGGAAAAGTGAATCATCACGCTGCAGCCTCCAGACTTCAAAAGAATTTCTACAACCAGCGCTTAATTTATGAAGAGGAAGAAGCAGCTTATGCACCACTCTTTCCCCCACTGCCCTGGCCATTAACAGTCGGGAGTGGGGGGCGCGGGAGGATGGGAAGAGTGTCATAAGAAGAGAAAGAGAGCGCGCGCGGGAGAGATAGAAAGGGAAGGGAAGGAGGAAGGAAGGAGAAAGAAAGAAAAAAGATATCAAATAAAGGAAGGAAAGAAAAGAAGAAGAAAGAATGAGAAAGAACGTATTCATCACCAGCTTTGTAAAGGCACAGTATCCTCAGAGAGCTATTACCTGGAGAATAAGATCAATCCCACCAGCTTCTTAGCCATGTTTATTGTTCTTTGAACTTCTCTTATTGTTAACATCGGCCTGATAATGAAGTAGAATGTCCAGAAAGTGAGAGTGGAAGCTTTCCCATGGTTCTAAAGCAGCCTATTCAGGAATGTGAATCAAAGGAAAATCAATTCATTGCTCCACTCATGACAGAAAATTATATTGTCCTTTTGGGTGCAGGGAGTCGAAGGTCCTGGATGGTGGCAATGCATCCATGTGTCTTCATAACTAACACTGAACCTAATTTTGAGAGCTCCCTCAGCAGATCATTGGCAGAAATCATCAAAATACCTTTAGGCCCTAGCCAGTCACTCTTGAGAGGAACTGAATGACTCGTTTTAATTTAAGACCGCCAGGGTACCATTACTTGCACATATTCATATTCTTCAAGATGTGTGGAGCACACAATCTGTGAAGTCATGAACTGAGTTTGAATCTCTGCTCCACTACTTCCTACCTATGTAAACTTAACTGGTAGCTTAATGCCTCTGAGCTTTGATCTCTGTATATTATTTGCATTATATGGATGATAGCAACTCATCAAATGAAGTAATGGATGTAAAGTCTCACTGAAATTACAAAATGTTTCCTAAAGAAGAGTTGTTTTTACTAGAGGTTTTTAAGAGGCAGTAAGTTCAACCCCAAATGATCAATTAGTTTTACTTCCCCTTTAACAATTAAAAACAATATAATAGTAGCTGGTATTTTAAAACAATATAATAGTAACTGGTATTTTAAAACAATATAATAGTAACTGGTATTTTAAAACACCATAATAGTAACTGATATTTTAAAATCTCACCCTTTTTAACCCTCTGTACATGCAGAATTCCCTTGACTGTTTCACTGGAGAACAAAATTAGATGGATAATATATAGTCATCTGTTTTCTGTAACCACTTTTAGAAGGTCTTCGCTTCATAATTGCCCTCAAATCTTTCTATTTCCTCCTTTTGGTTTTCTTGCACAAGGCAGATAAAAATGTAAAAGTTTGATAAATTGGCCATTGTGTAACCTTCATTGATTTTATTTCCGTGTTCACGTATGGCTCTTTTCTTTTACTTCTGGTACATGACAACGCTGGAATCTTACTGTGCTAATTTTTGAAGTGGGCCTCGAGTGCAAATTTTGTGGGCTGCTGTTTTTGTCAAAGATGCCACTAAGAAGAAAGAAAATAGTCCGTAAGTGTGGCTGATTTGTGGAGGACAAGAAAATCTACCCATAATGGCTCTCTTTCCTTATGTCCATTTTTTTTCTACTCTAGAATACTCATTAGGCCCTATGATCTAGTACCTAGTTCTCATGTGTCATTTTAAAATTATAAATTATGAACATAATGTGCCCATCCAAAAGTACCTTTTATAGGCTTTGTACTCCGTTTTAAAAGAGAAATAGCACTCATATTTTAGTGCTGCTTGCCCTATGGATCCTGAACTATTTCTCTATTCACAGGGTTTACTTTGACTTTAATCTGTATGTTCTAGTTTATCTTATGTTGTCTTATCTTGACATTCATTCCTTGGGTTCTTTTTTTCATTTTTAATTACACAAAGAAGACCTCAAACAACTGTAACAACAACAAAAAACCTGAAGGAAATGTTGTTTGTACTTTCATCTGAGTATTTTCAATGCTTTGGTTCATATCTGCCTCAACATCCTTTTTAACAGAAACAGAGTAATACGAGTTTGAATTTCTCAGTATTCAAAACCTGCGATAAATAAATAAACATATTCTTTATTTATCCTACCAAGATGACGTGATAGCTACTGAACATCTCATTTTTTGTTTTTTACTATAGATGATGTTGGTACTTGCCTTTTTGCAGCAGTCTCCATCCAATAAGCTTTAATTCCTAATTGTTTTACAAGTATGAAGTGAAGGAAAGTTCATTCACAACATGCATCAGTGGATATTGATAAATATTTCATTATGTGCATGTATTAATAAAATGTCTTTCAATGTTAATCTTTTTATATTTACTAGACTTTCTTGGCAAAGAAAGTTGCAAAAGATATTTTAAGTATATTCAGTAATATATATGCAATATGTTTTTAGAAAATTCAGAAATTATGACATCCTAATCAATCATGCTTTATTTTTACTTTTTTTTTAATAAGTAGATTCAAAGCAGGTAGTTTCTAGTACAGCCTTATGATTCAAAGCTCAAAACATATAAGAAGATACATGGTGAAAAGATTCACTCTCCTCTATATTCCTCAGCCAGCCAGTTTCTACTTCATACACAAAATGAAAAACACTTTTACTGGTTTCTTAGAATTCTTCCAGATGTTCTTTATGCAAATAGAAGCATCAATAAGTTTATACTCATAATTTTCTGTTTTTAAAACAAATATAGCATATGCACACTGTTCTGCACTTTGCTGCTTTCACTGAAAATATATCTTGGAGATCTCTGCATGTTGGCACAACAGGTGCCTGTCACTATACCTACTGATTTTTTGTTGTTGTAATACTCTATTATTCTTTATTTGGAAACATTTGAGTTGTTTCCAGTCTTTATGAAGTTTTGAGCTATTTCAAATAGTGTGTTACTATTAAATTGCTATAATGAATATATTATGTACATGGGAAGATATATCTGTAAGATAAATCACAGTTGTAGAATGCTGGGTCAAATGGTATATGCATGTATAATGTTGATAAATACTGCCAAATTGCCTTCTTTAAGGTTAGATCATATTCCACATGAAACGTATGACAGTAAGTTTCCCCACAGCCTGAAAAGCATGTATGTTGATCAACTTGCAAGTTTTTGCTAATCTGAGAAGTGAAAAAGATTATAATTCATGTGGCTTTAATTTGCATTTCGTATGAGTGAAGTTGAACATCTTTTCTTTCATGAGCCAGTAGTATTTCTTTTTCTGTGAATTTCTGTTAATACCACAAACTCATTTCATAATGTTTTTTGGTTATGTGCTAAAATCAAGAATAAGTAAATATCCCAGATTTGGAATATCTTAAAAACTGACCTCTAATCAAAACCAGTCTCTCTGTGGCCAGACTCTTGGAATATGTTCACTGTGGGTAGTAAAGTGGGATATGCAGACCATCCCTGGAACTTCCACTTTCTTTGGAAAATGGTTCTAATTAATATTGAGAGAAATAAAGAGATAATGTGATGAAGCATTCATATTGCCAAATTAATTCATGTGGTGATTCAAGTGTGCTGATATCATTAGCTTCGATTAAACATCATTCTTGTAAAAACAATTAAGAACTAAAGCCTATTCGATGGATAATGTCACTAAAAAAGAAGATTAATAAGACCACCACTGCAGTGACTTACAAGCACCTTTTTTTTGTTGTTGTTGTTGTTGTTGGCTGTGTGGAGGAAACAGGCAGACCTGAAATGGATTCTTTCTGGATAATTAAAGCAAAGTTGTCTCGTGGCCTCAATATAGAGGTTATTTTCTGAAATGGAAAGGGACCTACAGCTATACCTGTCTTCACCTCCCCCAGCTACACACGTGCAGACACACACACACACACACACACACGCTTGTTGCTTGTCAAGTCGTTCACTAACTCTTGGGGAAACAACCTTTGTTTCCTTTCTTCTGTGCCTTCCCTCTCAGGAACAGATAGACCTTTCAGAGCATGCATCTGCACGCCCAAGGCCCTGTGATTTATTCTAGTAGATAGATAGATATTTTGATTTGGTTTCCATTCACATCTGGAAGATGCATGTCAGGATTTGGCTGTGGTCACAGCAGGTGGTCCTTGTTCTGGGTTAAGCCACAGTCACTGTGAATCTCAAACAGCCCCTTGGTTTTCCCTGAGGAACAGAGAGGCAGCGCTCAGAGAAGATGAAGGAGGTCCCATCAGTTATCAGTTGGTTTTGCTTAGGTTGGTTTTAAAGTTCTGAGACTGAGAAGGTTCTGTCCCTCCCTCACGTTTTGTATACTTAGTTTTTGTTGGCTTTTTGAGGCTAAGATTTTCCCATCCCCCACCAACCTCTCCCCACACTGCTTGCTTGCAGCTAGATGGAGGTAAAAAACAAAAACAGATACAGAAGGCCTGTCATGAGTACTGAGGACCACTTGACCAGGTCTCCCCTTCAAAAGCCTCAAACTTAGACTGTTGCCATTATTTGCATGCACATGTCACAGGGACTCACAGAGGTATAAGGAGTAGGTGTTCCTCTTACAATTGTATGATGTGTTCCTACAGTAGATCACAGAGGCTCTAGTGCACTAAGAATAAGCAGTTTTAAAACAGCCTATAATTATAAAATACTGTTTTGGGGGTTAACATGTTAATTTGTTAAATACATATATTTTAGATATTTTGTGATTTTGGTAACACCATTTCAGTATTTTTTTTATTTAAAAAAAAGAATACCAAGAATCCCACAAATTTATTGTGGCCCAGGCCTCTCTTGATTTTCAGGAATGCCCTAGGTACTCATGGGGGCTGCATTATATACATCATTATGTCACTTAGTTAAAGCCACCCAAATAATAAGACACAGCTATACAGATTCTCTGGAAGTGATATTTAGGGGTGTTTATGAAGAGAAACTGTAAGCATCAGTTAAAATTTTCCTGATTATATTTTTAAGAGATATGTATCATTTAATTATCCACAAAAAGGCCTTGTATGTTTGAATGCAAGTATAGTGGTTAATTCAAAGTTTGCCATTTAAGGCCGGATGCAGTGGCTCATACCTGTTATCCCAGCACTTTGAGAGGCTGAGGCAGGTGGATCACCTGAGGTCAGGAATTCGAGACCAGCCTGGCCAACATGGTGAAACCCTGTCTCTACCCAAAATACAAAAGTTAGCTAGGCGTGATGGTGGATACCTGTAATCCCAGGTATTCGGGAGACTGAGGCAGGGGAATTGCTTGAACCCAGGAGGCGGAGGTTGCGGTGAACCAAGATCACACCACTGCACACTTCAGTCTGGGTGACAAGAGTGAAACTCCGTCCCAAAAATTAAAAATAAAATTAGTTTTAAAGTTTGCCATTTTTTAGGAACACTAGTGTATTCATTTAATATAGATGAAATTGATGATTCAAAGTCCTATTTTTACTTGCTGTGTAGAGTGGATATACACTTTGGTGCTGAAATGGAGTTACTCTGTGCTGTATAATCAATGAGTTCTAACAGTCACCCAGGTGTAATATACGATAAGGAGCAGCCAGCTCCACTTGAAGCTGCAGTGGGGATCTGGTCAGCCTGACTCCACCTCTCTCTTGCTTTGTGAACTGCTAGTGGCTGCCCTCCTCTGAGCATCAGAGCATTGTAAAAAAGGGGGTTACACTATAACTTCTAAGACCCTTCCCAGTGCTTGAACTCTATGACCAGAAACATGATTTTATTATTTTAAATTACTATAAAGGATCTTACTTGTCATGTTTGGCTTATTTTATAGGATTTCTGTGCATCATTATATGTGTATACAGGTTAGGAATGCATTCAAAATATTCAGCCAATACTTACTGAATATCAACTCTGTGCCAAGACACATAGACAATATACAAGACTCCTGCTCTCGTGGAGTTTATACTCTAGTAAAGGAGACAGACATTAAACAGATAAATACATAGACATTTCAGATAGTTCTAAGTGTTGAGAAGAAAATAAGTTAATGGATAGAGAGAAACTTGGGAAAAGAGAAGCAGCTTGGAAAAGGATGATCAAAGGTTAAGAGATAACATTTAAGTAAGATTAGAATAATTGAGAAGGGGCTAGTTGTGCCAAGGCCTAAGGGAATAATATTCCAGACAGAAGGAGTAGCAAGGTTTAGTAAAAGTTCTAAGGTGAGAATGAGCTTGACACGTTGAAGGAGTGGGAGGAAGGCCGGTGTAGATGCAAGGCAGTGAATGAAGAGGAGAAAGATACAAGACGAGATCAAGATGATGGGTTGGGACCAGATTACAGGCGGCCTTGTAGACCATGGTCGGGTGTCTGGATATTATTCTAAGTATAATGGGAAGCCCCTGGGGAACTTTAATCTGGGAAGTACTGTGATTTTTTTTTTTAGTTTTTAAAAGATAACTTCAGCAGTCATGCACACATAGTAGATAGACAAGTTTCAGGGGTTGTCTCGAATGGTGCAGGCAAGAGGTGATGGTGGCATCGACCAGGGTGGTAACAGTATAGGTGGTGAGAAGGAATGGATTTGCGATACATTCTAAGGAAGAGCCTACGGAACTTCCATTTGGGCTTAGGGCAGAATGTAAGGGCAAGAGAGGATCCAGATGTTTTTGATGTGATTATCTGATGAGATGAGGATGCCATAGTGTGGGGGAGGGCTGTTAGGGAATCAATAGTTCTGTTTGGGACATGTTAAGACTAAAATACCTTTCAGACGTTCAAGCAGAGATGCCAGATAAATGGCTGTATGTCCTGAGTCTGGAGTTCATTGGGGAGGTCATGGCTGCAGATACAAACCAAGAGCACTTAGCATTTAAAGGCATGGAAATAGATGTGATAGAAAGGAAAGAAGGGGCATAGATAAAAGAAGGGGGCTGAATCCTAGGGCATATCCTTATTTATAGGTCTGAAAAAGGAAGAGGAGAAGGGGAAGGAGGCACCAACAGAAGTTGAGAAGGTGTGGTCAGTGAGGCAGGTGGGAAGCCAGAACCACATGGTGCATTCAAAGTCAGGTGGAAGATTGCTGTAATGCTGCTGAAATGTCAAGAATGAAAAGATCAGTGAATACTTTAAAATAGCTTTAATGCTGATGTGTCTTCACACATGATTTCTAAGAGTACCTTCTCACCAGAAGTAGATGCTACCTAATACTGTGTTTTAAGTGTTTTAAATTCCAGGATGCAAAAGCATTTTATTTCATCCTTGCACAGAAGAAACCTAAGTCCAATAAAAAGTGACTGCACCCTAATAGTGATTCAGAGAAAGAGAACAAATCAGTGTGCCCTGGGCAGCTCTCCAAGTAGAACTCTCTTCCTAGCTGGGAGATGATTTATAATACCCAAGAGTACTCATCTTTTGCCATATTTCATTTTTTAAATAAAATTGGAAAGAAAGAAATTGGAAAGTTCTTTTTTTTTTTTCCATCGTTGTTGCCAAACTGGATAATGATACTACCCTGTCCTTTGTCATCATTTATTATGTAGAGCAAGGAGACCAGTGCATACTCATTATGTAAAGATTGTAGATACCTTGTTTTTCAATTGTTTCTCATTTTATTTAATTAAAATTCTGAACTGAACTGTAACATACAGGAAACTTTCTGTGCCTAGACAGAAAGTACATCTCAGAGTTGGGCTGCAGACAAAGTGACATCATTGGAGGTACTTAATGGAATAAATACAAGCCAGATTTGCACAGTTAGTGGTAATTATGCACAAAGGATCAGGTGAGCAAATCTTCTCCCTGATTCTAACTTAAACCTTTACAAGGAGCATTAGTTCTAGGGCCACCAGGGCCCTATTAAAGTAGTAATTTAATAAATGATATCCTCATGCTATGAAAGAATTGGCATTTGCCCACTTGATGTGTCTGGTTTAGGGGACTAAGTTATGCCTCTGGGAGGATTTACCACATTATATTTTAAAGATAAGTTTTATACTTAATAGGTTTCTTGTGTATTTAGGGGATTATTTAACTATGCTTTTAAGGAGCCATTTTTAGCCCTGCAGAACTCAGCTCTAATTAATTCAAATCATTGCATGTGAACAGCAGTGTTCTGATTCTCAGTTGTTTGGATTCTATCTTTCCCCAATAATAAAATAGAAACATATGAAGAAGAAAATTCTTTTAAAAGTCTCCATTTGCATGCGGTTTTTTTTTTTTTTTTTACCAAACTTTATGTGATCATTTAATGTTTATCAAATTCCCTAGGGGTCCATGGAATCACACCAGGCCAAAATGGCATGGCGAAGATCATATAGTAGTATACTGCATAACAAGGTTTCTGTCAGCAGCAAATTGCTTATATGATGGTGGCTCCATAAGATTATAATGCCATATTTGTACCTTTTCTATATTTCGACATTTGATAATTTTTTATTTTTGTCTTGTGCTTTGTTTTGAGACAGGGTCTTACTCTGTCACCGAGGCTGGAGGGCAGTGGCAGTCACGGCTCACTGCAGCCTCAACCTCCCAGGCTCAAGCGAGCCTCCCACCACAGCTTCCCAAGTAACAGACTACAGGCACTTCAAAAACATTTTAAACTCGGGGTCCCCCCTATGTTACCTAGGCTTGTCTGGAACTCCTGGGCTCAAGCATTCCTCCCATCTAGGCCTCCCAAAGTACTGGAATTACACACGGAACCACTGAACCCAGCCTAGATATGAGATATACAAATACTATTGTGTTACAGTTGCCTACAGTTGCCTACGGTATTCAGCACAGTCACATGCTGTACAGGTTTGTGTAGGAGCAATAGGCTCTACTCTATAGCCTAGGTGTGTAGTAGACTATATCATCTGGGATTATGTAAGTACACTCTGATGTTTGCACAAGGAAGAAATCACCTAATGATACACTTCTCAGAAAATGTCTTCATCACTAAGCAACACATAGCTGTATTTATTCAGCCTGTGCTATAGACCAAGGTCATTATATGCATTATATTAGTTAATTTCCATAAGTTTGAAAAATAAATATTAGTATTACTATTTGAGAGATGAAAAAATTGAAACTTAGAGGATTTATGTAATTTGCCCAAAATAAATGGAGGAACTAGGTTTTAAATATTTTATGATATAAAGCCTGTCTGCTTCCACTTGCCATGTTCTCTCTCTACAAAAAAAATCTCCCATTCTTATGTTCAAACTGTTTGCAGAAAGACTAGCTTGAGATAAGCCTGGAAACATTAGGCATTCCGTGAATGTTGTGTAATACATATATGCAGTCTGTTGGTATAAACTGTAGAAGAAAAATAAAGAACTGCCTTCTCTCACATTTCCAACCAGCTTATCTTTGCTGATGGCGGAAAAAATAAATGTGGTAAATATATGCCTTCTTTATATTTATAAAAATTTATAATAGGTTTACATAATTCACAGTCTAACTAAGAAGAGATCGTTTAGTAGCTATACATCAATCTTTAATTTTTATAGACATTAGTCATAGAACAGCTATTCCTCAAATGTTTCTGAGGGCTTACAGAATGAGAATTCAGCCTTTGCATGATATTTCATCTTTTTTTGATATTTCATCTTAATTATGCACAAGTATGAAATGCAAAAAGGAAGTTCTAGGGTCAAAATAAAAAAGGTAAAGGCAATGGGAAAAGATGGTCTAATTATGCAAATTGCTTAAGGCTTTCTGGTCTTTCTTCACTAAATTTAACATCTTTTTTCAGTTAAGTCTGTAGATATTTAACAATGAAGGCAAAGCTTTCTACTTAGTCTAACAAAAAGAATTTTTTGACCTAGTAGATTTTTAGCTAATGTCTCTCATAATTGGAAAGAAAAAAATGTCATTTGAAATCATCTCCTAGAGGGAAGATGCTGACAGGAGTGGCATCGGTGGTACTTACATATTTCAGTTTTATGATCTCTGTTTACATAAATATGATGATATTCAAGTAATGCCACAAATGCTTTTACTTATTTTGAGCAATGCATCCCTAATTGTTAAAGAAGTAAACATCTGACCCTTATTGTACTCATGATAGCCATTATGTATTATTTACTCTATCACGATAAATGTCAAATGTTTTGTTAAGCTTGTCTTAAGCAAAAGAGAAGCCAATAAAGGCTATAGTTACATAGTGGAGAGATGTGAAGGCAGGCTGGGCTTAAAATCAGTACCCAAGTTACTCAGTAGATCTGCACACAAATGCATAACCTTTCTAAGCTACTTCTCTATGCAGTGGATGTATGAATAGTACACATTATAAATGGTATTCATTCCCACCTCTGCAAAAGTTATCACTTTTGACCACTGAGATAAACTAATTTTTCACATAGCTACTCTTCTGTTCTTTTACAAGCCATGAACCTGGCATTGCATATGTTTCATATTTGTAGGCTGTCTCTAAGCTGAATTACAGTTTCTCTGAAAGCATCTCTGGATGTCATATGGCAATCTCAAATGTAGAAATCCAAAGTCTGTGAATTATATAAAGGACAAATTTGGCATACGTTTTCTGAAATTTCGAAGTCTCTGGAATAGTACAGAAGCTCTGTACTATCTTGGTTCTTACCATTGGCTCTAAGTTTGTGGTCATTCTACCACAGGGCTCTATACGTCACTGAGATAGAGATGGTGGTTTCCAACTTTTGCCAATTGTATTTTGCCCTGCAGGATAGGAGAGGAGGGATGTCTTAGGACTGAGGAGTCCTTTTGGATCTACTGTTTATATGTATATTTGTTCTTGGCAGTGCTTATAAATAGATACATATGTAGATGTCTACATCTGTTAAATATATATGAATATATGTGTATGTGTGTATCTATGTATATATGTATGTATTTATATATATACATATATATGGATGTGTGTATATATGTATATATTCCTTCCTGATTTTCTCATAAGGCATTAGTATTCAACTGATATAGAAACTTTAAACAATATTAACATGGAAAAATTCTGACTGATTTGCCTATCAATATATTTCATAAAAATTCTCTGTCCCAAAATATACTGTGGTTCAGCTAAGGCCTTAGGAATACACTTCTAAAGCTTTGACTTTGTGATTTTCAAAATACCTTAAGACAAAATACATGGCTGATGAGACTGAGTCAGAGAAAATTTCAGTTATCATAAATGAACCTCCTCTAAGGTATTATTGCTAATAGAATGCAATATAGTTTTACATGGTTACTTTCATGATTGAAGTGTCCCAAAGCAGATTCAATAACGAAATTGACAAACAATGATGGAAGGAATGGTTTCTTTTATTCTAGATGTTTGTAAATGTCAGTAACTCGTTTACCTGAAAATTGGAAGAGTCCTGAGTATAATGCTACAAAATCAGTTCAAAATTAAACGATCACATTTTCTGGAATTGAATTGCATTTTCCTTGTTTATCCAAATTAACTGCAAAAGCTGAATATTTGTTCAGGCAAGATTTATGGAAGGAAGTCATGAAATTGATGAGGTAGACATAACCCAAGGAGAGTTAGACAAGCAAGTAATTTGTGAGGAAATTATATGTCTGAATAATTTGTCTTAGAAGCAAATGAAGATAATTTGATCATCTTTGGACTATTAAATCTAAGCATCTGGGTTTTAATTTTTATTTTCCATTGATAAATTGAATCATAATAGACCATTTAATGTCAATGAATTTCTCCATAAAAACTCAGGTATGATAGCCCATAGCTTAAATAAAAAACCAAAAATATGTCAAGTATCTACATCCTTATTGTGGTAGAAAGTTAGGTATAGATTTTGGTTGCATGAAGATTAGTTTGTAATGGTCAGGTCCCAGTTTTCTCTCCTTTCCACTAATGATTGTGTGTTGTGCAAACCCCTTCTATTGAAGCAGTGCGGCGACATTGGGAAAGGATGGTCTTTTGTGTCAGGCAGACCTGAGTTAGAATCCTGTCTCTGATTTTTGTTAGCTTTTGATGGCCTTAGACAGATTTGTAACTGAGATTCAGTTTTACTGTCTGTAAAAATTGGGGTAATAATACCTATGATTGTAAAAGTAAATCCCCCACTCAAAGGAGTACACAGCATAGCAATAAGCAGGTTGATGATTTTAAGGTAGTATGGTAAGTGCTGTTAAAAAAAAAAAAACAAAAGTACTGTGGGATTCCTACTGGTTCTTGTCTATCACTCAGCTTCGTCATCGATTCCAGATAAAGGAACAGAGCCAGACTTCCTGAACTCAGACCACTCTGGGTGCTTTATTTACACTGTTTTGTTCAATCCTCACAGCAATCCTATGTGATCATTTCCATTTTATAGGTGACGAAACTGAACCTGTACAAGGTCACATGGCTAAAAAGTGGTAGATGGTATGAGCTATGCAGTACAGTAAAATTCTGGTGAATTGAAAATGGTGTTGGTGTTGTCCATACAAAAACTGTGGGCTGGGCGTGGTGGCTTATGCCTGAAATTCCAGCACTTTGGGAGGGTGAGGCTGGCTGATCACTGAGGTCAGGAGTTTGAGACCAGCCTGGCCAACATGGTGAAACCCCATCTCTACTAAAACTACAAAAATTAGCCAGGCATGTGTGCACCTGTAGTTCCAGCTACAGGAGGCTGAGGCAACAGAATCTCTTGAACCCCGGGAGGTGGAGTTGTAGTGAGCCGAGCCAAGATCATAGCACTGCACTCCAGCCTGGGTGACAGAGCAAGACTCTGTCAAAAACAAAACAAAAAAAAAAAAAAAAAAACACCTCTCTCTGGTCTAACACTTTTGTGGGGTTTTGTGTGTATAATCACTGTCTCACTGTAAAACCAGAAAGTATGCAAACAACTACGGCTTTAAATAACAAAAAGCACAGACTCCCTGGATTCTGACAGCCGTGATAAATCTTACTTTAATCATGCATTAAAAACACTTATCATGTGTTTGATAAGCAGTCATCTGCTATTGCTTGACCCAGCAATGAATTAATAAAGCAAAATATGTGATAATTCAAGGCATGTGTGTGAAATATGTTATTCCCAAGACATCCAAATGTGATTTCTGCCCCTGCCTCCCTCCCCACCTGCTGCCTACACTAGACAAGAAGGTGTTGGTTCTAAGATGCTATATAATGACACTGGCCTGCTCTTAGGACTTGAGCTTATATTTGGGAATTTTCAAAACTAAAGTCTACAAAAAAAGTGTGTTCTGAGATAAGTCTTGAAATGATCCAAGGCCAGGAGAGATGACAGTCTTGGAAATAATGGCTAGAGAGTTAATTACCTTGGTTTCAAAAGCTCCTCAGAAAATTCTTAAGTCTAGCAAAAAATTCTTGCCTGTCTGCCCAGTGACTCTACTGCACGAGCCACTCCTGAGTCTGAGAACTGAGGTGGCAGCACATCTGCCCTGGTGCTTGGCTCTTTGTAGAGATGAGCCTGGAGAGCCACAGGGTAAGGAAAGGCAGACTCAGCGATCTCCTTGCCAGCTACACAAGTCATACCACCATTTTCTTCACTGTGTTGCTAGATATGGCCTGGTCCAACATTTATTCCCCACTCTGGCTACATGAACACTCATAAAACGTTTGAAATATTGTAAGCAACAGGCCATGAACTTGTTGTCTAGAATACTAAAGGAGAAAAGAGAGTGTCCCAGTATTTATTCATTTTAAAATGATAAACCATCTGTAGGAACCAGTTCATAAATGCTCTATCTGTAGAGAACGGTTGGCTCAGAGTGGGAGTTAGAGAGATAAATTCAGCCAGATTTCATCTTCTAAAATGCTTGGAGCTTCTTGGCTAAAATGCATTCATTCAAGTGATTTGTTTATGTGCTGGAAAGAATCTTGAATCTTGTATCATAAATTAAACCAAGAATTCATGATGAAGAAGTGATGTCTAAAAATTGGGTGAGGTGATATATTCTTTTCTAAACTGCAATTTCAGAAGATCTTCAAATGCAGCCCCAAGTCCCTATATCAGTGACATTTAGTCATACAAGATATACACAGTAGTGGCTACTATGTGAAGGAGTGCCTTTATACACACACACACACACACACACGCACTCCTCTCTCTCGCTCTCTCTCGCTCTCTCGCTCTCTCACTCTCTCTCTCTCTCTCTCCAAGTAAGGATGTGAATCAAAATTTGGTAAAAGGGTATCATGGTGGCTAAGAGCAGACTCTCTAAAGATAAGTATGTTAAAGCTTCATTTTTGCATGTTGCTTTCAGGGTAAAATTAGACACATAATTTCATCTCTATAAGCCTCTGTATCCTCATACTTCAAGTCATGTAATTGTTCCTGTGAAATTACATTGATGTGAGTACTGATAATGTATGTGAGGTACCAAGCAGAGTGCTGGGCATGTAATATGCTACCCTGCCCTAGGCTTTAATATAATAGCAGTTCCATTTCAGATTTGCCTTGCAACCTATTTAGATGAAGACAAATTCTTTCTTGAAACCAGTACTCCTTTTGTAAAATGAAATTGTCTGTGTTGTTATTTTACATTTTATTGAGTTATTGTGAGAAGAGATAAGATTATAGCTATAAAGGATTTCGACTCATGTTGGCGTCTTATGAATGCTCTATAAGTATTAACTCTATTTATAAAGTTATTGGTATTATTTACATTAAAAAGGCTTCTGGTTGACTGAAGTATACTCAAACTGAACTCAGAATGAATAACAGATCTCTAAGAAATTATTTAGACTACTTATAGAGGAAACCAGTGGCATTGCTGTTTAATGAAAGAGGCATCTAAAAATACATGATTATGGTTAAACTCTCATTTTTCTTCATGTAACTTATAACCCTTACATACAACCCGGGACTTCAACATGAGGTTCACTTTTCCTGCCATCAACTTTGCACTCTGATAAGTTCTGACTTAGTCCATTTTCCCCATTCCCACAGAGTCCCATCACGCTATTTCACTGTTTTGAAAATTAATGAAAATTGATGCCTGGAAAAGTCTTGGTTTCCCTTGGCTTATTGGGAACATCCTTTGGACCATTGTTTCTAAGACCACTACACACTTGAGACATGAGAGAGGGAGTTGAGAGTCACACAGTGATTTTTGCACATATAGGCAGTCACAGGTAGCCCTTGTTCCTCAAATCAGTGACCCTGGGAAGAATCATCTGTGCTCTTAGCTCCAAAATGTTACCCAAGGTTATAAATATATACTATACATTGTCCCTTTATTATTCCAGGATGCTAGATATAGAGGCATTTTCATTTTGTGTATTGGAAACTGAGTCTAAACAGTGGTGATAATACTTTTATTTCCATTTTATGTAGAAATTTCTCAGCAGTGGTGACTATCTGATCACTTATTTAGATAATTTGCCTGCAGTTGACATGTGTCAATTTACACTACACTTGATTAACAGAAAAGAAGAAGAAGGAAAGATCATTGTGAGCCACTGAACCAGGTTTTAAAGTTACCAAAGTTATAAAATTTTATCGTGTCACTGATTGTCAGAGCAACAGGTGAGAGCATTAAAGGCTAATTTCTCAATAATCAAACCTACCCGGGAATGCTCCACCCCACAGATATATGTGGCTCATTTTCCTAGACGTCAGTGTACATTCACACACTGGCACAAGATTTAGACCACTTCAAATGAAGTCATCCTGACTGCATTTTGCTGCTGCTTGTTTTCCCATCAGTCTTGACTTCATTCTAGCAGCTATCATACTGAAAATTTCTAAATATGGAAACCTTCGCAGTAATGTCATGTAAAAGAAGGACTCTTGGAGAACCCTGATTTAACAGAAAGCTCCCTTTTTTCTCTGCAGTTTACATTAGAAATCCAAAAACATTCCAAACAAGGGGCAAAAAAAGGAAGCAGTTTAAATAGTAAAGCGATATAATCATTTAAATGATTCAGTTTTGAAACTATGATCATTCTTATTTGAGTGTTTAAAAATCATTTCCAGTCTTTTCCATGAGAACATTTTAAACATTTTGTTTCTTGAATTATCTAAGGAAAACCTATGTACTGTTTTACATTTTTCCCTAAATTTAGTCCAGTCCAAATTGTGTGTGTGTGTGTGTGTGTGTGTGTGTATATGAAAGTGACTTCTGAATTTCATATCTGTTAGTTAAAAAAATGGAGAAACCTTAATTACTCCAAATGTCTTATTTATTTGTATTAATCCTACCACTCAATTGCCATTACACGAAATCAAACACTGGTTCTTTGGCCCTCCAGGAATACTTGGATATGGTCTAGCCAGTTTATACCTGTTGATGCATACTTTTTCCCTGAAGAATGGTGTGCTTTTTAAATAAGAATTTAAAATGTGGTTTTAAATAGCCAGTACTCATTGCTGTGAGGTAATCCAAATTTTGCACCAAATTGTCATTCTAAAGCTAGTCACTTATTGAACCTATGAGAGACTGAAAATGTCAGCTGGCATAATCTAATGGCTAAACCCAAGCTTTAAAGCACATAGCCCTCTCCACAAGGAGAAAATGTGAAAGATATAATGAATTTAAGATGTTAATGTTTTTAATTGGGATCTGATATGGTCATGAAAATGAACTTTATGGCATGGATTCCAGCCCTTGACAAATTTTGATTCTTCGGTGATGAGGCAGGTCTGTGACTGCCATTAACAGACTGGTTCAGCTGTGCTTGCTGGAAACAATATTAGGAAGAAGCATAGGAGTTATCATTTGTGATTCAGACACATTAGCAATAGGAATGCCAGAGGCAGAAAATGTGCAATTTCATGCTCATTAATTTCAGAGAGGATTTACAAATTAACCTGACTAAAGATATTACTTTCCCAAAAGGCCTGCAGGCATCACTGAGCAGCCCAGCTAGCACAGACCACTTCCACAAGGTTGTCCAGATGCTCTGGGGCCACCGCAGTTCTGTTTGTCCCTGTGTGCAGATCAGAGGTCGGGTTCTGTGCTGGAGACCTTCCTGGTTGCAGGAGAACTGTGCAGATGCAAGGAAGCAAATATGTATCTGAGGAGAAAGAATTTAAGGAGACAGCGTCATGGAAGATTCTTCCCTCATGTCCCTGCCATGAGGCAGAACATAACTTTTTATTTTCATTTGACCTTTACTAGCTAGGGGATAGTAATTTAATACCATTTCCTCTCTCCACCTTAAAATGTAAATTGACTAATAGATTATTATTACAATCAGTCACTTGCTCCAGTGAATCTGACCTTAGATAGCTCTAGTTACTCCTATAATTCAGCCATTTCAGGATTTGTTGAGAGGTTTAAAATGGATCAAGGGAAGATTGAATTCACTCAAAACTATACCATTACAACAGTTTCCTTTACATTTGGGGAAATCAGTCCATGAGCAATTTGATGATTGCAGGCCTGGGGATACTCTTGGAGTTTGCTGATATGACTGGCATTCTGCCAGCTACTTTGTAGGCTGCCCGTGATGCAACCAGGTGAGACATTGGAACAGGTGTATCCTCACTACCTGTGCAATTGCTGTTGGTCATATCAATTGGAGCAGGGCTTTCCAAACATTAACGTGCATACAAATCACCTGGAGATTTTGTTAAATGCAGACTCTGATTCCATGGGTTGGGGTGGAGGCTGAGATTCTACATTTTTGACAATTCTCAGGTATGCTCGCTCCTGCTGCTCATCCGTGGTCCACATTTTGAGAAGCAAGAATTAGATAATAGAGCAGTAAGGGAGAGAAATGATCTTATAACACAGGCCTACAACAATGTGAGCTATATTGTTGCCATTCTTTTTAGCTGCAATATTTAATCCCTGAAATGGTTATCAGATTATGGTTAATTAGAAGACTTTCTGTCACTGTGAAGAAACCAAAAAACCACTGTATATTTGTTCTTAAAATGAAATTGTGCTCTGTTTGGGTGTTTTTTTTTCCCCAAAGTTCAAAAGTAAAAGAAAGCCAGGTGTGGCGGTTCATGCCTATAATCCAGCACTATGGAAGTCTGAGGTGGGAGGATCACTTGATGCCAGGAGTTTGAGACCAGTCTGGGCAACATAGCAAAACCTAGCCTCTATAAAAAATAATTTAAAAAGTCAGGCTTGGTGGCATGCACCTGCAATCCCAGCTGCTCAGAGGCTGAGGTGGGAGGAGCACTTGAGCTCCGGAGTTTGAGGCTGCAGTGAGCCATGATCATACCGCTGCATTCCAGGCAAGGTGACAGAGTGAGACCCTATCTCAAAAAAAAAAAAAAGGGGGGCAAAAGATCTGGTCCCTTTAGGAATATAGAGCACATCTGTGTCTGAATTATGAAACTATAAGGAAGCCTGTAGAGTCAAGGATAGACATTAATGCCATGCAGATGCTAAACAAATAACAAAAGGGAAGAGGGAAAGTAGATGGGGGAAATCATCTTTTCATAGGAAAGAGACTATCACAGGGCAGCACACTGCCTCTGCTTCTTGTCATCAAGCTCAGATCATTCCCCAATCTTCTGGTGTAAACTTAGCTGTATGGACCCCTCTATCAGATTAGGGAAGGAAATGAAATTGATTCATTCTCGGTAAGTTGTAAGCAGCTCTCCATGTTACAGCCTCCACATACCAAAGCTGTAGAGCCGAAGCCTGTGTAGGACTTGGCAGCCTTCTAACTCTAGGAGAGATCATGAGTGCACTTTTTGCTTGACCCTAGAAAAATAGGGTTATTTGAATCAGGAATTATGAACAATTTAATTTCTTTAAATTATGTGGGGCCCTGTGATTGTAGTTATACATCGTTCTAACAAGAAGAGAAAGATATAATTAAGCTCTGTTGTCAAAAAGCCTTAACAGTTATCCTTCAGGAAATCTTGCTTAAATTTCAAAGTGTGCCATCAAACCACCAGGGAAGCAAGTGGGACTGGAAGGCTAGTGTCTGTGGGAGAGAAGCAACCATGATATGTTCATGCTAACTGGGATAAAATGTTCACAGGACCCAATTACTGAAACGATTATGGCTCCCCACCACACAAAAGTACTGTTATTGGAAAAAACTGTTATTGGAAAGCCTAAAATGACTTGTTTCTTGATTTTTCTGATTGAAAAATTACGGATAAATTCCTATTGGTGGATCTCCCTTTCTCATCCTGTGCTTCACCTCCACCTAACCCTAAGCCCATACTCATTCTCCCCATCGGTTAATCCAGTACCATGTTCTAGTCTCAAATGTAGGGAGTAATGATTCTGCCATCACCACTCCACTGAAAGTGTCATTATCTTCTGTGTACTTTGAGTCTTAGTTTGCACATAGTAGGTACTAAATTGTGTGACATTTAATTGAATTCAAGGGACAGATTGTTTCATCCACAGTGGATTTTATTTTGTTCATTCACGGAAACCAGACTTTTATTTCAAGTTTGTAAGGACATGCATGAGCACTGTGGCATGCCCTGCCTGTCTCCTCACTACTGGGAAATGGTCATAATGTTTAACTGCACCAAATGCCTTCTTTTTTCCTAATCAAGATGTTAAGGGGGTCTGCTGCCTTAGCAGGTGCCTCAGTTGTGCATAATTAGTTGCTAAGAATTGTTTAGCATACGCTGATTAGTCTCAGCCAAAGGAAATTAAATTTTCTTTCTTCAGCAAAGCTTTGAACACAGCTAGAGATTCCTGAAACCATATTCATATCGGGTTCCTCTGCATAGCCCAGAGTGAGAAATGAGAGTCTCAGGAAATGGAGAAACAGGAACCAGCCTGGTGACACAAGGATGCTGTTTGATACCAAGCAAATGTTGGAGGATTTGAGAGCATGAGGGGACCTGAGTCCCTTCCTCACGATGTGACTCTCCCAGCTCCAGCACAGGCGGTTTGTGATGCATAGTGAAGCATTGCTCCTTAGGTGCCCGCTGGTTGCTTTCCAAGTTTATAAACACCAGCTTCATGTGATCAAAACAAATGATCTGTGTTTGCCCCTCCTGTGTTTGGCAAATGAGGAAACTGGCCAAACTGGGGGGAATGAGAGGGACAGATGGTCCCCCCTATCGTTCTTCTTCTGCTTTAAGTATATGCTTGACTAATGCTTTTGGTGCCTTTGTCACCATGTCAATTCTCCCTGTTAATGGAGGGCATTTTTCCCTAGCCTCATGAGATGTCACTCTAAAGGGACCCATGTTCTTCTTTCTTGTGACCAACAGGTAAGCCCCTGTGAAGGGCCATCATGTGTGACGGTGATTACCTAGCTGCTAAGATGTCTTTAGGAAAGGCTGGCAGTGTTGGGACCCCGAGATGCCCTTAATGATTGCTTGAAGCATTCATTTCAGTGAGCAAGTAGCTCACTAACTGAATGTCTGCTTTGCCCCTGTAGTGACTTTTAGTGAGAATCCCTGGTTAATATGATCATCCAAGTCTGGGCTGAGAGTCTGCTATGAAAATCATAATTCTTTTGTTTAAAGACATTATTTTCAAGGTTGATCAATCATTCTACAGTCTGAATGAAAATGAAAGGAAATATATGTTGATAACCGTTTTATAAAGGGTCAGATTTTTCACATTAAGTCAATACTTAATAGCTGTTGGATGATAATGTGACTTTAAAAGGAATAGGCTATCAACATAGAAAAAGAAAAGCAGAAGTAGGAGGGAATATAGCTTATAACAAATGTTTGACTTTCTTCATGTTCTTTGTTTACAACAAATGCTCTTGTTTGAAAAAGTGAATATAATTAATTCACATATTCTATCAGCAAACATTTAGTGAAAGCCTACGATGTGCTAGGTACTATTCTGATTGATTTCTTTCCTTGTCATTTGACCTTTTTTTGTTCATTTATATATCTGGATGTAACTTGAAAGCCTATTTAGTATCTCTCCAATGAAACAAAGGAAAAGTATTAACATAAATCTTATAATTCAGTGACTCTTTTAAGGCTCATCCTGGGGAACAATGAGCTATATTGACGTTGCATTTAAATTTTATCTTCAAAGAAATGAACTGAAAAGCATAAATTAGTTCGGTAGTACCATGTGTAAGTGTTGTTTGCTTTAGGCAACAAATATGTGGAGGAGGGAAGAATGGGATGTATATATACACAAAAATAATTGGCTATGTGGCTCAGGCTCATTTTCAAAGGCTTCACTGTAGCAATTAACTTACACCATACAAGGTCTCTGCTGGTACAGTGTGCCCAATCACTGACTCCTGTGACACAGCAACATGTGGACCCAATGGCCTATGAAATCTTATTGTCTATCTAAAAGGAAATGAAGAAAGAACATGGGACTAAGAATATAAGAAATTCCATCTAGACTCAATTTAGATGTGTGTCCTTCTGTTAATTTATCTTTCTGGGCCTCAGTTCTATTTACAATGAAAGAATGGTCTAGATTATCCCTTATAAGCATGAAATTCTAGGGATATATCTATAAAGCTGCATTTAGGGACACAAGAGAAGATAGAAGCCTCCGTAGTTCTCCGTGACTTTATGCTCAAGGATTAGAAATGCACTCTGGACACTCTTGTCCTTTAGTATCCTACTGTGGAGCCATCAGCCACATATTCATTCAGTGTGTTTTCTCCATTTCTATTTTCAAACAAGTTTAAATCCAGAGCTGAGTTTCAGTAAATCACGTTAAGAGAGCTGGTGTTCATTCTGTGATGGGTAGCTTTTTATAAAAGGCCATGGTGCCTCTAAGGTATTTAAAATAAAAAGACACTCTTCAGGAAAGTCTTCTAAAAGCCAAGTGTTATATTGTGCCATGCTGCTCTGCTGCTATGCCCTCCTTAGCTCTGATGATTAATGTTGCCAAGCCTCTGCCTCCCTTCCATTAGGAATTATTGCTTTCACACTGATAGGCTTTGGCATGATTGGCTTTGGCAATCAGGGTGAAAGCAATAACGTCGCTTAGACGACATTAGATAACACTGAACTTTTTCATTCTGGTCCTTTAACCAATACAAGATTTGGCTTCTAGATAATTATTTACTTTTGCCTGTGCTCAGTAAGGTCACTCTTGATACTGGGAGCAGGAGTGGAGGTTGGGGGTGGTGATGGAGAGGCTGGCCAGGTGGTCATCTATAATTCAGTTTCAACCTTTTAAGGATGTGCTCAACTAGACTATCTCAGTTCTAAATCAAGGAAGTTGTTTTCAAATATAAATGAGAAAACCATTTTACCAGGGTTAACTACTTCTGAAATGCAAACTGGGTACATTTCTAAAGAAATAGCTCCTTAAAATAGAGCATCAAGTGCAGATAACCCCAGAGTCTCCTGGGTAAATCTCTTATTGCCCTTTATAAAAATCCAACACTGGCTTCAACTCAAGACTTTAATTGGCTGGAATCTTGACAAGTAGAACACTGAGGAAAGTTTTTAGGCTTCCAAGATGCCGTACCTAAGCCTGGTTGTTGTGATTATTTCCTGGTTTAGTGCTCTATGCTCATAAATACACTGTTTCAAGGTTTTGGACAATGAAAGGAAATACATTTTTAAAGCAGTCTTATAAAGAATCCCTGGCTTTAATACATAGTACATTTGTTTTAAAAGGTGTTAAATGAAGCATATTGCCTTCTTATTAATACTGTGAGAAAAACACTCAAATATTCAAGTGACAATGGTGGGGCAAAGGGAGACTTTTATAGTGTAATGTTTACATTTTGTATTTTGTTTTGTGGGTTTTAATTATACTCAAAATGGTGTTTGCAAAGAGAAGAGTCGAAAACCTAAAATACCACTTCTAAAGCAAAAATGGTGTTGATTGAATTGGTGTCTGAAAGTTGGTAGTTTATCTTTATGGTTGGAAGAATATAAAAAATTGTGTGACAAATTAAATATAAACGTGAAACAGCATGACTTCTATTTTTTAAGTTAATTGCCACTTACAGCAGTGTTAATCTTTTCCTTTTGTAATTGCGTATAAAGACCTTGTTAGTTTTATGATGAAATCATGAATCATTTCAAACCAGAAGTTCATCCTAGAGAGGAAATGAGTTCCTCAATTTTGAAACACAAGCCATTCAGTTGGGAGAATTAATGTTCTCAGATGATAAAGCCTTGTTCTGAATAAATCCTTGTTATGTGTAATAGTCTGTCATGCACAATATGGTTTCTTTAAATTCTTTAATGATTTCCTGCTATTATAAAATGGTAACAACAACAATAATACATCTTATAGTGTGGCCAGCAGTGACATTTAGGTTATCTAGCTGGACTGAATATGCTAGATAATTATTTTACATTCTATTTACTCAAGCAGTGTACATCTTATTCTTGACATTTTTAAGGTTGTTATTCACATTTCTTTTACTTTTTATAAATGCTCCCATCCCAACTAGGAAGAATTGTCCTTTCTATTTTAGCCTTAGTATTTGCCATCCTAGATCACTACTCCTTTATTCCTAGCCAGGTAAAATCATTTTCAAAGTTAAAAAAAAAAAATCACCTTACTTAGAACTGGATGGACCCATTGTCTCCATGATCTTGTCACCTACTGTTTTAATCATTCACCTTCTTGCCTAACTCTCACAGATACATTAAGCTTTAGACCTTCTGTCTTCTCAGTTGCTCTTTTAATAATTCTGCAAGTTATTTTCATCTCTTTCTAAAAGAGCACAAACCAGCTCATTGCAATATATGTCTTCTTTTGCCAAACCATCATTCCTTCCCTATTCTCAACCTAGCTCCTCTGGTCTTCCCTCTGAACATCTCTATCCCTCTGCTTTGCACTGGCTGCCGGTTCACACTCCCAGGAGGAACCTACTAACTCTGAGTGGCTTTATTTCCCTTGCAATACTAACTCTGTCATCTGCTTATCTGAAATATTGCCTTTCTTTTTACTTTCTTTGTTCTTCTACCTGATTATTCTTAGTGCCCATTGAGCCATTTTATTTCTTCTTTGTCTTTGTTACACCTATTCACTGGTACTTACCTATCAATGAATGTAGGTGACAAATAAATAATTTGTATACTATATTTGCATACTTCTTACCATTTCATAAACATCTTCATGAGCACTATAGCTTTTGATCCTGACAACCCTAAGAAGTAGATGAGAATTTTCTCTCTCTTTTATAAGGGAAGAAACATATTCACAACATTTTCAAAGATTGATCGCACAGCTAACCCAAGTATAGGACCCAGGCCTACCAACACTTTCCACTGTACTGTACCACTTCTCTCTCGCAGAAGGATTGCAATCCATTAAAAATCTTCACTGCATTAGAAACTGGATGGAAATTAACCAAACGCTTCATTGTACCTTTGCAGATGAGAGTCCCTACACTAAATCCGCCAGCCAGACAAAGCCGCCTGATGGAGCGTTGGCTGTGAGGAGACAGAGCATCCCAGGTTAGACCAGACTGTTGGATTTTTCAGCTGTTTTACTTTTGAATCCTGTTATTTGGTGATTCTAAATAATTCCAACTTGGTAAAAATAATAATAATAAATCTTGTTATTTCACAGAGCATAGACTGAATTCTACACCACTTGTTCAAACAATATTCATAAAAGCTAGACTTTGGAAAACCTTGCCAACTTGTGAGAATTCATCTTGTAATCCATCATTGTAAAATCCTTTGCAAAATGACTTGAATTTGTATCAACTCTACTCATTTACTTACTCTCATCTCTGTTTTCAGGGGATGACTTTCACAATAGCATCCATTTCTTTACTGAGCTATAGCTGGCAGAAATAAGGAATTCACAGTTGCCGCAACAGATCATGTATGCTGAATGCAAAATCACTCTTTTCTTCTCATCTCTTTGAACCTGAATTTGCTTCCATTGGACACCTCTTGTAAAATTTGTGATTTTGTTTCCTTAGGAATGTGTGAGTCATATTATTGTAATACAATGAGTGATATCTATGTCTTTAAAACAAAACATTTTGAAGAAATATCTTTAAATGTCTTTACCCCAAAACTTCAATATTTTGAAGCTTTGATTTGTGAATGACACAAAAACATGTAAGTTCTGAAATTAAAGAGGAAAGGAAATTCAAAATGCTATTCAAACAATCTGAACTAGATAATTCATGGAAAAATTCCTTATGGAAGCAATTATACTTAGAAGGGTTAAAAGCATTAATGCATTTAAACGTTGATTTAAAATGATGTGTTGTATATTTTATACAAGCAAATTGAGTACAGCTAAACCTCACCTACAGGATTTTAGAGTACAATAGTTTTAGCAATTCAGAAGAAACAAAGTGGTGTTTCCTACATTAAATGGAATGGTTTGGCAAATGTGTCAGTGAAAGGAAGAATTTTCCACTTGAATAAAGAGCAAGAAGAATCCCATTTGTGAGTAACCCTCTTCATGATTATTCTTTATTTTTATAAAAATTTCAGGTGGTTATTTTTACTCTTATTCCAAAGGCTTAGATTCATTTTGAAAGTACAGGACTTATGAAGACACATATTATGAATATGTTTTACATCCTTGTTTTGGTGCTTCAAAGATTCTAAAGCAATTTGAATTCTGCAATTAGATGGCATCACCCAGTCAGTGCCAAGATGTCTTCTATTTTATCCTATAGAACATCATTCTTCATGCTGGTTGAATTTAGAAAAACTATTACAGTCAGCTCTGGACTGTGTTATCTGCTTTCTCCTTGACAGCATTAAAGAAATATCCCGTTTGAAGTTCAAGAATATCAGTTACCCATCCATTCTTTCTTGGTTGCTCTACATTCACCGGTACTGGGTATTCTACTGCTGGGAAGAAGCAGGAGAGTTCCCAGTGTCCTCATAACTCTATGGGATACTAAGCAAATATGCTATTATCAGTGTTTTCTTTTCATGGGTTCTCTAGTGCCACATTGTAATGACAACACGTTTGAAGACCTTCCTTTTTCTTAAAGTCATTAAGTAGTTTTTTAAGTTACACGTTAAATACACAGAATTGGTTAATCATAATCCCTAGTTTGTGGCATATATTATTCTTCATCATGAATTTTGTCTTTTCCTTCTCTTTATGTTAGATTTAAAAGTCACTGGAATCATAACTGTTGGTAAGCTTTATGAGATGTTTTCCTGGAGCTTGACCATTGATAGACCCCTTTTTGTTAATCTCTCTTAAGGTAGGGGCCGGAGGTATTAGGAGTGTTCAGAATCTTCTTAGTTATTTAGAACAGTTCAAGAAAAAAGATTGCACCAGCCAGAGGGCTAAGAAACCAAAGTGGTTAACAGCAGACTATTACTTAATAGTATTTTAAGTAGAGAATTAACAAACTTCTTGGAAACTGCCTCCTGACTGACTAATGACTCGTGGAGTTCTAATCCCTTACTGTCTTACTTAAAAGTACCCATGAACTCTTGTTCTGGCAAAAAGAAGAGAGTATTCTCAGATGTTTGGCCAAGAAGTAACTCAAACAGAGGTGAAACCCAACATCCAGAAGTCTTGAGCAATCACCTACTGTGTCCACTTTTGCCCCCACTAAGTCCATGAGAGAGAGAAAAATGCACAGAGGAAAAGGCCAAGTAAATGTATCCTCTTTATTATTTACCAGAGCTTCAACTGAAAAATCCTGAAGTGGTCTCCTGATGGACTAAGTTGTACCATACAGAGCTATAAGAGCCAGAATTCAGGAGAGTCCAATCTTTTGGCTTCCCTGGGCCACATTGGAAGAAGAATTGTCTTGGGCCACACATAAAATACACTAATGATAGCTGATGAACTAAAACAAGTAATAATAAAAATAAAAAAGAATCACAAAAAAATCTCATAATGTTTTTAAAACATTTACAAATTTGTGTTGGGTCACATTAAAAGCCATCCTGGGCTGTATTACAGCCTGTGGGCTGTGGGTTGGACAAGCTTGAGCTAGATGGACATTTACAGCCTTAGTCTACTTTTCCTGTGCTCACTCCCAATCCTGCTTCCCTCAAGATATTTTTAACACCCCGGCAGTGTGGAAAGATGCCTCTAGAGAAAAACGCACCAATGAAAAGAAGCCCTAAAGGAGAGTTTGGCTAATGTACTAGTTTCTGACCTTCTCAATGCAGAGGCCCCTCCCAAGTAAGATGCAGCTCCAGGGCCATTGACCTGCCCCAGCTGCTGGGGAGTAAGCAAACACAAGGAGGCTAAAATCTTAACAGAGCTATGGCTTTTGCCTACATCTCCCCCTAAAGCTCCACTCCCAGTGGTCCAAAGATGGTGACTGGATTTGACCATTCATATTAGCACTTTCTCTGATGAATGGGGTGGAATATAGTGGAAAAAGAGTATAAAGTAGCAGAAGGCACCTTAAGTTTCTCTAAGTTTTATGATATTTTAAGCTGTTCTTTGAAACTTGTTCTATAAATGTAGATTTGGTGCTTCCTGAAGTAAACATTTATATACATACACAGAAATAAGGTTTCTTAATACGAACTCTACTATTTCCATGACTAATACAGGGTAACTTTAAACAATTCTGTCCCAAAGAGGTAAATATGAATGTTAACAGAATCATAATTTGCTTTTATTCATGTCAAAATCTATGACTCCTGTCTAAACTCAGAATAACTACATCAGCTATTTTATAATCACAAGCCAAATATGTGCGTTTCATTAAATACCCGTTCTAACTGTAAATACTTTTATGGCCCTCCTTTCCTCTTCCTGAAAAAGAAAATGGATTAAACACTCTTAGGGGCAAAATGCACTTGCTTTGGATAAAGGGGAAATACATTATTCATGTTATTTGGGAACTTGTCATTTTAATCATATCTCATATAGCATAAAATGTAAAAATAAAAGGATTTTTTAGTCTTCCATAAGGTTTAATGAAATTTTTAATACTGATAATAGTAAAGAATGACATGAGTGTCCTATGAAACCAAACTTTAAGTTTGTATTAGAGACTTAGTATTCAATTAAAAATATTAGGGAGATGTATTTTCAATCTCATTCCTCCCCATTAGTTTTCAAAAATAAGATAAATTCCAAGGACAAGGGTATTTAGAACTAACAGATTTTACCATATATCAGTGTCTGTTAAAAACAATCTGTTGATTCTCCTTTATTTGACAGATTGCTGGCGAAATGAAGTTCAACCACTTGAAGGGTTTGTCCAAATCATTAGAGAAAATCTGTACAGACTTTGAGTTTGGCATATTTTGCAATAATTTGTGACCTTGCCCACTTAGAGATGAGGAATTTAATCATGTCTGTCTCATATTTGTGAAGGAAAGAGAGGATACTACACTTGACCTTAAAACCTAGAGTTAGTATATTACTTATTTGACTTGCCTCCTCTTTCTATATAGGACATCTTTCTTTGCTTATATCAGTCTTGACTAATTGCCCAAAGAATTCTGGACAATTGACAAATGCAGGAAGATGTCAAATATTCATATCTATTACATTTCTAAACTTTGATGCACCCAGGAAAATTGTCTTCAATCTGCACCCAGAATAATGCCATAAACGTTTGTGTGGAATTTTTTTTCCCAGCCTAAAATGTAAGAAAATATACTTATCAATTAGGTCTTAAGGGAGTAAAGTATACATCAGTCTTTCTTGCTGCTCACATTTAGGTACTTGGGAGTAGGTAGTAAAAAATGAAGCTGAGAATCTGAAATGTCCAGTAGCCCAAGATGTGTATAGTCAAGCTGATTAGAATACATCCAGGAAAAGTCAATATCTATTGAACAATCAAAGTCTGGAAGATAATCCCCATAATACCATACCCTTGACACCAGGGAGGAGCTGATAACCTTAAATTAAGAGGCCACAATAGGAATTTGAAGGTTCTGCCCTCTCTGATCCACATTTTTCCTGTCTTTGTTATTCATATCATTAGATGCTTCATTTATGTAAATTTGTATTATTACAGAAGATATATAGTGTGACTTTTACACTAGGACTTTACAGCTATACCACTGTTCAAGTGTGTACATGCCTGGTTCTGATTCATCTGGTTAGTTCTACTATTGAGCCCCTGCAAAAAAATGAGTGAGGCCGGACACAGTGGCTCACACCTATAATCCCAGAACTTTGGGAGGTCAAGGCAGCCGGATCTCTTAAGCCTGAGAGTTCCAGCCTGGGCAACATGGTGAAACACTGTCTCTACAAAAAATACAAAAATCAGCTGGGCATGGTGGCATGCACCTGTGGTCCCAGCTACTCAGGACATTGAGGTGAGAGGATTGCCTGAGCCCAGGAAATCAAGGCTGCAGTGAGTCATGATGGCACCACTGTTCTCCAGAGTGAGACCCTCTCTCAAAAAGTAAAAATTAAAAAAAAAAAAACAAAGAGTGTATCTCAGGGATGAGAAACCAAAGTCAGTTGAATCAAGCAAGTATGAAATGTCCTAAAAGTACACAGTTTCTGTCCAAAGAAACTAAGGCAGAATCTACTATTAATGAGGACATGACCAACATGGGAAAACATACCAAGGGATAAGTACCTTTGCTTCTCAGTCCGGCTGTCCCTGCATCCTCGCAAGTGTTCCAGTGGGCCAAGTGAGGACAATGAGAACTAAGGGCCAGGGTGTACTCTGCCTTAAGTGTCAGCCTTAAGAAAGAACCTAAAATTATGTGTACAAGTGTTAAAATTACTGAATATTTAAGAAAGTAGCTAAATTACATTACTTCTTTAGAGATATGTTTCTACAATTATGAAGTCAAGACTGTTAGCATTGCAAATATACCTGAGATTCTGCCCTCTCCCATGTCTTGTTTTGTTTTCCATAGTAGTTATCACTATATGAAATTAACTTACCAATTTATTATTTTTTTGTTTCTCAGTCCCTAGCTAAAATGTAAGCTACAGGAGGGCAGATCCTGTATGTCTAGTTCACCTGTTATCTCCAGTGCATGGAACAGTCCTTAGCAAATGTTAGGTATTTGATCGATACTTGTGGAATGAATGAATAAGCAAAAGTCAGCAGGTAGATTTTCTGTGTGAGGAATCTGGGACCCTAAGACTGGCATACTTTCCTACAGAAGAAGTGCAACAAGTCCTCTGTTGACCACGTGTTTTCTGTCTCATTGTATGCTGCAGCAAATACTCACATTTGGCCTTGAAGCTCCACCCAACATGACATTTCCAAGAAAATGCCTGCTGCCCAAGACTGATGAATGGAATATAGGTCAGCCAGAAGCTAGAGACTTTGAAAGGCCAGAAGTTCCCCCCAGCCTCATTTGTTTCTGTTTGACCAGAAAATGTCTGTGTGGTCCTAAAACACCCGAGGAAAAAGTTGAGCACCATTTAATAATAAAATTGAGAGGATAAGAGTGATTCATTCACACGTTCTGCTTGTAGAAAAGTGCTAAAAAATTTGAGGAAGAAAAGCTGGTCTATAAATAGAGCAATGCAGAGCCAAACATATTACTTATTATGGCAGGTACACATTAAGTATCTCCTCCAGAGAACTGATCCAGTTTGCTATGTGGCTGTGGGTACATACTGAGTGCTCCTCAAATAGCACAAGGCAAAACCAGCACCTTGGTTTGTGTGTTCAGAACCATAGCTTTCATTAGTGATTTGGAGAAACGACGGTCTATTATGTTTGAACTTCTCTCATGCCTTAGTAAACATTGGCTGAAATACAATAAAGTGGTGCATATGCAGCAAGTGATTTTGAAACAATAATTCTTCCAGCATGCAATTTAGGAGAAATTTTTTTATGGTGACTGTGCTTTGGTATTTCCTGAACCCCCTGTTTGGGAACTCCTGTGTTACAGGAGAGGTGGCACTTGGTCAATGTTGTGCTCCAGGTACATGTAGGAGTGACTCTGATGACAGCTAGCAACAGCCTCCAGTGTCAGAAAAAATTTACGGGCCGACTGAGGATATAGCCATAAGAGCTATAAGGAAAAAGTCTTTTCCCTCTGTTACTTTTGCCCTGAAAAAAAATTGATTCTCCCATTCCTGGGTTTGGTAGACCTTCGACCCTAGGGTTTTAGGTGACTTTAGAAAATTAGGCTGGGTAGAAGGTGTATGGCTTGATTGGCATTGAGGAAAGTGAAGAAACATCTTACATAGTTTACTTTTGAATAGAGTAGTTGGGCCTATTAATACTCTTTTTATTTTATTTTATTTTATTTTCTGAGACGGAGTCTTGCTCTGCCGCCCAGGCTGGAGTGCAGTGGCCGGTTCTCAGCTCACTGCAAGCTCCGCTTCCCGGGTTTACGCCATTCTCCTGCCTCAGCCTCCCAAGTAGCTGGGACTACAGGTGCCCGCCTCGTCACCCAGCTAGTTTTTTGTATTTTTTAGTAGAGACGGGGTTTCACCGTATTAGCCAGGATGGTCTCGATCTCCTGACCTCGTGATCCGCCCGTCTCGGCCTCCCAAAGTTCTGGGATTACAGGCTTGAGCCACCGCGCCCGGCCTACTCTTTTCTTATCTATTGACCTTATATGATTCAGAACAGCGTCCCAAATTTCAGTTACTCGTATGTCATCTTCATTACTTTTGTTATGTATTTGTGTTCCACCTCTACTATAATTAATATGATTTTAATTAAGTTTAAATTGGTACACTCTTTTACTTAGGTTTATCATAGGCTTTACTATCTGTAATTTTATATGCTAATCATATTTTTCTGATATAAATTTTTTCTAACTCTGAAAATGAGAAACAAACGTTTCTGTGTCATCTTAAATCATCTTGCATCCAGCAATATCTATACACACCTACTTTGGGAAACACTGACTTGGAATGAGATTCTTCTCAGAAGACATGACTTTGACAACCACAAAACTTCACTTTGTTGGTAGTCAGTAAGTAGTTGTTGATTTGTAGTGCAGAAACATCATTTGAATGACAGTGAAAGGCTTTGGGGGCTTCTGTTAACAAATGAAAAGAAACAAGAAAAGAGAAAGAGGAGGTTGAACAATATTACGCCAAAGCTTAGGGAATAACAAGAATGAAATGATCATTGGAGTAACCTAACCCAGAGCGAGAGTAAGAGAGAGACAGAGAGAGAGTGAAGGTGGGGAGAGGGGAATAATTATACAAGTACTAGTTACCATTTATTTCATGCCAGTGCCAAGTATTGGACTAGTCATTTTCATGAATATCATCTCATTTCTTCCTCAGAAACACCACCAGGGGGAAAATAAGTTTTATTCCCCTCTTACACATGAGCAAACTGAAGTTCTTTTATTTATTTATTTAATTTGTTTTTTTGTTTGTTTGTTTGTTTTGGCTGGGGGGGGACACAACCTTGCTCTGTCACCCAGGCTGGAATACAGTGGCACGATCTCAGCTCACTGCAACCTCCACCTCCCAGGTTCAAGCGATTCTCCTGCCTCAGCTTCCTGAGTAGTGGGATTACAGACGTGCGCCACCACGCCCAGCTAATTTTTGTATTTTTAGTAGAGATGGGGGTTTCATTATGTTGGCCAGGCTGGTCTTGAACTCCTGACCTCATGATCCGCCTGCCTCAGCCTGCCAACGTGCTGGGATTACAAGTGTGAGCCACTGCACCCCGCCAGCAAACTGAAGTTCTGAGAGCTGAAGTCGCTTGTCTAAAATCACAGGGCTAGAAAACAGTGAACCTTGGATAAACCCTAGTTAAATATAAATTTTGACCAGATTCCTGAGTAGTGAGGGAAGGGAGAAGGTGGTGGAGAGAATCCTCACTTAGAACAAAATGTGAAGACTGACTTCTCGAGGCCAGTTGAGCCTCTGCTCGGAAGTATCCAGAAAGTGTGAGTTGAGCAGAAGCCTCTGAATGTGGGTGATCTCTGTCCATCCAAATCACAGACTCCATCTCAGTCCTCATTGACTAGAGCCCTAAATTAGAGGGGGTTAATGAGTAATGGCTTGGGGTCATAGGGCTCATGCCATTATCTCTCTAAGTAACGGAGTACTGGGAGAAACTGAGGAGGCGAACTACCAGGGCTTCGGGTCGTGTTATTCCATGCACTTATGCCTTTCAGAGCTTTCCAGTCAAGGAAGAAAATTAAAATTGGTCAAGCAGGCTTTTAACTACTTATTCTGAAACTGGTAACATCATAACTATGCTTTATGTTTCCCCTTTAAAACCACGGAATAATGGAAAGCGGTAAGATAACACTGAGAAAATGAAACGAGTCACTGTGTTCTGTGGCATCATAGTCAGTCTTGACTCACTGACTCTGATAATATCTATATATAAATATATAAAATATATAAGAGATACATAAATTCTTTTAAAATCAAATATTCTTATACATTTCTAAAACCTATTACTGGGCTACACATTAAACAGATGTTATTAACATTTCCCCTTCAAAATGTGGGTGGAAATACTTTACAGCACCTGGCAAATCTCTTTGATCTCTTCAGTTTGATTGCACCTCTGGAATCCCCCTGCCTTCTGCATGGAATGTAAACCACTGACACATTGATTCCTTGCCCTTCACCCGTGCACATTCACTTCATTCTCCTTTTTTCCTCTGGCCCATCCTTTACTTGCTCGCTACATCCATTATAACTAAAATGATCTCTCCCTTTTTGATTCTGAGTGTTCCTCTAAACTGACCCTTATACATTCATTCAACACATAATTATCCAACAGTTACTCGTTGAGCAGTCACTGTGTGCCAGGTACTGTTCCATGTGCTAGGAATATAGATGTGAACCCAGCTTATTAGCCTCTGTCCTCCTGGAGCTGACAGGCCAGCAGGGGAAACAGGCATTCAGCAAACATTGAATGCCTGGTCTAAAGTCAGGCTATGCTATGTACAATAAAGGGAAATGAACTAGTGTAAGTAGTAGAGTGGTGGGGGCAGAAAGTTATGGGGTCCATGCTCAGACAGAAAATCTGAGGCCTCCATGGCCTCCAAAGGCCAAGGTTGGCCCCCATGAGCTGGTGACTTTGGAGTAGCCTGAAATGAGTGGAGAACCATGTAATGATCTGGAAGAAGAGGATTCTAGGCCAAAAGAAGAGCAAATGCAAAGTCCCGAAGTCAGAACAAGCTTGGCTTTTAAAGAAACTGAGAGAAAGAAACTTCTGCTAACAAGTGAAAAGAAACAAGGAAAGAGAAAGAGGTGGCTGAACAATATTACTCCAAATTAAATGGCTAAGCATGGCCAGAAAGGGGGAAGCAAGGCTGGGGGTGTAAGGGATGAGTCTGGAGAAGAGACAAGGCTGCATCCTGTAGAGCTTTTAGGCCATAGTAAGAGTTTGAATATTATTCTGAGCAGTATAGGAAGCCATTGTAGGGGTTAAGCTATTGATGTAATTTCTTTTTCGTTTATTTCATTTTCTCTGGCTGCTATATGGAAAATAGACTTTTAAGGAGGTGAAAGTGGAAACAAGACAACCAGTTAGCAGGCTGCCACGGTATTTCAGGCAAGAAATGATGGTGGCTTGGACTAGGAGGTGGAGGTGGAGGTAGTAAGAAATGGTCAAATTTTGAAGACAGTATCTAAAGAACCTACTGACAAATTGGATGTGAGATGAGAGAGGAAGAGAAGTCTGGTCTAATTCCAGGGTTTTTGCTCTTAACAGTTGGGTAAATACTGATGCCATTTACTGAAACAGAAAATAACCCAGGAAGAAATGGATCAGTGGAACAGGAGAGTGGGGAACTCAGAGAAGAGCTTAGGTGGAGATAGAAATTTTGAAGCTCTCAATTTGTCAATGGTATTTATACCCATGGGGGTGGGTGACAGGTCTTCTAGGTAGCGCAGACAGAGGAAGATTCAGCAGAAGATATGAAGAAACAAAAGCAGTGGTCATGAGATCAGGAGAATGTAGTATCCTGGAAGCCAAGTTATGAGCCATGTCACTAAAGAGGGAGAAAAAAACTAGGTCAAAGATTGATGATGAGATGAATGAGAATTGGCCATAAGATCCTATAAGAAGGGAGGTTTGGTGACCCTGACAAAAATAGATTCAGTGAAAAGGCAGGAGTAAAAGCCTGATTTGAATGGGTTGAGGTGAGAATAGGACTTGAGTAACAGGCCGAGAATGTGGACAACTCTCATCAGAGTTTCTCTATCAAAGTGAGCAGAGAAATGGGAGAGTGGCCACAGGGAGCATGTGGTCTAGGGAGGACTTTAAAATATATACATAAGAGAGGATGCTGCGTGTTCATGTGCTGATGTGACTGATCTAGTGGAATGAGAGAAAATCGTGCAGGAGGGAGAGGGGATAAAAGCAAAAGCAGTCTTTGAAGAGGCAGGGGTGCCTCCAGTGTGCACCACCAGTTCAGCAGGAGGGAAGGCAGCGTGGAAGGGCACAGAGGCAGGAAGGTGCTACAGTCCCTGCTGAGAAGATCTGTGAGTCATCTTCTGATAGCTCTATTTCCTTAGTGACATAAGAGATGAGGTCATCCACAGAGGGTATGGAGGGGAAGGAGATGTTCAAGGCTCAGAGAGAGAGAGAGGAGGTATCGTTTCAAAGACTGGGACAGTGGATTACCTAGGACACTGTCAGAGGATTACTCTGCAGTGCAGTATAGCCCTCACTAATAGACCCCTCTTCCTTCTTACAAACACTGCCTCCTCAAATTAAAAAGGGACAAATTAAACTAACCTGTCTAATGCTGATGCCCATGACATTCCCATATAGCGTATTCCATTCCTCTGGGTTCTCTCCCCTTACTTCTCCCTTCCATAATCATTTTTTATAACACCCAGAATATTTTATTTTATTTGTTTCCCCAGCTGGAGTGCAATGGCGTGACCTCAGCTCATTGCAACCTCTGCCTCCTGGGTTCAAATGATTCTCCCACCTCAGCCTCCCGAGTGGCTGGGATTACAGAGATGTGCCACCATGCCTGGCTAATTTTGTATTTTTGCAAAATGTGTTTAAAAAAGAAAAGAAAAACAGGATTTCGCCATATTGGTGAGTCTGGTCTTGAAATCCTGACTTCACTTGATCCACCTACCTCGGCTTCCCAAAATGCTGGGATTACAGGCATGAGCCACCATGCCCGACTCAGAATATTTTATATTTTTATTGAAGCTTTCAGCAGTTTCACTCATCCTGTTTCAAGTTGCTCTGCAATTGTTTTCCTGGATTGTAGACTTACATTTAATTTAAGGTTATAGTCCCTTAAATTCAAGAAAATGTGTGTTTATTTTGTTGATTGGTTGGTTGGTTTTGAAGCAGGGTCTTGCTCTGTCAGCCAGGCTGGTGTGCAGTGGCACGATCATGGCTCACTACAGTCTTGACCTCCTGGGCCCAAGTCATCCTCTCACTTCAGCACCTGAGTAGCAGATACCACAGGCACATGCCACTATGCCTAGCTAATTTTTTTAAAAATGTTTTGTAGGTACAGGGTCTTGCCATATTGCCCAGGATGGTCTTGAATTCCTGGGCTCAAGCAATCCTCCCATCTCAGCGTCCCAAAGTACTGGAATTACAGGCGTGAGCCACTGCACCCAGCTGAAAATGTATCTTTATTAAAAATTCTCCCACAAAGTTTTGCCCAGTAGGGTTCATAGCAGGGTGCAGCCCATGTTTGTCAAATTAAAGAGTCTCCTTTCATCACCTGCCTTAGGATCTCATCAATATTATAAATCAACCCTTACACAATGATGAAATAGAATGATAGAGTGGAACTCGCAGTGCTCTTACTGATCTTTCTCTAATAAACACCTAAAAAAATATGTGCATGCATCACATACACATATTTTCCCCTTTGTGTTCTACTTTCACTATTGGAAACTCCACATCTACTTTCTTCTGCTTCAACATTTTTAGACACAGGAAACTTACTATCTTACAAAGTAACCCCTGCTTTTTTACATCTCTCTTGAACATTCCTTATCCTGATGGACTGAAGTTTCTTATCGTGAACCCACTGGCTCTTCTAATCTTTCTGAACTTCCCCAAAGTCAGTCATTCAGATACTTGAATATATCTATCATCTCTTCCTTGAGTTGCTGTTGTTGTTTAAACCAGATAAAATATGTTCCTTCCTTGGTTCTGCCCTATGTGACATGTTTTCCATATCCTGCTAGTCTTTCTTTAGTTTGTCAATGGTCTTTAGCATGGAGCAGTCAAAACTAGACACTTCACCATGCTGTTGGTCTGAAAAGAACAGAGTTCAAGAAGACCATTAGCTCCCCTGATCTGGATGTAAGTCTCAATGCAGATTATTATTGTATTTTTAAATGAAATAATGATGTTTGTTTACATTGAACTTGCCATCAACTAAAACGTATAGGTGTTATTCTTATGAATTGCCCTTAAGAGCTAGGTTTCCTCCCTTGAGGGGTAGGACTCTGTGTAATTCTGTGCAACTCTGTACCCTTCATTCAGTTGTCTGCACATTTATTTCTCTTCTATTCAGCCAGTAATGTTTGAGAAAAGGAGAGGAGGAAGAGTACTTACTAGTGAGCATCTGTTATGTACCAAAAGTCATGTTGGTCTTATTTATTTAAAAAACAGAGGTGTTATCCCTCTTTTGTGGATGAAGAAGTTAAGGCTCACAGAGGCTAAGGTAACTTGTCCAGGTCTACCCAACAATGGGGCCGATATTTGAGTTTAGAATCCCATTAATTCAAAGGCTGTCTTCTTTCAGTTATGTACACAGCTCTCGAGTGAGTCAGCCTCTTTTTCCAACTTGGTGAAATAGTCTCTATTCCTGATCATCACATATATCTACTACTCTTCTTAGCAATGAATTAGCTACAAATTTGATAAGTATCAAATAGTGTTAAGAATTTTGAACATAGCAATGCCAGGGACAGAGCTCTGCAGCATCCCTGGCAGAGATCTTGCCTTTTACCCACGCATGCTGATTTACGGGCTTTGGGTATCATTTTCACTCAGTTCATGATAGTCCATCCATCTGCAGGTTATTCTGAGAGATCTTTCTAAAAGTCCCACTGAAATACTAAAATATCATACCTAGTATATATTATCTTTCTATATGGTGGTGGTTTACCTTCCTTATTCTTCAGTGGTATAATAATCCTTTCTAAAATGTTACCAGGACATATCTCAGAGGTCTAAGATTTCTAGCATCCTTCAATATAGAAATTGAGGTGCTTGCTCATTCCAGCCTTTCAACATATCTTTGATTTTTTATCTGCATTTCACAGTCACATTTATACATTATTTTATTTATCTGGCCTAACTTTATCTGACTCTAGAAACTTGAATATATTCTAAGCATCTAGGGCATTCTTTTAATATCATTTTGCCTACCTTTGGCATACATTTTCTTTTAACCTTAAAGTCAATCCTTTTTACTTTAAGATTTTTCTCCTTTGAAGCCACTGGAGATACTACGTTGGAATTGAGTAGCTCAGTATTTCAGCTAAATGCTAAAAGTAACTTTATACCAACTTCTACAAGCAGAGACTTCTTGCCTATGTGCTTTTTGTTTGGGACTACAGAACTTGGAAAAATTTTCTAGTTGTCCTGAATACCTTTTAGCTACCATTCTTGCAGGATAACGTTGCCTATAAGCTAATAAAGCCTATCCAGGATCTTTTCTTTCTAGGAGGCTAAATGAAGGTGGTTGTCATTATGGTGGCAAGAGCTCTTCTTCTCCTCTTCAGACACAAGGAATGAAGGAAAGAAAGAGTTTATAATAAATAAAGTGGCAAATCTTTAAAATGCTGATTATTTCAAGTGTTATCTAGGATACCAAAAAATAAACACTTCTAATTGTTCATAGGAATATAAACTTTTTGGAAGACACAGTGGTATCATCAATAAAAATGTTTAAAAATGTATGTTTTTCCAAACATTTCTGGGAATATATCTTATAATAATACTCACACCTGTGCATGACGATGTAACTGTACTTGCTACTCATAAAATGTGGTGATTTTTAGAATCATCCCAATCTGATAAAGGAGTGCTTCAAAAAAATATATAAGTAGACTTGACAACCACTGTTATCATCAGTCACTGCCTCTGAGGGAGAATGTCAGTTAGTTTGGAAGAGGGTGGCACCAGGAATAGGAAGGGACCTCTCCCAACTCTGATTCACTGTTGAAAAGTGGGAATGGAGGCCGGGCACAGTGGCTAATGCCTGTAATCCCAACACTTTCAGAGGCTAAGGCGGGCAGATCACCTGAGGTCAGAAGTTCGGGATGATTCTGGCCAACATGGTGAAATCCCATCTCTACTAAAAATAGAAAAAAAATAAAATAGCTGGGCATGGTGGCTCGTGCCTCTAATCCCAGCTATTCGGGAGGATAAGGCACAAGAATCGCTTGAATCCAGAAGGCAGAGATTGCTGTGAGCCAAAATCACACCACTGCACTCCAGCCTGGGTGGCGACAGAGCGAGACTCCATCTAAAAAAAATTTAAAAAGGAAAGAAAAAAAAGGAAAAGAAAAGTGGGAACAGAGAGTTCCTTCAGTCAGCTGCAAGAGGACAAGTAGAGTGGAGTTGACCATGAAAGTGGGCAGGACTGGGCATAAAATATAACAGCAAGTCAGTCTGTACAGAGATGCATGTTGAAGTATGTTAATAAAATATTGTAAGCAACTGAAAATATCTATCAATAGAGGAATGGTCAAACAAATTAGGATGTCATTATTCTAGGAAGGTTTATAAGACTGTTAAAAGTATGAGGTAGACCTATAGGCCATGTCATGAAAAGATCTCCAAGACATACTGGTATGTTGGGAAACAGCAAGTCATTTCGTGTTGTTCAATCCAATTTAAGTGAAATGTTAGTGTTTTAAAAGAGAGAGCGAAAAGTTGGCACAAATTTTAACAGTAGCTTCCTCTGAGATGGGAGGAGTAGAAGGAGAGTGCAGAGGAGTGCCCTCAGGCTTTGCCCAAATCCTTCTGTCTCATTGGAATCTTATACTAAAACACATTTGTTTATTACCTGGATAATTTTTTTAAACTGCTACAATGACAGGAAAGAATATTGGTGAATTGAAGCTGCCTATCAGAACCATATCTCGGGTGGGTGGAGGGCATCCCTGACCTTGCCCTGCTGATGAGGAAGAAGATGAGGCATCTCTGCCAGCTGAAAGCACGCAGAGCCAACAACCATATAAATATTTCTGCATGTGTCAAGAAGACCATTTGCAAAAGAGAACACCAAAAACAACTCACTATTTATGTGAGTAAGAGAAAATAGAGGATTTGGGGGGGAAAAATGATCAATAGTTTGAAATATTTCAACTCATATGGAAAAGAGATTATCATGTCTTTCATGATCTTAGAAGCAGAACTAGAACTCATAGGCCAGAGGGCACCAACCAGCATGACACCCTCTCAGCAGTCACCATCTAAACACAGATGCATCTTGTCTGGCTGGTGAATACTGGGAGGCAGCACTTGTTGCTCTTCACCCTGTTTCACATCCGTAGCCTGTACATGTGTGTCCTGCACAGCTTGCTTCTTTCAGTTTCTGTGACTAGCACCTGTGTTTGGATGTTTGACTCATACTATGAGGGCAAGCTATAGGGAATCAGATTTGGGAGCAGCTTAAGGTAGAACTTTCTAAGCACAGAAAGGCAGCACACCTGCCTGGTTAGGAACGCAGGCTCTGGAGCTAGCCTGCCTCATTTGAATGCTGGCCCTGCCACCTACTACTGTGTGGAATTAAGCTGGTTGCTTCAGTTTCATGCCTCAGTTTTCCCATTGTGTGAAATGAGAGTGTAATGAGGATTATATGAGTTAATACACATAAAGCATTAACATTAGTTATTTATCACCATGTAACAATATTACTACAAATTTAGCAGCTTAAAACAATACACGTTTATTATCCGATGGTTTCTGTGGGTCAGGATTCTAGGCACGGCTTATCTGGTCCTTTTTAGGGTCTCACAAAGCTACAATCAAGGTGTCAAATAGAATAGCAGTCTCGACTGAGTCTTGACTCAGGGAGGATCTACTCCCAGGCTCGCCCAGGTTGTTGGCAGAATTCAGTTCAGGGCTTTGGTTTCTTGCTGGCTGTCAGCCCCAGAGGCTGCCTTCAGCCCCAGCCTCAGAGCCCACAAGGGAGACAAGACTGTAAGCATGATGGGTGCTACTGTCTTATGTGCATATTCAGCATATATGTAACAACATGCATCCGGAAGCTTCGCCATATCTGCTGCTTAGAGGTAAGCCACAGGTCATGCCCACACTCAAGGGAAGAAGACATCTAAAGGTGGTGAACATCAGGAGTTAGGGATCATAGAGAACTGCCATAGACACCATCCTCCATGCATACCAAGTCAAGCCTACTACATATAAAGTTCTTAATAAATGTGAGGTATTATCCGTGGAAGCTGTCTGAAGAAGGCATAGGTGACTTTCTGAGAGGATTAGTTTCTCACACTGGGGGTATCCAGACCGTTACTGGGTGGATACTGTAGACATCTAGCAAAGAAAACCAAATGGAAATAGGTGTTGAGCCAGATAGCTCCTGAAGGTCACCTGAGATTATTCTGTCACCAGACAAGGTGAACCAACTGCCCCCTCCTCCTTCAGCACTGTCCTGAGTTCATTACTACTTTCTTTTTGCATACTGTCTTTTTTCACTTTTGTCTGATTTCACCTGTGTAAAAATGGAAACTAGAACATCCCATATGATTTTCTCTGAGAATTCTTGAGAGTTGCCCTGTTCCCTCATAGAGTAGTCATGCTTGGGGGTGGGGTGGGAGGAAGGAAATACACTTTACCTTTACTACAATCTACAGGTTTGTTTCTTCCTAAGGAAAAGGAACCCAGGCCCTGTTTACTTTTACAGTGTCTCTCAAAATTCTAACCAGATAGGTGTGCCTAGACTGTACTCAATAAATACCATCTAACATCTCCTGGAAAAGGGAGAGATAATGAATTGGACTGCTAGGCTCTTTCTAGATCTTGCTGCTGATATATGAGGGTTTTTACCTGTTTGATTCACTCCCCAGTTCATGTGCCTCCGCTGTTTCTGTGGAAGGCCTGGTAAATATAAACTCTCTGTTGAGTACCCCAGCCCTGGAAGAGGACTGATAAGGCAGTTCCATGGGAGGCAGCACAGAATCCAGAAGTGTGGGGGTTTTTATGCCTGAAAAGTTGATTTAAAACATATGTATCCTTACATATTGATTTCATAAGTGCATACGCCAGCCCTACTTCTGCATTCAGCCTCTGAAACATGTGACTGAAGAACCATATGTGCCTGATATGCAAACACCCAAAGACACCCTCTGCCGTGCCCATACCTAACTCCGAGCCCTGTTGTGCTGGGGAAAGTAAATGGAAATGACTGAGGACAGTCATGTTAGTAACTAAACATTAGAAATACAATAACCATGCAGCATCTCTGTTATTTCTTTAATTCAGGCAATTTCCCAGTAGAGTATTAAGGTGTTAATTGCTTCTGCACTTTTCTATTTGACAGATATGTCCTTTTTCACCTAGGTAAGGGAAGCAATTACTGTAATGCTCTCATGGGCTTTGTGAGATATTCTTTAATGACTTTTAAAGGCATCAGTAGGGCATTGTGCTTTTAAAGGGAAACTGTCCTCTTTTCTGTTTGTGCTTGATAACAAGAGTGGGTATTATATTCAGACTACATGATGAATCTGTGAAAGGAAAATATGCAATGAAAAAAATAAAGGAGTAGTAATACATTTTCAGGAAATATGTATCCAGATTTCAGATATGAGAAAAATATGTTCTTATATGTGCATGTATCACTGAGCTTAACAAAGATTAAACACAACAAAAAAGATACTCAGCAGGCATATTTCTCTGGAATTTTAATACAAAGTTGTTATTCTCTGGAACTGGTGTGGCCTCCCAAGTGAGGGTTTGGCAGGTCGTTTACTCAATACAAATCAGTAAATATTCTTTTACACATTGTGTGAAAGTGACTTTCACAGGCTACTTGAGCTACAATTGATTTTGCAGTTTCATGTTTACATTCAAAATAAAAGAAAAATAGTCTTAGAACTTTTAATTAGAATTCAGAACTCTTTTTTGATAAAAGTCACTTTGGCAACCTGGTCAAGCCAACACAACCCATGTTAACCAAAGTGATAGTGCAGAAAGAAGACTGAATGTGGAGTGAGAACTGAAGTTAGAGTTTTAAGTCCTCGCAAAAGGATTTGCCTGATACCTGTCCTTAGGCAAGTTGTCTAACCTTGAAAAGCTTCAGATTTTTCATTTGTAGGATCCTGGGTTTCTGTGAGAATCAAATGTATGTGACTCTTCTGGCCAACTTAAGTGCTCTCTGGATATACAATTGTATGATCAAAGGAAGACCTAGGTTTTGTGCTGCCTCAAGTTTATACAATTTGAGGGGAGGGGGCTCTTTAAGAAAAAAAATACAAAAATATAATTTTTCGAATTTGACAAAACCATATGATGCTGTGAATACATTGCTAGGATGCCTCCCAAGACTTTGGAAGAAGCCTGTGCCAGTTAAGGTCCCAGAAATTAAAGACTCAGTCACTTAGCCTGTGCAGCATTATTACAGACGTACAGAATGCTAAAGCTGTAAATGGCCATACCTCTCACCTGACAGGGGTTCACACTTGTTTTTTTAGCAGTAGAAACCTCTTTTCAAAATCTTATGTGGAGGAATAAGAGGGAAAAACTGACTAGTGTAGCTGAAGATGGGACCTAGGACTTAGAGATATGCCCGTTTGGTCTCTATCTTCCCTGGAAGAATTTTAGTTGAGGCCCGGTGTGGTGGCTCATGCCTCTAATCCTAGCACTTTCAGAGGCTGAGTCAGGAGGATCACTTGAGGCCAGGAGTTTGAGACTGACCTGAGCAAATAACAAGACTCTATCTGTACAAAAAATTTAAAAATTAGCCAGGCGTGGTGGCATGCACCGGTAATCCCAGCTACTCAGGAGGCTGAGGCTGGAGGATCACTTGAGCCCAGGAATTCAAGGTTGCAGTGAGCTAGATCATACCAGTGCACTCCAGGCTGGGTGACAGAGTAAGACCCTGTCTCTAATACATACATACATACATACATACATACATTGCCTACAAACTACCCCCCAACATACACATTTTAACAACCGTGAAACTGGGATGCATTTTATAGTTGCTCTTAGACATGTGATAATCATGATATTATTATTATTGCCTGTGCATGCACTTAACTTGGTTACAGTTCCTGGTGATATCATTGGATAAATATAACTCCTTGAAGTTTCAGGAAATAAACCTGAAAACAAATAAAACCTGAAATAAACCTGAGGAAGGAATATATACTGTTGTCTAAAATGTTCTGTTGACACTTTTCCATAAGTTCAAGAAGCAAAAGTATCAAAACTTGCCAAATGAGGATCCAATCAAGTGGGGAAGGAAAAGGGGTGCTCAGAAGCAGTCCCCAGCCCCCTCTCCTGGAGGCACAGAGTGTTAGGGTCTTGCAAATGACTTTCTTGGCCGACACTTGTGGGGTGAGTATAACCTGAGGGTCTGGGAGAGGGCCAACCTCCACCCCTCAGTACCACAGTCCCTGGTGCCTGTCCAAGGCCAGGCTATGGGCTCAGATGTCACGCTTTCCTTGCCTCCTTCCTGTCACCTCCAGAGATTTGGATTCAGGATTTGCTCCTGGTGTCCAAAACTTTGACAGGAAGCTTTCTTTTCTTTTTTTCAGATGGAGTCTCACTTTGTTACCCAGGCTGGAGTGCAGTGGTGCAATCTCAGCTCACTGCAAACTCTATCCCCTGGGTTCAAGCAATTCTCCTGCCTCAGCCTCCCCAGTAGCTGGGATTACAGGTGCCTGCCACCACATCCAGCTAATTTTTGTATTTTTAGTAGAGACCGTCTTGGCCAGGCTGGTCTTGAACTCCTGACCTCGTGATCCAACCACCTCAGCCTCCCAAAGTGCTGGGATTACAGGCATGAACCACCGCGCCAGAGGCTGATGCTTACCTACAAATCTTGATAGAACAATTAAAGTTTTTTGATCACAATCTTCAAAACTGCAAAGATAATAAATAGAGAAAGAAAATTGAAACTCTTAAAGAGAAGCAAATAGCATGGTAGAATCAATTAAACACTGCACTGTGTTGATGCAGATTGCTAAAGACCAGAATAATGCTGAGAAGCACACAGATAGAATTATAAGTACTATTAATCTTGTAGATGCAATGTATCAACCTAGTCCCTTGGAACCCGTGATCAGCACAATGCCTTCCCAGACTGTCTCACCTCCGGAACCTACTCAACTGCATAAGACAGAGCAGACTTCATCTTCCTGACCAGTTGGACCTGTACTAGTTACCTTGGGACACCATTAGACTCCAACACCAAATAGTAGAGGCAGTGACCGTTCACCACCTAGTAGCAGTCTTAACTTCTCCAAGCCATGCCAATGGCTTCTCTAAATACAGTCCCAGAGTTCTCTTATTCCAGCAGTGAAGATGAATTCTACAATGCTGATGAATGTCATCAACATGGCTCATCCCCAAAGCACTTAATAGATTCTTCTGAATCTGCCTCAATCTTGACACATGACAGTGCGGAAAACAGACTAAAGTGCCCAGATAGCACAGAATCATTTAATTCTTTCACATCCAATGGAACAAGTGATGCTGACTCATTTGATTCACCTGATGAGAGAGCTGACGAGGAGAAGGAAAGGTCCATGGAGGAACATAAGAGCGTTGTCACGTACCTCTAGTCACAGGTTAGGGTTAGTATAGATCTTACTAAAGCAGTTCTTCCAACATTTTTTGCTTGAAAGAGGATCTCTTTTAGAAGCATATGTAGACGTTTTTTGTATATCCAACCTTTTTGCGAACATTGGTGACCAGGGATTGAATGGTTCAGAATATGAAATGGTGCCTCTCAGCCATTCATGCAAGAAGGAAAGAATCGATTACCAAAAAGCCATTTTAGCAAGATCTTTCAGTGTCACTGGACATTACCAAATGATACCAAAGAAAACAAAGGGCTAGTTTTAGAAGGACTAGTTCCCTGGGTTTCCAAAAACAATGTAAAATTTGTGGCTGAACAGATTTCCCATCATCTACCTACTTCAGCCTTTTATGCTGAGTGTTTATCAAAAAGATTCAATTCATTTCTGATATCTGGACCTAATCAAAATTCCTTAGGATGTCAATTGGGATAAACAACATAGGGTGGGGCCACAAGCCCTGTGTCTTGTGTTTAAATTATGAGAAACATTACATCCTCACATTCCCCAGTGTTTAAGGATGGTCTATCCTCACAGTGCTCCGAATGGAACCAGGAGGAGAAGCAATATTAATTATTCCAAAACTGGTGATAATGCAAATATCATCTTCCACACTGAACCTTTCTCTGGGGAAAGGAAGCACAGAATTACCACTGTGATTTTTTTTTCTCCAAATGATGAGAAGCCTTTTACTCAATTGAAGGGGAATGGAATGGTGTAATGTATGCAAAACATGCAACAGGGGAAAATGCAGTCTTTTTAGATACCAAGAAGATGTCTATAATCAAGAAGATAAGAAGTTGAAAGATCAGAAAAAATATGAATCCCACTGCCTTTAGAAGGATGTCACTTTCAACTTAAGAATCAGAGACATTCAGTTGCCATGTAGTTGTGCAGTTTTGAGTGAGTTTCTTAATCCTGGGTTCTAATTTGATTGGACTGTGGTCTGAGAGACAGTTTGTTATAATTTCTGTTCTTTTACATTTGCTGAAGAGTGCTTTACTTTCAACTATGTGGTCAATTTTGGATGACTACGGGGTAAATAATGAAGACAGAAATAAAGATGTTCTTTGAAATCAGTGAGAACAAAGATACAACATACCAGAATCTCTGGGACACATTTAAAGCAGTGTGTAGAGGGAAATTTATCGCATTAAATGCCCACAAGAGAAAGCAGGAAATATCTAAAATTGACACCCTAACATCACAATTAAAAGAACTAGAGAAGCAAGAGCAAACACATTCAAAAGCTAGCTAATGGCAAGAAATAACTAAGATGAGAGCAGAAATGAAGGAGATAGAGACACAAAAAAACCGTTTAAAAAATCAATGAATCCAGGAGCTGCTTTTAATTGATAGATGGCTAGCAAGACTAATAAAGAAAAGAAAGAATAATCAAATAGATGCAATAAAAATGATAAAGGGGATATCACCACCGATCCCACAGAAATACAAACTACCATCAGAGAATACTATAAACATCTCTACACAAATAAACTAGAAAATCTAGAAGAAATGGATAAATTCCTGGACACATACACCCTCCCAAGACTAAACTAGGAGGAAGTTGAATCCCTGAATAGACCAATAACAGGCTCTGAAACTGAGGCAATAATTAATAGCCTACCAACCAAAGAAAGTCAAGGACCAGGTGGACTCGCAACCGAATTCTACCAGAGGTACAAAAGGGAGCTGGTGCCATTCCTTCTGAAACTATTCCAATCAATAGAAAAAGAGGAAATCCTCCCTAACTCATTTTATGAGATCAGCATCATCCTGATACCAAAGCCTGGCAGAGACACAACAAACAAAGAGAATTTTAGACCAATATCCCTGATGAACATCGATGCAAAGATCCTCAATAAAATACTGGCAAACCGAATCCAGCAGCACATCAAAAAGCTTATCCACCATGATCAAGTTTGTTTCATCCCTGGGATGCAAGGCTGGTTCAACATATGCAAATCAATAAACATATTCCATCATTTAAACAGAACTAAAGACAAAAACACATGATTCTCTCAATAGATGCAGAAAGGGCCTTTGACCAATTCAACAGCCCTTCATGCTAAAAACTCTCAAGAAACTAGATATTGACGGGACGTATCTCAAAATAATAAGAGCTATTTATGACAAATCCACGGCCAATATCATACTGAATGGGCAAAAACTGGAAGCATTCCCTTTGAAAACTGGCACAAGA
>NW_012121821.1:2914026-2995273 GCF_000951035.1 Colobus angolensis palliatus | reverse complement strand
AACCTAGGCAATACCATTCAGGACATAGGCATGGGCAAGGACTTCATGACTAAAACACCAAAAGCAATGGCAACAAAAGCCAAAATAGACAAACAGGATCTAATTAAACTAAAAAGCTTCTGCACAGCAAAAGAAACTACCATCAGAGTGAACAGGCAACCTACAGAATGGGAGAAAGTTTTTGCAATCTACCCATCTGACAAAGGGCGAATATCCAGAATCTACAAAGAACTTAAACAAATTTACAAGAAAAAATCAAACAATCCCATCAAAAAGTGGGCGAAGGATCTGAACAGACACTTCTCAAAAGAAGACATTTATGCAGCCAGCAGACACATGAAAAAATGCTCATCATCACTGGTCATCAGAGAAATGCAAATCAAAACCACAATGAGATACCATCTCACACCAGTTAGAATGGCGATCATTAAAAAGTCAGGAAATAACAGGTGCTGGAGAGGATGTGGAGAAATAGGAACACTTTTACACTGTTGGTGGGACTGTAAACTACTTTAACCATTGTGGAAGACAGTGTGGTGATTCCTCAAGGATGTAGAACTAGAAATTCCATTTGACCCAGCGATCCCATTACTGGGTATGTACTCAAAGGGTTATAAATCATGCTGCTATAAAGACACATGCACATGTATGTTTATTGTGACATTATTTACAATAGCAAAGACTTGGAACCAACCCAAATATCCATCAATAATAGACTGGATTAAGAAAATGTGGCACATATACACCATGGAATACTATGCAACCATAAAAAAGGATGAGTACATGTCCTTTGTAGGGACATGGATGAAGCTGGAAACCATCATTCTGAGTAAACTATCGCAAGGACTGAAAACCAAACACTGCATGTTCTCACTCATAGGTGGGAATTGAAGAATAAGTACACTTGGACACAGGGTGGGGAACATCACATACCAGGGCCTGTTGTGGTGTGGACGGGGGAGGAATAGCATTAGGAGAAATACCTAATGTAAATGATGAGTTAATGGGTGCAGCACACAAACATGGCACATGTATACATATGTAACAAACCTGCACGTTGTGCACATGTACCCTAGAACCTAAAGTATTAAAAAAAAAAAAATCAGAGACATTGATGCGGCAACTGAAGCAAAACACAAACTTGGAAAAGACAAAGAGAAGAAACCCAAGAAAGGAAGGAGAAGGAAATTCAACTGGAGACAAGCTTATTTCATGAAGATGGAAGATGTTGGGTTTATGATGAACCGTTACTGAATTATCTTGGTGCTGCCAAGCATTGGGCTAGGAAATGTGAAGTTTACAACTGACAGCCAGGGCAGTAAGCATAATTAAGCAACATTCTCCCCTTGGGAGAACCTGTTCATTCCCTTCTTATTGCAATGGTTCCTATCTCAGGGATATGAGACTTTTTTTTTTACAATTAAAAATCAATTGTATTTAATTCTATACAATGAATAATTGGAAATTTAAAAAGCAGTACCATTTGCAATAACATAAAAAAATCAAATAAATAGAAATTCCTAAACCAATGCTTGGCAGCACCAAGATAATTCAGTAATGGTTCATCATAAATGCAACATCTTCCATCTTCATGAAATAAACTTGTCTCCCATTGGATTTCCTTCTCCTTGCTTTCTTCAGTTTCTTCTCTTTTTCAAGTTTGTGTTTTGCCTCAGTTGCAGCATCAATGTCTCTCTTTGCCATAAATCTAGCAAAATATTTACAAGATCTACACAGGATATGGGACTTTCTGACACAGGTGAACAATTACAGTGGGAAAAGCTTCCCTTTTTTCCTCTGTGGCAGTTTTGGCCATAAGTCCTCAGAAAAACTTCAGGTTTTGAAAACAAGATGTTTGCTCCTTTTCCAAACCCTACATATTGAAAAGCATTTCTAAATCCAAGCCTCAAACTCCACACTCTAATACTGATGTTAAGGAACACAATTTCTGTTTTCTAGTTCTTATGATGTTGGATTATGTGTGTGTGTGTGTGTATACAGTTCATATGTTGGATTATATGTGTGTATATATATACACAAACACATACACACAGTATATGCAGTTGACCCTTGAACAACATAGGTTTGAACTGCACAGGTCTACGTAAACACAGATTTTCTACCACCTCTACCACCCCTGAGATAGCAAGTCCAACCCCCTTTCTCCTCCTCAGCCTACCTAACATGAGAAAGACAAGGATGAAGACCTTTATGATGATCCTCTTCCACTTAATAAATAGTAAATATGTTTTCTTCCTCATGATCTTGTTAAAAATCTCTTTATTATAAGAATATAGTATATTATACATATAACATACACGATATGTGTTTATGTTGTCAGTAAAGCTTCCAGTCAACAGTAGGCTATTAATAGTTAAGTTTTGGGGTAGTGAAAAGTTACATGTGGATTTTTCAACTGTACGGCAGGGGGTGGGGAGTGATGGTGCATCTAATGTTGTATTATACGTACATATATATACAATCATGCAACAAAGATACTTAATGCCAGATTTTTCATAAAAACTCCTTCTACTGTAAATATGGGTTCCTCAGAGTTATTTTGAGAAATGAGCACAGTGTCTTAAAATCGTTTTGGGAAATATTATGGTCTCACCTGCAATAACTTTTCTTTTGGAATTGAACTATTATTAAGTTGTATCTAACCCTAGATTATAGTTTAATTATACTCAATATTCAGGCTTCATAAAGTAATTTTTCAAAAAAATTGAAACTTGCCAAATGAGCCTCAGCAGCTTGAAAGAAAATCCAAGGGACGGTAACAGAGCACTGTAAAAAATGCAGCATCACAGTGCTCTTGGTGGCCCAAAGGACTAGTGATGAGGACAATATCATATAGAAAATACGGATATCAGTGACACTGGTTCAGAGGGTGAATGTGGAAAAGTTGTAGGAGTACCTTGACTGATTTATTTCACTGACATTTTTCTTTTCATGCATGCCCTTTGCATTATTTAATAAGTATAATACTTAAACAATCTTAGTGATAAGCAGCATTATGTTGTAGTTTGATTGACAGCATTTTGTTTTGCAGTTTTGTTTTGTTTTGTTTTGTTTTGTTTTGTTTTGTTTGAGACAGGGTCTTGCTCTGACCCAGGCTGGAATGCTGTAGTGCAATCATGGCTCACTGCAGCCTCAACCTCCCAGGCTCAAGCAATCCTCTCACCTCAACCCCCCACCCATCTCCCACCAGGTAACTGGGACTGCAGGAGCACACCACCATGCCTGGGTAATTTTTAAATTTTTTTGTAGAGACAGAGTTTCGCCAAGTTGCCCAGAGCAGCCTCAAACTCCTGAGCTCAAGCAATCCTCCCACCTCAGCCTCCCAAAGTACTAGGATTACAGGCGTGAGCCACACACCCAGCCATATTCTTTCTTAGCAGCAAATAAAGTAACAGCATGTCTTACAATTGCTGGCACCTTAAAATCAATATAAGCCAAATACTCTGTTCTCTCATTTTACAGTTCAGAGATTAGGTCACACAAGGATTTAGTGACTTGCCAGAGGCGAGGCGAATAGGGCTGGTTTGTTAGGGCATAATGAACCATTTGCAAATATTTTTCAAGTGACTGTCCCAACTTAGCCCCAGATTAACCCTTTATTTTTCTAAATAATCATAACTAACCATATTGTTATAATTTTCTATTTCTTTAAGTCAGTATTTTTTTTTTTAGTTTTTAATTTTTGTGGATATATAGTAGGTATATATATTTATGGGGTATATGAGATGTTTTGATACAGCCATGCAATGCATAATAATCACATCATGGTAAATGGGGTATCCATCACCTCAAGCACTTATCCTTTGTGCTACAAACAATCCAATTATACTCTTTTAGTTATTTTAAGATGTACAATTAAATTATTATTGACTGTAGTCACTTGCTGTGTTATCAAATACCGCATCTTATTCATTCTTTCTAATGTTTTTGTACCCATTAGCCATCCCTACTTTCCTTCCACTCCCCCGCTACCTTCCGAACTTCTGGTAACCATTATTCTACTCTCTAGCTCCATGAGTTCAATTGTTTTAATTTTTAGCTCCCACAGTCAAGTGACAACATGTGTTTGTCTTTCTGTGCCTGACTTATTTCACTTAACATAATGACCTTCATTTCCATCCATGTTGTTGCAAAAGACAGGATCTCATTCTTTTTTATGGCTGAATAGTACTCCATTGTGTATATGTACCACATTTTCTTTATCCATTCATCTGTTGATGAACACAGGTTGCTTACAAATCCTGGTTGTTGTACATAGTGCTGCAATAAATATGGGAGTGCAGATATTTTTTGATATATCAATTTCCTTTCTTTAGGGCATATACCTAGCAGTATATGGGAATATGCTGCTAGGGATTGCTGGATCATATGGTAGCTCTATTTTTAGTTTTGTGAGGAACCACCAAACTGCTCTGCATTGTGATTGTATCCCACCAACAGTGTACAAGACTTCCCTTTTCTCCATGTCCTCACCAGTATTTGTTATTCCCTTTCTTTTAACTGGGGTGGGATGTTGTTATATTTCATTGTAGTTTTGATTTGGATTTCTCTGCTGATCAGTGATGTTGAGCACCATTTCATATACCTGTTTGCCATTTGCCTGTCTTTTTTTGAGAAATGTCTATTCAACTATTTTGCCCATTTTTAAATTGAATTATCATATTAAAATTTTTACTATAGAGTTGTTTGAGCTCCTTATATATTCTGCTTACTAATCCCTTGTCAGATGTATAGTTTACAAATATTTTCTCCCATTCTGTGGGTTGTCTCTTCACTTTGTTGATTGTTTCCTTTGCTGTGCGGAACTTTTTAACTTGATGTGATCCCATTTATCCGTTTTTACTTTGGTTGCCTGTGTTTGTGGAGTATTACTCAAGAAATTTTTGCCCAAATCAATGTCCTGGAGAGTGCCCTTGATGTTTCCTTGTAGTAGTTTCATAATTTGAGGTCTGGGATTTAATTATTTAATCCACTTTGATTTTTGTATATGACAAGTGATGGAGTCTAGTTTCAGTCTTCTGCATATGGATATCTAGTTTTCCCAGCATAAGTTATTATTGAAGAAACTGTCTTTTCCCCAGTGTATGTTCTTGGCACCTTTGTTGAAAATGAGCTCTCTGTAGGTGTATGGATTTGTTTCTGGGTTCTCTGTTCTGTTCCATTGGTCTGTGTGTCTGTTTTTATGCCAGTACCATGCTGTTTTGGCCACTATAGCACTGTAGTATATTTTGAAGTCAGGTAATGTGATCCCTCCAGTTTTATTTTTCCTCAGGATACTTTTGGCTATTCTGGGTCTTTTGTGGGTCCATATAAATTTTAGGATTGTTTTTTCTATTTTGGTGAAGAATGTCATTGATATTTCAATGGAGATTGCATTGAATTGGTAGATTACTTTCTGTAGTATGGACATTGTAACAATATTGATTCTTCCAATTTATGAACATGGAGTATCTTTCCATTTTTTGTGTGTCCTCTTCAATTTCTTTCATCAAGGTTTTAAAGTTTTCATTGTAAAGACCATTTACTTCTTTGAATTCCTAGCTATTTAATTTTCTTTTTAGCTGTTGTAAATGGGATTACTTTTTAAATTTCTTTTTCAGATTGTTCACTGTTGGCATATAGATATGCCACTGATTTTTTATGTAGATTTTGTATTCTGCAACTTCACTGAATTTGTCAGTTCTAATACGTTTCTGGTAGAGTCTTAAGGGTTTTCCAAATATAAGATCATGTCATTTGTAAACAAGGATAATTTGACTTCTTCCTTTCCGATTTGGATGCCCTTTTCTTCTTTCTTTTATCTGATTGCTCTAGTTAGGACTTCCAGTACTATGTTAAATAACAGAGTGACACTGAGAATCTTTGTCATGTTGCAGATCTTAGAGAAACCACTTTCAGTTTTTCCCCATTCAGCATGATACTAACTGTGGGTCTGCCATATAGGGCTTTTATTATGTTGAGGTATATTCTTGCTATAATCTGTTTCTCGAGGGGTTTTTTATGAAGGGATATTGAATTTTATCAAATGCTTTTTCAGCATCCATTGAAAGGATCATGTGGTTTTTGTCCTTCATTGTGTGGATATAATATATCACATTGATTGATTTGTGTAGGTTAAACCATCCTTGCACCTCTGGGATAAGTTTCACTTGGTCGTGATGAATGATGTTTTTAATGTGGTCTTGAATTTGGTTTGCTGGTATTTTGTTGAGGATTTTTGCAACAGTGTTTATTAGGAATATTGGCTTGTAGTTTTCTTTTTTCCTGTGTCTTTGTCTGGTTTTGATATCAGGGTAATACTGGCCTTGTGGAGTGAGTTCTGAAGTATTCCCTCCTTCTTTATTTTTTGGAATAGTTTGAGCAGGATTGGCATTAGTTCTTCTTTAAATGTTTGGTAAAAATCAGCAGTGAAGGCATCAGGTCCTGGACTTTTCTTTGCTGGGAGATTTTATTACAGCTTTAATCTCATTACCTGTTATTGGTGAGTTCAGGTTTTGGATTTCCGCATGGTTCAATCCTGGTACATTTTTATTTATATAGGAATTTATACTTTTCTTCTAGGTTTTCCAATTTACTGGCATATACTTGCCCATAGTAGTCTCTAGTGATCCTCATATGTTTTGGATGTTTTCCCACCCAAATCTCATCTTGAATTGTAGCTCCCATAATTCACACATGTTGTATGAGGGACCCAGTAGGAGATAATTAAATCACAGGGGTGTGTTCCCCCATACTTTTCTCCTGGTAGTGAGTAAGTCTTACAAGATCTGATGATTTTATAAGAGGTTTCCCTTTTCGCTTGGCTCTCTCATTCTCCCTTGCCTGCCACCATGTAGGAGATGCCTTTCGCCTTCTGCCATGATTGAGTCTCTCCAGCCATGTGTAACTGTGAGTGCATTAAACCTCTTTTCCTTTATAAATTACCCAGTCTTGTTATGTCTTTATCAGCAGCATGAAAACAGACTAATACAGATCCTTTGAGTTTCTGTAGTGTCAGCTGTAATGTCTTCATTTTCATCTTTGATTTTATTAATTTAGGTCTTCTCTCTTTTTCCATAGTCTGGCTAAAGGTTTGTCAATTTTGTTTATTCAAAAAACTAACTTTAAAGAAAAGAAACAACTTTTAATTGGTCATTTGTATTGTCTTCATTTCAGTTTCATTTATTTCTGCTCTTTCATGCTACTAATTTTGGGTTTGGTTTGCTCTTGCTTTTCTTATTCTTTAAGATGCATTCTTAGGTTGTTTATTTGAAGGTTTTCTTTCTTTTTTTTTTTTTTTGATGTAGTATTTATAGCTATAACTTCCCTCTTAGTGCTGCTTTTGCTGTATCCCATAGGATTTGGTATGTTTTGTTTCTGATATTATTTGTTTCAAGAAATTTTTTAATTTTCTTCTTAATTTCCTCATTGACCCATTGGTCATTCAGGAACATACTGTTTAATTTCCATGTGTTTGTTGAATTTCTAAAATTCCTCTTGTTACTGATTTCTAGGTCAGAGAATATACTTGATACCATTTCAATTTTTGAGAATTTTTAAAAATTTGTTTTGTGCTAACATATGATCTATTTTCCAGGATGATCCACGGGCTAAGGAGAATGTGTATGCTGCAACCGTTGAATAAAATGTTCTGTAGATATCAATTAGGTCCATTTGGCCTGTAGTCCAGATTAAGTCCATTGTTTCTTTGTTGATTTTACGTCTGGATGATTTGTCCAATCCTGAAAGTAAGGTCACCAGTTATTACTGTATTGAGTTCTATCTCTCTCTTAAGCTCTAATAATATTTCTTTGTATATCTGCATGCTCTGGTGTTGGGTGTACATATATTTACAATGGTTATATCCTCTTGCTGAATTTACCCTTTTATCATTATATAATGAGCCCTCTTTGTCTCTTCTTACAGTTTTTGTCTTGAAATCTATTTTGTCTGGTAGAAATATAGCTACTCCTGCCCTTTTTTGGTTTCCATTGGCATAGAATGTCTTTTTCCATCTCGTTTTCAGTCTATATGAGTCATTATAGGTGAAGTGTGTTTCTTGCAGACAAGAGATAGTTGAGTCTTATTGTTTATCCATTCGGCCACTCTGTGTCTCTTGATTGGAGAATTTAGATCATTTGCACTCAATGTTATTATTGATAAGTAAGGATTTACTCCTGCCATTTCGTTATTAGTTTTGTGGTTGTTTTGTGGTCTTCTTTTTTTTCTGTCATTCCTTCCTGTCTTCCTTTTAGTGGTAATTTTTCTCTGGTGGTATGTTTTAATCTCTTCCTTTTTATACTTTATGTATCTGTTGTATGTTTTCAATTTGAGGTTATCATAAGGCTTGCGAATACTGTCTTATACCCCATTATTTTAAACTGATGACGACTTAACACTGATTGCATAAACAAACATGCAAAAAGAAAACTAACAAAAACTCTACACTTCAACTTGCCCCCTGCTTTTTAACTTTTTGTTGTTTTTTTAATGTTTTATCATACTGGCTGTTTCTTGAAAAGTTGTCATAGTTATTATTTTTGATTGGTTCATCATTTAGTCTTTCTACTTAAGTTTGCATACCACCATTACAGTGTTATACTGTGTTTTTCTTGGCGCTTACTATTACCAGTAATTTTTGAAACTTCAGATGATTTCTTATTGCTCACTAACATCCTTTTCTTTCAGATTGAAGAATTCCTCTTAGCATTTCTTGTAGGACAGGTCTAGTGTTAAAGGAATCCCTCTGCTTTTGTTTGTCTGGGAAGGTCTTTATTTCTCCTTCATGCTTAAAGCAATTTTTGCCAGATATACTATTCGAGGATAAAAGTTTTTTTCTTTCGATACTTTAAATATGTAATGCCACTCTCTCCTGGCCTATAAGATTTCCATTGAAAAGTCAGCTGCTAGATTTACTGGAGCTCCATTCTATGTTATTTGTTTATTTTCTCTTGCTGCCTTTAGGATTCTTTCTTTTTCCTTTACCTTTGAGAGTTTGATTATTAAGTGTCTTGAGGCAGTCTTCTTTGGGTTCAATCTGTTTGGTGTTCTATAACCTTGTGGTACTTAAATATTGATATATTTGTCTAGGTTGGGGAAGTTCTCTGTTGTTATCACTTTGAATAAACTTTCCATCCCTATCTGTCTCTACATCCTCATTAAGACTAATAACTCTTAGGTTTGTCCCTTTGAGGCTATTTTCTGGATCTTACAGGCATGCCTTATTCCTTTTTCATTCTTTTTTCTTTTGTCTCCTCTATTTTCAAATAGACTGTCTTCAAGTTCTTTAATTCTTCCTTCTGCTTGATCACTTCTCCTATTAAGAGATTGTGGTGCGTTCTTTCGTATGTCAATTGCATGTTTTCATCTCCAGGATTTCTGCTTAATTCTTTTTAATTATTTGAATCTCTTTGTTAAATTTATCTGATAGGATTCTGAATTTCTTCACTGTATTATCTTGAATTTTGAGTTTCCCCCAATCACCTATTTTGCATTCTCTCTCTGAAAGGTTACATAACTCTATTTCTCTGGGTTTGGTCCCTGGTTCCTTATGTTATTCATTTGATGAGGTCATGTTTTCAGATGGTCTTGATGTTTATAGATGTTCATCAGTGTCTGAGCATTGATGAGTTAAGTATTTATTATAGTCATTGCAGTCTGGGTTTGTTTGTACCCATCCTTCTTGGGAGAGCTCTGCAGGTATTTGAAGGGGCTTGGATGTTGGGATCTAATTTTTTGGTCACTGCAGCCATATCTGCATTAGGGGGCACCCCAAGCCCAGTAATGCTATGGCTCTTATAGACTCATAGAGGCACCACCTTGGTGATTTTGGATAAGACCCAGAACAATTATCTGGATTACTAGGTAGAGACTCTTACTCTCTTGCCGTACTTTCTCCCGAACACACAGAGTCTCTCTGTGCTGAGCCACCTGGAGATGGGGAAGGAGTGACACATGCACCCCTGTGGTCACTACCACTGGAACTGCACTGGGTCAGACCTGAAGCCAGCACAGCACTAGGTCTCACCCAAGGCCTGCTGTAACCACTACTTGGCTACTACCTATGTTTTCTCAAGGCCCTAGAACTCTATAATCAGCAAGTGGCAGAACCAGCCACCCTTCAGGGTAAAGAGTTCCCTTCAGGGTGGAGAGTTCCTCTGGGCCCTGGATGGGTTCAGAGATGGCATTCAGGAGCCAGGTCCTGGAGTCAGGAACCTTAGAAAGCTACCTGGTGCTCTATTCTGCTGCAGCTGAGCTGGTACCCAAAGCACAATCAAAAGTCCTTCCCACTCTACCCTCTGCTTTCCACAGGCAGAGTAGCCTCTCCCCATGGCCACCACCTCCAAGGGGCCATGGGGAATACTGCCAAAGTACCACCAGTGTTCACTTAAGGTCCATGGACTCTTCATTCAGCTTGTAATGAATGCTTCCAGCCCCAGGATTCTCCCTTCAGAGCAGTGGGCCCCCCTCTAGCCCACATCAGGTCCATAAATGCCATTCATGAGCCAAGACCTGGAATGGGAACCCGAAGGGCCCACTTGGTGTTCTAGCCCCTGGGGCCAAACTGGTACCTAAGATGCAAGACAAAGTCCCCTTTACTCTTCCTCTGTTTTTCTCAAGCAGAAAGAATCTTTCTTCATGGCCACCACAGTTGGGAATATGCTAGATCACACTTGAAGCTAGCATGTCTCAGATTTTCACCTAAGGCCCATAGCGTGTACCACCTGGCTGCCACTGCTGATTATTCAGGGCCAAGAGCTCTTAAGTCAGCAGCTGATGAATCCTGCCAGAATTGGGTTCTTCCCTTCAAGGCAGCGAGTTTTGGCCCAGGTTTTATCTAGAAATCTTGTTCAAGAGCTACAGCCTGCAATGGGGTCCTTCCAACTTCGTGTGGTGCCCTATCTGACTGTAGCTGAGTTGGTATCCAAGTTACAAGACAAAGTCCTCTTTACTCTTCCCTCTTCTCAAGCAGATGGAAGGGGTCACTTTTGGAACTGCACACTGTGCTGCCTGGGCTTGGGGGAGGAGTGGTGCAAGCACTCCCTTAGCCACCGCAGCTGGTATCTTACTAGGTCACATGCCCACGAAGTGAATGGGCTCTTAGCCCAGCACAGCACTAGGACTTGCCTAGGAGTTGCAGTTCTTGCAGCTTAGACTGCCAAGTTGATTTAAGGCCCCAAACCACTTTAGTCCACTGTGGTGGGGCTTGTCGGAGCTCACATGCCAACTGCTGGGATAGATGATTCCCATCTAGCTAGGGCTGGTCCAAATGCTTCCTCCATGGGTGTTGGCTGACTTCTGCCTGGCATTGTTTTCCACTGTGATAGGAAAGCACCAAGTTCCAATGCAAAGTCCCAAAGTCACAGCACTTTTCCTCCCCCAAGCTCACAGATTCTTCATGCCATGAGACATGCAGGATGGGGAAGGGGTGGCAAGACTGTTTTTCCTACCCTTGTCAGTGGCTCTTTCAGTGATATGAAGTTAAAACCAGGTACTGTGATCACTCGCCTGACTTTGGTTCCTACGAAGGTGCTTTTCCTGTGTAGATAGTTGTTAAAGTTGGTGTTCCTGCAGGGAGGATGATCTGTGGAGGTTTCTATTCAGCCATCTTGCTCTGCCTCCCAAGGTCTGTATTTTTTAATAGAACATAAATTCCTTGAGATCAGGGACTAAGTCTACATAATTTATCACTAGATAGCAAAGTGCCTAGAATTTAGGAAATTATCAATAGATATTCAATGGAAGGTAGGGAGGGAAGCAAGGGAGGGGAAGGGAAGGAATGAGGGAAGGAGGGAGGAAATGAGGAAGAGAGGGAGGGACTAAAGCATTTCAAACTCAGAGTGAGGCTAGAAGATAGTTATACTTGGGTAAGATAGTGTTACATAAGGTGATTGAGGTACTAATACAAAGGATGGATGGCATCAAAGAGGAAACAGTAGTGACTGCTTTATCTGCTCATTCTCTTTCTGCTTACTCCAACGGGGAACATTTCTTTGTGACAAGAAAATGGTTTCCCATGCAGAGCAGAAGAAACGAAAGGGACCAAGAGAGGGGCCAGGAGAGAATGGTACCCTCCCTGTTAGGACAGAGGAAGCCAAGTACAGGGCGTGAGAGTCCTTGATGTAGGCAGCACAGCCTTCTCTAGTTCTGAATTCCAGTAGGTCTGCGTGGGGCTCTCATGAAGCTCTGACTCACTGCAGCAGGACCATGGCTTCTCCATGGAAAGTCCACAGGGCTCCCCAAATGCTTTGCCTCTTGGTGATCTGCAGTGACTGCACTATTAGTTTTCCATCTGTTCCTTTATTTGAAATGGATCAAGTCCCATGAAACAAGGGAAAGTCAAATAAATGCCCCTGACATACAGGCATCTGTAACAAAATGAGAAGGATTGATTTACTAGTGCCCTTGTGACTTGGAGTCTGCTTGAGGCTAGCTTTATTTTTCTTCCCTTTTCTCAATAGTATTTCATCTATACATTCTTTTGGTCCATTGTTTAACAATTACTATGTGATGAGTCTGAAACTTTGTAGCATTTAGTTACATGAGGGGGAAATTTCATGTACATAAAACAGACATGAAGTTTGGCCTAATGAAAGGACCCTAATTTTTAAGTCTCAGTGTCCCTAATCTATAAAATGGTAGTATGCCCTTCTTTACAGAGTTTTTCTGAAGGCTAAGTTAGTGAATGGATGTAAGAAGACTTGGAAAAGCATAAACTGCTTTAAAAGAATGGATAATCTTTAAAAGTATCAGCCGGGTGCGGTGGCTCAAGCCAGTAATCCCAGCACTTTGGGAGGCCGAGACGGGTGGATCACGAGGTCAGGAGATCGAGACCATCCTGGCTAATACGGTGAAACCCCGTCTCTACTAAAAACTACAAAAAACTAGCTGGGCGAGGTGGCAGGCGCCTGTCGTCCCAGCTACTCGGGAGGCTGAGGCAGGAGAATGGCGTAAACCCGGGAGGCGGGGCTTGCAGTGAGCTGAGATCCGACCACTGCACTCCAGTCCAGGCGACAGAGCGAGACTCCGTCTCAAAAAAAAAAGTATCATGAATTTCTTCATTTTAATCTCTCTATTCAGGCAGGTTCCTAGCTCATGTTAGATTCATGGGTACTTAGACATTCATGGAAGAAAGAGGCCAAGTGAGTGTAGCTCTTAGTTCTACTTTTCCCTGATTATTTAAGAAGTCTGATTTCTTGTGGAAGTTTATCCTTTCTCCATTTCCCTTTCAGGCACAGTGCTTTGTCCTTTTAGTTGTCTTTGAAGATGCAACATTTAGCCCCTTATGTTGAACACTAAGTGACCTAACTCAGCAATGACTTGTTCTCACTAGCTGTAGTGCAGCCTTACCTGGTATCTTTCTCAGGGTCGTCTTTCACTTCCAGAGTGTTCTTTCCTTTTGCCCACCCAGCTGCCCCATCCCTTGTTGTTCAGCTGGACTCCCAGATCAGAACATCTGATCATTCTAATCCTAGCACAGTAATTCTGGATTTTCATATTTAAATAGTTATTCAACATAAGATACTGCCCTGCCTGGCACCATGGCTCATGCCTGTAGTCCCAGCACTTTGGGAGGCTGAGGCAGGACCATCGCTTGAGCCCAGAAGTTCAAGACCAGCCGAGGCAACATAGTGAGATCCCCATCTCTACAACAACAACAACAACAAAAACTGTTTTAAAAAATTAGCTGGGCATTTAGTGACACACACTACTCAGGGGGCTGAGGCGGGAGGATCACTTGAGCCCAAGAAGTTAAGACTATAGTAAGCCAAAATTGCATCACTGCAGTACAGCCTGGGCAATAGAGTGAGACCTTGTCTCAAAAAAAAAAAAAAAAAAAGGATTCTAGCCAAAAGGATACCCAAAAATACTTGCAAAAATAGCTCATTAATTTGCTAAGCAATACTTGGTATCTTCACTTCTCTATTAGGTGGAAACAGTACTGCAAGTAAATATCCTACTTTCATCTAAAGAAGAACTTAAACCTCTAACTAGCCATCTATAGCCTACAGAGGACTTTCTCAGCAGCACAAGTTGAGCTGTTATTCCCTTTCAGGCTCCCAGCCCATGCTATGGACTGATGACATTTCATTGAAATTATTAGATGTTTGTCTCTTAGACATTTAGAATGTGAATTGCAGAAAGGTAGAGGCAGTGATTATTGGTCTTCAAAATACTAGTTTCTACCACATAGTCTGGCAATTATAAATGCTTAAAAATATTTTTAGAACAAAACAGTCCATAAGTAGTTGTAAGAATGTAGTTAACTTATCTAAGGGAACATTGAAAATCAGAGTAATTAAATTCAAAGATAGCCATGCCAATTGCTTCAGTTTTACTTGTAAACACCAGTTTTCAATTATGTCAACAATGTGATTATAACAGCTTAGAAGTGAAAATTACAGATGGAGAGTTTTCCCAAAGGAAAGTTGCCTGAGGCTTTTGAAGCAAGTGCAATTGTGAGATATCCTGCCCAGTGCTTTTTGCTGGTCCTTACCATCTCTTACTTTTAAATGTCCACCACTCAGGTCACCATGCTTAGGAAGAAAGGCGGTTTCACTGAAGTAAGCCATTTCCTGTTTCTGATATCTTGCATCATGGTTTTATTTAGACTATCAGATGACTGTGTAGGAATACATGACTGATAGATGTGGGTGCTGTTTGCTATTCTACAATCCCCTACCCAGCAAACACACAAGTTATAAAATGTCACTCCCACGTAAATTGTTCTTTGATTGTCACATTGCTCAAACCTGATCTTCTAGGTCAGCGTTTCTAAAGTAGGGTACATGGATAAACCCCAGCGGGGAATTAATGAATTCCCCTGAAATCATGCACACAATTTTTCTGGGACAAGGGTTCACTGCTTTCATTAGATTCTCAAAGTAGTCTGTGATTTCACCAACAGTTAAATACCACTATTAATTGTTTTGTCTTATATTCATAACAATCAAAATATAGTAGAAAACTGGAAGTTTGCGTATCTGGAAATTTCCAGTATCCAAATAACAATAATAATGACAACAAGACAACAATAAGACTATGGCTAACATATATTGAACACTTACTGTGTGACAGTTATTACCATAAGTTCCTTGTAAGAATTGTATTACTTAATTTCACCAAATTCTGTGAGTAGATACCATTGTTATCCCTAAATTAGATGTGAGGAAACTAAGACCCATGAAAGCTAAATAACTTGTTAATAAGTTTGACATTGGAAAGCTTAAGGGCAAATTTTGACAATTAAATAGAACTGATTTTGGGAGAAATAGAAATTGGAACAATTCTAGTATTGGCCATATTTTAAAAGCAGGATTTTTTTTTTAACTTAATGCTTTAGAAGACATTTGATACCTGAATCAGTTATACCAGAAAAACAGTCAACATCTCTGTTCAATCTATTTTTAAAGGAATCCTGACCTATATATCCCATATCTTCAGGGTCACATATTTTTGTATTTGACAATGCATATTTGTATATAACCTTTCTTTGGAGGTGCTCCAGGAAACATACAGATATTAATCCAGCCCTTCCATCACTGCATGAGATAAATCCCAATCATAATTTTGTTTCACATGAATATTTGTGCCAGGTAATATTTATGTGCTGTACATCCCTGCCACTGATCAAATTTATGTTCAGACTCCCAAGGGATGAGAAAATTTCTAGTATATCCCTCATGTCACTACACAGAGGTGGAAAATGCCCAATAACCTTTCTCTGCTAGTCTGGGTGGCAAGAACTGAGACTGAAAATGCAGCAGTTCATCACAGAAACCCAGCTCTGATCCCCACAGCTTTGCTGAACCAGGGGATGTTAGGAAGAGCTTGAAATGAGTATTGGAAAAAACATCTGTTTATTTCCTGAGGGGAATAAACTTCCTAGTGGCACCACTAAAAGTAATATACAGATAAAACTGTAGTATGAGCAATAATATTTTTTTCAATAGTAGTACACGGATATAGCTATAGTATTCTGGTGTGTGACCTAATTCCCCTTACCAAGGCATTGGTACAATTAATCAACCAAGTAAGCGTGGGGAAATAACTCTGTCTGCTCCGTTCAGATTCTGCTCCTTTATCATTTTGCTTCTGCGCCGTCCAGCAATATTTCTGTTTGCCACAAGCTGATGCTCACTGCCCCATTATAATTCCCTGTTTAGGGACTGATGTGCTTGTTCATCCAGCAGTTACCAGGGAGGACCTGTGAATGCTCCAGGCACTATTCTAGATGCTGGAGATACAGCAGGGAACAACACACTGTTGTTGACACCAGCATTTCAAAATTTGTGACTGACTTTACACAGTTTTCACCAATAGTATTTCTATTTAACTGTTTATGGTTTTTTTAAAAAATCTCTGCAGTTAATATAACGTCAAGAAGTAAAGAATTTAACCTGTTTTGCTGAATATGCCTCTAGTGGTTGCTTTTAAATTGTACTTTCTCTTTTTATGCTACAGCCATGGGGTGAGGGTTTTATAGATCATTTTGAGGTGTGACGAAAACTATTTTAAGACCAAATTTTTCTGTGGTATTTCAGTGTTAAATTTCTCTTCTATGACATTATATAGTGTGCCTGCCGTGCTCCAATCACTCGCAGCAACACAAACTTCCTGTTTTCTGGATTCCCTTTCTCAGCGACAGATGTCAACATCCACCAGTCAAACAAGTTGGAAACCTTGGGGCCTTTTTGATCCTCATTCACTTCTATGCTTCCATGCTTCCCACATCCTAATTGGTCTCTAACTCAGGAAAATTCCTCCTCATTAATATGTCTGATGTCCATGCCATCCACGTAGCCACTGATGTATTTTGGTCTATCATGTGTTGCCTCTGTGTGGCATAGTCAGTACCTGTCCCTCCATATCCACCCTACCCTCATTGCATGGGTCTCTATTTAGACTCTAGTTCTCTACCTCCTTTGAATTTATGTGTGTGCATGGATGGAATAAGTTCTTGCCCTTGGGATGTGAACATAAGCAGGCCAGTAATGGCTTTTAAGAGAGCTGTCTTTCCCCTTCCACCAGCTGAATGAAAACAAGATAAAGTCCTAGGGCAGAAGTTTCTAAACTTTCTCGGTCCACAGAGCCCTTAGTGTCTCAGTAATTTTTTGCAGCACCTCCAGGCCAAATAAAATACCACTAGTTCAATTTACTAAGCAGTCAGGTCCAAACAACACAGTTCATATTTTATCCTAACAACTTATTAGCCATGTGAAAAAAAGATATTTATAAACTAAAAGAACAACACATGTTCATTTCACTCTTAAGTAACTACAAGTAGTTAATAATGAATGGTATGTGTGTGCCTGTTGAACACTGTACAATTTCTCAAATCCTTAAATGAACGTTGATAATCTCAATTCCTGTTTCACACTGGTTTTCACATGGGACTTGCTTTTTACCATAGTAACTGGAAAAAAAAAAAAAAAAAACTCAGCTTTGGAAAGCTGTGACATAAACAAAGCACTATAGTGTAAGCTAATGTTTAACTGAACTACCTGAAGCTAGCAGGTGATGTTGTGTCCAGCAGATATCAAACGTGGCTGTGTTTTCTTGAAAATTTAAAACATCCAATGGTAGTCCTGTGAATTCACCATGGATTCATGTGCCTCAGTGCACAGTTTGGCAACCAGAGCATTAAGGGATGACAAAGTCACAAAACGGAAAAGAGCGTAGCTCCCTAAATCTCTGTGTGAGAGGGAGCTGACTAATGATCAGGAACACCCACCATAAACTTGTATGTGAGCAGAATAAACTCCTGTTGTATTCGAGTCATTATTCATTTTTTTATTTGTTGACACAACATAGCCTAACTTAATCCATACATTATATGACAGCAGTGGCCTTCTAATGGTTCTCCTTGACCAAAGATTAAGGTCTTTCTCCTGAAGACTTTACACTACCATTACCAAAACCATTGCTAACCTTTTCTAAAACCCAAATCTGAGCACTTTCTTAGGATCCTTCATGGTATAATGTCTGTTAGTATCCCAGTCTCTTCTACCAATCTCTCCTCATGCACCAAACCCTAAGTCTGTCTCTCAATCTTAGCTATACGTTAGAATACCCTGAGGAGCTTTAAAAATTATGCCTAGTTCCCCACTTGCAAAGATTCTGATCTCACTGACATGGACCAATTCTTTGAAAAACACAAACTGAATCAACTCACCCAATATGAAATAGAAAATTTGAATAGCCCTACAACTGTTAATGAAATTGAATTTGTAATTTAAAAACTTCCAAAGCCAAAATCTCTAGACCCAAATGGCTTCACTGGAAAATTTCTCCAAATGCTTAAAGGGAATTAAGAACAACTCTGAACAACCTCTTCCAGAAAACAGAAGAGGAAGAAATGTATTTTCCAACTGATTTTATGAAGCTAGTATTATTATCCTGATACCAAACCAAAGACAATACAAAAAAGAACACAGCAGATTAGTATCACTCATGAATGTAGATGAAAAAATTATTAATAAAATATTAGTAAGTAGAATTCAGCAAGATAGTTTTAAAATTATATACCGTGACCAAATGGGGTGTATTTCAGAGGTGCAAGGTTGGTTCGTTACTACAAAATCAAACAGTGTAATCTACCATATTATCAAGCTAAAGAAGAAAAAATCACATGATCATGTCAGTCAATGCAAAATAAATTGACAAAATTCAAATCTATTCATTATTAAAACTCTCAGAACAGTGGGAATAGAGAGGAACTTTCTCAACTTGGTAAAAAGTATCTATAAAGGAAACCCACAGCTAACATAGTACTGAGTGATAAAACACTGAATGGTTTTCCTCTAAGACCATGACAGTAAAGTCTCACCACTCTAAATTAACGTAGTGCTGGAAGTTCAGCCAGTGCTTGAGGCAACAAAGGGTGATAAATATGTATAGATTCGAAATGAAGAAGAAAAATTGTCCCTATTTGCAGATGACAGTTGTCTATACAGAAAATGCTAAGGAATTTACATAAAAACCCACAAAACTTCTAGAACTAATAAGTTCAGCAAGGCCACAGGATACAGGCTAAATATACTACAATCAATTGTATAACTATATACTAGCAATGAACATATGTACATTAAAATTAATAATAAAATACAATTTAGGCCAGGCGTGGTAGCTCACGCCTGTAATCCCAGCACCTTGGGGGACCAAGTCAGCAGAATTCCTTGAGCCCAGGAGTTTGAGGTCAGTCTGAATAACATAGTGAGATTCCCCTCTATAAAAAAAATTTAAAAATATTTATAATTGTTCCAAAAAATGAAATTCTTAGGAACAATTTATAATTGTTTCAAAACAAATTCTTAGTACAAAACATACAGTACTTACATACTGAAAACTGGAAAATGCTGATGAAAGAAATTAAAAATCTAAATAATTGGAGAGTCAAACCATGTGCGTGGATTGGGAGACTCAGCTTAGTAAAGGTGTTAATTCTTTCTAAATTGACATACGGGCTTAATACAAATCCTATCAAAATCTCAACAAAATATTTTGCAACTATAGACAAGATTATTCTAAAATATAAACTTAACAATATTAAAAATGCCAGTAGGATTTTTTTGGCACAAGATGTATTTTACATTATTGCAAAAATAGAACATGTATACTTGCAAAGATTCTATGAGAAATTATGTTTCCAAGGTATTCTAGCTTGTCGTTTAACTTTTCTGTGAAAGATCAGAGACCCTGCCCATGAAGCCTTCCTGAATGAGGTATGTCATACCACCAATCACATCTCCTTTGAAAGAGATTGTACAAAGAACAGACACCCGAAAGCAGGGGCATAGGTGAGGAGGCTGGTAAAGCCCTCAGTGTCGGTCTCTCAAAATTGGTCAGTCTGGATCTGCTTGAACATACAAAAACAAAACAAAACAAAACAGAAAAGTATCATGGGCATAAGGCATTCAGAACCTGTATCCAACCATCTCATTGTTTTGTAAACTGTTTTGTACAGGATGGAAATCCAGCATCATAATCTTGTTTTGTTCTGTGACACTCTTGTTTCTGGAAATTCTTGTCTCATTGCTTATTTAAAAAATAAAATAGGCTTACACAGAAAAAGGGAGTTACCAGTAAATTTTGGCAAGTCCCTAAAATTCAGGAGCTATATGAACAGGAAATTACAACATGGACAATTGTCACAAGAGTTGCTGAAAGAGGAAAGAAAGCCATATGTGATGATTAAACAACAGGTGGTACAGGCTCTGACAAGAGTAAATAAAGGGTGATCATGGCACAGCGTGGGAGGGCCCCTAATCCATGTGGGCAAACGATGTTCTCAATGGTTCCTCAGAGGAGTCATCCCAGAGCTGCCTTGAAGACATGCTCAGCTAGGGACATGGATGAAGGGGAGGTATTAAAGGCAGAGAAATAATAAATGGTAGGAGATTACATGAAGTCTGGGGAGAGCATGTCCTGTAGTTCAGTTTGCAATTTTCCTCAATTCTAGCTGCATGTTAGAATCCCCTGGAGAAACTTTTCAAATACTGAGTGCACCCTAGACCAATTGAATCATATACCCACTGATGGGACATTTTAAAAAATTAAACTCCTAATTTTGAGATAATTGTAGATTCATATGCAGTTGTAGAAAATAATATGGAGATTCCTTATATCCTTTACCTTGTTTTCCCCAATAGAAACATCTGCAGAACTATAATGTAATATCACAACCAGGATATTGACATGGATGGAGTCAAAATACAGAACATGTCCATTACTACAAGGATCAATCATTTACTCTTTTATAGCTGCATTCACTTCCCTCCTTCCCTTAACCCTGGCAACCTCTAACCCATCCTCTAGTGCTATAATTTTGTCATTTCAAGAATGTTAAATAAATGGAATCATACAATGTGAAATCTTTGGGGTTGACTTTTTACCTTAGCATAATTCTCTGGTAATTGATCTGGGTTGTTACTTGTAGCACTAATTTGACCCTTTTGATTGCTGAGAAGTATTCCATGGTATAGACATACCACATTTGTTTAACCATTTACCTGTTGCAGGACATCTTCGTTGTTTCTGTTTCCTGCTATTATGAATACAGCTGTGATAAGTATTCATTTACAGGTGTTAGTGTGAATGAAGGCATTCATTTCTCTAGGATTAATGCCCAGGAGTATAATTTCTGGCTCATAGAGTGGTTGCGTATTTAGTTTTCTAATAAACTGGTAAACTTTTCCAGAGTAGTTCTCCTACTTTACATTCCCATCAGTAGCATCAGAGTGATCTAATTTCTCTGCATCCTCACCAGCATTTGGTGTTGTCACTAATTTTTATTTTAGCCTTTCTGATAAGTGTGTAGTGATATCAATTGTAGTTTTAATTTTTAAGTAATTTGAGCCATTTCCCTAATGGAAAATGTTGAGTATTTTTTTGTGTGTACTTACCTGCCATCTGTATATCCTGTTTAATAAAATATGTCATGTCTTTTTCCTATTTTCTAAGTATTTGCTTTTTTACTGTTGAGTTTTGAAAGTTGCTTATATATTTGAAATACTATTCTTTTGTCTTTTGTCGGATATGTGGTTTGCAGATATTTTTTCCTGGTCTGTAGATGTTCTTTTCATCTTAAGCAGGTCTTGCAGAGAGCATTCATTCTTAATCTTGATGAAGTCCAATTTGCTGGATTTTTTTCCTTTTATGGATCATGCTTATGTCAAATCTAGAAACCCTTCACTAAACCTAGATCTTAAAATTTTTATCCTATGTTTTCCTACAGTTTATAAGTATGTCATACAATTTCTATAATATTATGGGCTTTTTTTTGACTGTGATTCATTTTGAGTTAAATTTTATACAAGGTGTGAAACTGTGGGCAAGTTGTGGGATTTATTTATTTATTTATTTTGCCTGTGGATGTCAAATTACTCCAGCATCATTTGTTGAATAGGCTACATTTCCTCTATTGAATTGCATTTGTCAAAATCTTGTCAAAAACCAGTATGTCATATTTGTGTGAGTCTATTCCTGGGTCCTCTGTTTTGTTCCAGAGATCTATATGTCTATCTCTCCATCAATACCACACAGTGGTTTTGCTTATGTTTTTTGATACAGAGTCTCACTTTGTCGCCCAGACTGGAGTGCAATGGCATGATCATGGCTTACTGCAGCCTTGACCTCCCAGGTTCAAGTGATCCTATTGCCTCAGCCTCCTGAGTAGCTGGGACTACAGGTGCACACTACCATGCCCAGCTATTAAAAAAAAAAAAAAAAAAAAATATGTAGAGATGAGGTCTCACTCTGTTCCTGCTCTTGAACTCCTGGTCTCAAATGATTGTCCCCTCCCAGCCTCTCAATGTACTGGGATTATAGGCATGAGCCACTGCACCTGGCCTACCACATAACCTTTATTACTCTAACCATGTAAGTTTTGAAATTGAGTAGACTAAATTCTCCCACTTTCTTCTTTTTAAAAATTGTTCCTTTCCCTTTCATATAAATTTTAGAATAATCTTGTCTACAATTACAAAATATTTTGCTGGGATTTTGATAAGGTTTGCATTAAACCTATGTATCAATTTGGAAAGAATGAATGTCTTTGTTAAGCTGAGTCTCCCAGTCCATGCACATGTTTGTCTCTCCAATTATTTAGGCCTTCTTTAATTTCTTTCATTGGCATTTTTTAGTTTTCACCATGTAAGTACTGTATATGTTTTGTTACTTGTACACCTAAGAATTTCATTTTTGGAACAATTATATATGATATAAATTTTAATGTACATATGTTCATTGCTACTATATAGATATAAAATTGATTAAAGAAAATCAACACTTTTTATGTTGACTTATTCTATCCACTGGAATATTAGTTCTTAGATGGCAGGAATAGTATCCATTTTGTTCAGTGTTGTATCTCCAATGCCTCAAACACTATCTGGCACATAGTAAGTGCTCAGTTCTTATTGAATGAGTGAATGGGATGCCTTTTCATTTATTCTAATCTTACATCCTTCAGAAGCACTTTAAAGTTGTCTTCATATAGTTCTTGCACAGTTTTGTTAAGTTTTTTCCTAGGGATTTTACCTTTTGACTGTTGTAAATGGGGCCTTCTCTTCTATAATAACCTTTAACTGGCTGCTGTTTGTCTGTATAAAGGATATAGTTTTCTGCATATTAATTGTATGACTATCTATGTTTTTAAATATCCTTATTTGTTTGTAAGACCTTTTCATAATTCTCTTATGTTTGCCAAGCATCGCTGTTACTTTTCTTAAAAATCTCTGGAGTTCAGTAATTAAAAAGATTGAATTACAAACTCAAAGAAAAACAGCAAACAACTAAATTTCATTCTATCAGTGGGATTCTGTTCAGTTATGTTGAGTAAGTAATGGTATAGATGTAAACCTATACCTTTTATTTTCTAAGATAATTAGATATGGTGATTAAGGAAAAAGTCAAATTCAGAACCATTTCTTTCCTCGCTAGTTAGACATCATCTGTTGCCTGTGCTGCTTGCTAATTGAAAGAGATTACAGTGTTCACTACAAGGTCCTCTTAATTGGGGGAGTGATATTTGCAATTTAAATCACAAAAGAAAGAAATCATCTGTACATATTGACTTGCCCAAGTTCCACTGTTTTACCGCAGTGTTTGTTCAGTAAACCTTGATACATAAGTGAACTCATGCAAATGAATCCATCTGTCTTCATTTCTTCTGTCTTCATTAGATCATTATGCAGACATTAAACACCAAAAGAGGTATTAAATGATTAATTAGCCAAGTGGAGACTTCAGGTGAGCCAAAAGCAAACTCCAAAAGCAGGTACCTTTCTCTCCAGACCACTTCTTCTCTCCCACCCCCTACAGAAACATCCATAAAAGATTTAGTCAATTATTCTGGAACCACAGATACTTATTGGCAGTTACCATTCTTGTAATTCAGCAAATTTTCTTGCAAGAATGTTCTGTCTTTACTCCTGAGTTTTGCCTAATTTATATTCCTTCTTTGGTCTGCTCTGCTCAGCTAATCCTGGTCAATAAGTATAGCAGATTGGATAGAAGACAAAATTGTAAAATAGATGATGCATTTTGAACCTCAGACCCTTCGCTCTATGTTGTTGCCTGGACCATCTTCTCTGTGGCTGCTTCCCTACAACTCACATTGTATGGCACAGTGGTCTGTGACGTTGCCTCTTTGACCAGGCTGTGGCCATCTTGAGGATAATGGCCTTTGCTTTTTCCATCTTTGAGTTTTATTGTCTGGCTCAGGGTAGGCATTCAATATGTGCTTGAATCAATGAATGCACAAATTACTCAAATAACTGGTAGAGGAATATTTTCTCAATTTCACATTATTAAAATTAGCTCTTAGGAAAACATTTGAAATGTTTTTAAATGACAAGGTAATTGACTAGTATCAGTTTTAAAAGTAGCCAGATTGATGCATTTATATTTTAATAATGATGAAATTAAACTAAAATAATTGAGTTTTTCTAGATTTTCAGGATTCAGCCAGAAGCCCGGGAAGCACCTGAGTTCCTTCTGGAGAAAATGACATTGTCCACCTCCCATAAGGCTTTACCCGTGCATCCTATTTTATGCAGGAAGCATGTCCTTGAAAACTTGGAGTAGAAAGAAAATTTTTATGAATAGAAACTTACTTCTCACATGCCTGGTGTTAGTATTTTAGAGTTGCTTCTTCATGAAAATTGGATAGACCTTTAAGATAGGCACTTAAAAAAACTATGCTTCCAACTCTACATGTAAAGTTCTATAATCAAATGTTTAAATATATAGGATCACTCTGCATATTTAAAGAAGATGCAAAGAATCTTTTTGTTGGCAAAATTGTTGGGCACATTATATCTCTTTTATATGAATGGTCATCATCTGCTATGTCATTTTGTTTACTTTAATTATTAACTGTATTTTAAAAATTTATAACTAGCCTTCTACCAACAAGGGTTTAGAGGGATTGTTTATTAAGGTGATGTCTTCAATATCAGTTGAACCTATGTACAATTTCCATGAGATTTCTGGGGATTTCTTTGTTTTGTTTTAAGGAGTGCAGGGGAAATGCACATAGTGATAGAATTTTGTTACAGATGCTTCTGGTAAATGATGTAAAAGGTCCTGTACTTTCATGCACTTGACAAGAATTTTCATTCTTGAATTTCAATTTTTATTTGGTCTTTCATACCAAATGTAGTAGATACACACTCAGACTCCTCCTTGGCTTCTACTTTAAAAGACAATAATGACTTATGTATACAGTGTCATGAGACTGCCATGAAAAGGCAGGATTCCAATGATGGTATGCTGGGATGTTAAAGTCACAGGAGCTGGCAAACTTGAAAGTCCTGCCTTGAAGGACATTCTCTAGGCTGCTGAGGAAATAAGTAGCCTGCTGTCTGCAGCCTTCTTCCCCAAAGTACTCTGTTCTCCTCAGTAGATCAGATGAGATACTGTTTCTTTACCTAATGTAATTTCATTTTTTCATTGGCTAGTGGGATAATATACTAGCAGCAGCAATTTAAAAACCTTTATGATACACATTCATAGATATTTTCAACGTTATAATTAACTGTTATTAGGGAAAGGGTTAAGATGTGCAAATAATTTTTTTTAATTTCACTTTGAAAGAGCGAGTTTGTTTTTGCATTTTAATATGTATCTTTGATGTTCTAGAAGTTCATTACCCCTGAAATGTGTAACTTAGTTTAGGAGAAGTTGGAAAATTGGACAATTTCCCCATCCCTACCAAGAAAATATGTTTGCAGGTAGGGGAATAACATCACAGGGAATTTTAAAACAGCATTTATCCTAATTAGCCTCTGGAAGGTAAATATTGACTCTACTCATCTTTATTTTTCAAAGGGAGGATATTCTTACAGTTTTCTTACCTTCTGTTCTGACTAAAATCAAAAGATTTGAGCTCTGTCTTGCTGTATAGACATTATCTCCACAAGATCTATGAAATTTTAAAATTTTGTTAAGTAGAGAATGAAAGATTTATGGCAGTTACCTGGAAATTCTGAGGATCAATCCTGCCTTGCCATACTGTGACATATTCTGCAAGAATGATATGAGTGTTACATAAGCCATCATACTTTATTTTCCAAAGACAAAGAAGCTAAAGTCAATAATATTTTTCTAGAACCTGTAGAAAGCTCTCTTCTCCTTTCAGTTGGCTTCCTAACCTGAAACATACCATGAACTTTGAGTCTGCCACTGTGCTATATATGTTCATATTATCATCTAAAATTCTGTTCTAATTCCTTACTTTACAACTTTTAATTGTTCCCACTGAAGTTACAAGGAGAGAAACCAGAGAAAGTCACCCGAGAATGGCAGAAAACAAAGGGTGAATATTATTTGTACATAAGACAATTTGTACTATTTATTGTCAGCCTGGAGTGAATACCCCACCAGTGCCCATTTTCATAGCCTCTAATAGGATATCTGCCTCAGCATTATCTGCATGCACATCTTTATGAAATATTCTGTAAATTACAATGGAAGGAGGCCATAGATATCTTTTCTCATAAAAGAAAAAGTGGAAAGAACTTCTGGGGAGGAGTCACTTAAACATACACAAAATGACATTGGCAATTCTACTCTCATTTTAATACGGCAAATGCTTTTCTTTTAACAGAGGAATTCAAGGGCTCCACAGTCGTCGAGTTGATGAAGAAGGAAGGCACTACCCTGGGTCTGACGGTATCGGGAGGAATTGATAAGGATGGCAAGCCAAGAGTATCTAATCTGCGGCAAGGAGGAATTGCTGCTAGGTAACTGCCTCTTGGGGAAATCTACTGAAAGGAACACAGGGTGTAATTAATTCAAAAATTAAAGCTCCATCAAAAGTGGTCACTAATAAATAAATAACAGCCGCCATCTGCCAGGCAGCACAGGCCAGCAGAAGCACAGTGGGGCACGTTTCAGAAGCTGCTCCCCAGGTCTGCCCGTGTGGCTGCTCTAGCGTAGGCTGCAGTCACCAGGGAGGTTCTTGTGTCATCTCAGGAGCTGCCAGGCCCTCATAAGATTTTAATTTCAAAATGACCACGTGCAGCTAGTCTGTAAATGTGCCACTGAACAGCAGACAGGCTGCAGTAGGAAGGAGATGCTCCAGTCATCTAAATGTGAAACAGATGACCCATATAATGTGTATGGGGAAAGTGCCAGAGAGGGATATGGCTACCCTTGAAAGAGTGGGAGACCCAACTCTGAGTTTTCAGTGAAAATTTTATTTATCCCACATCCCCTCTCCTTTTCTACCTGTGTGATTTTCAAGAGTTGGTTTCTGAAAGGACAGAAGGCTTAGAGGAGGAGGTCTCACCTGTCTTTCTTTCCATAACTGCAAATTCCACTCATTATTGCCAAAGGCAGAATGTCCTGGATAGTGGGTAGGGGCGGACTTCCTTGAGACACATTCTAAATCTGCCTCAGAAAAAGGGGGCGGAACATCAGGTTTCATTAAAAGTGAGGCCAGGCCAGGCGCAGTGGCTCATGCCTGTAATCCCAGCACTTTGGGAGGCCAAGGCAGGTGGATCACATGAGGTCAGGAGTTTGAGACCAGCTTGACCAACATGGCGAAACCCATCTCTAGTAAAAATAAAAATTAAAACATAACCAGCCGTAATGGCACATGCCTGTAATCCCAGCTACTTGGGAGGCTGAAGAAGAAGAATCACTTGAACCCAGGAGGCGAAGGTTGCAGTGAACGAAGACTGTGCCATTGCACTCCAGCCTGGACAACAGGAGCGAAACTCCGTCTTAAATAAATAAATACATACATACATACATAAATAAAATAAAAGTGAAGCTAAAGTACCTTAAATTCAGGCCACCAATATTCATATCCACATAATTCCAGGTTAAATCTTAGAGTTCTTGCCTCATAAACTGTCATCTGAAGTGGTGATTTCTGTGATTACTTTTAATGATCAACCTGTTTGTACAATTTATAAACTTAACCCAGTGGATTGCTCCATGATCAGAAGGTATTGTTTGTAAGGGAGGCTGGTGTGGACACAAGCACCTCAATCTGCTTTCTTTAGGCTTTTAAGAAGCATCTTTCCACACCCAAAACCTCCTTTATTTTATAACAATCATGGCCAGTTCATGATGCTAGGGGTTCATAAGTCTCCATAAGAGCTTCTTTATATCTTATCTTATATTCTTCATAAGAGCGTCTTTATATCTCTCCCTTAAGGCAAGTGTGATGGGGGAGAGGGGTAGCATTTTCAGTTGTATTAATGCTGTAATTAAAAGTGTTACTGTGCCAGTTATGTTGAATATTAAAAATCACCAAATAGTCACTATTTAAGGCACTACCATTTTGTAGGTAGTAAATCAAAATAATTAAAGATGAGATCCCTGCCCTAAAGGGGTTCACAGTCTATTAGTGGAGATAAGGCATAAAAATCATGAAACATTTGGGAGCAAAAATGGCATTGCATGATAGCAAAAAGCAACAGCACAGAAGTTATTACAGAGCATTAGGCGGTTAAGTTGACATAAGTGTCAGTAAAGTGAGGTAAGGGCCATGCACGTACTGCAGACTGGGGCAGATTAGGAGGCTCTTTGAAGGAGGAATGATTGGAGCTGGATTTATATATAAAATAAATGCATTAGCTATTTCTATTTTGGGAGAAAATGTTATTGAAGGTCCTTATCAGTGACATGAATTTTAACTCCTATTATTGATCTTGCTACCTTCTCTTGGTTTAGAAACAGAATTTGACTGAAGTCCAAGAGTAGCCAATATTCTGTTATGGTGGTATAGAGAGACAAGAATGTTACTGAAAGCCAATATTTGCATTGTGATTTCTCCTTCACCAATACTCTTCTTATCAATCCTGCTGTAAGCAATAAATAACAAAATAAGCTGACCCTTTCCTTAGTCCTGGACAAACTACCAGTGAAGTTATTGAAAGCTGTGAAATGTACAAAAGACAGGCAGCAAAAATGAGAGGGATTGAGAATAAAAAGATGTGTGTTATATCTAGGATCTGGATCCCATCCCAGAGAACCAACTGGTTTAGGGCAAAGAACTTAAAAAAAAAAAATGCTTCTCTTAATTTTGTTTTATGGTGCTTTTAAAAATAAAAGAGGCGAAAAGGAAAAAATCAGAGATAGTGGCAGATTCAGAGCAGGACTTCCAAGGTATCACAGGCTAGTTCCCTGGGGATCCCTGGTTCTCATCTGACTTCAGCTGTACACTTACCCTTAAGGGCCCACCATCTCCTAGGAGGCAGGGACTTCTGCTGTCAGCCTTCTAGGCTTGCTTCTCCACTTGCATGCTTACTCATGAAGGGAAAGTGGAAATATAGTCAGACTGGCCTGTGTAGAGGGTGAGTCTGCTGAAACAACATTGTCTATTTTGCAGAAGTGACCAGCTGGATGTGGGTGACTACATCAAAGCAGTGAATGGAATCAACCTGGCCAAATTCCGCCATGATGAGATCATCAGCTTGCTGAAGAATGTGGGAGAAAGAGTGGTTCTTGAAGTAGAGTATGAGCTTCCGCCGGTCTGTAAGTACAGTAGTCCCCCTTATCCACAGGGGATGCATTCCAAGACCCCCAGTGGGTGCCTAAAACTTCTCATAATACCAAACCCTATATACATCGGGGTTTTTTTTTCTATACATACATACTTACAATAAAGTTTAATTGATAAATTAGGCACAGTAAGACATTAACAACAATAACTGGCTGGGAGCAGTGGCTCACGTCTATAATTCCAGCACTGTGGGAGGCCGAGGCAGGAGGATTGCTTGAGTCCAGCAGTTCAAGACCAGCCTGGGCAACATGGCAAAGCCCCACCTCTACAAAAAATAGAAAAATTAGCTGGGCATGGTGGTACACACCTGTAGCACCAGTTACTCAAGGCTACTTGAGCATTAGGCAGAGCATCACTTGAGCCCAAGATGTTGAGGCTACAGTGAGACATGATCGTGCCACTGCCATCCAGCCTGGGGGACATAGCAAGGCCCTGTCTCAAAACACACACACACACAACATTAATAAAATGAAACAATTATATCAATATGCCAATCTCACTACTTTTGTGCTTTCAGCCATTATTAAGTAAAATAAGGGTTCCTTGAACACACATACTGCAAGGGCTAGGTGTGGTGGCGTATGCCTGTAATCCCAGCACTTTGGAAAGCTGAGGCGGGAGGATCACTTGAAGCCAGGAGTTGAAGATCAGCCTGGGCAACAAAATGAGACCTTGTTTCTACCAAAAAAAAAAAGATTAGTCAGGCATGATGGCATATGCCTGTAGTCCCAGCTACTTAGGAGGCTGAGGCAGAAGGATCCCTTGAGCCCAGAAGGTCGAGACTGCAGTGAGCTATGATTGTGTCATTGCATTCCAGCCTAGGTGACAGAGCAAGACCCTGTCTTGAAAAAAAAAAAAAAAGTACACCAAGAACACAACAGCCAATCTGATACCAAAGACGGCCGTGGCTGCAAAGTGACTAAGGCAGGTAGTGTAAACAGCGTGAATGTGCCAGACACATCCAGATGAATAGAGCAGACAGTGTGAGATTATCATCACACTGCTCCTAACAGCACACAATTTAAAACTTAGGAATGATTTATTTCTGGAATTGTCTACTTAATATTTTCAGACTGCAGTTAATTGGGGGTAACTGAAACCACAGAAAATAAAACTGCAGATAAGGAGGAATTGCTATAATCATAACCCAGAGGAAGAACAGCTGCACCACAGTTTTTCCTAGGCAAAATCAGCTTCTTAATTTTTTCCCTTTGCCATCAATATCTCATTACAGGAATGGCAAAGCCAACTTTCTTAATATTTAAAAATTATTTGAATTGGAAAACTTACAACCTACTCAGGAAGAATTAAAAAAGTCTTCAGTAACAATGAAATTATGAAGGGCCTATGTTCTATTTGCCACTTAAGCCATTTTAATTCAACATGTTTGTAAGTTCTGTGCAGTAAGTACCATCCAGGCTTTGTACTTAGTGACTAGGTTTAGGAAAAGTATATTTAGTATTCTTTATATTGGTTCTTTATGGATACATTCATTTCTTTTTTAATTTTTAATTTTTGTGAATACACAATAGGTGTATATATATATATGATGTATCCATTTCTGAAGCATGAAAATAGCTTCAGAACACATATTGTCAAGTAGTAATAATAGTAATTATAACAGCAGTAGCCAACAGATTTTGATTGTATCAAATGTCTGGCATTATAAAGAACTGGACTTGCATCGAGTTATTTAATGCTTTCCACAAGGAGTGTCCGCATAGCAGAGATAAACTTTACTATCAAATAGACAAGTTCAAATCCCAGCTCCACATTTTACTAGCTACATGCCTTTGAGAAAGTTACTTATGCTTTCTATGTCTTAGTTTCCACATCTGTAAAATGGGAATATTATTAGTTCCTACTCATAGATTTGTTATGAGGATTAACTGAGTTAGTATTTGGAAATGCCTGGCACTATCAAAGTTTTCAATAAAAAGGCAATCAACACTACAAGATAGGCATTTTTTCTCATTTTACAAAGCCTGGATTCAATATCTGAATCCGGGCTGCCTGACTCCACAGTCCATACGCATATTCATTGTGAGGTATACTGATATATGATTGCTGCCCTGCGTTTATGCTGTTCTAGCACCACCTCTCCTATTATTAGCTATGAACATGGATGCTACCCTGAGATACTAATGAGAACTCAGGTTGATTATGAAGAGTTGGTAGAATTCGTTTGTTCAGCAATGACTTACTGAGCATTTACTATGTTCCAGCCACCACTACGTACTAGGAGCCTGGGGGACATGAGTAGAGTTTATATTATAGCAAAAGACAGGTAACAAAATAAAACCATAATAATGAATCCTATGGGAAAAAGCAGTGTAAGGAGAGGGATTGGGAGTGCTGGAATCAGGGTGGGAATGCAATTGCAAATAGGGTGGTTAGGACAGCATCACTGAGAATGTGAGATTAGTCAGTGACTTGTGAAGGAGGTGAGGGAGTTAGTTGTACGGATTTCTGGGGGAAGAGAGTTCCAGGAAGAATGAACAGTCATTGCTAAGACCAAAAGGTGGGAATATACTTAAGGTTGTTATAGAAACATTAAGGAGGACAGTGTGACTATAGCAGAATGAGCAGTAAGAGAATTAGGAAGTGGGATCAGAAATGTAAGGGGGTGGGGCATTTTTGTAGGTCATTGGGAGGACGTTAAGTTTTTCTCTGAATGATACAGGAAGTCACTATATGGTTTGGGGCAGAGGAGTGACATGATGTGATTTATGTTTTCAGAGGCTCTCTGGATACTGTGTTGACAATAGACTGTAAGATACCAGGGTAGAAGCTGGGAGATGAGCTGGAGAGCAGTTACAGTGATCCATGTGAGAGATGGCGATGGAGACAGTGAAAAGCAGTCAGATTTCAGATCTGTTTTGGAGGATTGCCTAATGGATTTGATGTGAGTTGTGCAGAAAAAGAGGAGTCAAAGTTAACCCCAAGGTTTTGAGCATGAGCAGCTGGAAGGGCAGAGTATCCATTAACAGGAGTGGATAAGAATGTGGGTAGAGCTGATTTGTGAGGGAAGGATCAGCAGTTCATTGCTTGAAATACTACATTTGAGGTGCCTATTTGACATGCAAGAGGAAATGTCGAGACCTGAAGATATGATTTGGAGTTTGAGAGAAAGATCTGGACTGTAAATATACATTTGAGAGTAATGAGAATATAGACGGTGTTCGAAGCTTGGGGACCGGATTAGAGGACTCAGGAAGCATGTGCATAATCAGTCACAAGTTAGTATTCTTCACACAAAATCTAACACCAAAGATTTAGTAGTCATTTTGTAACAAAATGAATTTAAGACTATGTTCACAAACCTTGCTACAACATTTTTTCATTTTCAGCAAGGCTAGGCAATAAAATAGAGTGTAAAGGCTTGGACTGTGTCAGTAGCTAAATGGCAGCTTTGCTCGTTTCTGTCTTTGTGACCTTGGGCATGTTATTTAAATTCTCTCAGCCTTCAGTTTCTAATCTATAAAATAGCTATAGTAGTTGCAGGATTTTTTGTAATGATTCAATGTTATAATCACATAATCATTGTTGAGACCATTTCAAACACTTTGTAAGTAACTAATATTAGCCATTATTACCATTATTATACTGAAATGGTATATAATTATACCATTATTATACTGTGTATTTTTGAACTTTACATGAGTCAGTTTGCTTTGAAATCTCTCTCTCAAACCATTGCCAAAGACATAAGAGAAACCAGATATCTAGATTATACATTTATATTCCTCTGGGCCTATCAATAAAAGGCAACCCCTTCCTAAAACAAACTCTAAGTGTAGATTTTAGGCAAAGGCCAATAGAAGATTTGTCCAGTGTTATGGGTGATTCAGAACTAGAGGTTTCTAGGAAGACTTGAAGAAGGTCATGCCAGCCAGGTGGAAAGAGGAATATTTCAGACAAAGGGTGCGGCAGGAAGGGAAGATGACAGCCCAGTGCACAGGTTAAACTGCAGATAGGGAAAGACAGACAGGGGGCTGGATATGGTTGCTGACACCTGTAATCCTAGCATTTTGGGTGGCCAAGGCAGGTGGATCACTTGAGGTCAGGAGTTCGAGACCAGCCTGGCCAACATGGAGAAACCCCGTCTCTACTAAAAATACAAAAATTAGCCAGGCATGGTGGTGGGTGCCAGTAATCCCAGCTATTTGAGAGGCTGAGGTAGAAGAATTGCTTGAATCTGGGAGGTGGAGGTTGCGGTGAGCCAAGATTGTGCCACCGTACTCCAGCCTGGGCAACAGAGCAAGACTCCATCTCAAAAAAAAAGAAAAAAAAAAGAAGGAAAGAAAGAAAGAGAGGGCTCGGAGATAGATGAGGCCAATGAGGCACACAAGGACCAAACGAGGGCCTTATAAGCCATATTGATGGAGCTTGGCATCCAGTGGGCCATGAGGAGCTCTTAAAGGGGAATGGCATCATAAGATCTGAGTGTTTAGATTTATCATTGTAGGAGGCCAAATAGAGAAAAGACCAGAGGCTACAAGCCCAAAGGCTGTTACGATTTTCCAAAAGAGAAGTGAGACCCTAAATAAACATAGCATTAGTAGAGTTAGAGGAGAAGATGGATATCAGAAATGTTTAGGAGTTGCCTGTAATCCCAGCACTTTGGGAGGCCGAGACGGGTGGATCACGAGGTCAGGAGATCGAGACCATCCTGGCTAACACGGTGAAACCCCGTCTCTACTAAAAATACAAAAACTAGCCGGGCGAGGTGGCAGGCGCCTGTCGTCCCAGCTACTCGGGAGGCTGAGGCAGGAGAATGGTGTAAAACCCAGGAGGCGGAGCTTGAAAAGAAATGTTTAGGAGTTAAAACATATAGTGACTTGGTGATTACGCAGTACCATCTTTTTCTCCCTCATACAATAAAGTTGATGGAAAAGGGCGGAAATATGTTTAAACACAGAAGTGTGAATTCTTTTGATGGAAATCAAAAAGGGTCTACTCTCCAAGAATAATCTCTGTCTCTTTCTATTATGTTTGAAGAAAGTATTAAGATACTTGAGTTCAGAGTGGTTGAAGGGATTAATTAGTTCCTCTTTCACTTAGCTGGGACTGCTGGAGCAGGAACAGGCCATCCACAGCTGAAAGTCTGTAAGGAGAACTGACTGCTAAAAGACAAGCCACCCAAGGCCAAGACTGGTAGCTCTCTCAGGATCACAGCAGTTTGAGGCTCAGCCAATCACAGACTTCAGAAAGAACCAGGAGAGACAGAGAGAGAGAGAGAGAGAGAGAGAGAGAGAGTGTGTGTGTGTGTGTGTGTGTAATGTGATAGAAGAAAACTGGTTTTACCTTGGTCCTTTCTGAGATTCAGTTTCTTTATGAAAATAAAATGATTGGTCTACATAAGCTCTAAAGCTCTTTCTGATTTTAAAATTATGTGATCCTTCGAGACTGTAGAGAGACTATTACCAACCTGTATCTTAGATATGTATGTATTAAAAGTTGGTCCAGGCTGGGTGTGGTGGTTTACACCTGTAATCCTACCTAGCACTTTGGGAGGCGGATGCAGGAGGAGTTCAAGACCACCCTGGGCAACACAGAAAGACCCTGTCTCAATTAAAAATAAATAAATAATAAAAATAAAAAGTTGGTCTAGAGCGGTGCCTTCAAATTTTTTGGTCACTTAACTCTTAAAGAATTTTGAAATGTTACATAATTCTCATCCATTTTTAGTTAACACCTTAAATTATCATAAGCATAAATAGTTAGAAAGGATGCAATTCCTAGCATATTATTTGTTTTATATGTCTTTAAATTATGTGTTCATGTAAACCTTGGAGCTATGGATTTACCTCATGGGCATTTAATGGAAAACAGTCTGCCTTATAATCTGATTGGCAAAGGCAGTCTTCACTGTTAATCCATTAGCTAACTCAGATGAGCTTCCTATCATAAGGAGTCATTTTAAACTCAAATAAATGTGTTAAAGCATGCCCCTGTGACAGTCCTCTGACTTCTCAGTTCTGAAATAGACAGATGGTGGTGGTGGTGGTGGTGAGGAGGAGGAGAGAGGGAGAAAGATAATCTCAGGTCTTCTCCATGTGATTTACTCTGGGATTCAGTCTGAGGGAGCAGCAGCTACCTGGAGGAAGCTCTTCCTGGGGCAATGGCAGAGGGAAAACAGGGCAAGCGCAGCCATGTAAGTGCAATTCCAGCCTCTGCTTATGTCTCTTAACAACCTAGTGGCAAAAGTAAGTCACATGGGCACGTACAGCATAATGAGGTAGGAACATTCACAACTCCTATTCTCCTATTGAGATGGGGAATATGGAGGCAGGGAAGGAGTTTGTAATTTCAAAAACCTCATCTACCATAGGAAAATAACTGTATAGAAGTAGGTGCATATCCACATATAGAAAGAAGGGACAACAGCACAACTGACAGGCCGAGGGGAATTTTTACATTGTGAACTTGGTTTCTACCTACCCTTTGATCCATTGGGTAAGCCCCTTAATTGGAACTTTGTGTACACATACATATGTATGAGTCATTAGTAAAATTTACATGGCAATGCAGGATATCTGGTACTGCACATGAAAACCCAATCACGAAGAGCCAGCCATGCAAATAAAAACGATAAAGACCAAATTATTTCATTAATTGTATTAAAATGAAGTCAACATTCAAATTTATCTTTGTAAATGATAGAGAACAGTAGTGTAGATAATCTAAAGCTGTAGAAAATACAGAGCCTTTATACTGACTTTAAATTTAATTGTAAGATTTTGTAGTCAACAAGATTTAGCTAAAGCAAAATCAAAATTGCAGTACTTTGCATTCCCATAACAGATATGCAGCCAACAAGGACAGGTGGCCCAGTATTAGAATTCAGTTGTATATCATTGAAAGCTGATTTACTGAGTAAATGAAACAATATGTGTAAACCATTTTTGCAGAGTTCTGAGCACACAGTAAATTCTTATTAATTATTTCTTTCCATATCCTTTCCTTTCCTCACTTACTTAGAGAACAAAAAAAAAATATGTTCTTAACCAATTTCTTCAAGTGGTTTGTTGAGCCATGGAAATAAGAAAACATTTGGAATGAACTCAATTTTTTTTGTTTAATTAAAAGTGTACCTCAACACTTTCATCTGTTTGTGAGTACTGTTCCTAGTTGATTAGTCTAAGCTGAAATTCCCCTGATAGCAAGAATATGACATTTAATTAAATCAGCAGTATACCAAAACATTTTTCAACCGTAGGTTTATGTTGTTTTTCAGCTGATCCAAATTTTTATTGTACTTTATGTCCCAGCCAGATAGTGGACAGTTTTATGAATTTAAATGTGTACTTTTCTAATCATGTTTATTCCCTTGAGGGTTCAGAATTTCTGATAATTAAAAATAATTGTAACTAAAACCTAAAACTACTTGCTATTTCTGTAGGAAAAAATTGTTTTAAGCAATGCCTTTGGATTCTGTCTCTGTGTGTGTGTGTATATATATATGTGTGTGTGTGTGTGTGTGTGTGTATATATATATATATTTTTTTTTTTTTTTTTTTTTTGAGACAGTCTCACTCTGTCACCCAGGCTGGAGTGCAGTGGCGTGATTTCAGCTCACCACAGTCTCTGCCCCCGCAGGTTCAAGTGATTCTCCTGCCTGGGCCTCCAAAGTAGCTGGGATTACAGGTGTCTGCCATCACGCCCGGCTGATTTTGTATTTTTAGTAGAGACGTGGTTTCACCATCTTAGCCAGGCTGGCCTTGAATTCCTGACCTTGTGACCTACCCACCTTGGCCTCCCAAAGTGCTGTGATTACAGGCGTGAGCCACCGTGCCTGGCCTGCCTGTATATTTCTTGCTGATAGTTTTATCTAATAAACCCTTAAGGATCTAGTAGGAATGAAAAACAATGTGTTACTTTTTAATGAACATGGCATTAACTAGATACTAATTCAAAATAAAGATCTAAAATTCTCCTACACATTACAAGTCTCTATGAATAAAATCATCCCTCTGTGCATAATGATAAAATACCAATTTGTACAAGTTTTATGGTTTTTTTAATGCAGAAGTAGTGTATAGTACAATCAGCATGACTCAACAGGTTCTCGAAAGCAATCTTACAGAATATTTTAGTAACTATACCTTCATCTACCTTATACCGTCATACATGTTTGTAATGTGACTAGAGATTGCAGCTTGACAATACAATTCCATTTTGTTAAATGAAAGCAATCATCACGCAAACACAACATAAGCATAACGTATCGAGTAAAATTAAGTCAATCTGTAGTTTCTTAGATGGTAGTAGTATTCTGAATGTACTTAGAATTTTTTTTTTTTTTTTTTTTTTTTGAGACAGAGTCTGGCTCTGTAGCCCAGGCTGGGGTGCAGTGGCCAGATCTCGGCTCACTGCAAGCTCCACCTCCTGGGTTCACACCATTCTCCTGCCTCAGCCTCCCGAGTAGCTGGAACTACAGGCGTCCGCCACCTCACCCGGCTAGTTTTTTTTTTTTGTATTTTTTTAGTAGAGACGGGGTTTCACTGTGTTAGCCAGGATGGTCTCGATCTCCTGACCTCGTGATCCGCCCGTCTCGGCCTCCCAAAGTGCTGGGATTACAGGCTTGAGCCATCGCGCCCGGCTACTTAGAATTTCTTTTGCCCTCTAAGTTTCATCTGGGTTGCTGTGTCTTAGTTTAATAGTTTAATAGCTATTTCTGTGTCAGAACATCTATTAGCATCAGCCTAATTATTGATAGCAATCTGAGAATGGTAATTTTTCTTCCTGTGCCAGCTGCAAAATTAAAATAAATACAGAAGTTATTTTACAAGTGTTACAAAATATTGTTTTTGCATTTTACAAAAGGAAAACAATTCTACTTATATAAATACTGTCTCTCTTGTTAGGTAGAGTTTAAACAATGTAAATATCACCCTGTTATCTAGAAACTAACTATATAGAAGGAAATGAACTAGCTATGATTTTGGTTACACTTGTATCTATATGAGTCACTTATACAAAAGACTGTTTTATGATATTTTTACATCATTACAGTTTTTTAAACATTTTCTTTGAAAAGGGATTGTTGCTTATTACTCAAAACTTATTTGCAACAGGGATCTGTAATATTTTATGCCACATTGAATGATTTAGAAATGTTATGATGACTTACAAGTTATATTTCCTTCTCTCTTTCCTTTATTCAGCTGTACAAGGATCAAGTGTTATTTTCCGAACCGTGGAGGTCACATTACATAAAGAAGGCAATACCTTTGGTTTTGTAATACGAGGTAGGTGTTGGTTAGAAAAATCTACTTAAAAAATTATTTCCATAGGTTTTCAGGGAACAGGTGGTATTTGGGTATTTGGTTACATGCATAAGTTCTTTAGTGGTGATTTGTGAGATTTTGGTGTGCCCACCACCCGAGCAGCATACACTGAACCCAATTTGTAGTCTTTTATTCCTCACCTCCTTCCCACTTTTCCCCAAGTCCTAAAAGTCCCTTGTATCATTCTTATGCCTTTGCATCCTCATAGCTTAACTCCTACTTACGAATGAGAACATACGATGTTTGATTTTCCATTCCTGAGTTACTTCACTTGAAATAATGGTCTCCAATTCCATCCAGGTTGCTGCAAATTCCATTAATTCATTCCTTTTTATGGCTGAATAGTATTCTATTGTATGTGTATACCACAGTTTCTTTATCCACTAGTTGATTGATGGGTATTTGGGCTGGTTCCATATTTTTGCAATTGCAAATCATGCTGTTATAAATATGCATGTGCAAGTATCTCTTTTATGTAATGACTTCTTTTCCTCTGAGTAGATATCCAGTCGTAGAATTGCTGGATCAAATGATAGTTCTACTTTTTATTCTTTAAGGATCCCCACACTGTTTTCCATAGTGGTCATACTAGTTTACATTCCCTTCAGCAGTATGGAAGTGTTCCCTTTACACTGCATCCACGTCAACATCTGTTTTTTTATGTGGTTTTTTGTTTTTGTTTTTGTTTTTGTTTTTTATTATGGCCACTCTTGTGGGAATAAGGTGGTACCACATTGTGGTTTTGATTTGCATTTCCCTGATCATTAGTGATGCTGAGCATTTTTTTTCATATGTTTGTTGGCCATTTGTATATCTTCTTTTGAGAATTGTCTATTCATGTCCTTCGTCAACTTTTTGATGGAATTGTTTGGTTTTTTTCTTGCTAATTTCTTTGAGTTCCCTGTAGATTCTGGATATTAGTCCTTTGTTGGATGTGTAAGTTGTAAAGATTTTCTCTCACTCTGTGGGTTAGAAAGATCTTCTCTTCTTTAAATAAACACAACAATGAATGGCCATAAAAGTGGAAACCAAATGTAGCTCTATTTTTGGTTCATTAATACAGGGCAAGAACCCACTGTTTATAAACCTTGTCAATTCAGTCATCCTATACTTTTCAACATATCTTTTGTCTTTCCTTTTATATTTTTCTATATCACTGAATCAAAAATGTTGATTAGTATGCCTTGATTTGATTTAATACACCAGAATTAAGGGACTTTATTTAAATAAATGTCTCCAGAAACACAGTTGGTTATTGTAGCTTTCTAAAAATGGATCGAAGATTCTAATCTCTTGAGTATCTATGTGCTTCAGCTCAAGTCATCATATTATAATATGGCACTGATCATAACAATTTCAGGTGACTCCAGCTTGTCATTAAACTACTAATTCTAAGGTATAATTCTATCTTGCATTATGTTTTCTTATTAGTAATTTTATTCTGTAAAGACTATGCCTACATTAACAACTCTCAATCTGTAGCATGACAATGAGGTTCAATAGGGAGCTATATAAACATCAGGGATTTGTTTTCTTTCCAACTTTTGTCTTGGGTTCAAGGGGTACATGTGCAGGTTTGTTACATGGGGGAATTGCATGTCATGGGGGCTTGGGGTACAGATAATTTTGTCATTCAAGTAATCATCATCATACTCAATCAGTAGTTTTTCAATCCTCATCCTCCTCCCACCTGCCACCCTCAAATAGGCCCCAGTGTCTGTTGTTCCCTTCTTTGTGTCCATGTGTACTCAATGCTTAGCACCCACTTATAAGCAAGAACATGCAGTATTTGATTTTCCACTATCAGGAATATTTTAACAGTTCACATTTCTTGATTGTTTTTGTCTTCACCTATAACATTTTGTACTTCAACAGAGTAAAAATTCTATCAAAATTATCAAAACATTAATTAAAATTAAACATCTTAATAAATGTGCATGAAAGAATAAAAGAGATGTGGATACTTGTACAGATTTGTCTTAAGTGGTTGAGTTTTAAATAGTAGCTTTCATTTTATCCCAGTCACTTAGCAAATCAATCAGTCAAATGTTAATTAAGCACATGTCAACATGTCAGCATGGAGGGAAGTACTATAGAGACATAAGACAAGACCCCGATCTACAGGGAATTACAGTCCAGTGAATTTAAGACATAAGTTGATAGAGTGCTCAAGTGAGTAGTAGAGAGAATGAGGAACTAGGAACTCGTTGAGAGGTTTAGACTTGTAGTTGTTACATTTTTCTGACCAAGGCCCATTTTTAGGTGGAGGAACAGAGCCCAAGATCATTTACCCTAACCATTCCTAAATTTCTGTTTAAAATAACCAGATGAATATAGTGAAAAGTCACTGTACAAGTAATTTTTGGCTAAAGGGTGATATATACAAATCTGTTTTGCAATACAGATATGAATGAGAAGGTTCTTCAATCACATGCATACGAGTCTAATTATTGAAACACTATGCCAAAAAATACTGCTGTTGCAGATATTCATTGATAGTGACTGTATGGTTAGTCAATAATGAATCAAGTTACTAATAAAAGAGCTAAACCAAGAGTAATGTATTATTAAGAAATAAACAGAATAGAAGCAATTGAAATGTGCAACCACCTCAAGACAACTGATGATGTGATGTTAGTAAAACACCCTTCCCACAGTTTGCAGGAATTTCAACTATCTGTGTGTATGCCCAGGAGTTTTATAATATGAGCTTAGAACACTGCCTGGTATGTGGAGGCACTTAATAAGTGAATGATTGAATATTACCTAGATTTGTGTGGACATCAGACTTCGTAGTATTATACTGATTTTTAAAAACTTGGTTACAGTAAGCCAGTATTAGTTTATGAGTACCACATGTTTATAGGCCTTAATAATTCCCTTAATATGTTGGTTGAACATAAACGTTTTTGGAGTTTTGCATAATTTCTCAATGAGAATCAAAGAATTTCTATTTTTAGATTAGTTTGAGGTCCATCTGGAGGATTTTCCCTGTTCAAAAGGTGGTCATTACGCATCACTTAAGAGTCACTGGTTAATCAGAATGAGAAAGTGCTGTGAGTAAATGTTAGTATGGCAGATAAGATGTTTTGGCATAGATGGGAGTTGAGCTAAACTTAGATCAGTGGAAAATACCAGGACAGCCAGGAAAGAGGAGAAGTTACTGCAGATGGAGCATATCTATGTAGTATGGGTGAAGTTCTTCTTAACCTATTAGAATAGAACTTACAACATTAAGGTTTTAGCTGATGAATGGAATTATATTTCTAATGCTATAGGTCACAAGTTCTAAAACCTTTATTCCCTAAACAATAGAACCTTGCATCCGTAGAGTAAAAATGATGTTCTGCCTTAAACCTTGGAGTGTTAAATTTCAGTTAATGCAAGCAAGCCAGAGGAGATGAGTTGGGCTGATAGGAAAGGCACTCTGCCATGAAGTTGCTTTACACTTTAGACAAGGAAACCTTCTCTAGTCATTGTCAAATGTAAAATTGTAGGTGGGCCTAGTCATTTAACATATGCTGCTTGATACTCAGATTTGGTCCGCACTGTGTCTCTGCCATTGATATTCTCAAAAAGCATCCCAGTTGATACTAATGTACACCAGGATTGAGAATGTCACTGGTCTCTGAGTGGTTCCTGTTTTCCCTTGCTGCTGCAAACTTCTAGAACCTAAGTGAGTCACACAGGAAACTTCGTTCATTACAAATAACAGTAAAATGCCACATATCAAGAAATATACAACTATCTCACACTTTAACAGGCATTCAATGTTACATTTTGAAATTTGTAAATACAAGCCAAAATTATGGAACGATTTCTTGCTATCTTTGGCCCTCATCCTCTTCTCAATCAATTTTCCTTTAGGGAAAAGCAAACCTATTCTTTTTTTTTTATTTTTTTTTATTTTTTTATTTTTATTGTACTTTAAGTTCTAGGGTACATGTGCATAACGTGCAGGTTTGTTACATATGTATACTTGTGCCATGTTGGTGTGCTGCACCCATCAATTCATCAGCACCCATCATTTCATCATTTATATCATGTATAACTCCCCAATGCAATCTTATGATCACCTTGCAAAAGAGAAACTATGTAACAGTATTTACATAAATATGGGTAAGCATTTGTGGTAACATTTAAAATTTTCACTTTAAAATTTTTTTCTGAGAAAGTGGTGAATTTCTTATTTTAAAGAGGAATTTCTAAAGAAGCTAAACACAATGAAAGAATAAAATACTGATAAAATGCTGAATGAGATCTTTTTCCAATCAATCACACTAAACAAATCACTTGTCATAGAAGGGAACACAAAAGAAGCATTTGCCTTCCTGAGGAACTGCAAATGCCTTTTAATTTTTCTCTTAGGCTATTTTCTGTAAGGCGACCTTTTGGCCTATGCCAGGTTTGGGAAATGTCCATCTGTTCTAGCACGCAAATATTAAGGGAGAAATAGTTGACAATAGCTTAATATTTATCAGATATTGGCAAACTAGAAAACTCCCAGATGGACAGACAGGATGGTGATATGCAAAGAAACCAGGTCACATAAAGAATAGATAAGGAAACTGGCATTGTTCAACATTAAGAAGGTGGGATTTAGCCGGCATATAATCTCTGTTTTCAACTTTCAGAAAACATTTTTGTAAAAGAGAGCATACATTTTTATTTTACTGCTCTGGATCATAGAACAAAGACCAGTGAATGAAAGTTGAAGGAGGAGAGATGTCAGTTAAATATTAGGAAGAACTTTGTAACACTCCTTGGTGTCCAAATGTGGAGTGAGCAGCCTCACATCTAGAAGTAGGCCAGCACCCGTGCATTTCATGCAGACGCTGGTGGATCACAGATTAAGGAAATTGTACCAAAGGATTATGGATTAAAAAGAGAATTTACAATAAATTACCTTCCATCTTGAAACAGCTATGTTTCCATGAATTCTTGTGGAGAATTTTTTCTAACAGAAAATTAAAATTCCCATTCAAGGATTGCAGCTGGTTTGACACAGTATGAAAAATTTGCCCCAAATTTTTGAACACCGCACTTTTAATGAAAGCCACTTGGTCACTTGAATTTTTTTTTTTTTTTTGCTTTCTTTTTTAATACTAGGATTTTTATTTTACTTTGGTTTTTGTTTCCTTTATGTTAGGTTGTAGACCTACTGACCAGTATTTTAGATCAGTTTTATTGGCACAGATATACACATCTGTACTGTATAACTGACAGCTGTTCAAATCGGGCCAGTACTTGATATAATCAGTTGATCCTCTTGCCATACCAGTTGTTAAATACTTTCTATGTTATCTGGTTACAGCCATGTATTTATTGAAAGATGGAGAAATGGTGACTTCAAAAATATATTCTTTATAAAATGAGCAAGACCTTTAAGCCTTTTGTATGCCTCAAGGATAATTTTACATATTTTCCTCCGTACATGAAGTAGGACATTTCTCAGCTGAAATCTTGCAGGTGATTTTTTTAAATGTCAACAATGAAAGCATTTTTAAGCTGTATTCCTTTTCTTTGCTAGGGGGAGCACATGATGATAGAAATAAATCTCGTCCAGTTGTGATAACATGTGTTCGTCCTGGAGGACCTGCTGACAGGTAAACTTTATCTTTCTGTGTCACTATCCAAAATGAAATAAATACAGCTGGGGACTTTGACATAGAAGTTGATACATTAGAAATTTTACAGTAAAATGCAGATATTAAGCAAACATGTTACAATGTGAAAACTGAGAGTCTGAGCTATGGAATCAGAAAAAATAAGGTTTGCCTCTAGAGTCTATACTTACTGTACTGTATGTTTATCAAGTGACTTAATACTGAGCTCAATTTCCACCACCGTTGGAAATGTAGATACTAATATCTACCTTTCAGAGCTGTTCAGTTTTATCAAAGGTTGGAGATATATAATGCCTTACAGGGGCCTGGCACAGGGGAGGCACTTACAGAACTCAGCTGGCTCTTTTAGGCAGGTGCTGGAAATGCATCTTCTCCTGTTGCTAATCTCCCAGCCTGGACAGATAGGTGGTGGTGGTGAGAATCTTACCATTCTCAACATTCTTACTATTAGTGTTATCTTTTGATAGTGACTATGAAGGTCAGAATGGAAGTGATTTTTAGTAAAATGGAAGACATTTCATTAGTCTCTAGAGTTTTCTTTGCATTTCTCTTCCTTGCTAATTTGAATATGTGAAGGGCAAATGCCTTCAACTTTCCTATTGTAAGCCTTGTAGGGCCCCAAGTAAGCTCACAACTTAAGTGTCTCTGGAGATACTCACCTCTGTATTAGTTTCCCACAGCAAAAGTTGACTCTATAATGATGGGGGAACACAACTGCTGCTGTTAGAGACTGTTGAAGGGGAGGAGGAAAATGTACTGATTCCTCCTGTCTCTCTGTTTGAGACCAGGATAAACTTAAAAACCTTTGTTAAGAGATAAAGATAACAATATTATTTATTGTTAATAAATATTAACCATTAATAACCATTAATTAATTAACCATTTATAACCATTATTTATTAAGAATTTACTATGTGCTAGGGACTGTTCTGAGGGCTTGGCAGACATTATCTTATTTTATCCTTACAACCCACCCTCTAGATGAGGTCTCTGTATCCACATTTAGAGATGACAAAACTGCCCAGTATGGCAGTGAGTAAGTGAAAGAACTGTGGGAGGAATTCAGGTTTCCTTTCCTTTGAAGCTCATATGATTAGCTCACTTTTAAGAAAGATGATATTTCATATAAAATTAGAAAATAGGAAAAAACACTGGTGTCTTACTTGTGCTGACGTGTATTTGCATTTGCAGCGGGTAGCAAAATGTCCAAGAGTTTCCTTTTTTCCCTTTCCATGTGTCTCTAGTGAATCACTCTTCCTGAAGCAAATTAGAATGTTTTCATTTCTTATTAACATTTAGAGTTGGAGTTGACGGAAATGTCAAAACATAGGCTACAAGCTTGTGAGTGGTGTACTTGTATCACCAAATTAATTTAGAACTCAAAGAAATCTGAGAATTTAAGAAAAAAATCGGAGCCAAAGGACTTAGAGAGTGAACTTGGTGAAAGATGTTTATTTCAAAGGTCATTATTATTCTTTCCAAATCCTCAGCATATAATCCCACCGTTTGATTTTCTCATTTCTGTGCCCCTCCCTGAGGCAGGGTTGTCTGGGGACCACCCTGGCTGTACTTTTTTGGTGTCACTGAGTCACCTCTCAACGCCTCGAGTGTCCGTGGTCACAGTAGGGAGAATAGCATTTGCCTTCCTCTTCCAGGGAATGTGAGGTTAAATCAATTTCATGATTGCCAAATGGCCTTATAAATCAGTAGGGAAATTTATAGACAAGGGAAATTTCTCACCAGCAATTCCTATCCTGCTTGGATTCACTGGTAATAATTTGAATGAAATTCCCTGGCTTTTCTGTTTACCTGACTTTGGGAAAATAGGTGAATAGTATTTTCTGGCCTCTATTGAATCCGTTTTAGACATTCAGGCAAAAACGTAGAAAAGGGAAAATATGCCCTTCTTACTTTTGTACTTCAAGAATTACCTGTGGGTAACTAGGATTTTTGCTAATGTGTAGTTATTTTCTCATTACTTATTTTCATCTTACGGCAATTTTCTGTTCAGGGTTACTTCTTTACACTCTTACTGTCACACTTGATGCTTTAAAAGATTGCAGATGGGATGAATGGCAGAATATGTGTGACAAAACGAATCTGGCTAAGTGACTATTAATACCAAGCCCCTTTGTGGTAAATTAATAAAGACTATTCCTTTATTCTCCCTTCAGAGAGGGCACGATCAAACCTGGTGACAGGTTGCTCAGTGTGGATGGAATTCGGCTTCTTGGAACCACGCATGCTGAAGCCATGAGTATTCTTAAACAATGTGGACAAGAAGCAACGCTGCTGATAGAATATGATGTCTCAGTAATGGGTATGTTGGAGTCCTGAAGGTGTGATCTCCAAGCACCAGAATGTCACTATCTGTCCCTGATTTTGGATTAAGTATGTATTGTTATGCCCTCCTGGAACAGACAGAATTCATAAATACTATATCATATTACTCTGAGTTCAGGAAGATGTGAGTGGCTGTACTTTATAGTGATGTAGAGTTCTCATGTCAATAGGTTCCATAATAAAGTCTCATTCTGTCACTGTGTCACCTAGCAATCAGCTCTTCTATGTGGATTACCCTTTGGCAGCAAAGTGTTTTTTCCCCTCCAAATCACAAAAATAGTATTATTAACGTAAGGACTGGTATTCTTTTTTTTTTTATTACATAGACACTGACAGCAGTAGATGATTCCTTTCCTTCTTGTAACTTCACAGTGTGAAGTCAGCTAATCAAAATAATAGAAATGACCATTTATTTCACCATCAGATTTAGGGATAAGAAAAATAAAGGAGATGTAGGATCATCGATTAAAATAAAAACTTGAGTGCAGTTTTCTTTTTTAAAATTATGATTCTACTAGAAAGAAACTATTTTTATACTCATACCTATAGTAAAACTGGCAAGATAGTCTCATGTGGCTTTTAAATGGTAAGAGAGCCAACGTCTTGTGTAATGTTGACTAAGGCAGAAAAATTGTGAGAGAATGAATTGGAACTTGAAATTGAAACTTAAATCATGCTGTGAATAAACCTTACAATTATCAGACTCCATTAGGTGACCTGGCTTTACCATCTAGTTTTATGTTGTGAAATGTAGCTGAGAAAAAGAGACTTATTCTATAACTGCATACTCCTTTATTTCTCACTCTGTGTAACTCATCTGTAACAATGTTGTACGAGAGTATTCTTAATCTGTTTGCTGGCCTGAAATGTCTGGAGAGTATGAGGTTTCCTAATGGGAAAGTATGAAACTTAAGGAGTTTTTAGAAGGATAAATGATGTGGTATACCCTTGATGTGGAAAGTTCATAAATGAATATTCCCTCCCTTACTTTCCACCTTCCTTTTTCCCTCTCTCCTTTTTTCTTTCCATCCTTCCTTCCCTCCTTTCTTTCTGTCTTATTTTTGTTATAGTTTTTTTAATTAGATGTTGAGTTAGATGATTTGGGTTCTGTTTTCAACTCTACTAATTTCTAGATATTAATTTGGAGCATATGATTTGATTTCCCTGTGCCTTATTTGTCAAATGGGGACTAGCATCCCTATTTTAAAGACAATTACGAAGATAAAATCAGATTGCATAAGTAAGGTATATTTTAAATGATGAGACAAGTGGATTGTTAGCATTAAAAATTGAAGCAGATATTTGACATCTAACTCCTTTGTTCAGTCTACAAACATTTATTGAACTAAATGGCAGGGACTAGGAAAAAGATGAACAAAATAGACCTGGTCCCTGACCTTATGAAGCTTGCAATGGATAGGAAGAACAGACAGTAAACAAGGATATTGCCAAACAAATAAATTCATAAAATGTGATCATTGCTGTAAAGGATAAGAACAGTATTCTGTAATAGGGAATAATGGCAGGCACAGGTGAGGGTTGGCAGGTGATTTAAATAGGGCAGTCAGTGAAGAGGTAAGAGGTTAAAACCCAAAGGTTTAGAAGGAACCAGCTCCCAGACTGAAGACAATAGTCTCTGTAAGGCTGCAGCATTCCACATCAGAGAGACAAGGTCTCCTCCACTGGGATAGATACCATTTAGGGGAAAAGCCCTCCAAGTTTCACCATTGCCAGGGTCAGGAGGGAATGGGGTGACCCTACCTGTTTGCCTTCTTTCCAACTCACTCTCACATTCTGAATGAAACCTGACAGTTTTCACACCCTAGAATTCCCAGTCAGCTCCTTAATATAGGAGAAAGTGAACTATCAGGAAGGAAACTCATTTTAAGAGTTCCTCAAGGTTGCTGAATATAAGCTGATTATACAAAAATCAGTTGCCTTTCTGTATATCAGCCAAAACAGAAAGTTAAAATTTTAAGGTATCCTTTATAAGAGCAATACAATTACAAGGTTCCTATAAGGAATAAACCTTATAAAAGTTGTATGAACCCATTATAGATATAGATATGCATATGCATATACAGATGCATAAAAGAATACTTAAATACATAAAGACCTATATTATGATCTTGGAGGGGAACCTTTAATAGCTAAAAGATGTCATTTCTCCCAAATGTATCCACACATTTAATTCTATTTAAAAATCTCAAAAAAAGCATCTTTGAGGTTACCTGAATAAGCTGTTTTTATGTACATGAAGTTAGAAAAGGGAGAAAGGAAAAATTGTCAAAATATTTTTTAAACAATCTGAAGACAGAGAAGATTGTTCTACCCAGTATCAAGACTCATTCTAAAATTGTGGCCTTAAGTCTGTCTAATATTAACATGGGATGATAAGAGACCAGTAGAAGAGGATAAAATGCCTAAAACAGACCACTGTCCCTATGGAACCAGAGGTATAGTCAAACATCAGTGAAGAAATGTTCAACTAATCAGTAAATGATGCTGGAACAATTAACCACTTGGGGAAAATTAAATTCCTACTTCATATTATACCCAAAAATAAATTTTATATTTACTTAACCATTTCCCAGTAGACTGCTATTATAAATAACTAAAAAGAATCTCTTTCTACCTAAATGTTTGTCTGTATTTCTCATTTCATTGAGACAATGTGTTAAATATATTTGAAACATAATTCCAATTGTCTTCCAGAAAAGTTGCACTATTTTATATTACTACCAGCAATGCCTTAAGTGTACATCTCATCAGAGTTTGTCAACATTGAATATTATTTTTAATATATCTTATTTGTTAGGTAAACATTGCATTACATTTTAATTCAACTCAAAAAATTTCTAGTGCAGGTAAGTATTTTTTCATATGTTCATCTTCATTTTCTATTGTCATTTATGTCCTTTATCATTTTTCTATTGGAGATGCTTTTAGTTTTTTTGTTTATTGGCTTGTACTAACTATATATTAAAGGCATTAGTCATCTGTTTTTCATAAAAACTTTTCTCAGTAGCTTATTTCCCTTCAAAGTTATTTATGGACTTCTATTGTGATAGCTTTCTGTCACTCTTAGATGAAGCTAAATAGATACAATAATTTCAGTTACAAACTTAGATAAGGAACAATAGTTCAGTAGTATATGTACATATCAATATCAGCATGTTGGTCAAAACCATTCAACAAGTCTCTAGGAAGTTCCAAACTTTCTCACATCTTCTATCTTCTTCTGAGCCCTCCAAACTGTTCCAATCTCTGCCCATTATCCAGTTCCAAAGTCACTTCCATATTTTCAAGTATCTTTATAGCAGTGCCCTATTTCCCTCAATACCAATTTTCTATATTAGTCTGTTTTCACACTGCTCTAAAGAACTACCTGAGACTGGGTAATTTATAAAGAAAAAAGGTTTAATTGACCCACAGTTCTGCACGGCTGGGGAGGCCTCAGGAAACTTGCAATCATGGAGAAGCAAGGCACATCTTACATGGTGGCGAGAGAGAGAGAGATGAAGCACCACACACTTTTAAACCATCAGATCTTGTGAGAACTCACTATCATGAGAACAGCATGGGGGAAAACTGTCCCCATGATCCAATCACCTCCCACCAGGTCCTGCCATCAACATGTGGGATTACAATTCAAGATGAGATTTGGGGTGGGAACACAGAGCCAAACTATATCAACTAGCCTAAGGAGGGAATTTATTAGCCTACAAAAGTAAAAAGCCCAAGATATATCCTGACTTTAGAAACAAGCTTAATAATGTTATAGGAATTTTGTCTCTCCATTCTCCTTGCCTGAGAAAGGCTGTCTTCTGTCACAGCAAGATGGCCCTACCACCCAAAAGTCTACATTATTTTGAGAGTTTGTGATGCCAGAAAAAGAAACAAGACTGATCTCCTCTAAAAGATTCTTAATGACTTAGCTTGGGGCAAATGCTGATCACTACACTAAGCACTGTGTCCAGGGATATAGTGCACTCTACAACTGTGGTATAGAAGGCAAGAACATATGCTGAATGGCCCAAACAGAATGAGCCAGAGAAATGACAATTCCCCAAAGTAGATGATGTGGGATTGACAAAGAAAATAATAGGTGCCATTTTAAGATGCAATTAAATGTTAAATATTATGTTCCCACTAATAGTATATGAGAGTTTCCTTTGCTTCACATCCTCATTAGTGCTTGGTATTTGTATTAGTCCCTTTTCATGCTGCTGATAAAGACATACTCAAGACCAGGCAATTTATAAAAGAAAGAGGTTTAACGGTCTCACAGTTCCACATGGCTTGGGAGGCCTCACAATCATGGCAGAAGGTGAAAGGAACGTTTCACATGGTGGCAGACAGCAGAAGAGAACTGTGCAGGGAAACTCCCCTTTATAAAACCATAAGATCTCATGAGACTTATTCACTCTCACGAGAATAGCATGGGAAAGACCTGCCACCATGATTCAATTACCTCCCACCAGGTCCCTCCCACAACACATGGGAATTGTGAGAGCTACAATTCAAGATGAGATTTGGATGGGGGTACAGCCAAACCATAACAGTATTCTCTGCCTGTTTCATTCTAACCGTTCTGATCAGCGTGTGGTGGCATCTCATTTTAAGTTTGATATACATTTCCTGGATGAATAACAATGTGGAGGACCTTTTCATTGCCAGGAAGACATGCTTATGGCTTTGGTTTTACTTTCATGAATAATACTTTGATTTATTTACATACTACTACAAGTACACACATTATTTCTTAGAAAGTGTGTGTGTGTGGTGTGTGTACAATATAGATATCAATACCTCAACCCTGGAATCAGATATATTTTTTCAGTAAATCTCAAATGATAAATATTAGTAAATTCAGTGCTCTGTTTAGGAAAGCTATTGAAACTGTCAATTTTATTAACTACCAGTGCTCTGTTTAGGAAAGCTATTGAAACTGTCAATTTTATTAACTAAAGTTTCATTTAGTCTGTGTCAATTTAGTCTGTGACATTTTAAGGACAATTTTTTGAAATAAGGAAGACTGAGAAAAATAAGGTTGAAGAAAAATTAAGAGTTCAATTTTAGATATGCTAAGTTTGAGATGTCTGTCCATCATGTAAGTGGAGGTATGAGTTGAAAGTTGAGTATTTTAGGTGGAGTTCAGTACACAGGTCAGAGCAGAAGATACAAATTTTTAAGTCGTCATCACTTATATTGCAAGGCTGGATGAGACACGTAGGGGAGAGAGTTTAGGCAGAGAAGAGAGAGGCCCAAGGACTGAGCTCTGAGACCATCCCATAGTTACATCAGGAATGTGTAGAGGACCCTGTAAAATAAATAGAGGAGGCCAATGCACTGATGGAGACAGTGAACCAAGGCCAAGCATGGAGTCATGGAGGCCAGATTTTTCCTGTGTAAAATGGTGGCAATTACACTACCACACTCACAAGTTGCTATGAGGAGCAAAAGGATTAATGCATATGTGGTGCTTGGCACATCATATGTGCTCAATAAATTGTGAACAAATTATTTAAAATGCATATGGGAAAAACCTACACTTCAACATTGTTGAACTATATTACCAAATGATTGGGTCTGAGAGCCCTGTGGTTGGAAAAATAACATAAAAGTATAAGTATAAGGAAAGCATGAGCATCTTTTTTTTTTTCTTCTTCAACTTTTAAGTTCAGGGGTAAATGTGCAGGATGTGCAGGTTTGTTACATAGATAAACGTGTGCCATAGTGGTTTGCTGCACGGATCAACCTATCACCTAGATATTAAGCCCAGCATCCATTAGCTATTCTTCCTGATGCTCTCCCTTCCCCTGCTCCCCCGACAGGTCCCGGTGTGTGTTGTTCCCCTCCATGTGTCCACATGTTCTCATCATTCAGTTCTCACTTATAAGTGAGAACATGCAGTGTTTGATTTTCTGTTCCTGCATTAGTTTGCTGAGGAGAATGGCTTCCAACTCCATCCATGTTCCGGCAAAGGACATGATCTCATTCCTTTTTATGACTGCATAGTATTCCATAGTGTATATGTATCACATTTTCTTTATCCAGTCTGTCATTGATGGGCAGTTGGGTTGATTCCATGTCTTTGGAAAGCATGAACTTCTAAGGAAAAAAGTTCTGAAAGCAATGACTGTAGTAAAATACAGTGTCTTTTAAAGTAAGACAAACTTGGTTTTGGATTTTGGCTCTCTGTTGACCTTGGACAATATTTAACCTCTCCAAGCTTGAACTTTTCCATCTCTAAAATAGGGATGATGGTAGTACTTCTTCATAGGGCTGATGAAAAGATGAAGTGAGTGAATACATGTAAAGTGCTTGCCTTAACCAAACTGTTAGTGAATACCAAGAAATTAAATTGGCTCTTTTCATGCTCCACTTCTCTAAAATGAACCTCAAGTCTCCCATTATGCTGGATTAAGATGAAGCTGATGGTTCACTCTGTGACAACATTGAATTGTTGTTACAAAGCATATTTGGAAATGACATGTTCTGGATCATTTTATGTTCTAAAAGTTCATCAGAATACTTATTTTGCTTAGACCTTTGCTAAAATATTTCTAAAACTTGTTCCTGAGAATATGTATTAAGTTAGGTACTTGAGTCTTTGGTAGAGGAACACAAGAACATCGTTCTGAACACCAATCCTTGGGCAGGTGTTACAGAGTCAAGAGGTGTAGAACATTGTGCCAAATCTGTACTGACTTGTAACTTGCTCTGGATTTTTAAAATTACATGATTCTCTAATATTTGTCTATTTTATAAATTCCTTCTCTGGGAAGAACTACAGATGACAGTCAGTGAACATGAAATTCTTGCTGGCTGAATAAAACAAGGCTCACTGTAGAGTAATTATAACGAGAGACAGTTAATGTCTACAGTGGTCTTAGTAGCTTTCAAATGTAACCAACAAACTATTATAGTTGATAATAAAGATGGAAAAATAACTAAAATATTTTTCCCAAATGCCCTGAGCTTTCCCACTGTTGTGCCCAATATCTAGTATTCCTATGCACAAACTTTGCAAAATATAGTACTGGCCCAGGTCAAATCCATCTCCCTCATTCATCCTGTTCTTATTTGGATTATTCAATCTCTCATTTTTTCTTTTGAGGGAGGAAGGAGCACTCTCTGTAATACTTTCCTGGTGACTCTTGAAAGTATTTACATTTTAGTTTACCTTAATAATCTATGTATTTTTCTATTGTGCCACTAGTTTCTACAGACTCTGTGGGGACACTAACCAATCATCTTTATCTGACTATTTCCATAACACCTAATATGGAGCCCTCAAACATACATAGAAGGCACTTAAAGACAACTGTGAATTGAACAATGTGTTCACCCATCGATTAGCTGTTCTTATGAATCATCATCATTGAGTGGTATGTGTAGAATGTAGCAGAACATCAGTGTTTATGCTGTAGTTTTAAAATGAAGTTACTACATGATTTTATCTTACATTGCACAATGATGTCATGGATCTTTCAATCACAACACCTCCTAATCTACCTATGATATTTTTCTGAATTCCTGTAAATCTCTGTCTTTCCCTTTAGCTGTTACTGTCTTTGCTCAGCTTCAAACCTTTCTTTTTGATCACCTAGATTATGCTAGCATGCAAAACCAAGGATACTGAGAAAAGTTTTATCATTGCCTTAGAAATGCCCAACAGTGTTAGCTAGGCATGGTAGCACCACCTGTAGTCTTAGATACTGAGGATGCAGAGGCTGGAGGATTGCTTCAGCTCAGGAGTTTGAGGCTGCCATGAGTTAAGATCACACCACTGCACTCCAGAATGGGCGAGAAAGCAAGATCTCTCTTTAAAAAAAAAAAAAAAAAAAAGATAAGAAAGGAAGGAATGCCCTATGGTATTATATCTTTGCCTAGCAGCTACATGAGCAGTCCTCACTTATATGCATTTAATCTCGAGCAAAGATAAAATAGCAATTTTTAAATAATTCCTTTTTATCAAGACTGCTATGAGTCTTCAGAAGAGATTATTAACTCCCTTGCAGTAAAAAACTGTAGGTTTATTGGCATTATCACAACTATATCTTGGCTGTATTTTGTATTTTATTTGGGGGAGATATCAAGATATAAAACTTCTACCAGTCGCAAGAGTAAATTATTCACTATTCATACTTTATCGATTTCTTTTGTTTGTTTCTTTTATTTTCTTTTTTTTGAGACGGAGTCTTGCTCTGTAGCCCAGGCTACAGAGCTCACTGCAACCTCTGCCTCCCGGGTTCACGCCATTCTACTGCCTCAGCCTCCTGAGTAGCTGGGACTACAGGCGCCCGCCACCACGCCCGGCTAATTTTTGTATTTTTAGTAGAGACGGGGTTTCACCGTGTTGGCCAGGATAGTCTCCATATCCTGACCTTGTGATCCGCCTGCCTTGGCCTCCCAAAGGGCTGGGATTACAGGCATGAGCCACCGTGCCCGGCCCATACTTTATCGACTTCTTACAGGTGATCTCAGTGAACTGGAAACAGTTTTCCAAGGGCTGCTAAAGTATTTGTAACACAACACACAAGCTTCCTTGTGGGTTTCCAGCTTAACTTTCTTTTCATGGAAAATGTCATTAAAGGGACGTTCAGAGGGTTTCCTACATAAAAGAAGTCTATAAGTTTTAAATGACAGTGGTATTTTAAGATAAAAATTGGATTTTCTTATATGTTCTCTGTTTTCTAGAGAAAAAAAAGGTTAATTTTGGCAGAATACTCTGGCTCCCACCTTCCTCATTCCCTTTTACATATTCAAACTCAGAGCCACTTACTATGTTTCTGGAGATAAAACTAGTGGGTGAGAAAAGAGTTACCCTAGTTTAGGAAAGGGTGTGAATTTTTAGTTACTTTTATATTACTAAATTAGAATAGAGTATGCTTTAAAATTTACTTTTGTGTTATAGTACAACACACAAAGAGAAAAGCACTGAAATCTTAGTTGTACAACTTATTAAAGTTTCATTTATGTGTTCTCCATTGAGGTCAAGAAATGAAACATAATTATCATCACCAAAAGCCCCATTGTGCTTTCTCTCATCCCTTCTTCATATGTAACCCCTGTCTTGATTTTCTAAACCAGAGATTCATTTTGCTGGACTTTAAACTTTATATAAATGAAATCATACAGTGTATTTATTTGGTAGCCGGGTTCTTTTGCCCAAATTATGTTTGTGAGATTGCATCATATTGTTGCCTATAGCAATAGTTCATTCTTTTTAATTGTTGTATAGTATTCCATTGTGTGAATAGATCACAATTTGAATACTTCCTTATTGATTATCATTTGGGTATTTTCCAGCTTGCCACTCCTATAAATAATACCATTGTGAACATTCTAATATTTATCTTTTCGAACATATGTATGCATTTCCATCAGATTATACCTAGGAGTGGAATTGCTAGGCCTTAAGTTACATGTCAGTTACATGCTTTAGTAAATACTGCCAACGAGTGTTTCCTAAGTGGTTGCACCAATTTACACCCCCACTAACAGTTTCACATCCTTCACATCCTCACCAGTACTTGGTATTGTCAGTCTTTTTCATTTGAACCATTCTGAAAAGAATATAATAATATATCATTGTGGCTTTAATGTCTATATCCCAGATGAATAAGAATGTTGAGTACCTTTCAATATTGGCCATATGGATATTTTTGTGAAATGTCTGCTGAAGTGTTTTGATCCATTTTCTTTCTATTGGATAATTCTGTTCTTCTTATTGGTTTGTATGATTTCCTTATATATTGTGTATGCAAGCCCTTTTTCAGTTATGTGTTACAAACTAATCCTGGCTACTGAATGCAAAATAAATGCCAAAATTGGTAGATATAAACTATACATTCCAACAAAATTTTGGGTTACTTTTTGGAATTTTTTTATTTAAAGAATTAGACACAGAAGCTTGGAAGAAGATAAAAAATCATTCTCTAATATTTAGATAGATGTTGCTCTTGGGTTCCCCACACCAACCCCTCCCACCATTACTGTATTATTTTTCTATTACATTGTAGCAAAATGCCACAAAGGTAGTGATTTACAGTTTTATAAGTTAGAAATGCAGGCAGTCATGGATGAGTTTTTGCTTAGGATCTCACAAGGCCTAGGTCAAGATGTCAGCAGGCTAAGCTCTTATCTGTAAAGTCTGGGAAATAATCCCTTCCAAGCTAACACAGGTTGTTGGCAGAGTCAATTCCTTGGAGTCAGTCCAAGGCCCTCATCTCCTTGCTGGCTGCTCTCTGGAACCATTCGCTGTTCCTAGAAAGCACCCACATTTCTTCTCACATGGCCCCTCTATCTTCAAGCCAGCAACAGTGCATTGAGTCCTCATATTTCATATATCTCTGACTTTCTCCTATGCCTTCCTCTCACACTACTAGTTGGAGAAAGTCCTCTACTTTTAAGGACTCATTTGATGACCTTGGGACCACCCAGATAATCTCCCCTTTTAAGGTTCACTATGTCAAATGACATAACACAGTCATTGAAGTTATATATTGTCATACTAACAGAATCTGGGGCTTAGGTCGTGGAATCTTTGGGGGATAAATCCAGAAATTCTGCCTATCATGGGACTGTACACCAAAATCAAGATGAAGAGACAGGAACAGACTAGAAAAGAAATGTCAGTAGTTGGAAGTCTAACCAACTGTTTAGAGGTTGTCAGCTAGAGCAACTCCAATGCCTAGCAATGTGCCTGGCATAAAGGACACTCAATAATATTTTTCAAACAAATGAATAAGTAGCTTTTGAGATTTTTTCTAATCTCCATATTTGACTACAGCATGTTATATCATCTTTCTCTGGATATGCTTGAACAAATAAATGATAAAGTATCGCAAAACTATATACATTATATATGAGGCTCATCTAGGCCAGGGGGAGTCAATAATCTTCTATTTTTTATGTCATCTCTGATTAACTGATGGTGGCCAACTGAAACACTGCATTGAGAAGGATTTTGCAGTTTGAAGATTGTTGAGGCTTGAAGGATTTTGAAGTTTAAAGGAAAAGAGCACTGTGATTACCTACACCATCTACCTGAGCACTACAGGTACATATGATTACAAATGCATCTTATTACCATTCCACACCCACTTAGAGACCTAAGTGAGATTCAAACCAGTAGACCAAAGAACGAGTCCATATCTAATTCAGCTTTAGAGGCTTTCTATCTAATAAATCTGAATAATAGAATAGTTTGTTGTCATCTTTTCAGTGTAACTAGAAGCTTATGCTTCTTCCTACAACTTCCACACACATTAATCCCCATTTTTTACACCCTCTACAAGAGGCAACAAACTGGAGGGCATGGCTGTGGAACATGTATTTTTCAACCTTCACAATGTTTTTGGGAAGTTGGAATTTGTTTTCAACACCTAAAAAGAGAGACTTTGTATTTTGAATAAATCTAAATATTGGGTTACTCTTAGTAATTTGACATCACCAGGTCAACATTCCTGCGTGTAACCCTTAGCTTGAGTTGACTGTCAGACTACCCCTCTTGATGGGTATGTTCTTGCCAGTTTGTCCAAATCATGTCCCTGACAGTACAGCCTTATAGCAAGCCACCATCATGCCTGTCCCTCAGGACTTGGGTTTGTGATTCCCGCTCTACACAATGACCTTTTTGTTTCAGCCAACCTAGCTCCAAGACAGCCTAACTTGTATAGACTCTCAAAAAGAAGATCCCTATGAGAAATTCTTGTCCCAAGTGGTCAACAGTCTTCTCTTTCTAACCTCACATTTCCCGGAACAGGTATTTGGGAGGAATGGGAAGTTTCTGGCAGAGTCCCAGTCTCTCTCTTCATAGCCACTGTAGGCTCCCCCAGGCTTTTCTCTCCTGGGCCTGCAGCCTCCTGTTCACCACACTCTGATTGTTTCTTTCAGCTCAGGGGGCACATGTGTATCCTGACAACTCATTCTGTTAGGGGTAGAAGGTATCCGAGTTACCAGTGGCGAATCCGTATGGGTCTGCAGCAACCTTGATTCTTGCCTCCTCAGAAGAAAGAATTCAACTGAGGGGCATAAGGCAGAAAAAGAGACCAAGGCAAGCTTTCAGAGCAGGAGTGGAAGTTTATTTTAAAAAGCTTTAGAACAGGAAAGAAAGGAAAGTACACTTGGAAGAGACCCAAGCAGGCATTTAACCTTGACCCCAGGGGCTTGATATGCTGGTCCACCTCCAGCATCTTGCACCCCTTTCCCACGATTTCTCCCTTACGGTGGGCTGCCTGCATGTGCCCTCCTTATGCTTGGGACGTGAGCATGTGCAGGGTGTTTAGGAAGTTGTACACATGCCCATCTGAAGGTTTCTTCCCTTTCCTGGTGGAATGCCCCCAAAAGTCATACTCCACCATTTTGTCTCTTAATACACATGCCTGGTTCACTCGCCCAATTCCTGAGACTCTGTTGAAAGCCAATTACCAATTTCAAGTATTTTTATCTGTTTGGGAAGTTGCCTCTCGCTGGTGTCTGCATTCAGTTAACACTTCATTGTGACAGCTGTGGACCATCAGGAGATTGTCTCTCCCTGGTGTACTGGCTGCTGAATTACCATTTTTAGAGCAGCAGTGTGATAACTGCCAAACCATCACCTGATAATCACCTGACATTCCTGGTGGGTGGGGAGCAGAGCCCTTTCCTGCCCCGCTCATGCCTGTCTAACTTCATGTAATAATTCCTAATATGTTAATTGTTCATTTCTGGGCCTCTGAAGTAATTTGGATAGTCTGATTTTAGTGTAGGCTATGTTAGGCCATTCTTGCATTGCTATAAAGAAATACCTGAGACTGGGTAATTTATAAAGAAGAGAGGTTTAATTGGCCCACAGTTCTGCAGGCTGTACAAGCATGGTGTCAGCATATACTTGGCTTCTTGGAAGGCCGCAGTGAGCTTTTACTCATGGCAGAAGGTGAAGTGGAAGCAGGCACATCACAGGACAAGAGCATAAGCAAGAGAGAGAGAAGGAGAGGATACCACATAATTTTAAACAGCCAGATCTTATGAGAACACACTATAGTGAGGACAGCACCAAGCCATGAGGAATCTGCCCCCATGACCCAAACACCTCCCACCAAGCCCCACCTCCAGCACTGGGAATTACATTTCAACATGAGATTTGGAAGTGACATTCAAACTATATTAGAGGTATTCATAACCACTTTCAAATTCCCGAGTAACACAAGTGTAAGAATACAAAATACTGTAAAATAGAATTCAGGAGCTCCTTCTAGAAGCTTAGTGTTGTGTTAGGTACCATGGTGATGAGCAGTTGATTCCGAGTAGGAGTAACATGGACAAATAATTTAATATATACATTTTCTCTAAGGGCCAAATTGATGATATTTTAGGTAATATCCATTGTGAGAGAATCAGAAGGGTTTTTTTAAAAATCTTTGGGCCACTACTCCTAACTCGTAACATGAGGAGACCAGACTATATCATCTTAGAGGTCCTTCCAGCTCTACTATTCTATCTCTGGACCTGGTAAATTCTCTTAAAAGATTTCAGAATTTATCATCACTGCTTTTTTCATCGATGTAACCATAAATATAAAACAAAAATGCTATAAATAAAATAGTTTAACCAACTTAAAGTGGTTACAGCTAAAATCACTATCTGAAAAGGAAAGTTGATCATTTCCGTTGTTAATCACATCAAACCCAGTAGTCCCGTTGACAATTACAAATTTTCCAAAGATTACTTCCCAGCATTCTCATAGTAGGCATAAAGCCAGCATGCTGCTCTGAAGCCATTATCTGTGAAGATTTTGATCTTAGCATTCTGAGATATTTACTAAATTAATGGGAAGTTGGTTAAAATTCCCTCCTTTTCAGATTGCATATGATACTTCTAAAATGAAGCATGTCCTTTAGGGAGAAAATTATCCCTTTAATTTTAGCATATTTTAAAAATAGGGAAAACTGACCAAACTCTGTCAGGGGAGGCGATCTCGCTTTGTGTGATGAGTTTCTCTGAGGTTATGTACATGTATTAGTTAGACAAGGATGGCTTTTCCTTTTGAGAAGAGTAGCAGGCAAGCACTTCTATTGATCACAAGGTCAGTCTGAGGCCATCTTTTATAGAGTGCTATTAAGTACTAATTAAGATTACTTTTCTCTGTGATTGTATACTAATTTTATATTCCTCTTAATAAAATGAGCTCCAGTTATTCACTGGAGAAAAAATTACTCTTCTTTTTTACCTTCCATTAGCCATTGTATAATAGTATATAGCTTCAAAAGAAACAGAAGACTACAATATTTCTCGTCAGGCATGATGTAATTTTCTCCATATTTTAGCTATCTTTGTCCAACAGCATTAACTACAGTGCTTGGTATGTAATAAAAATTTTTTTTTAAGAATTTATTTCTGATATACCAATGGGTGTTAAAATACCAGGTTAACTCTGTCAGTCATGCTATCAAGGGGATAAACTATTTTACTACTTGTTTCTATGACTTTGACACTGAAAATGACTCCTAGATGCCCCTGTGAGATCACCCAGGAGGGTACAGTTGCTCAATGCAGTAACACCCACTGAGTCCCCTGCCTCCTGGCTCTTCTGTATGACACAGGCTTCACAACCGTGATAGAAACTGCCCTGAATCTGTCTTGAGGTCAGGAGCTCAGAGAATTTTGGTAAGGACCCTCTGGTTTACTTTTAAGATTAAAGAAGAGTTTCTCTACTGTGAATTCTCAGAAGCAGGTTGAGATCATACTTTTAATGTGAATTTCTTTGAGAGCACACCAATATACAATGTCTTCTTTCTGTATCACCTGAAGTTCTTACCACCTGAAGACATTGTATTGGTAGCAGTAAAACAGGAAATGGAAAAGCCAGCAAGCTTTCACCTGATCTCTATGGGGGCATCACAGATCAGACTTGTCCTAGCATCCAATGGACTCATTCACATGGAATATTGAATGATTGACTATTACACAGATTACCTCGCCTACTGAATTATTTTACTTAAAAACAAGTAGAATGCAAGAGACTCACTGTGAAATTTTTCCTGGAACCTCTTTACCTTTGCTGTCTCTGAAGACTCTCTCTTGTAACGTCAACATCTGTTCTCACCATTCCCATTGTCTCTATTTAGACATCTCCTAGTTAGTTATAAAATAAAGGCCATGGGCCGGGCATGGTGGCTCCAGCCTATAATCCCAGCACTTTGGGAGGCCGAGACGGGTGGATCATGAGGTCAGGAGATGGAGACCATCCTGGCTAACCCGGTGAAACCCCGTCTCTACTAAAAAAATACAAAAAACTAGCCGGGCGAGGTGGCGGGCGCCTGTAGTCCCAGCTACTCGGGAGGCTGAGGCAGGAGAATGGCGTGAACCCAGGAGGCGGAGCTTGCAGTGAGCTGAGATCTGGCCACTGCACTCCAGCCTGGGACAGAGCGAGACTCCGTCTCAAAAAAAAAAATAAACAATTTTTAGTCTAACACTAAGACTCTGCCCAGCCTTTCCCTGACCTCCCTCTCCTAGATTTGTTTTTTGTTGTGCTTCAGCCACACTGAACACCTCATGATTTGTCACCAAGGATTTACTATGTTTTTCTGTTTCTTCATGACTTTCATCCTATCTGGAGACAATAGAGTATTGTGATTAAAAGGACCCAGATTTGTTTCCTGGCTCTGTAACTTACTGGATGTGTGACCTTTCTAAGTCTGTACAATGGGGATTGGTCATAGCAGCTCCTTCCTGTGGTTATTGTAAAGTTGTTAATACATTTAGAGCACTTGACACATTTTTGGCACCTATAGAAAATTTTAAAATCTGCTTTTATTGTTGTTTTATTATTGTTGTTGTTATTAGATGAATTTTCTTACTCTGCTATTACAGTCTTTCAAATTTGTTCCTATTTCTTGGGGTTTTTGTTTGTTTGTTTGTTTGTTTGTTTTGTTTTGTTTTGTTTTTGAGATAAGATCTTGGCTCTGTCGTCCAGGCTGTAGTGAAGTGGCAGGATCACGGTAGTCCCGACCCCCTAGGCTCAAGCCATCCTCCCACGTCAGCCTCCTGAGTAGCTGGGACTACAGGCGTGCACAACCATGCCTGGATAATTTTGTATTCTTATTTTTTTGTAAAAACAGGGTCTCCCTGTGTTGCCCAGGCTGATCTTGAACTCCTGGGCTCAGGAGATCTTCCCGTCTTGACCTCCCAAAAGTGCCAGTATTACAGGCATGAGCCACTGTACCCGGCCTGTTCTTAGAGTTATCCTGGTAAACCCACCTAAAGGAAACACCTCTATTCTATTAACTCCCCATACCATCTTATCTTTTTTTTAGATGCTTCCTATAGTCTCTGCCCCATTCAGTGTAGTTCTATAGTTATCTGTGTGTGTGACTGTCTCTCTTCCTTAACATTATAAACTCCTTGACGACAGGAGCTATTTCTAACCATATTGTATCCTTTCTTGTGCCCTGTACATAAAATATATTATTTGTTTATTGGTCGATGAAACAAACAAATGAACAAATAAATGAAGAATATTTGATTTTGAGCCTTTCTGCCAAATGTAATAATATCCAGAATAATTTCTTATATTTAGAGCACTTTTTACAATCTTCATCATATTTTATCCTCATAATAACCTATTTAAGGAAAACAGGCTACCTCTTGTTTTTTGAGAAAAAGACTGAAAGGGCTGTGTTGACATGGGAGTCTGTCACTTTTTGATTAATGGAAGAATCCACATGACTTCCACAGTGATAGGTCAGTTCACACAAGGCTAGTGAATTCATTTGCAACTTAAGTGGACAACAAATCCCATTTTCTAAGCAAAAGATACAGAGCTTAATAGGCTTCATGGTCACCATACACTTAATGTTGAAGGCTACATTTCGAAAATATTACGTAAGAACTTTGTAATTGACATTTGGATGTCCTAGGGAACTTTTTGCTCCTTCTCAGTGATCATGAGACTGATCTTAAATAATACCTTTCCCCCAATGCACTATTCTCTTTACAACACTGTTTTTTCCAGAGCTCCTGTGGTCACAGGCTATAAATATTTATCATCTTCTCTTCCTTGTAGCACAAAGACTATTTCACTTCAAGGCCCCTTATCACTTACCAATGGTATATAGGTTCAAGACTAAATGAAAAATGTTGGAGTTGTAATTATCATTTTTATATTCTTCATGACGTAGGAAAAGAGGGTAATTTGGCTGGTTTTAAAGGTAAGAAATCTCAACTACATTTTTCTTTTTTTGCCTGTATGACACAGTTTCTAAATGTCAAAGTCAAAACTGAGTCTTTTCTCTAACATAATATGTTGCCATTAGCAGATTATAGTAATAGTAATTTTTATTTACTAAGTTCCTATGATGTTTAAGGCATTTTATAAACATTGTCACATTGCATTTTAACCGTAAGAGATAGACTTAAGAATCCCTATTTGAGAAATGAGAGGAAATAAAATAAGTTGCCTGGGTAGAAAATAACGGAGCCAGAATTCAAACTGTTATGCCTGATTTCAGAACCCTTGCTCAAAAGCAGTTTAACCAGAGAAGCTTTAACACAACGTTTATATGATAATTCTTAAAATTAACTGTTTAGAACTTCTCCCACTTAGCCTCTTCCTCTCCCATCTTCCCCATCTCAGGGACTAGTGCCTCCGCTTGAGCAATTCTCAAGCAATTCTCCTGGACCATCTCTTATTTGTCCCGCCCCACTAACACCAAACTTTACACAGCTCCCTGACTCTCTCCAGTCAGCCTACTCCTCTCCATTTTTACTGTCCACACACTTGTCCATACCTCTCACTCACGGATGCTGCCATCTCTCTCCCAAGGAACTGCAGTCACCTCCCAGTTCATGTCTACCTCTGCTCTTCACATTACTTCCATTCAATGCCATTCCACTAAATCTGTGTCATGCCTCTGAATCCTACATGCCCTTTACCCAGAACTGCCACTCCCATCTCAGTGTTGAACTTTCCCAATTGCTTTCTTCCTTTTGATTCCCAATGCTCTTGTTTTAAGCTCTTGTTTTAAGTTCCTCCCCGATGCCAGCTTCATGTCCTCAGGGACTTTCCAAGTTCTGTTCCCTCTGCCTAAGAAGTGATTCTCCAATCCCTCCACACATTATTTACCAGCTATTTTGCAATGTTCTTTAAAGACTCAGCCTAAATGTCTCTTACCCAGAGAAAACAAACTTCCATAACATCCTATCTAGATTAGGTCTCCCTGTTTTACTCCCGCAGGGAGCTCTTACTTTTCCTTCATAGTAATTATCACAGTTATAATAGTAATTTGTTGCTAAGCTAAGCTGTTGGTCTCTTTCATTAGACAATAAGCACCAGAAGGGCAGGGACGGGGGAACAAGTACATTATATATGCATTTTTACCACTATATGCATAGTAGGTACCAGACACACCAAAAAAGTGTTAAATATTTGTTATCTGAATGAAATGCAGACAGCTTAAAAGCAGTGTTTCATCTAAATTGACAGTGCACATTTACTCTTCCCTGAAGAACTCCAAAGGTAGTAGTAAAAGATACAGTAATGGCTTAAGTAAGCAATTTGTATTCTTATTCATCCTCTCTTTTCTTCCTTTTTTCTTTTGTTCCTTCTCCTTTCCTCTCTTCCTCTCCTATTCTCTCTCCTTCTTTTCTTTTCCCTTCTCTTCCCTCCCCTTATTGCCCTTCTTTCCCTTTTCTTCCCTTTCCTTACAGAAGCATTTCCTCCAGCTGTAGATAAAAGCATCAGGATGCCTGAATCTCAGAGCACCACATAGAAGGGTTTCAGGCCATTCATTGGCCCACACCAAGAGTTGACTTCCTACCCGAATTTTCATTAGCAATTTCCAGTGATTGAGGAGAACTATAGCTCCAGAATCTAACAGTAAATCTTAGTCTGGAGATTCAGACTTTGAAGGGCTATAAGAGACATCCCCCAGAGAAGGTACAGTAGTACACAGTGACAAATCATTTCTCTCCAATTTTTTGAATTTTGGGAAGCACTGGAGTCAGTCTACAAAGTGGCCTGCACCACCTTGTGTTCATCCCTCCTATTTTAGATAACCCTTGTTGGAGCAACATAGCAAATATGAGTCTTCATGATAGAAGTCCCTAGTTATATAGCTTTTGAAAGGTGCTCCACAGTGGTATTTTGGCTGATCGAAAGCTGGGTTTTCTGTAGGTCTTTTAAGGAACGTAGATCTTGGTATCCATATTCGTGGTCCAGCCCCTGCCATATCCCCTATCCTCCACAGAGCCTGAGCCTTGTAGGTACTGGTAAAAGAAGATGCTCTTAGACTACCTTCAGGTGTGGATTCAGATAAACATCATATATTTGAACAAGCTAAGTATCCAGACTACATTTCCAGCTCACTGGAGACTTTCCTTCTGGCACATTTACGTTTGTGGCTCTCAAGAGGTTAGAAAAAGAAATGTACTGAGCCACACACACTCTTTCAGAGAGTGGAAAGGAGTGGTTATCATTAACTGACAAGAATTGGTTCAAGTGCTGAAGTCATATTTCAGCTACATTCATGTGAAATCCCATCGGCCTTCGGCTGGCGTGCTTCGGTTCATCACCATTGCTTGCCTGCCGCCGAGGACTCCTTTGGTTTCACTGCACGGCATCTGAGATGTTTCAGCTGCCAGAAACTGCTTTGTGTGACTCTCGGACCTATGACTTCACAGAGGGGATTTCCTTAACTTCAACTTGTCTGTTAAGTTCCTTAAAAGTCAATTTTGTGCTGAGTGGTACATTCGCCTTGTGGAATCTGCTTCCCTTGCATTTAACTCTCCAAACAAAATTAGAGCAGGAGCTTGGCAGCCTTTCCTGCAGAATTCTCACACTTGGGAGGGGATGGGGGGGTGAGGCCTCAAGTAGATTTTAGTTTGCTCAGTCACGCTGAAGGTACTGTTTGGCAGGAATATTAACTATGCCACCTGTGAAAAAAAATAAAAATTTCATTTTTGTAATTTGTACAGTCCACATGCTCCACATGTAAATTTTTTTAATACCTTGCCCAAGATATGAATTCATTAGTTATAGATTAGAAAACTCAATCCATAACAGTGTAGATAATCTAAAATTGCAGATAGGGTAATATTGAAATGATTCACAGCACTTAAAGCTAAGTAAGTGGAATGGCACATGCAGATCTAGCTGATGATACACTGGAAAGCTGTCTGGCTCCCTCCTGCTCTCCCTTCTGTTTCTCTCATAACTTTCTTTTAGGAACAACTTCACTGCATCACACATGGCAGCAACACTAACTTAAAAGTTCTGGGGACATATAAATAAGTAATTTAATTTTTTGGCTTAAGAGCCTTTTCTCCAGCTTTCTCTGGCCAAGTAAAGAAAGTGATTTTTCACATCAACTGGAAAACTAATTAAGCATCATAGATGGCATCATTATTTATTCCCTAGGATTAACCCAGAAAGAAGTAGAGAAGAAAACTACCATTAATGTATACAGTTCATATCGAGAAGCATCGTACAGATACTTTACACATTGTATTAACTCTAATAGTTATAGCAACACTAGGACACATGCATTATAATTCTCTTTATTTGTTCTTTTTTGAGATGCTCTGTCTCAAAAGAGCTTCTCTCTTTCTTACTTTTTCTTTCTTTCTGAGATACTTCTTTCTTGTTTGCTCTGTCACCCTGACTGGAGTGCAGTGGTGCAATCATAGCTCATTGCAGCCTCAAACTCTTGGGCTCAAGCCATCCTCCTACTTCACCCTCCCAAGTAGCTGGGAATGCAGGCGTGTGCCACCACACCAGGCTACCTTTTTTTAATTTGTTTTTTTAGAGAAAGTCTCTCACTTTGTTACCCAGGCTGGTCTCAAACTCCTGGCTTCAAGCAACCCTCCCATGTCAGCCTCCCAAAGTGCTGGAATTATAGGCATGAGCCGCTGCACCTGACCTAATATCCTTATTTTTAACAGACGAAGTAACTGTGTCTTCAAGAAGTTAATTTATTCAAATTCACACAGACCATGTAGCGTTAAACCTAGGATTAAACCCAGATGAACCTCACAAATCTGACATTATACTCACAGAAGATTGAAAGAAACTATGGCAGATATACGAAACAATGTTTAAAGTATAGGTAAAAGTTTTGAAGGCAGAACAAATACTGGAATGTGACTTTATGTATTCTGAATTTAAGATTTTGAGTTCAAAGTGTAAGACTCAGTTAATATTCTTACAAAAACAAAAGTATTAACAGAGTGTTTAAAAATAAAAGTAGAACCTTATTATTTAAAATATAATAGTTTTAGGTTTAAGTACATTTAAGTACATTGTTGAGCCTTACCCAAAGGAAAATCCCAGAACATCAAATATTTAACATTAAGTGCCTGAGAGAGTTCTGAGTAAGAAGGAAGAAAGTGAGACAATGAATTAATTATCTACTGTTGTTTAATCATTCAGGTATTTTTATTGATTCAAATTATGGTAAAGCTACTCAGCCTAAGGGAGTGAGGCATACTTTTCCAGGAATCCTCCTACCTCTTTTTTTACATATACCCAGAGACATCTTCATAGATTCCCGGGCATTACACCTGCAGCCCAGATTTTCATAATGAACTGTTAGAATTCAGCTTTCCTCAGAAGAGGGGAGAGGAATAAGTGGCCGGGGAAAAGGAACACAGGTTTACTCCCAATTTGGAGTATGTATTCACTTCTTAACATAATAAAGGTATCACAAGTGATCCTGCAGTGCCATCATTAAAATCAAGTTTCCATAATTAAAGTTTTAAAATGAAACGATCTGTTAACTCTTGCCCTTTAGCTAAGTCTCTCACCTTCCTTAATTGTATGGACATGGGCAAAATGTGCTCTGCATGTAATTGGATTCCATAGATCAAGTTCTCCAGAGAACTACTTGGCTTTTCTTTCTGTGTACCACTTTAGGAAAGTTTTCTACCTTGGTCTTTTAAAGTATTTCAGGAGTTCCCTCAATTTCTGTTAGTGGTAGTATATCTTCCAGGGCATAAAGTGCCATGTATCACTTTCAAATACCCTTGCTGTCCAAAACCTAGTCAAAAAACAGATGTCTGTAGAAGACCTATCTCACTGCACAGTTGAAAATACAATGTTGAAAATACGCTTCTGAAGGCATATACAGTTCCATGGACGTGGTGATCTGCAAAGTTGTTAGCATACCACAATAATTGAATATTAGCATCATTTACTTGGACCACTCTACAATGCTAGGAGGCCTTCAAGATCTCCTTACCAAACTTGATTTAAGCCTCCTAGTAACAGATAACTCACTGCCCAGCAATCCTGCAGCCTAAAGCAATAATTCTCACCTCTTACTGAACATCAGAATCACCTACAGAGCACTTAAAATGCCCAGGCCCATCCCAGAGGGGTATTGTGAGCAAGAGAATGGCGTGATGTATGTGTAAGCACTTTGTAAACTCACTATGAAAACTTAAGGCATATTAGATAGTAATTTGAAAGTAAGTATTCACCCATCATTCCAACCCATCTAATTTTTTTCTTTTTTTGGTTTTTTTTTTGAGACAGAGTCTCTGTCATCCAGGCTGGAGTGTGCAGTGGCACAGTCTTGGCTCACTGCAACCTCTGCCTTCTGAGTTCAAGCGATTCTCCTGCCTCACCTAGTTCAAGCTAGGATTACAGGTGCCTGCCACCATACCCGGCTAATTTTTGTATTTTTAGTAGAGATGGGATTTCACCATATTGGCCAGGTTGGTCTTGAACTCCTGACCTCAAGTGATCCACTCGCGTTGGCCTCCCAAAGTGCTGGGATTACAGGCGTGAGCCACCATGCCTGGCCAAGCCAGTCTAAATTCTTTGATTCTGACATCCAACTTATTTGCTATCCCTTCTAGCTATGTCAAATTCTAGCTATGTCAAATTCTTCTAATTGGAAATTGGAAATTTTATTTATTTTATGATTAATAAATGCACATTTATTGAGGACTCAATTCAAGATCCTGGACTGTGTACTTACTACTTCTACACAGCGGTCACACTGGTCCCAGCTGGTGCCTCTCAGTGCCTTGGCTCTCTTGATTCCCTGGTCAGGCTTCCCGGTTGACAGGACATTGGTTATTTTCATACATAATCATCAAATTGTTGTTCATTTAAAAAAAAAAATCTAGTCCTGTCTTTAGGCCGGTACTTTTGTCTAGTAGTGTTTGGTTTTTAATTTTATGTTTACCTCCTATAAAAACCAAGGAGGTCAGTTAGAAATATCGATGCCTTAAATATTTCAAAGTATATTTTTTGCAACTTCGAAGTAAATTGGCTTGTAGGAAATCTGAGTGGTTGGTATTCATTTGTCTCATTTCAGATCTGGTTCTGAAAGAACTAGGTTACTTTTTTTTTTTTTTTACATAAAGCCAGCTGTAGCACAAGATGCCAGAGCATTTGCATCTTGCTGTTGAGCCATTAACTCTTCCTTACTGACTGTTCCTTCCCAGTCTTGGGAAGTTAAGAATCTGGGTAGTAGGAATTCTTTTTCAGGCTGGCACACCCTTGCTGCTACTTAAACAGTTTCTCCACCTCAGCGAGCCTGATGGAGATTCATTCCGTTTTTCCTGTGAATCACTTATCCAGCCCAAAAAAACCTGACAGTGACTATTTTTAGATTGAGGAGCAATCCGACTTTCTATAGAATGATGATAGGGAATGTGATGATTGTGCAGCCACCATGTGTAATATACTAAATCATTTTAACAGGTAGGGCAAAGAATTTTTTGCCTTGGTGGCAAGTATTTTCATCTTTCCATTGGTAATTGTCACTTTAAATGCTGGATTGGTTTGACTATTTACACTTTTTAAAGTAAATGAGGAACGTAAACTTTGAGTTTCCTGAAAGATTGGTCCTCAAAGAATTATGCCCCCTTTTTTCTTTGTTTTTGTTTTTGTTTTCTTTTCTTCAGCTCTTAAGTTCAGGGGTGCATGTACAGGATATGTAGATTTGTTTCATACGTAAATGTGTGCCATGGTGGTTTGCTGCACAGGTCAACCCATCACCTAGGTATTAAGCCCAGCATCCATAAGCTATTCTTTCTGATGCTCTCCCTTTCCCCCAAGCCCCACTACTCTGACAGGCCCCAGTATGTGCTGTTCCTCCTCATGTGTCCATGTGTAATCATCATTCAGTTCCCACTTATAAATGAGGACATGCAGTATTTGGTTTTCTGTTCCTGTGTTGTTGTGCTGAGGATAATGGCTTCCAACTCTAACCATGTCCCTGCAAGGGACATGATCTTGTTTTTTATATGGCTGCATAGTATTCTATGGTGTGTGTGGACCACATTTTCTTTATCCATTCTATCACTGATGAGCATTTGGGTTGATTCCATATCTCTGCTATTGTGAATAGTGCTGCAATGAACATACACATTCATGTATTTTAAAATAGAATAATTCATATTCCTTTGGGTATATACACAGTAATGGGATTGCTGGGTCAAATGGTAATTCTGCCTCTAGGTCTTTGAGGAATTGCCACACTGTCTTCCACAATAGTTGAACTAATTTACACTCCCACCAACAGTGTAAAAGCATTCCTTTTTCTTTTTCTTTTTTTTTTTTGAGACAGAGTCTTGCTGTCACCCAGGCTGGAGTACAGTGGCCGGATCTCAGCTCACTGCAAGCTCCGCCTCCCGGGTTCACGCCATTCTCCTGCCTCAGCCTCCCGAGTAGCTGGGACTACAGGCGCCGGCCACCACGCCCGGCTAGTTTTTGTATTTTTTAGTAGAGACGGGGTTTCACCGTGTTAGCCAGGATGGTCTCGATCTCCTGACCTCGTGATCCGCCCGTCTCGGCCTCCCAAAGTGCTGGGATTACAGGCTTGAGCCACTGCGCCTGGCCCAGCATTCCTTTTTCTTCACAACCTTACCAGCATCTGTTGTTTCTTGACTTTTTAATAATCGCCATTCTGACTGGTGTGAGATGGTATCTCATTATTGTTTTGATTTGCATTTCTCTAATGATCAGTGATGCGGAGCTTTTTTTCATATGTTTGTTGGCTGCATGAATGTCTTCTTTTATAAATGTCTGTTCATGTCCTTTGCCCATTCTTTAATGGGGCTTTTTTTTCTTGTATATTTGTTTTAGCTCCTTGTAGATTTTGGATATTAGACATTTGTCAGATGTATAAATTGCAAAATTTCTCTCCCATTTTGTAGGTTGTCTGTTCACTCTGATGATAGCTTCTTTTGCTGTGCAGAAGCTCTTTAGTTTAATTAGATCACATCTGTCAATTTTTGCTTTTGTTGCCATTGCTTTTGACATTTTCATCATGAAATCTTTGCCCATGCCTGTGTCCTGAATAGTATTGCCTAGATGTTCTCCTAGGGTTTTTATAGTTTTGGGTTTTACATTTAAGTCTAATCCATCTTAAGTTAATTTTTATATAAGGTGTAAGGAAGGAGTCCAGTTTCAATTTTCTGCCTATGGCTAGCCAGTTCTCCAAGCACCATTTATTAAATAAGGAATCCCTTCCCCATTGCTTGTTTTTGTCAGGTTTGTTGAAAATCAGATAGTTGTAGGTGTGCGGTCTTATTTGTAAGTTCTCTACTATGTTCCATTGGTCTATGTGTCTGTTTTTGTACCAGTACCATGCTGTTTTGGTTACTGTAGCCTTGTAGTATAGTTTGAAGTTGAGTGGTATGATGCCTCCAGCTTTGTTCTTTCAGCTTAGGATTGTTTTGGCAATACAGGCTGTTTTTTGGTCCCATATGGATTTTAAAATTTTTTTTCAAATTCTGTGAAGAATGTCAATGGTAGTTTAATGGGAATAACATTGAATCTATACCATACTGTGGGCAGTATGGCCATTTTCCCAGTATTGATTCTTCCTATCCATGGACATGGAATGTTTTTTCATTTATTTATGTCCTCTCTGATTTCCTTATACAGTGGTTTGTAATGCTCCTTAAAGAGATCCTTCACTTCCCTTATTAGCTGTATTCCTAGGTATTTTATTTTCTTTGTAGCAATTGTGAATGGGAGTTCATTTATGATTTGGCTCTCTACCTGCCAAATCAGAGAGATTTGTTGTTGGTGTATAGGAATGTTAGTAATTTTTGCACATTGATTTTGTATCCTGAGACTTTGCTGAAGTTGCTTATCAGGCTTAAGAAGCTTTTGGGCTGAGACAATGGAGTATTCTCAATGCAGCATCATATCATCTGCAAACAAAGATAATTTGACTTCTCTCTTTTTATTTGAATACCCTTTATTTCTTTCTCTTGTCTGATTGCCGTGGCCAGAACTTCCAATACTATGTTGATTAAGAGTGGTGAGAGAGGGCATTCTTGTCTTGTGCCGGTTTTTAAGGTGAATGCTTCCAACTTTTGCCCATTAAGTATGATATTGGCCATGGGTTTGTCATATATGGCTCTTATTATTTTGATGTATGTTCTTTCAATGCCTAGTTTATTGAGAATTTTTAGCATGAAGAGACGTTGAAGGCCTTTTCTGCATCTGTTGAGATAATTATGTGGTTTTTGTCTTTAGTGCTGTTTATGTGATGAATCACATTTATTGGTTTTCATATGTTAAACCAACCTTGCATCCCAGGGATGAAGCCAACTTGATCATGGTGGATAAACCTTTTGGTGTGCTCCTGGATTTGGTTTGCCAGGACTTATTTTATTGAGGATTTTTACATTGATGTTCATCAAGGATATTGGCCTGAGATTTTCTTTTCTTGTTGTATCCCTGCCAGGTTTTGGCATCAGAATGATGCTGGTCTCATAGAATGAGTTAGGAAGGAGTCCTTCCTTTTCAATTTTTTGGAATACTTTCAGTAAAAATGGTACCAGCTCTTCTTTGTACCTCTGGTGGAATTCAGCTGTAAATTTGTCTGGTCCTGGGTATTTTTTGGTTGGTAGGCTACTTATTACAGCCCGAATTTCAGAACTTGTTATTGGTCTATTCAGGGAATTAATTTCTTCCTTGTTCAGTCTTAGTAGGGTGTATGCATCCAGGAATTTATACATTTCTTCTGGATTTTCTAGTTTGAGTGCATAGAGGTGTTTATTGTATTCTCTGATAGTTATTTGTATTTTTGTGGGGGTCAGTGTTAATATCACCCTTATCACTTCTGATTGTGTTTACTTGATTCTTCTCTCTTTTCTTCTTTATTAATCTAGCTAGTGGTCTATCTATTTTATTAATTTTTTTTCAAAAAGCAGATCCTGGATTCGTTGATTTTTTGAAGGGCTTTTCACATCTCTATCTCCTTCAGTTCAGCTCTGATCTTGGTTATTTCTTGTTCTCTGCTAGCTTTGGGGTTTGTTTGTTCTTAGTTCTCTAGTTCTTTAGTTGTGATGTTAGGTTGTTAACTTGAGATCTTGCTAGGTTTTACATGTGGGTATTTAGTGCTATAAACTTTCTTCTTAACATTAGCTGCATCCCAAAAATTTTGGTACATTGTCTCTTTGTTCTCACTAGTTTCAAAGAACTTCTTTATTTCTGCCTCAATTTTATTATATACTCAAGGGTCACTCAGGAGTAGGTTGTTAAATTTTCAAGTAGTTGTGTGATTTTGAGTGAATATCTTAATATTGAGTTCTAATTTGATTGTGCTATGGTCTGAGAGACTGTTATGATTTCAGTTATTTTCCATTTGCCGAGGAGTGTTTTACTTCCAGTTATGTGATCAATTTTAGAGTAAGTATTGTGTGGCAATGAGAAGAATGTATATTCTGTTGTTTTTGTGTGGAGAGTTCTGTAGATATCTATCAGATCCTCTTGATCCAGAGCTGAGTTCAAGTCCTGAATATATTCACTAATTTTCTGTCTCAATGATCTGTCTAATATTGCCTGTCAGGTGTTAAAATCTCCCACTATTACTATGTGGGAGTATAAGTCTCTCTGTAGGTCTCTAAAAACTTGCTTTATGAATCTGGGTGCTCCTGTATTAGGTGCATATATATTTAAGATAGTTAGCTCTTCTTGTTGAATTGAACCCTTGACCATTATGTCATCCCCTTGTCTTTTTTTATCTTTGTTGGTTTAAAGTCTGTTTTGTCAAAAGCTAGGATTGCAAACCCTGCTTTTTTTCTGTTTTCTATTTGCTTGGTAAATTTTCCTCCATCCCTTTATTTTGAGTCTATGTGTATCTTTGCACATGAGATGGGTCTCTTGAAGAGAGCATGCCAATGGGTTTTGGCTCTTTATTCAGCTTGCCATTCTGTGTCTTTTAACTGGGACATTATCCTGTTTACATTTAAAGTTAGTATTGTTATGTGTTAATCTGATCCTGTCATCATCATGCTAGCTGGTCCTAAAGTTTTTCAAACTTGTTTATGTGGTTGCTTCATAGTATCACTGGTCTGTGTATTTCAGTATGTTTTTATAGTGGCTGGTAATAGTTTCTCCTTTCCATATTTATTGCTTCCATATTTAGGAGCTCTTGCAAGACAGGCCTGGTGGTAATGAATTCCCTCAGCATTTGCTTCTCTGAAAAAGACCTTATTTATCCTTTACTTATGAAGCCTAGTTTGGCCAGATATGAAATTCTGGGTTGGAAATTATTTTCTTTAAGAATATTAAATATTGTCCCCCAATCTCTTCTGGCTTGTAGGGTTTCTGCTGAGAGTTTCACTGTTAGTCTGATGGGCATTTATTTGCACATGACCTGTATATCCCTTTTTAAAAAATCTTCACATTAGTACTGACAATGGAGGGAGAGGCTTCCAGAGCTTGTGCAATGAGGGCCATGATGATATGTACAAAGTGTGCCCCCAGTCACTATGTCTGAGCTCAGAAAGACCTTTGCGAAATTTTGTGCCAGGCACAGTGACTCACACCTGTAATCCCAGCACTTTGGGAGGCTGAGGTGGGAGGATCACTTGAGGTCTGGAGTTTGAGACCAGCCTGGGCAACATGGCGAAACCGTGTTTCTATGAAACAATTAAAAATTAGTTGGGTGTGGTGGTGCACACCTGTGCTGCCAGCTACTTGGTAGGCTGAGGTGGGAGGATCACTTGAGCTCAGGAGTTCAAGGATGCAGTGAGCTAGGATCACACCACTGCACTATAGCCTGGGTGACAGAATGAGACTCTCACTGAAAAAAAGAAAAAATTGAGACCTGCTTTTTCTTATTGTCTGCTGAATTAGTTTGTTTTCACACTGCTGATGAGGACATACCCAAGACTGGGCAATTTACAAAAGAAGGAGGTTTAACTGGACTTATAGTTCCATGTGGCTGGGTAAGCCTCGCAATCATGGTGGAAGGCAAGAAGGGGCAAGTCCAGTCTTACGTGGATGGCAACAGGCAAAGAGAGAATGAGTAAGACACAAAAGTGGAAACTCATGATAAAACCCTCAGATCTCATGACACTTATTCACTACCCCGAGAATAGTATGGGGGAAACGGCCCCCGTGATTCAATTATCTCCCACCAGGTTCCTCCCACAACCTGTGGGAATTGTGGGAGTACAATTCAAGATGAGATTTGGGTGGGGACACAGAGCCAAACCATATCACCTGCTTTAAAAATTTGAAAACTCTTTGGCTACATGGAACAGCATTGAGACCCTAGAAATTTAAGTTGGAAGACTCTTATTAGTATTCTACAGAGTATATTTAAATATATATATATAAACCATGTTTATATACTGAAACCTGTCACATAAATTCTAACATGATTATTTCATATGTTGTTATTCCTGTGGCAAGGGCCTAAACTCTCTCTCCTGTTTAGTTACTGAGCTTTACTTTTTCCTGAATTGAATACACAGTAAAACCACACTACGAGGGGTCAAGAAGGTCAGGGCAGTCTTAAAGAACAACAAAAAACTGGAGAACCTATACTGCTAGATATTAAGATCTATTAAAAAGCTGAAGTAATTAAGACATTATGGTACTGATACACGAAGAAAAGACAAACAGAACACAATGTCCAGAAAACACACACACATATATACATATGTGTATATTCATAAATATATGAGTGATACATATGAATGTATATATTAATCTGTGTGCATATATATATTCACCTGATTTGTGACACAGGTGACATTGTAATGCAATGAGAAAAAAGTAGTCCTTTCAAAAAATGATGATGGATCAGTTATATCCACGTGGAGAAAATATATCTTTACCTGACACAACACACAAGAATCAATTTCAGAGGGTTACTGATCTAAATATAAAATTAATAATGAAACCTGTAGAAAAAAGCAAAGGAGAACATCACCATGACTTTATAGTAAGCAAAGATTTCTTAAACAAAACATATGAAGTTTAACTATAATATAAATAATGTTGAACTTCTCTTCATCAAAAAACACCTTCAAGCATTGAAATGGTAAGTCTTAGTGGGAGGAAAGTATATTTGCAAATCACATATCCAACAATGACTCATACCAGAATATGTATTTTTAAATTATGTTTTAATCTTTAAAACTATTTTAATTATTTTTAAAATTTTATATATATATGTATGTATTAATTTTCAAAAAGCAATAAGCCAGGCAACCTAGTAAAAAATCAGGGAAAAGATCTGAACAGACACTTCATGAAAGAGAATATTCAAATGGCCACTAAGTGTATGAAAAATTGCTCTACTACATTAGTCATCAGGGAAATGCAAATTGAAAACACAACTGAATGGCTACAGTGGAAAAGACTGACCACAACAAGAGGTGGTAAACATATAGAGCAACTGGAACGTTCATTCCCTTCTGGTGGGACAGCAAATCCATACAACTCTTTAGAAAACCTCTTTGACAGTATCTGCTGAAGCTGAGCATATGCACACCTTGTGACCCAACAATTCCAATCCTAGTTATGGTTCCCACAGAAATGCATATCCATGCTCACCAAAGACAGCTAGAATGTTCATAGCAGCAATATTTTTACTGATAATAATTGTACATAGTTATAGGGTACATGTGATATTTTGATACATGCAGAGTGTATAATGATCAACTCAGGGTGATAGGTATATCTGTCCATCACCTCAAACATTTATAATTTCTTTGTGTTGAGAACATTCTGAATCTTCTCTTCTGGCTATTTTGAAATAGACAATAATGTGTTGATAACTATAGTCACCCCTATTGTGCTATCAAACACTAGAACTTACTCCCTTTATCTAAATGTATTTTGTACCCACTAAGCAACCTCTTTTCACACCCCCTCCCCTTCTCCTCTCCTGTCTCTGGTAACCACCATTCTTCTTTCTCCCTACACAAGATCAACTTTTTTAGCTCCCACATATAAACGAGAACATCCAATATTTGTCTTTCTGGTGGAAGGCAAGAAAGAACAAGTCCAGTCTTACATGAATGGCAACAGGCAAAGAGAATGAGTAAGACACAAAAGTGGAAACCCCTGATAAAACCCTCAACTGAATGGCTACAGTGGAAAATGGATAGTCGTTACCTTTTGGATGGGGAGCAATGTAAAGGAGTAGGGGGATTATTTGATGCTGGTTATGTTCTATTTCTGGGTCTTGGTGTGGCTACACAGATACATTCAGTTTATGAAAATGTATCAAGTTGTAAACTTGTGATTTATGCATTATCTGCATGTTTTCATAAAAAGTTGTTAAAATACTATAACCTAATAAGCAGGGTACCAAAAATATCTGTCATGTAAAATAAGGGGTCAAGTTATTCCAAAATTAATACAATTACCAGGGTGAGCCTGCTGCAGAGAGTGAGAGCCAGTAATCAAACATGCTTTATACAAACTCAAGTTAGCATGGGGTGTATTATTGAGTTTCGCTTGCTTTGTACTCTTCTTGCAATACAATAAAGATTCATGCTGCGTCTCCTTTAACTCCCTGGGGAAAAGTTAGGATTTAAGATGAAGCTTATTTGAACACTGGAAGGTGTACTTTTAGGCGAGTCTTTCCCAAGCACTCTATTTCAATAGAAAAAAATAAATCAGCAATTTAAAAAATACTTTAAAAAATTTATTGGTGTTTAGTTTATCTGTAAAGGGTTGAAATTATTAGCATTATATGAATAGGTACCGTTAATAAAAATACCATTAACTAATGAGTAAGTTGAAAGGCTCCCAAAAGGTACTTTCTTATCTGAAGGAATGTAAGGCAGGCAAAGCTGATATTACCATTCACAGCCTTTCTTACCACCCTCCTCCATCCTCCCCTCGCCCCGGAGGTTCTAATCAAGCCTTGCACTGTGATTGAAATGCAGAACTCAGAAGTGGGAAAACTGATTAACAAAATAAAAATCCAGAGGGTTTCCCATGCAAACAGTCATCAGCATATCTTCTGTAATTATGTAGCCCATAAATCAACCCAGCATGCATGGGCTGCTTCACTCATGGTGTAAATATCTTAATGACTGAGATGTCTTTAACCATGAATAATTTATGTCTGTATCATCCATTTTTCTCAACCATGCTTCATTTCAGCAGGATAAACTAATCTTCTGTCTAGGGATGGGCTCTTGATTATTTCTTCCTGATTTTTCCTCTATTTTTTCTCATTTTGGCACACTCCAATTTTTCTCTTGCATTTTCTTAAATAAGAGTGCCCCATTTGTCCAGCCTGTCTGCCTCCCTTTACTTTTCCTATGCATCTTGTTAGACATCTTGGAATAAAGCCAGGGCTTTTGGAATCCTACTTTTCATAAATCCCTCTGTGAATGGAATTGGGTGGCAGCTAGGGAAACAGGCTTAATACCACAAGGCAGTATGAGCTGCTTTAATGTTGTTATGGGGAAACATTTATTATGGAAAGCAATTGCCAGAAAAGGCTAATGATCAATTAAACGTTAACATTTGTAGATCCTCTTCTGTGATGCAGAAAGTAACTGCCACATGGGTAATGCTGGAAAACAGTACTTGCTAAAATAGTTTTGTTGTTCTCCTAGAGCCCACTAAAATAAAGTCAGAGGAGAAACATTTCAATCAAATTCTATCTCATCTAATAAGCTCATCCCAGCCGTGTCAGCTCATCAGACTCGGCCTCCTCAGATGCCCAGAAGTCTCACTGACACTGCCATTCCCTTGACACTTATTGCTGTAGTCATTTGGTAATAATGCTTTCTATAGCCCTTATGGACAGGGAGCATCAGTCACCTTCTGTGGATCTTTTGACATGCTTGAGTAATTTTTCTAGAAACCTGGAAATCATATCAGATAAATCAATATTTGTTATTATTATTATACTTTAAGTTCTGGGATACATGTGAAGAACATACAGGTTTGTTACATAGGTATGCACATACCATGGTGGTTTGCTGCACCCATCAACCTGTCATCTACATTAGGTATTTCTCCTAATGCTATCCCTCCCCTAGCCTCCCACCCACCGACAGGCCCAGGTGTATGATGTTCCCCTCCCTGTGTCCATGTGTTCTCATTGTTCAATTCCCACCTATGAGTGAGAACATGCGGTCTTTGATTTTCTGTTCCTGTGTTAGTCTGATGAGAGTTAAGGTTTCCAGCTTCATCCATGTTCCTGAAAAGGACATGAACTCATCCTTTTTTATGGCTACATAGTATTCCATGGTATATATTCACCACATTTTCTTTATCCAGTCTATCACTGATAGATATTTGGGTTGGTTCCAAGTCTTTGCTATTGTGAACAGTGCTGCAATAAACATACGTGTACATGTGTCTCTATAGTAGAATTATTTATAATCCTTTGGGTATGTGCACAGTAATGGGATTGCTGGGTAAAATGGTATTTCTGGTTCAAGATCCTTGAGGAATTGCCACACCTTCTTCCATAGTGGTTGAACTAATTTACACTCCCACCAACAGTGTAAAAGCATCCCTATTTCTCCACATACTCTCCAACATCTGTTGTTTCCTAACCTTTTAATGATAGCCATTCTAACTGGCGTGAAATGGTATCTCATTGTGGTTTTGATTTGCCATTTCTCTAATGGGCAGTTATGATGAGCTTTTTTTCATATGTTCATTGGCCAAATAAATGTCTTCTTTTGAGAAGTGTCTGTTCATATCCTTAGCCCACTCTTTGATGGGGTTGCTTTTTTTTTCTTGTGAATTTAAGTTCTTTGTAGATTCTGGATATTAGCTCTTTGTCAGATGGATAGATTGCAAAAATTTTCTCCCATTCTGTAGGTTGCCTCTTCACTCTGATGATTGTTTCTTTTGCTGTGCGGAAGCTCTTTAGTTTAATTATATCCCATTTGTTACTTTTGGCTTTTGTTGCCACTGCTTTTGGTGTTTCAGTCATGAAGTCTTTGCCCATGTCTGTGTCCTGAATAATATTGCCTATGTTTTCTTCTAGGTTTTTTATAATTTTAGGTCTTAGTTTTAAGTCTTTAATCCATCTTGAGTTAATTTTTGTGTAAGGTGTAAGAAAGGGGTCCAGTTTCAGTTTTCTGTGTATGGCTAGCCAGTTTTCCCAATACTGTTTATTAAATAGGGAATCCTTCCTCCATTGCTTGTTTTTGTCAAGTTTGTTAAAGATCAGATGGTTGTAGATGTGGGGTATTATTTCTGAGGCCTCTGTTCTGTTCCATTG
>NW_012121821.1:2896525-2913590 GCF_000951035.1 Colobus angolensis palliatus | reverse complement strand
ATATTGAATCTTCCTATCCATGAGAATGGAATGTTTTTCCACTTGTTTGTGTACTCTCTTGTTTTCTTGAGCAGTGGTTTGTAGTTCTTCTTAAAGAGGTCCTTCACATCCATTGTAAGTTGCATTCCTAGGTATTTTATTCACTTTGTAGCAATTGTGAATGAGAGTTCACTCATGATTTGGCTCTCTATTATTAGTGTATAGGAATGCTTGTGATTTTTGCACATTGATTTTGTATCCTAAGACTTTGCTGAAGTTGCTTATCAGCTTAAAAAGATTTGGGGCTGAGTTGATGGGTTTTCTAAATATACAATCATGTCATCTGCAAACACAGACAATTTGACTTCCTCACCTCCTATTTGAATACCTGTTATTTCTTTCTCTTGCCTGATTGCCCTGGCAAGAACTTCCAATACTGTGTTGAATAGGAGTGGTGAGAGAGGGCATCCTTGTCTTCTGCTGGTTTTCAGAGGTAATGCTTCCAGTTTTTGCCCATTGAGTATAATATTGACTATGGGTTTGAAATAAATAGCTCTTATTATTTTGAGATACGTTCCATCAATACCTAGTTTATTGAGAGTTTTTAGCATGAAGGGATGTTGAATTTTTTTGAAGGCCTTTTCTGCATCTTTTGAGATAATCACGTGGTTTTCATCATTGGTTCTGTTTATGTGATGGATTACATTTATTGATTTGCATATGTTGAACCAGACTTGCATTCCAGGGATGAAGCCGACTTGATCATGGTGGATAAGCTTTTTGATGTGCTGCTGTATTCAGTTTGCCAGAATTTTATTGAGAATGTTTGCCTCGATGTTCATCAGGGATACTGGCCTGAAATTTTCTTTTTTTGTTGTGTCTCTGCCAGGTTTTGGTATCAGGATGATGCTAGCCTCATAAAATGAGTTAGGGAGGAGTCCCTCTTTTTCTACTGTTTGGAATAGTTTCAGAAGGAATGGTACCAGCTCCTCTTTGTACCTCTAATAGAATTTGGCTGTGAATCCATCTGGTCCTGGGCTTTTTTGGGTTGGTAGGCTATTAATTATTGCCTCAATTTCAGAACTTGTTATTGGTCTGTTCAGGGACTCGACTTCTTCCTAGTTTAGTCTTAAGAGGATATATATGTCCAGGAATTTATCCATACCTTCTAGATTTTATAGTTTATTTGTGTAGAGGTATTTATAGTATTCTCTGATGGTATTTTGTATTTCTATGGGATCAGTGGTGATATTCCCTTTATCATTTTTTATTGTGTCTATTTGATTCTTCTCTCTTTTCTTCTTTATTAGTCTGGCTAGTAGTCTATCTATTTTGTTAATCTTTTCAAAAAACCAGCTCCTGGATTCATTGATTTTTTTCAAAGGGTTTTTTGTATCTCTATCTCCTTCAGTTCTGCTCTGATCTTAGTTATTTCTTGTCTTCTGCTAGCTTTTGAATTTGTTTGCTCTTGCTTTTCTAGTTCTTTTAATTGTGATGTTAGGGTGTCAATTTTAGATCTTGCCTGCTTTCTCCTGTGGGCATTTAGTGCTGTAAATCTCCCTCTAAACACTGCTTTAGCTGTGTCCCAGAGATTCTGGTATGTTATGTCTTTGTTCTTATTGGTTTCAAATAACTTATTTATTTCTGCCTTAATTTCATTATTTATCCACTAGTCATTCAGGAGCAGGTTATTCAGTTTCCATGTAGTTGTGGTGGTTTTGAGTAGGTTTCTTAATCCTGAATTCTAATTTGATTGCACTGTTGTCTGAGAGACTATTTGTTATGATTTCCATTCTCTTGCATTTGTTGAGGAGTGTTTTACTTCCAATTATGTGGTCAATTTTAGAATAAGTGTGATGTGGTGCAGAGAAGAATGTATATTCTGTTGATTTGGGGTGGAGAGTTCTGTAGATGTCTATTAGGTCCACTTGGTCCAGAGCTGAGATCAAGTCCTGAATATCCTTGTTAATTTTCGGTCTCATTGATCTGTCTAATATTGACAGTGGGGTGTTAGAGTCTCCCACACTTATTGTGTGGGAGTCTAAATCTCTTTGTAGGTCTCTAAGAACTTGCTTTATGAATCTTGTATTGGGTGCATATATATTTAGGATGGTTAGCTCTTCTTGTTATGTTGATCTTTTTACTATTATGTAATACCCTTCTTGTCTTTTTTGATCTTTGTTGGTTTAAAGACTGTTTTATCAGAGACTAGGATTGCAACCCCTGCTTTTTTGTTTTCCATTTGCTTGGTAAATCTTCCTTCATCCCTTTATTTTGAGCCTGTGTGTGTCTTTGCACATGAGATGGGTCTGCTGAATACAGCACACCAATGGGTCTTGACTCTTCATCCAATTTGCCAGTCTGTGTCTTTTAACTGGCATTTAGCCCATTTACATTTAAGGTTAATATTCTTCTGTGTGAATTTGATCCTGTCATTATGATGCTAGCTCAATATTTTGTCCGTTAGTTGGTGCATTTTCTTTATCGTGTCAATGGTCTTTACAATTTGGTATGTTTTTGCAGTGACATGTACTGGTTTTTCCTTTCCATATTTAGTGCTTCCTTCAGGAGCTGGCAGTGACAAAAAATCTCTCAGCATTTGCTTGGCTGTAACAGATTTTATTTCTTTTTCGCTAATGAAGTTATTTTGGCTGGATATGAAATTCTGGGTTAAAAATTCTTTTCTTTAAGAATATTGAATATTGGCCACCACTCTCTTCTGGCTTGTAGGGTTTCTGCAGAGAGATCTGCTGTTAGTCTGATGGGCTTCCCTTTGTGGGTAACCCAACCTTTCTCTCTGGCTGCCGTTAACATTTTTTCCTTCATTGCAACCTTGGTGAATCTGACAATTATGTGTCTTGGGGTTGCTCTTCTCGAGGAGTATCTTTATGGTGTTCTCTGTGTTTCCTGAATTTGAATGTTAGCCTGCCTTGCTAGGCTGGGGAAGTTCTACTGGATAATATCCTGAAGAGTGTTTTCCAGCTCAGTTCCATTCTCTCTGTCACTTTCAGGTACACCAATCAAATATAGGTTTGGTCTTTTCACATCGTCCCATATTTCTTGGAGGCTTTGTTCATTCCTTTTTATTATTTTTCCTCTAATCTTGTCTTCACACTTTATTTCATTAAGTTGATCTTCAATCTCTGATATCCTTTCTTCTGCTTGATCAATTTGGCTATTGATACTTGTGTATGCTTCTCAAAGTTCTCAAGCTGTTTTTCAGCTGCATCAGGTCATTTATGTTCTTCTCTAAACTGGTTATTTTAGTTAGTAATTCGTCTAACCTTTTTTTAATGTTCTTAGCTTCCTTGCATTGGGTTAGAACATGCTCCTTCAGCTCGGAGGAGTTTGTTATTACCTATCTTCTGAAGCCTACTTCTGTCATTTCATCAAACTCATACTCCATCCAGTTTTGTTCCCTTGCTGGCAAGGAATTGTGATCCTTTGGAGGAGAAGAGACATTCTGGTTTTTTGAATTTTTAGCCTTTTTGCACTGGTTTTTCTTAATTTTCATGGATTTATCTACCTTTGATCTTTGATGTTGGTGACCTTCGGGTGGGGTTTCTTTGTGGGCGTCCTTTTGTTGATGTTGATGCTATTCCTTTCTGTTTGTTAGTTTTCATTCTCACAGTTAGGTCCCTCTGCTGCAGTTCTGCTGGAGTTTCCTGGAGGTCCACTCCAGACCCTGTTTGCCTGGATATCACCAGTGGAAGTTGCAGAACAGCAAAGATTGCTGCCTGTTCCTTCCTCTGGAAGCTTCGTCCCAGAGGGGCATCCACCAGATACCAGCTGGAGCTCTCCTGTAAGAGGTGTCTGTCAACCCCTGCTGGGAGTTGTCTGCCAGTCAGGAGGCACTGTCCCTTCAAGGAGCCCACTTGAGGAGACAGTTTGACGCTTAGCAGAGCTCAAGTGCTGTGCTGGGAGATCTGCTGCTCTCTTCAGAGCCAGCAGGCAAGAATGTTTAAGTCTGCTGAAGCTGCACCCATAGCTGCCCCTTCCCCCAGGTGCTCTGTCCTAGGGAGATGGGAGTTTTATCTCTCACCTCCTGACTGGGGCTGCTGCCTTTCTTTAAGAGATGCCCTGCCCAGATAGGAGGAATATAGAGAGGCAGTCTGGCCACAGCAGCTTTGCCGAGCTGCAGTGGCCTCCACTGAGTTCGAACTTCCCAGTGGCTTTGTTTAGGCTATGAGGGGAAAACCACCTACTCAAGCCCCAGTATTGGGGGACGCCCCTCACCCAACCAAGCTCAAGCATCCCAGGTCGACTCCAGACTGCTATGCTGGCAGCGAGAATGTCAAGCCAGTGGATCTTAGCTTGCTGGGCTCCATGGGGGTGGGGTCTTCTGAGCTCCCTGGCTTCAGCCCCCTTTCCAGGAGAGTGAATGATTCTCTCTCACTGGCATTCCAGGCACCACTGGGGTATGAAAAAAAAACTCCTTCAGCTAGCTCGGTGTCTGCCCAAGTGGCCGCCCAGTTTTGTGCTTGAAACCCACAGCCCTGGTGGCCTAGGCACTGGAGAGCATCTCCTTGTCTGCAGGTTGTGAAGACCATGGGAAAAGCGCAGTATCTGGGCCAGCGTGCACCATTCCTCACAGCACAGTCTGTCACAGCTTCCCTTGGCTAGGGAGGGAGTTCCCCAACCCCTTGTGCTTCCCAGTTGAGGCAATGCCCCACCCTGCTTCAGCTTGCCCTTCATGGGCTGCACCCACTGTCTAATCAGTCCCAATGATATGAGCCATGTACCTCAGTTGGAAATGCAGAAATCACCTGCCTTCTGCATTGATCTTGCTGGGACCTGCAGACTGGAGCTGTTCCTGTTTGACCATCTTGCCAGCCACCAGATAACTCAATATTTTCATAAGCATTTTGACCATATTATATTAAAGATTTCATTGGGCAGGAAGAGAGGAATTGCAAACAGTATGTTAAAAAGAAAAAAAGTAACTAGAAACTTAATGAGATTCAACAGAATATATTTCTGTAATGGAATCCAGGAGTTCAACACTACTCCCCACCTTCTTGGCATGGGATCCCAAGGGGTTACTTGAAGGAAAGAAGGAATAGTCAATGTTAATCTTTGCATCCCCACTACTTTTCAGTGTGCATGGCATATAGTTGGCAGTTAGTAAATATAGTTTTAAAATTCATGTTGTTGGATGGATGGTGACTTAGAAAGTCCACTTCCATGGGACTATGAGGTGGATAGCCTTCTATCCTAGCAAGAATATAATTAGGCTTCCCCAGCCTCCTGAGAGTACATTAATGCTGCTGCTGATTCATCTGATGCCCAAAGCATATGGATCTGGTCCTAGTCACCTACGTAAAATGCCACCATACGAGTGCCTCATTACAGGGGGCTTCCTTGAATTGTCTAATATCCAGCTTCTTTTCAAAACCTAAGTAGAGAAAAGATTGACATCTAACAAAGATCCCAAGAGACATTCAGTCTGTTTACCCTGGGATCCACCTTTATATCATGTTGACCAATACATTATCTCGTCCCATTCTAGAGACACCATCATTGATTTGCTTTTTAATCTTATATCTCAACCTTGATCAAGGAACAGCTGTTGGAAACTACCTCTACATCCTATCATAAAATGTGTTGAGGGCATTATCCATTATATCATTTACCACCATCTATATATAAAAGCCCATGAGAGAGATATCTTTAACGCTCCCTGCTAGGATCGTCTTTATTTCCACCACAGGGACTAGTAGACTTCCTCCTTTCCAATAGGGAGAACTGCATAATTGATTATGTTTTCTTTATTATTCAGGTTGCTGGGAAATTGAGTCATTCTTTTTATTGGAACAAAATTCACATAACATACAAATAATCATTTTAAAGATACAATTCAGTGGCACTTAGTATATTTACAGAGTTGTGCAAATATCCCCTCTGTCTAACTCCAGCACATTTTTATCATCCCAAAAGGAAACCTTATATCCATTAAGCAGTCATTTTTCCCTCCCCAGCAACCCTGGCAACTACTAATTGTACTTCTACTTTCTGTACCTATGGATTTACTTATAGTTCAGTGTCATGCTTGCAGTGCAGTCAGACTCTATTAACCCTTGTGGTATGGCATTTGTAGACTCTTTCTTCCTGGTTGTTTCCTTATATTACTTATTTTGTTTCAAGCAAACAGCCTCAAGATTTTTGCGTAAAGATGAGTAGAGATATACACAAATAAGAATATCCTCCTTTTTACCTCCAGAGCCACTTGCCACCCTTCTTGCTGTTCTGCCATGACCTATGTGGTCTACACTATGGGCTCTCAAGCCCTCTGGCTTCCAGTTGAGTTTGGCTAATAGGGAATGATGGCAGTCGATCAGGGGAAGGGAGGACAATGATGAAAAGTATTACTCTCCCGACTTCTTCCTTGTGGGTTCACTGAAATTGGTCCCTTGAGTGAAGGTCCCAGCTCATGTCAAGGAGCCCTCATCACTTAGGCCTTTCCAAATCCTGGTTCTACTAGCAATTCTATTCTTTACCTTTTCAGGCTTAGTAGGGTACGGTCACTATTATTTCTCGCCCCAGAGTACTGTATCATCCCTTGTAGTTTCTCTATAAGCTTCTCATACCTTTCTAAGTTGTTCCTTTATTAAACTCTTCCCAAGTTATCCTAATTTGAATGTATCATGTGTTTCTTGCTGGGACCTGACTTAAACAGCATACTCTACCCCATGGTTCTGTTCAGCTGTCAGTCAACATAATTTGCTCAGAGTCCTCAGCAGATGAGCAGGTCTGGTAGATTCTCCTAGAGCCAAACAATGTCCTCTTCCTCGTGTCCACTGCATTCACATAGGGTTCTATTAAGGTGTATAACAGGCAGGTTGACATGGTTTGCAGGTCAGGGCCATAATCCCTGAGGATGTGACATTTGAGCAGAGCAGTTGTTTTAAAAAAAAAAAAAAAAAAAAAAAAAAAAACAAAAAACAGGAGGTGAAGGAAGGGACTGGAAGAGGTGGGGCATTCTGGGTAGAGAGAACAACATAAATGAAGGCACTGTAGCAGGGATTGACAGCATTCTGAATAACTAAAATAACTGGAACCAGAACTGGAACAGAGAGAAGCAGGGCAGAATGGTGGAAGATAAAACTGGTGAAGGAAGCAGAAGCCAGATCATGCAGGTCCTTGTAGACCATGTTAAGAACCTGTACTCCGTTACCAGAACAGCTTGGGATTAATGTGATGAGATATTCAATTTAAAGGATCACTCTGGATTGGGGAAGGTGAAGGGCATGAGAGGATGTGGGGAAATCAGATGATGGTAACTCGGGCTAAAATGGTGATCATGGAGATGGAAAGAATGGATGAAATTGAGAGCTATTTAGGGGGTAAAATCAAGAGAAATTTATAAGGATCTGGGAGAAGATGGGACCAGGGATGGCACCTGGGTTTCTGGTTTGTGTGATGGAGTGCAGCATGAACCCAGCACTGGAGAAGGAAACGTGCAGAAGCAGTGGAGTAGGGTGGTCTCACTCTTCAGTTTGGGACATGTGTCGATGTTCCTAGGAGATGACCAAAAATTGTTCTAAGTGACAAATATGAGCTTGGGGGAATGATGTGTGCTGGATTTAAGAGTGACTGAGGTAAGTGAAACTGTGGGCTACTGAAGTGAGAGAATACAAGACTGAGCTTCTGTTAACTGTTATCAATAAGCCCTGATTGTCTTTCATGAGATAAGCACCCTTTTTTCTTCATCATTTTTTTCTGGTTAGTTAGATTAGGACCTTACTATGATAGAATCTTGCTAGAAAGTTGTAGTTGTGCCCTGGAAACTTCTTAATGTGGAAGCTTCATATTATGTGATGTCTCCTTGAAGGTGGAAGACATCCTCCAAACTCAGTCTTTAAAGGATGTTATTATTGTCATCCAAATATTTAAAGATCTGAGGATTTTCATCCCACCTTTATAAACATCAGTTATCAAGAATCACTTTTCTATCTAGCAGCTCATCTCTTCTATTGATTTGTAGGATACTGGGATTTAAATTCTAGCTACTGTATATTTTCATAAATTTGGTTAACCTGCCTTAACTTTCTCTGGCGAGCTACTTAAATGGCATCGTTATTTCTCTGTAGATTCACAGATTGCCATGACTAGGGAAGTTTTATTCAAATCTCTTCATTTTACAAGTGAAGAAAATGAGATGTAAGGGAGATGATGGCTCGGGCCACATGCTGAGTTGATGATATGGCAAGAACCACCCTCTAGCTGGTCCTCAGCTCCAGCCTTGAGTCCCGTATAACACCACACTGCCTCTTCCCTTAACCATGACTTTGAATTAATCTTACCTCAGAACTGTAATGCTTTCTACTTTAAGTTTTAAAGGAGATTCATTAATTGCATATTTGCATCTCCCAAATGGAAATATTGCACTTGTTGTTTTTTCAAGCCTTAATGGGGCAAGTTGTACTTGAAGAGAGACTTGTTCTAGTTTCCAATCACAGAAGCCGCTGTAGAAGCTGTGGATGCTCTCTCTCTCTCACCCTCTAATTTAATGATGGCAGAGGATCTGGCATCCTTTTCCTAAGCTTCTTAATACTCCTACTCCTATCATTTCTTTCTACCAGAACAATTTCATGTTAATTCTTCATGATCATTGGAACATTAAAACCACACAAAAATATAAGTTTTAATACTTTGACAAATATACAGGCCAGCAGGAAAAAAAAAAAAAAAAAAAAAAAACTAAAGGGTTTATATTTAAACACCTTTTGAATATCCTGATGACCTCTTTAAAAACTCTCATGTTTAATCATGATTTAGTACTTTTTAGAAAAGTGAATGCTTTGTGTAAGTATTGAGTAATGGTTGGTTGTAGTTTTATAAAATTTACATCTGCAAATACCTACTTTAAATATCCGCTTCTTATAATAACAGTCCAAGACAGATACATTGGTGCAGTCCTCTCAAATGAAAAGGCCTATTGGAATACCAATTCAGTCATTGTATCAAAGACCCAAACTCATAATGCTCACATAAAGATGATAGAAGTTTCTTTCTCAATCTCTTGAGAAATCTGAAGATTTTAGGACCCTAGGCTTCATCTATCTCATGGTTTGATGCTTTGGTCTGCATGGCTGAAGATGGCTTACCACTTCTGAGCCCACATTTCACCAGCAAGGGGGAAATGAGGGAGAGGGGGGCACAGCTATTCTTTTTAAGAGCACATCCTGGAACATGTCACATCTCACTTCCCATTGGCTGGAACCCGGTCCTATGGCTACACCTTGCTGCAAGGGAGGCTGGGAAATGTGGTTCTTAACTGGGCAGCCATTTGCTCAGCTAAACCTTAGAAACCCTATTACTGACAAAAGAAGGGAAGATGAGATATCAGGGAACACCTAGCAGTTTCTGTCATTTCTAAAACAGATTAAGTAGTAAGTAATCTAGAAACTTTATCATTTTCACCTGTTAAGCAAAATAAATTTATCTTTAGACATGACAAAACCATGAGGAAGAACATAAGTGATTGTCACCCCACAAACATACCTATTAAAATCCAACAAGACCTTGGAGAGTGGGTTTGAGAAATCAAAATTAGTCATTCTAAAATTCTAGAAAGGTAATGTGAGAAAAGGCCCTGGTAGGCCAGAGCTCATGTGGAGTTTGGCTGAGCAGAAAAAGGTTGCCTTGCAGCGTGCTTAAGGAACAGAAGGAGGAAGGCCAACTGCTGGGGGTGGAGCCAGAGGCATCACATTGTGTGCACTGAGCTCAGCCACAGATCTTTTTTAAAATTGAGAGGTGGGCAAATTAACCACCTTAGTGACAGAAGGACAACTAAAACAGAGACTGCAGGGACTGACAAGGATTCTTTACTAGGGTCTCCTGACTGAGACACGAGGTGCAAACTACCATTGCACGTAGGCACGGGGCCCACTCACTGAAAACTCCAAGGTGAGAGTAAGGCAGGACGCACAATGACCAGGTGAAACTCTGGAGAGAAACAAAGCAGCAAATGAGGGAGAAGGAGAGAGAGAAGCCAGGACATTGTCATTGGTCCTAGTCTGATGCCAGGAGATCAGAGAAATTAATACAGCAAGGTGAGTGAGAGCAGAGAGTAGCATCCACCATAGTTAGGTTCATGGGCAAATCAACTGTAAGATCTGGGGTAGTTGTAATACCCCAGAGCCAAAAACTCTTAGTAGATTAAGACCTTTGGCTTCTTGCAGATATTATTAATGAAACTCTGCTTGCTCTGGAATTGACAGGAAGAGGTATAGGCCCTAATGATCTCTTAACCTTTTTAAGGACTAACATTTCAATCTTACCAGTCAGTTAGGAAACATGGTGTTAACACATGCAAGAATCCTTAGCACTGGATATGCATGTTGTTGACCTGGATATTGTCATCTTTACTTTAAGAAATAATTTATCTCAAACTGAAGATGGCTCTCTCCCATGGACCTTTCAGCTTCATGACTCAATGCATATTACCTGAGCTTCAGCAATCAGAATACAGATTTCCTATTTCACTACATCTAAGTGGGGCCTTGATGACAAAGATGTTCTTGCAGAAAGGCAAAATTGTATTAATGGAGTGTCGAACATCAGAACAGTCAAAACTTAGGAAAAGATTACAGACCCAGTATGCAGTCTTGAAAAATGAGATGACTCAAAAGCTTGAGGTCATAATATAACAATAATGAAAATATCCTATATGTGTAACAAAGTGCTTTGGTCATTGGTTTGGTTTTAATAAACATTGTGGAAAAGATATCATTTTATAGGTAAGCAAGCAGGCTTAGAAAGTTTTAGTATTGTTAATTGTCAATTTTGTCAAAATACAAAAAAAGACAGTTTTAGTAACTGGTCTTGTCTTAGATACCATGACACAAATATTGTGAAAATGGGAATTGAATTCAGATGTTTTAATTCCATGTCCCAGACTCTTTCCCTTGTGTCATGTGGCTCTTCTGAGCTTTAAGCAACATCATGAGCTTTCTCATTTGTTCATGCATTCATTCTACAACTATTAGTGGCATACCTCCGATGTGCTAATCATTATACTAGGCACTGAAAATGCTGTGATTGACAAGACATAGTATCTGCCTTCAAGCATGCTTACAATCTAGCAAGGAACACAGGCACATCATCCATACTGGCCACTGTGAACCAGTGAAATGTATGCTACAGCAGCAGGAATAGAGCAGGCTGTAGAAGCACATGTGAAAGGCATCTTACCAAATTACGGCTTAGGTTTCCTGAGGAATTGATGTTGGCATTGAGTCCACAAATGTTAGAAGGAGTTGAAGGAACAAAGAGTGTTCCAAGCCAAAAATAAAGTATATATGAAGTTATGCTTGAGAGGGAGGTGATCCTAAGTGAGTTCCAGAGGAGGGAAAGACCCAAAAGCTTTACAAATTCAACTTAGTGGACCATTTCTACTACTTGTCTAGAGACATCATCCATCCATCCATTCTTCCAATCATCTATCTACCCATCCATTCATCCTTCTATCCATCTTGTCATTCTTTTATTTATCCATCCACTCATCCTTCTTTCCTTTCTCCCTCCTTTCCTCCCTCCATTTCTTTCTTCTTTCCTTCCTTTCTTTTTTATATCCATCCTTTCATCCATTCATTCATCCATCCATTTATTCCTGGTAGGTGCTAAGATATTGATTGAATTAAGTAATTAATTTAAAAAACCTTTACTGAAAGACCTAGCATATGCTAGGCATTGTGCCAAGCACTGTAGAGGGGATAAAGATACAAGAGATATTATCCCAAGTGACATGGAGCTTAAAATCTCATTGAAGGGATGAACATTACACATACATTAATACAATACAAGCTGAATGGAACAGGTGTGTTAAGAGATGCCGTATGAATTTATCATTGGCTGTGGGGATATTATATGGAGGGAAATCTAAATATCAGTGATAAAATTAACAGGCTAACATCAAACTGAATATTCTTCATCTTTTTCTTTTGTGTATTTGCTTATTTGTTTTATTTTGTTTTGTTTTCTGAAATTTGTTCTTTGACAGATTCTGTGGCAACAGCATCCGGGCCACTACTAGTCGAAGTTGCCAAAACTCCTGGTGCCAGCCTTGGGGTTGCCCTAACTACCTCGATGTGCTGTAACAAACAAGTCATTGTCATAGACAAAATCAAATCTGCAAGTATTGCAGACAGGTAAGTATTGTAGAAAGTGCCTACGTTTCCGCCAGGCGTGGTGGCTCACACCTGTAATCCCAACACTTTGGGAGGCTGAGGCAGGCGGATCACCTGAGGTCAGGAGTTCGAGACCAGCTTGGCCAACATGGTGAAACCCCATCTACTAAAAATACAAGAAATTAGCCAGTCGTGGTGGCAGACATCTGTAATCCCAGCTGCTCAGGAGGCTGAGGCACGAGAATCACTTAAACTCATGAGGCAGAGGTTGCAGTGAGCCAAACCATTGCACTCCAGCCTGGGCAACAAGAGGGAAACTCCGTCTCAAAAACAAACAGAAAAAAGTGCCTCCTTTTCAAAAGTGTATGTGTGCAATTTTAAGTATATATAAACACATATGTACACACACTTGTGATACACATATACACATGCATAGACACATACACGTACACAAACACACACAATTCTCTTGCCAGTTTATACAGGTTTCACACAGAGGAGCAAGTTACTGTTGTAGGGCTTAAAAATTCACCTATGTGTCAGCCACCCCATAATGTCACTTCGCCTCATCCAGATGTTTGGTGGTTTGGTGTGGCCTTTAGCCACCAAAAAATAAAAAAAAAACAAAACAAAAAAACAAGCAACTAAGCAAGTTTTCTTGCTGTGTCCTAGGGCACTAGCCTGTTCTTAATGTAGGGTAACTGAGTAGATCTTTATTAAACCCCGTGCAGAGCAGTGATGGGTTTTCCTGAATTGTTGACAAAATTAAATCCTGCTACCATAAAATATGATTTCTTTGTTTCTTAAATAAATAAAACAATACTTTTAAAAATATTTTTTACAATACTTGAAAAAAGTCCTATACTCTCATAGCATGTAAATCTTAGGATTTTACAACCTTCGAGGGTCTCTTAAAATATTCGCTTCAATGCCACAATAAAAATGAAACTTCATGTTTCTAATTAATGTTTTATACTCGCAAGGCAAAAGGGGAAGGAAAAAAAGACTACCTTTCCATCTAGTAAATTATTTTACAGCTCCTGGTAAGAAAAACCTCATCTCCCATAGCTAAAGCACTCCAAGTGCAAAAAATGTGGAATTACATTTTTAGTTGGAAGAGATGACTTGAAATGCTTTTGTCTTGAGAAATAGACTATTCACACTGGGAATTTATAGATTTACTGCACCTGAATGACCAGTCTCCCCTGTATGTTTCCAGCCCTCTTCTCCATGTGCTCCTCAACCTGCCTGGAAAACCTCCAGCCATGGTGCAGTGAACTGCAGCAACCCCCAGTAGTGTGGTCAGTCTATAGCTCCACTGGTCTTACCCGACATTCAGTCCTTATCAGTGACAGCCATTGATCCAGGGGTGTTCTCCAGTTCAGTGGCTCAGGGTGCTTTAATTTTCTCCCTCTGTTTTTTCGCATTCTGCAGGGGGTAACCAGTTTAAGGAACTGTTCACTTGACTAGTATGTGGAGATGCTGATGGCTGTGCCAACTTTTCTCAACTCATCTAGTAGCCAGCTCTTGAGCTCAGCAAGATGTAGCAGCTAGCCCCTTCCCTGCCCCCATCTTTCCCCTTGACTCACCATGCAGGCCTGGTTTTATTACTCACTTGACTCCTGCATAATTTCTACCATTATCAAGAACTTTTACACTAATACATGTTCAACTCCAGAATAACATAATAATAAAGAACTAGTGATCTTGGAGCTTGTGTGAGGATTCCAAGGAAGTATTACGGAAATCTCCCCAAGTTATTCTTCTTCACACGTAAAATAGACCCTATTCCAATTCTGAGAGTCATGTTTGAGATTCCGAAGATTTACCAACTCATGTTTACGGATAGAAAAGCCTAGAACAAACAAACACAGACAGAAGTCCAGGGGAAACCTTTTCCTGTTTTTCCCTTTCCTCTTGCTCACTTTCCCTCAACTTTCCACACAAGCACTCCAAAATAAGATTTTTTTTTTTTTAGAGAAGGACAAGAGAAAACATTTCCTTGAATTTTTCTGTATTTTCCAGAAGGTTTTACTTCCTTATTCATATTCAAGGTACTTAAAATTTGACAGATGGTGTTTCCTATAACACTCAAACTTTTCTTTCTTTCTTTTTTTTTTAAGTAAATGAAAACTGTGTGAAATTTTAACTATGAGGTACATGAAAGTCAGATTCCAAAGAGGAAGGCACCACCTCTTACCGAGTATTTCTCCTTTCCGTAGATGTGGCGCATTGCACGTGGGAGATCACATCCTCTCCATCGACGGAACCAGCATGGAGTACTGTACACTTGCAGAAGCAACCCAGTTCCTGGCCAACACCACTGACCAAGTCAAGCTTGAGATCCTTCCCCATCATCAGACACGGCTGGCCCTAAAGGGGCCCGACCATGGTGAGATGATCTACCTGGATCAAGCTCTTTCTCTGGCCCTCACAGTGTTGCTCCCTCTAGCAGAGTTAGACTGGGTCTCATTCTGCCTTTATTTTGAGACGGAGTCTCACTCTGTCCCCCAGGCTGGAGTGCAGTAGCATGACCTCAGCTCACTCCAACCTCCGCCTCCTGAGTTCAAGCCATTCTCCTACCTCAGCCTTCCAAGTAGCTGGGATTACAGGCACCCACCACCATGCCCAGCTAATTTTTGTATTTTTAGTAGAGACAGGGTTTCACTATGTTGATCAGACTCATCATTTCTTTACAAAACAAGGTTGTGTTTGTTTACTCAAATTCATCTTCCAAAGTCTTTTTTCCAAGCCACACATAATTTACTTGAAACCATAACATCAAGGAAAAAATTTTCAGGCTACTGCTATTTAATATTTTTTTCTTTACAAAGTCTTTGGTGCAAATTGAATGTGCAGAGAAGGCAAATAATTTGACTTCTTGGTATTCATTTTGAATTTCCAATCTAGATGAAGGCCAGTGAAGGCAAATAGTAAAACTCTCACTTAAAACCAAATAAGCAAAGTGGATTTTGATGGCAGAACCTTCAAATATTTGGCAGGAATCAGAGGGAACCAGTTATATGAAGCATTGGTTTTCAATATATTTTGTCTTTTGCCAGTGTAGTTTTTTTCTTAGGATAGAGAACAACCTGCATAATGGAAAATCTTGTCTGGGAGAATCAGAATATTTGACTCCATTTATTCAATAAAAAGTGTCAGCTGAAGGTATCTGCATTTTCACTCCCTTGAAATTCACAGATACATTTGCCGGGTGTTTACACCATCTACCTAGGCACCTTTAGGCAAAACCTGGTATGAGAAAGGGGTCTTTGAGCCCCAAATCAAATGAAGTCAAGTTCTCCAGTAGGATCTTTGTTCCTACTCCTTCTCCTGCCCTATTCCTTAAACCAAGCAGCATTCCTTTGTACTTCTTGAAATTAGAGGCCTCACTAGTATTGTCAGGGTGGCCTGAAGGAGGATAATGCATTTCTGTATATTTAGACATAGTGCAGTTTTCTCTGAAATTGAAATTTTGCTTATGAGGGGGTCATTTGTATTGTGTCTCTCACCTTCTAAAACACACTGTACTTCTCCACAGTCTGGGGTGGGGGGAAAGAGGGACCAGATAATTTTCATACTAAATCAGTCAGCTGGATGCAACCTTTTTAATTAAATGGAGCTTAGACAGCCCTGAAGCTAATGAAAATCTCTAGTACAACATTACCCTTATCAGATTTTAATTTTACACATTGGAGTAGAGAAATGATGCAGCATAGGCAGGTTATGAAAAGAAAATCTGCATCACAGTATTGGAATAGAAATGCAAACAGCTGTAGGAAGGTGCCATTCACAAGGATGCACACCATTCCTATCAGGAGGCCCTGTGGGCCCTTCCTGCACTCTGGCAGAGAGGAGAGATTTCTGAAGCTGTTTAAGTTTCTTTAAATTAACTGGCAGTCGTCGTTGGATTTGGAGCACAGTAGCCATAAGAATGCACACTGTAGTGCTCTCTCATCGTGGGGTTTTCCTTGCTAAATTCTGGTATCAGCGAATCGGAAATGCATACCAGACCCTTTTAAAACGTTAGCGTCTTTAGCAACCTCTTTTATTTTTCTTTAGTTGGCCCTGTATACAATTCATAAATAATTCAAATGTTTTCAACTCATGGAATATTAAACTTTTTAACCTGCCAAGGCAACTTAAGATTAATTTATGTACTAAAATATAAGGACTAAGAATGAATTTTTTGCCTTTATTGTGGAAAACCTGATGTTTGTGTTGCAGGGGCAGGAAGCTGATAGGAAGTTTAGGTAATTTCAGCTTCCACTTCTGACTCCATCATCTACATTTACTGAAAGTTTTTCACTGTCTTTCTTATCAAGTAGGCATTTTCTCTGTATTGCACATTAAAATCAGACTTGCATTTCCAAGAGGAAATACATTTTGGCTCCTAAACATAATTAAATCATAGTAAAGAAGAAAAACAAACACAAAATTACTATTATGTTTACAATTCTCAAACTTACATTTTTGACTAATGGAGTTTTACATAGTTTTACCCTTTCTCCGCAAGAAAGTTCTGATTGTTTTTTTAAGATCTCTGATGCCTGAGCAGTGTGTCTCTCAACACACTTCCCAAATTTTCAGATTTTGTTAGCAGCAAAGCATACACCAAAGAGTTTTCAGGGCAATGTAGAAATGAATATCTCAACTTGAAATAAGAGATTAGCTATGCCTTTCACTGATAAATAGCAGCATTAAAGAAGCTGACAAAAATGAGTTTTCAGTGACATTAGAAATTGTTCCCACTGAAGATTTTCAGAGACATAATTGGATTGAAGGAAACTGACATTTTAGAAAGGAAAATGTGACCAGAGTCACTAGACTCAACACATTCAGTACCAAGAGGACCTTCCATTTGAGAGCTCTAGGGCTACCACTGGAACCGCTGTGGTCTGCTCTCTCAAACATCCTGAACAGAGCAAGAGGCTGCAATTAAGAGAAGAAAGAAA
>NW_012121821.1:2838467-2896140 GCF_000951035.1 Colobus angolensis palliatus | reverse complement strand
TTAGCCAGGATGGTCTCGATCTCCTGACCTCATGATCCACCCGTCTCGGCCTCCCAAAGTGCTGGGATTACAGGCTTGAGCCACCGCACCCGGCCTAAATGTGTTGTTTTCTTATCCATAACAAGGGACTTAGACATATCCATAGGAAGAGGTGGTATGTCTGGTGGCTGAAGTGGGGACTTTAGGATCACATGTCCAGAGCTTCACCTCTGACTCCACCACGTGGGGCCTTAAGCAAGTTACCCAACTTTTCTATACCTCAGTTGCTTCATCTGTAAAAGGGGGGTCATAATAATACCTGCCTCAAAGGAATATTCTGAACATTATCTGAGCTAATCGATCAAAAAGCACCTAGCACAGTGCCTAGTATATAATAAGTACTCAGTGAAAGTAGGCTATGATTATCAGCAGTATTAAATGAGAGAATGTCTATAAGTGCTTTTTGCAAGATGATAGGGCATGCCAAAAATGTAACATCTTATTATTAAACTCTGGAAATACCTGCCTATCAAGTATACCACTGTAAAACAGAAAACACTTGGAGTGTACATTCAAAATAAGCAGCAGCTGTCTTCTCTGGCCTACATTATTTGTTCAACACCTTTTGCATTCATCATCCATAGCGTATAGTTTTGTGCACTATCTTATTTTTGTCTCTTAATTATTTTATACGTGTGAAGATTTAATCCCCAGTAATAATTCAAGATCAAGGTAAAGGGTATGACCTTTAACCTGCCTGCAGCAATTGGCACAGTCTGGGAAAGCAATAGGTGGTAAATAATATCTTCCTTATTGACTTATTAATTGTGCTTGACAGTCCTAACAAATGCCCAGTAATTTTCAAAGCTCTCAGTGAAGAAGTGGGTCAAAAGGTGGGTGTAGAAACCCAAAGTGCATTCACCGTACCCTGTTGAAACAGATGGTACTTTGTGAAAAGTACGCCAAAGTGTCTGTGGTTGTAAATTGGCCAGACCCAGTAATAACTGCTCTCGCTAAAATGTCTTCCTGTATACCCAAAGTAGAATGAGGATGGTGAGAGAGAATCCGTTAGGGATATCCTCTGCAATAAATACTCTTTTATCTCAAGGAAAATGCTGCTGCAGTGTTCACATGGACACTCTGGCTGATATTCCTGTTCATTTATGCATTTGTTCATTCATTCATGTATTAATCATTATATACTAGGCACTGTTTTAGTTGCTAGAATATATTTAGTGAGCAAGACAGGCAAAGCATATCCCTACTCTTATAGAATTCACATTCTAGTATAGACAGACAAACATTAAAAATATATTAAATAAATAAAGTTGTTTGAGACAGCAATAAGTGCTATGAAGAATGTAAAACAAGAATGAGATAGCACGGGGAGGGCAGCTCCTTCAGCCAGGGAGATCAGCAACAACTTCTCTGAGGAGGTGGCACCTCGGGTGAGACCTGAATGATGAGAAGGAGGCAGTCATACAAACAACTGGGGAAAGAAGAGCAAGTGCAAAGGCCTTGAGGCAGGAAGGAACCTGTCTTGTTCTAAGAGTAGATATAAGATCAGTATGGCTAAAATATACAAATGTTGGGGAGAGTGATATGGATGAAACTAGCGAGATAGGCAGGGGCTGCATTTGATTCTCTTTGTAATAGTTAGCTATTCAGGCTGGGCACAGTGACTTACACCTGTAATCCTAGCACTTTGGGAGGCCAAGGCGGGCAGATCACTGGAGGTCAGGAGTTCGAGACCAACCTGGTTAACATGGCAAAACCCCATCTCTACTAAAAATACAAAAATTAGCTGGGCGTGGTGGTGGGTACCTATAATCCCAGCTACTGGGGAGGGTGAGATGGGAGAATCGCTTGAATCCAAGAGGCAGAGTTTGCAGTGAGCTGAGATTGCACCATTGCATTCCAGCCTGGGTGTCAAGAGTGAAATTCTGTCTCAAAAAAAAAAAAAAAAAAAAGTAAGCTATTCAAACAGGAGTAGCATGATCTCACTTACATATTTAGAAGGCTACCCTAACTGTGTTGTGGAGGTGGGTATGCAGGAGATGAGTTGGGGAGCCACGTCTGAAGGTGTTACAGTGGTCTAGATGAAGGAGGTGGCAGCTTGAATTAGGAAAGTGGAGAGACAGGGGAATCCAAACCACAAACAAAGCAGTTGAGTAGAAGGAGCAGGCCAGATGGTTTAGGGCAACAAAATTATAGTGGCTATGAAAGTTTCTGCTGCAGATTTCTGAGAAATTCTCTAAACTTAAGTGTCCAGTGAGTGAAATTTGTTGAGTGAAAGATAAATTTATTTCCTTTAAAAGATACTTTATTGTTAGCACATAGATGGAAAAGTAGACAAATCAATATACTCTGAATTCATTTGTTTTTCTTCTGTGTACCAGCACCATGCTAAGCACCGTATTTGCCTAATTCTCAGTATCCCTGTGAGGTAGACGATTTCATGATCTCCATTTGATTTTTGAGGAGATCTAGGTTTAGAGTGGCTGAGTAGCTGGCCAAGGTCATACAGAAAGGAAGGGTTGGAGGCAGAGCTGAAACCCAGGTCTGCTTCACCCCGCAGTGATCTGTCCATGCTACTGCTTTTTTTCATGTACTGTTTCATTCTAGAAAGGATGCGAATTGACCAATTCAGCTGGCATCACAGTTGATGAAACTTAAGTTCTTTTCTAAATGACCCTCTTTTCAATGCATAGAGTATTTCACTTCTCTACATATTCACATGTAAGACACCTAACACCAGAATCATCAAAGTAGAAGGAGATATAAATTCATATGTTAAGCCAGGCTTGTGGCTCATGCCAACAACTCAGGGCTAATCCCAACAACTCAGGGCTGCGACGGGAGGATCACTTGAGACCAGCTTGGGCAACATAGGTAGACCCCCATTTCTACACAAATAAAATAATAGTAAATTAGCTGGGCATGGTGGCATGGGCCTGTAGTGCCAGCTACTCAGGAGGCTGAGGCGGGAGGATTGCCTGAACCCAGGAGTTCAGGATTACAGTGGGCTATGATTACACCACTGCACTCCAGCCTGGGTGACACAGGAAGACCCCATCTCTAGAAAAATAAAATAAGTTCATATGTTATTTTGAGTTCTTTAAGATTATTAAATGAAAAACTTCATATCAGACATAAAAACAAACATTATATTGCTCATATTTCAGAACACTGGGTGGAATATCAAATCTTAACATTGAAACTGGAATGGAAACATGATAAAGATTTTCTAAAACATAAAAGGGATGCCAATTTGAAATTTTAATAAAGTTTGAAATAAACTTTATTAAAATTTTATGGCATCAAGGAAATATAAAAACAGGTGAAATATTTTAATAATTATTTGTAATATAAATATGCTTTTTCAAAAAATCATAAAATATAGAGACTTTCATCTTCTCCTTATTAGATGGGATGCAGATAAGATTCTGATACTGATAGATGATTAGAGTGGTTTGTTGTTGAGGAAAATCAAGTCCAAGTGATGGATTGTAGTGTGATTAAAATGTCAGAGCAGTAAATTCTGATGTGTGACTAGTAAACCACTTGAATCATGGACCGATGTGATTTATTGCTCCTTCTTTTCTTTTTCTCAAAACAAGTGCTACTAACTGACCAAGATTTGCAAATCTTTAATTACTAATTGTGTGCCATATATCTTTGAGGGGCTGACTTTTAAGTTAAAAAAAAAAATGTTTTTAATCTCTGCTGCAAAGCAGCGGGGGAGATTAGAAATTGAGTCAGTAGTCATCTTAAAAGAAGAAAAAACGAACTGAGGAAAGATATGCATTATTCTTGGGAAGATGAAAAGTTTACATCCTTTATGTTAATCATCTATTTTGCTGACCACTGAGAAAAGGGCAAAGCCAAATAGATTTGTTTTTATTTGCAAGCAGCTTTGTTTTTTGTTGTACTTTTAATTTGGGCAATTCAGTTATTTTTCCTCTTTTTTGGTTCTTTGTTTTTGTTTGTTTGTTTTTATTTCTCATCATCACTTCATATGGGCAGTGAAAATTCAGAGGAGCGACAGGCAACTTACCTGGGATTCCTGGGCCAGCAACCACAGCAGCCTTCACACCAACCATCACTATAACACGTACCACCCTGACCATTGCAGAGTACCAGCCCTGACATTCCCGAAAGCACCTCCTCCAAACAGCCCTCGTAATGTTCCCTGCTTTCTCCTCCTGGTCTTTTATTTCAATTATATTTTTCTCACTCTTTCCTTTTGGCTTCATGGGTGTTGTTTTTTTCTTTTTCTTATAGCAGCAATATATCATTTCTGACATCTCCTAGGTTTTTTTCTTTTCCATCAGAAAGCATTTGTTGTTAGGAAAGGATGTAAATGTTCAGAATGCTTTATATGTGGCTGAGGAAGTAACAATTCAGAATATTATACAGAGACAATGTTCTCAGGTCTTCTTTGTGTATGTGGAATCACTTATGAAATTCATGTCAGAAAATATCTATGAAAATGAGATTATGTATTTGATGCATTGAGTTGTTCACAGACAAAGTTGTTCTTTTGTTTAACACAATTCTCATAGAGTCTCTTTGTATTCCTATGAGCTTATAAAGATCCTGCTGCCCCTTAGCATTTGTAGGCTCTTGTAAAGCATTGTCTCATGCTCCTGAGGGCTGTCCTCCATCTGGCTAGAGTCCTTTCTAGCCATTGCTATGCATCATATGTGTCTTTCTGGATCGTTACTGGTTGGCAAGTGTGGCGGGCTCACACTCCACCTGAGAGTGCTCTGTGCAACATCTTCACTCTCTTGCAGCAGCTTTGGTGTCTTCATCCTTCTCTCCTACCTCCATGAGTGCATACAGCCTGAGTTCCCTGAATATGGGGACTCTACCTCGAAGCCTCTACTCCACCAGCCCACGTGGAACCATGATGAGGAGGAGACTGAAAAAGAAAGACTTCAAAAGCTCATGTAAGTGAAATAACAGCCAATGGCATTTGGCCTGGAAAAAAAAACCTGTGGGCATTGGAACCTTGGAAATACTGAAATTGTGGGAAGAGTGTTTCACAGTTGCCTAAGCGGTCAGGTAGATGCTGAGCAGCTAACAGCTCTGTGCCAAAGACCATTGGCATGATACCCAGTATCTGTTTGGCAATGACTGCACCCCAATATAACTTCAGATTGAATTCATTCATACTACCTTTGCCTACAACTTTTTATTTGAGATTTGAGATTTTTCTTGCTCTTTTGATGTCATAACATACCCAAAGGTATGATTTTTCCTTTAAGACTCCTCATATTATATTCTGGGTAACTTTGGACATGAAACCTTTGTTCTTAGTTTCTTACTCACTCTAAAGAACTTTTGTGAAAATGATGCTCCCCTTTTGATAAATACAAGATTCTTATGCATTCATTTAATGTTATCATAAATTTCATACTAAATTATATTTTGTTACCCTCCTCCCCAAAACAATGATAAATACGAACATCCCTTTTTAAACTGTATCTCATTCCCCAAGACTCCGATACTTTTTCCAGAAACCTACCCCACTGGTAGTCAGTGATCTAACATATATTTCTTTTTTTTTTTTTCTTTTGAGACGGAGTCTCGCTATGTCTCCCAGACTGGAGTGCAGTGGCGCGATCTCGGCTCACTGCAAGATCCGCCTCCCGGGTTCACGCCATTCTCCTGCCTCAGCCTCCCGAGTAGCTGGGACTACAGGTGCCTGCCACCATGCCCAGCTAATTTTTTGTATTTTTAGTAGAGACAGGGTTTCACCGTGTTAACCAGGATGGTCTTGATCTCCTGACCTTGTGATCCACCCGCCTTCGCCTCCCAAAGTGCTGGGATTACAGGCATGAGCCACCACGCCTGGTCTAACATATGTTTCTTATTGCCCACTCCAGTCTGAGGAAGATTGGAAGGATGCTCAGTTTTACAATAAGCATCCTAAAGTCATGGAATTTCAACCATGAGTCTTGTAAAAATGATCTGGACAGCCAAACACGATATACACTAAGCAAGACTAGGAAGATGTGGTTGGCTACTTGCTTTGGATAGTGGTTGTCTGAACAGAGGGGAAAAAAGGTGATTGAATGCCTTAAAAAGAAAGAAATACAAATCACTCGTACATTTATCATTTCTGTTCGAGAAGATCATTCTCTGTCATCATGATCACATAACTTGTGGAAGAAGAGAACACTAGCCTTTCTAACTAGACCTAACCATAGTCTAGAGAGTCTGTTTCTTGTCCTGTATCCCTTTTGATGGCCATGATTATGATTCCTACAAAGAAATTTAAAGAAGATGGGATCTCTTCCTGTGCTCACCATGGGAATAAAAATAAGGAACATCCTTATGTTACCTAAATAAAACCAAAGCCAGATACTTCACAGCTGGTATGGACTTACTGGCTTTTCAGCTTGTTTGCAAGAGATTCATCTCCCCAGGAGGATCTCTCTCCAGTCTCACTAGGGCCACCCTAAGTGCCCAAGACCAGCCATCACCCACACTGGGAACTAGTTACTTCATGACACAGGAACCTGAAGGTTTCCCTACAGTGAACTCCATTGCAAAAGACAGGGTCACCACTGTGGTTTGTACATGATTTAGACTTGCATATATACTTTACATATAAGGAGATTTGTCAACTTTGGTATATGAAAATGATAGTAAAATTTGAAATGGAAAATGGAAGACTGAATTTAGTCAAAATGAGAATAAAGTGCTCTTAGAGTCCCATATGTTTTTTAGTTGACACTAGAGTAAATTATTTACTCTTGAAAGAAACTAATTGAATGCAATATAGTGAACTGGTTATAAGCCTAGACTCTGGAACCAGGCTACCTGGGTTCCATCCCAGCATCATTACCTTCTAGCTGTAGGACCCTGAGCAAGTTCCATAAACTCTATGCCTCAACTAAAAATAGGGAAAATCACTTCATTGGGTAATTGTGAAGATTGCATGAGGTATGCCTTGACTGAAAATATGAAGAATTACTTCACTGGGCAATTGAGATTACATGAGATTGCATATGTATATGTGTTTTAGAACAACATGTGGTAAATAGTAAGCACAATTTAATTGTTAGCTATTTTGAATAGTTTGTGTTAACTGTCATCTGCCTAAATCTGAATTGTCACATGAGAACATCTCTTGATATTGCTCTCAGAGTTTAGTGTTTTTCACGAGGGGTGCATTTTGGCCTAATACATAGGTCTTGAGTCTTCCATATAATGCCTTCGGGGTTCGTGGTGGTTATTTGTATATGAATTTTTTTACAGATAATGGCTTTGTGTGTAGTACTCCTCAGTGACAAAAATAGGCTAACAGCCCTCAGCAGGGAAGAGCAATTAAAATGAATTCATTAGTGTTCCTACTTCTGCTTCAAAGACTAGTATTTGTGTTAGGGAAGACTTGCTATGTTGATTAGGGACATTACTGAATACAAACGAATGATGTTTGGCTGTCTTAGGTTGATATTTACATATCTTAAATTTTGTAGTAGGAAACAAAGCTGAGGCAGCGCTGTCACTGATCTGCATAACCAACTCATAAATTCTCACTTGAATCAGGACATTATTCTTCAACATGTTCGAAATATAAATAGAAACCTGTTTCAATACATTTCTGGTTGTTTGTGTTCGCTGTAGACATTAGACACTAGAGCACCACTCACAATATACATACCAGAATGTTTATAAATGTGTCTCAGGAGATCATACATTTTATATTTTATTCAAACAATAAATTCCAAATGCTATGAACTTTTATTCACACTTCAAAAAGACCTGAAAAAATGATAGCATTGCAAAGGTTTTTTTTTGAAATGAGGATTTTTTTTCTTTTATTGCACAGGTTTGGTATGGTCACATTAGATGTAAAGGTCTTCCCAAATAACTGATAATAAAAGTTTTATTGCCACTCTTACTATACCATAGTTTATTTCCACCACTTTATTTATGTCTTTATCCTTTGCCACCATTTGCTGCCCCCTTTGTAATACTTATGTTTCTATAGCAACCAGGCCATTTGTGTAGATGGTGAATCATGGCAAAAGTCACAAATACAGTAAAAAGTCCCTTTGCTGTATTGGTGATGACTTGAGGCCAGAACTTGCAAAACAGAAAATTCTGATATGTGTTTCCAATGCCAAGGAAGGAGATGCCCAGAAAAAAAAAATGAAACCTTCTCACATGAAAATTAAAACATTCTATATCACTGATCAAAGAGGAAATACAAGAAGTCTGTATATAGCGATGTGTTATAAGTATTAAAACAGGAAGGCGTCATGTTTGTTTCATAGGGAAAATAATGAATACAGCACACATTAGGCTTTGACGAGTGTCACAAAGCCCTGGAGGCATGGCCAAGCCAAGTCATAGAGGGAGCCCTCTCATCTCCTCTGCTGGAATCTTATTGCCCTTTCCCTGGCTGCCTGTGCTGCCTCTTTTTCTGCCAAAGAGGCCAAGTCTCCTTCCAGAACCTCATCATCTCCCTGTAACAACAGCATGGCTGAGCAACAGATCTAGCTAGTTTGCCATGCTTTCTGTTCCCTGCCAGTGTACCCTGGGCCAGCGTAGAGACTGTCTCTTCCCAGTCTGCCTGAATTTCAGCAAAGAGTAGAAGTTAGAACACATTTCCAGAATGGTCTTTGCTGCTTTTGTCATCAGCAGTAACTAGAGAGAGTGCCACTGAAAAGAGCTGAAGGAAAGAAAATGAAAAAACCTAACAACTTTTCTGGTCCCTTCCATCGACCTGGGAACAAAGAATGGAAGATAAAGGCAGCTACTGGTAAGCTTTTATAAGTGACCATTCAGGGAGCCCTGGAAGGGGACACCCCAAGAACAGTCCTTACACCCTCATTTGGACAAAGGAGCTGTTGGCCGCCTCTACTGCGTTCCTGAACTGGATCACATGATACACATGTGTTGAGTCTATGGCAGGTTGACTATAGTGTGGAACACTGTAGTGAGACAGAAGTCTTAGATTACAGGATCAATAATAAAAACACATTATTCTTTGGGAGGCTGAGGCAGGTGGATCACTTGAGCCCAGGAGTTAGAGACCAGTCTGGGCAACATGGCAAAACCCTGTCTCTACAGAAAAAGAAAAAAATACAAAAATCAACCAGGTGTGGTGGCACACACCTATAGTCCCAGGTACCTGGGGGGCTGAGGTGGGAGGATTGCTTGAGCCCAGGAGATGGAGGTTGTAGTGAGCCAAGATTCCGCCACTACACTCCAGCCTGGACAACAGAGTGAGAGCCTATCTCAAAAAAAGAAAAAAAGAAAAAAAAAAAAACAGATTATAGTAATAAATGTTTGGGGTCCTTAGTTCTCTGTATTTTTTAAATGCTTCTCATAGCTGATAGAAAATCTTGCAGCCTTCTAAATTAAATAAACATTGGGTAAATTTTTAAACTTTTGGAGGTGTTTTTGGCTCCCCCTTCCCTTTACTAGGAAGAACAAGAATTGACAAAAATACAGTCATTCCCAGCAAATCTGAGGAGTTGTGAACAGAACCCTCTATGTGAGAATGGGAATAGGACAGAGCAGGCACGAATCTTGAACACAACCTCAGCATACACCCGTTAGCAGGATTCAAACATAGGATGTCAGCAATTTAGTCATTTCCATCTTCACCTTGAGGAGGAGACAAACCTCGGCCAAAGCTGGTAGCTAGTAGCAATGATGACTGAATACCTTGCAGAAGCATCTGCTCCTGGAGAGAGAATTCACCATCCACATTCTCAAATGACGGGTATATTCACCTTCGTTTTCTTTTGCTGGTTGACCACATTAATGAAGCAGGATAATCAAGCTCATTTTTTTCTCCTCCAAGTTAATATTGATATTTTTTTCTTTTGGTTCCTTATCTTTAAATCTACAATATATCTTTTTCATATCTGGTAATAATTTTCAAAACTTTTATAAGTGTAACTAATCAATACATATAATTTCAAATGAAATTTTGCTCTGTCGAATAAAAGATTCCAATATGTCAGAGGACTCTCAGAGTTAATTATAAAATCATAAATTATTTACTATAATGCTATATGTATAATATCAATTGTAACTATATAATTATAAAACAATACATAATATGTAAATTTATTTTAAATCCTAAATTCAATTTTCTAATAATTTGTATTATCTCAACTTGCCTCCAGATAGAGCTTATAAATTTAATAATATTCATATTAAATTAGTACTTATTTTCAAAACCTTCTAGAGAATAAAATTATTCAACTATCTTCTCTATTTCAAAAAATATAGCAAGTCTTTCTTTTGAGAAGGCTTCACTATATCTAATATAATCTCACCTGTTACTATTAAACTGACCTCTTTTTTTCTTGGCTCTTTCTTAGTGAAGATGGTAAACAGCTGCCTTAAAGTTTCTTAAACAGCTTTTAACTCCAATTAAGTAGTCTGATAATCTATATCAAATTGTGATCTCAAGTGAAAAAACATTAATGTGAACTTATAAAAGAGTCACAGAAAGTAAAGGATTCCTGATTAAGTCCGAAAAGCTTCACCTAGAAGATAAGTGGAAGTTACCTGCTAAACATGTGATGCTGTAACGTGATACTCCCGTCTTCTATGAGAAATAACTGGAATGCAACGTACTCTCCAGGTCCTTATTGACAGGAAATGGTGTCTCCCAGTGGTTTGGTGCCACTGATAGCAAAAATTATGATCTGGAGAGTAATCACGGTACACTCTACATCAGCAAAACCACACCAGAACATGTGATCTAAATTAGTACATGACAGTCCATGTGTCAGACCTGGCAATTGCAAGCTTCCACCTATAAGAAGCATAGGGTTGGAGGCTACCTTCACCCCCCACTGCAGGCTATGTTAACCTTAATCCAGCTGCAACAGAATGAGGATGGTGCTTCTTAAGGAAAAGTCGATATTTTTTTCTTACTCCTCCTAGACAAATGATCTACTTCACCCTCCCTTGCCCCATCAGCTGCAATTACCTGGATCCTGAAGAATGACTTGTAGTTCCTTATGGTAACTCAGCAGCGTCTATGAGAAGTGTTGTTTCCTAAAAGGAATGTGCAGATGACATCCCAAAACTTGATTCATTCCCCATTTATTCAGCATTTATTGAATATTCCAGGCACTAAGATTTCAGAGATTAAAAGAGCTGGTTCCGACCTTTCAAGGACTCAGGGTCAGTTGGAGAGAAACAGGCAAATAGAGACCTGATAAATGCTGAAACGGAACCATGTATTAGAAATGTGGAAATATAGAAAAGTAAGTACCTAATTCTGCCTGGATAAAACAGAGAAAGGGACCCAGAGCAAGAGCTGAGTGGCAGAGGGCACAGTATATATGAAGACACAAAAGTGTGTCAAGAGGGCTAAGGCACATGGCACATGAAGGGACCACAGAGAAACGGGAGAGTGGGTGGGCAAGAGAAAGGAACTGATGAAGGATGCTGTGTACTCTGCTAGAATTGAAAAGTTTGTTCTATAGGAAACAGGGAGCTATTGAAAATTCAAAACGGGGCAGGGGTTACCTTTGCATGTTAGGAAGGCTACTTTAGCAGCAATTGGAGGCTGTTTGCATAAAACAAGAGGCAGGGTCACTAGTTAGAAGTCTATCCAGTAATGTACACTGGTGATGATGAGGCCTTGCTCTGTAGTAGTGACAATAAGAAAGGGAAGAAAATTCACTCAGTTTGGAAAACATTGAGTTTGAGGAGCCAACGAGACAGTTTGTAGATGGGATACCCATTGAATAGAGAAATCCATCACTGGAGCTTGACAGAAACTAAGGAGAAAGAGTTGAGAAGATACATGCAGAGTAGATAAGTTGGGGCCTCATCGTATCATTAAAGTTTATCTGACGGGAGGTTCATCTGGAAATAATATGTAGGGAATATTGCACATGTAAGGACCCAGAAATAAGTAAATTAGAATAATTCAAATGAAAAAATAATGAAAGCCCAAATTGAGGTACTGAAATTAATAAGGGAAAAGAGGATTTTTGTAAGATATATTTCAGTGGCCATCCCAAAAGGATTTAGCAGTGGATAGAATTTGAGACAATGGGGAGTTGTGAGTTAAGGCTACTTTGAGATTTCAATCCTAGAGAGCCTGTTCACAGAAATAGTAGTGGCAATGAGAGAGGGAAGAGGATTCGCTCAATTTTGAAAACATTGAGTTTGAGGAGCCAATGAGAGAGTGTGTGGATGGGATACCCATCAAGGAGGGAGATTCATTACTGGAGCTTGACAAAAACAAGAGAAAGAGTTGAGAAGATACATGAGGAAGACATATAGGCATGCTGGGAATGAATGACGGAAAGAATGAGGGTAGAAAAGACTTGGAGGATGGAACTGTGCACTGGAATGCAGAGGGCAGCAAAGCAACTGGCTGGGACTGAAAAAGTAAGACACTCGAAACAAATCTTCATCAAAACCAAGCAAACAATTTTAGAAAGCAAGGGATGGTTCTAAAGCCAGTCACCAGGTAGAGCAGATGAGGCCATTGATTTTAGCAATCAGAAAGTCATCCATGAGAGCAGTTTCGGTAAATGGGGAAGGCAGAAACCAAGTTTTTAGCAGCTTCAGAATCAGTACACATCTATAGACAGAGGTCAGAAAGCTGGGGGAGTGAGTAGAAAAGTTTGGAAAAGAAGCAAGAGAGAAATTTTTTCATGGCACAAAATCATGGGGGGTGGAAAGGGATAGTATTAAAAACACTAACAGGGGGAATTAGCCTTGAAATGGAAGGAAGGATACAACCTTCTGTAGTGGGGGAAAAAAGGAAGAGGGAACAAATAATGATAAAGAGAAATCGAGGCTAAACAGAACGTTGTTTATGGAACTCTGGTCAAAGGGTTGCATCTTTTCAGTCTTATAGGAAATGAGGAGTAACGTTTGACCATGATTTAGGGTAGAAACATTTGAGACAGATCCTTTGTGGAATGAAATAAGGTGTCAAAATATCACACAACAACTAACTTAAGGGCCTAATAGGATTGTGAATTTGTAGTGACTTTTCCTAGCACCCTTCAGCAACTGAGTAACAGCAGTGGAGCTGACTGGACATTACTGAAGAGTATAAAATATTAGGGTATAGAAAAAAATCCCAAGAGGTTAAAGAATCTTTGAGCCTAGGAGATGCATTATTAAAATGCTCACCAGGGGTCCAGGCGGAGTGTGGAGAAAATGATGCCAGCAAAGCCAGTGGGCAAAGACAATGGCTTTCCACCTGCACTTGCCAGATCTCCACATGAGGCCAGGGAAAGCCTCAGGGGTCTGCCATTCCCACATCAACTACAGTAGCTGTTTTTATCTGGAATACAAAGGTGGCCCTTATATGTTTTCATTTTAAGGGGGAAAAATCTGTTGTTAAAATGTTGTTGGAAAACCAGTAGACTCAGGAGACAAGTGAGAGGGAATGGGACTGGAAGTCATAAAAAGGAGACAGATTGCAGGAAGTGGGAAAGATGGCTAATAAAGGCTGTGTGATCAACAAGGGGGATTCGGATATCAGGATCTTGAAGATCTATTCGTTTTGAAGGAAGATGGGGACCACCATAGGGTTCTGCTGGCGAGAGTGGAAATAGGGTGGCATTGCTAGGAACTGACAGGGAGAAAGTTGAAGAAGCATAAAGCCAGCTTGCTAGAAGGTTATCACCATAATGTCAAAGAGGCAGAGGACAAGGAAAAGCTATAGGTTAGAGGAGGCAGACTAAGAGGTAAGTCCTGAAGTCATGAAGAAAAGGGGGAGAATTTTGAAAAAGTAGATTATGGGCTTGAAAATGAGACAGAGCAGAAATAAGTACAGAATATGGAATTTTAAATAGGAGTAGTTCAATCAATGTATCATATGTGGAGAGCAAGAATTATGAACCTGTCTTCCTGCCATTTGTAGAGGGAGTAAAAGAAAATGGCTTTTGGAGAGGGTTATGAGGTATATGGTGTCATCAGGTTTTAATTCAAGGGGGCCAGACTCTTTCTGGAGGAAGAGGCAGTGCAGCATAGGACCTGCAGGCAGAGACTGCTCACAGAGAGCACAGGTGGCCCAGCTCCAATGGGCAGGGCTGAGAGAAAGGCATGGAGGAGTGGAGCAGCCCTTTCATGAGTTGGGAATGGAAACAAGATGGAGACATCTGCTGGAAGGTGTAGATGAATATCAGAGAGATAAATGAAATAGGATAAATAATAGGAAATAAATGAAATACAACAATGTAGACTAGAGACCCAGTAGGAAAGAGCAAGTCTGAAGAGACCAAACTCTGAGGGGACAGGAGAAATGTACAGAGTTTAAACAACATCATCATGCCAAATTCAACACTAGATTAAGGAGCAGCACAGCCTCACCACTCCAAGAGTCAGATTTAGATTAATTATTTCTTCAAAGCTGAAGGTAGGATTGTTTAAAAGTCACAAAGTCCAGATGCAAATGGCTAAAGTGGAAAAAAACATGAGACCAGCTAGCTCAACTCCCTTTTTCTTAGGATGTAGACACACAGAGAGACAAAATGGCCTACCCCAATGTTCCCCAGCTGGTGCTCAGTGATAGGGCCAGTACTAAAACCCACGTATCCTGACCCTAAGGCCATCCTCTTAAAGCCCCCACAATGATCCTTGTTTTGAGGAGTGGGGAGCCAGCGTACAGGGATACACTGATATTATTATTGAAATGTGATGAATATTGAGAGATTCACTTATCTTTTTCAACTTTTGCTAAACCAGAGGCCATAATTTAACCTCCCACCATTGCCATTAAGTTTTAATGCAGAGACACGATCTATTTTGGAAATGCTGGTATTCCTGGTGCTTGCTCCAACCTAAAGTCAGTATTGTCTGTTTGTTCCTCTAGTATCCTTAGCCTCCAGCACAGTGGGATTGGCTGGGCAGGTTGTTCACACAGAAACCACAGAGGTTGTGCTGACGGCAGATCCTGTCACAGGATTTGGGATCCAACTGCAGGGCAGTGTGTTTGCCACAGAAACTCTCTCTTCTCCACCTCTGATTTCCTATATCGAAGCTGACAGCCCAGCAGAGAGGTGAGACTCTTTTACAGCATCATTTTCTGCTCTGCGTTTCTGGTACCTGCTATCTTTGAATGGCTAGTGAATTATGAAACATTGCTCAGTGTAGGAAATGCAAGACGTGATGAACCCTCTTCTGACAATAAAATTTTATGTTCTTGATCAGGTTTGAAAAGAGCAATAAGCATGGATGCCTTTAACTAGCAGATTTTGTCCATCAAGGGACTAGAAGCTGTATTAATTAAAAAGGAGAAAAATTCATAAATAAAACATATCCTGAAGTTCAACTTCAATAGTTTCTGCCATTAGGGAATATACATTCATCATTACTAAATATTGGTTTGGATCAGATTCTAACAATGCCATGGTTATGAATTATTAATTACTTCTCTGGGATACTTCAGGATTCCCCTGCTTACAATTATAACCATGAAATGCAACAACATAAGATGTTGAAGTTGACCTATATGATGCCCACAGCATTGAATAAGCAAGACCAAATTATGATGCTATTTTGCAAGGATCAAGCAAGGTAGATTTGGCAAGCTCAACTTGATAATTATTTACTCCATCTACAACCTCTCACATGTGGTTCTAAATTAGATGTGGGGTGCTACAGATTGGAGACAGAGTGATGGCCATCAATGGAATTCCAACAGAAGACAGCACCTTCGAAGAAGCCAATCAGCTCCTCCGAGACTCTTCAATCACGAGCAAGGTCACACTGGAAATCGAGTTTGATGTTGCAGGTATAATCATATCACAAGTCAGTGACAGAGTCAGGAGTGGACTGCATGTGAATTATATTGGTTATGTGGCAGAGAGGAAACTATTGTTTTATATGCTGAACATGCTTTTGTTTAGGAGGTTTGGGGTGTCGTTGTGTCGTTTTGAATTGAGCATTGTTTTCGATTATTCCTTAAAATGTCACCACACGAACAACTGAAAATAAATGTGACAAATTGAATAATAGCCACAACTACAGAGGCGATAAAAACAAATCATGTGGCCTTCATTCTTTTATTCTTCTGTATACTAGAGAAACCATATTCTTCAGTCAGAGACAAGTAAAGCCTCTCTTTGACCCTTCACACTGCAAATAACACATGAAACTTCTTTTGAGAGCAATGAAAATTCCCTAAGTGTTTTTGAACAAGCCCAGTTGGCGAATAGTTTTTAATGTTAAAGAGAAATGACAGCAGATACTTGTTAAAAATGACAAGGAAGACTTTATTGGAGACTACTGCAGTAGGGGGTCAAGAATATTGCAGTAGGCCAGAAATGGTGGCTCACACCTTTAATCCTAGCACTTTGGGAGGCCGAGGCAGGTGGATCACCTGAGGTCAGGAGTTTGAGACCAGCCTGGCCAACTTGATGAAACCCTGTCTCTACTAAAAATACAAAAAATTAGCCAGGCATGATGGCGGACACCTGTAGTCCCAGCTACTTGGGAGGCTGAGGCTGGAGAATTGCATGAACCTGGGAGGCAGAGGTTGTAGTGAGCCGAGATCACACCACTGCACTCCAGCCTGGGCAATCTGGGCAACGAGAGCAAAACTCCATCTCAAAAAAAAAAAAAAGAATATTGTGGTAGGGAGAGAGATTGAACCCAACTCCAAATATAGCCAGGGCAGTTGGGAATTTATAGCCAGTAGACAAAGTGAAGAGGAGGCAGTCATTGAATGGAAAATTACTAAAAGGAACTTGATTAAATATCAAAGGTGGAGGGCCAAAGGGATTCTCCCTAAACTGACTCAGCAGGATTCTTGCTAAAATTGGGCTCCCAGCCCAAAAAAAAGGCATAGTCAAGAAGAGGGCTCCAGGGAACCAAACTAAAGTTTGGTTAGAGTCAGAGTCCTGACAGGTGTGTGGATTTTAGAGATTGGTGCTAGTTCCCATTTAAGAAAATTGTCTTCACACAGTGAAAGACTACCTCACAGACCCAGTAACCCTTACCAGTTAGTAAAGATATGCTTGTGGACACAGGGATCACATTACTCCAACAAATACTTACTATTTACCATGGGCCAGTTATGCCCCTACACAATGTAGATGTAATAATGGACAGGAAAGTTAAAAAAAAATTATATATTTTTAAAAACTTATATTATATGAAGCTCACATTATAGCAGCATATAGAAAGTTAATTTAAAAATTAACAAATTTTGCCAATGTGGTGGCTTACACCTATAACCTCAGCACTTTCGAGGCCAAGGTGGGAGGATCACTTGAGCCCGGAAGTTCAAAACCAGCCTGGGAAACATAGGAAGACCTCATCTCTTAAAAAAAAGAAAAGAAAAGAAAAGTTGTTTAAGTTAGCCTGGCATGGTGGTGCAAGACTGTAGTCCCAGCTGCTCAGGAGGCTGAGTTGGAAGGATCACTTGAGCCCTGGAGGTCAAGGCTGCAGTGAGCAGTGGTTGTACCACTGAACTCCAGCATGGGTGACAGTGAGACCCTGTCCCAAAAAATTAAGTAATTAAAATTAACAAATACAAATTTAGAGAATAAGTGCTCTAAGGAAAATACAACAGGATAGAGGGTTAGAGAATGACTTTAGGGGAGCTAATTTTGTAGGCTGATGCTCTAAGGAAGTGACATTTGGGCAGGGATAAGAAGGCTGAGAAGGGTAAGTCTTGTAAGGCTCTCAGAAGAGGCATTCTAGGGAGAGGGAGTAGGCAGTATAAAGACCCTAAGCCAGAACAATTAGCTTGCTGGAGAAACAACAAAAAGAGCTGTTCCTGGAACAATTAAGGGAGTTGGGTTTGGATTGGGTTTGGATTTGGTGATGGAGTTGGAGAGTTTACAGAGACTGAGTAATTCAGTGCCTGGGGAATTTAGATCACATTCCAAGTGTAATGAAGCCATGGAGTATTTTATGTGGACGAGCTAATCTGAGGAATGTTTTAGAAAGAGCCTTCTGACATGGGAAGGGAAAATAGCAGAAGCAGGCAAAACCAGTTTGGAGATTGTGGCAGTTGAACAGGTAAGATACGATAGGTGGTAGTGCTGGAAGTGGTGACAAATAGTGGAATTTAGGACATGGCTTGACACAGAGCTAATAGCACTTGCTTATGGGTTGGATATGGAAGGTGAGGGAGAAGGAAGAGCATGGATGGCTCTTGAGGTGTGAGGATGAGCAGTCGGGTAGACAGTGATGTCTTTAGCTGAGAAGACTGGAAGAGAGAAAATTTGGAGATAGGAAAAATAATTCTATTTTAGAGATGAGTTGGCAAATCCACTGCCAATACTAGAGAAAAAAGACAAGCATGTCTGTTCCTTAATTCAAATGACAGTTATTGAGCACCCATTACTAGGTGCTAAGCACTTTGCTGTTTTCAGATCATTGAAAGAGAAAATAGAAAGGATCCATATCCTCAAAGAGTTCAAAGCTAAATAGGAGAGAAAGAGCTGCTGAATGGTAAGAATAGACTTGCCAAATTTGTGCTGCCACTGGAATGCAGAAAGAAGGGCCCAGGAGAGAGTAGTGCAGGCATTACCTTTTGGAGCCTAGGATTCGGGGTCTGGGCTGGATAGCAAGACCGAGGAGTAACCAACATGGCAGTGATTGTTAAAGTCATTGGAAAAAAGGAGACCACTAAGGAAAGAGTGGCAGTAAGAAAGGGACTGAGGAGGGGACTCTGCCTAAGGAATACTGAGACTTAAAGGGGAAAAAAATATGAGTAAAGGTGATGAAGGTGCACCTTGAGAAATGGAAGGAGAACTAAAAGAAGGTGGCATTTTGGAAGCCAAAGAAAGAATTTCAAAGCAAAAGTCACTATTGATAGCTTAAAGGTACTATGGAGAATTCAAGTAACATAAGGTAGGAAATGTCCTTTGCATTTGGCCATTAAGAAGAAAGACATTGCCATAGTATGAAAAGATCTGAGAAGTAGGGGCAGAAGTCAGATTGCAGTGAGCTGAGGAATGAGTGGAGAGTGATAAGTACAGAGATGCTCTGCTTGCTGTCTGCTTTAGAAACTGGATTTTGGAAGAGAGTTTGCCTGGAAAAATGCACTGAATGGATGAAAGAGACTGGAGACCACTGTGGGCTCCTCTTTTGAGAACTTCTGCATTTACTTATACACTTGTTGCTCTATTTTATGTTTTATTATAACCTTTATTCAGTAGTTCTCAACTGGGCTCATTTTTGCCCCAGGGGACATTTGGTGAGGTCAAGAAATTTAGCTGTAGAGAAAGAAGAGACAACAGATAGTGGGAGACTCAAAGTTCAGAGGGGTGTTATTTTGTATTGCGGCTTTGTTTTGTTAAGATTGGAGAGATTGAGCATGTTTGGGGACTGACATGAATGAGGGAGAGAAGAGATAATAATGGAATCAGATCCACAAAGGAATGAGAAAGAGCAGTCCAGGACAGAAGGTAGAAGACTTCTTCTTATGAGTTTGTAGAAAAGGTTATGAGACACAGAAAGACAAACATTACCTGTTCTCACTTAACTGTGGGAGCTAACAATTAAAACAATTGAACTCCTAGAGATAGAGAGTAGAAGGATGGTTACCAGAGGCTGGGAAGAGTAGTGATGATAGTGGGGATAGGGATGGTTAATGGGTCCAAAAAAAATTTGGAAAGAATGAATAAGACCTGGTGTTTGCTAGCACAACATGGTGACTGCAGTAAAAAAATAATTTAATCATACATTTAAAAATAGCCAGAAGAGTATAATTGGATTGTTTGAAACTCAAACTATGGGTACTAGAGTGGATGGATACCCCATTTGCCCTGATGCGGTTATTGTGCATTGCATGCTTATATCAAAGTATACCATGTAACCCATACATATATATGCCTAATATGTACCCACAAAAATTAAAATAATTTTTAAAAAGAAAAAAAAAAGGATGTGAGAATGTAAGTACATTTTTAGCTGGCTTTTAGATGGTTCATGTAAGAACTGTCAAGCAAGGGTGAAAAGATCAGCAGCTTGGAGGGTTGAAAAGAATGAAGATTTAGAATAGCAAATGGGAGGAATGCATGAAGAAACCAACCAGAAGCCTGTAAAAGGGTATTCAAGCAGAGTCTGGAAGCTTGAAGTTTATAGCAGCATCAACCTACACAGTGGAGTATGTTGTTGTTGTTTATTTTCAGGAGACCTCAGCTGCCAAGTAATAAGAGCAGAGAAAATGAATGATTAGATTGAGCCAGAGATTGAGGTTTCAAGAGAAGGTTCAACAGAAGAACTAGTTAGGGAGGTTTGATATGTTTCTGGGAGAGCAGATGAATAATTATGATAGTAACATCATAATTATTATGGTAATATTTATCAAATGCTTGTTCTGTGGCCTGTCACTTTCTAAACTTGGTGTGTGCATCAAATTGCTTAATTCTTATTAAGCAATGGAAGAGATTACTATGATTACGTACTCAGAAAATTGAGGCACACATAGTTGATAGTAGGCTGGAATTTTAACCCAGGCAGTCTGGCTTCAAAGGCCACACTGGCAGCACTACACTACACTACTGTGTTTGAAAGAATCTAAGTGGGAGAGATGGGAATCAGTAATAGATCAGCCAGATAGACTGAGAGAAAAGGGAAGACTTAAGAAACTAGAGATCTTCAGGAAGAAAAAGGGATAGTGAGAGAAAGGAATGAGAGAGCTGATGTCTAGGAGATTGAGGCCCAAGTGCTGTATTAGAGTTTAGGATCTCAGAGACAGTCAAGCAAGACTTATGGTGGTGATTTGCAAAAGTAGAGTGGAGGTAAAGATCCTCAACCAGGAGAGATCTGAGAATTGGGAACACAGTGCAGTGGAAGGACCAGTCATGCAGTGAAATCTCACAGAAGGATGGCAGGACTTAGAATTATGAGGGGAATATGAAGTAGCTGCATTGCACATGCCAAGCACAACACCACAGAAGGAGCTTTGCAGTAGCTGCTTTCTGTCATGTTTGGGTGGTTTGACTCACTTCATTCAGGTCTTTGCTCAAATGTCACTTGCTCAGAGAAGCCTTCCTCACCATCTATCACTCTCTATTCTCTTGCCCAGATTTATGGTTCTGCTTAGCCCTTCTCACACTCTGACGTTATATTGTATATTTGTTTGTTTATTTTTGCTCTCCTCCATTGGAAAAACCTATGAAATCAGGGACTTTGTGGGTTTTGTTTATGAATGTACACCTAGCACCCAATGTATTGCTTGGAATACAAGAAGCTCTCATTTAGTCAATACTAGGTGAATGAGGCCAGGTGTGGTACCTCACGCCTGTAATCCCAGCACTTTGGGAGGCTGAGGCAGGTGAATTACTTGAGGTCAGGAGTTCCTGACTAGCCTGCCCAACATGGTGAGACCCTGTCTCTACTAAAAATATAAAAATTAGCCTGGCGTGGTGGTGTGTGCCTGTGATCCTAGCTACTGTGGAGGCTGAGGCAGGAGAATCGCTTGAACCTGGGAGGCAGAGGTTGCAGTGAGCCAAGATTATGCCACTGTACTCCAGCCTGGGCAACAGAGCAAGACTCCGTCTCAAAAAAAAAAAAAATACTCAGTGAATGAATGGATGGAGAGCAGTTGGCTCTCCTGAGGAACTGGGATCAGGAACTTCAGATTGCATTAGGAACTGATATCATCCCCACTGTTTCTCTGGGGTTCCTGGTCTCTCGGTGCTGCTTGTTTCTGCATATCTCCTCCATTTGTCCCTATAGACAAGTTTTCTCTGAATTTTTATTGTATGTAATTGTCCCATCTTGGCTAAAGTGCCCAGCCAGTTCTAATTTCTCATTCCCAGGAGAAAGAATCTAATTAGCCCAGCTTAGGTTTGGTATCCTACCCTTATAGTCAACTGTGACCAAAGCAAGAATCAGGTAGGACTTTTTAAGGATGGGTCAGATGATGGTAGCAATATGGTTTTCAAAGAAGGCTGTCCAGCAACCCCAGAATGTACAATAACTACAATAATACAACATTAATTGTTAATTATTGTTGACTACAATAACAGAACATTAGTAGTGAAATGCCTCTTATAATCCAATACCTTTATCATTATAAATGGGGAAACTGAGGCTCAATTGGGGAAACCCAAGGTCATACAGCAGGGTGAATGGTAGACCTAGGTCTGTTGACTTGTAGTCTCTCTTCCCCATATCACATTGCACTGACTCTTCCAAGAGATGTTACCAGGATGAAGCAATTAGAGCAGGAGTTCTAAACCTCTGCCCCACTGACATTCTTTGTTGCAGGGAGGTGGTTTGTTGAATATTGTGTGCACTGTAGTACATTCAGAGGCACCCACTCACTACATTCCAGTTGTGAAATTACCAGCACAATTTACTCTTCTTCATAAGCAGTATCTAAATATTTACTTATGAATATATATGTGTGTGTTTTAATATTTGTTGATTGAATACTTTAATATCTTAAATTTAAGCTCCTAAAAAAATAAGAACTCTGTCTATTAAACCCAGTTTGTTCAGTACCCAGCTTACTTGATAAGGGACAGGAAAAGGAAATGTAAGTTCATCTCCCACTGCCCTTAATTGTTCTGGAAAGTAACCCACTACAAATAGATGGACATAATATAGAATAGGGCAAGAAAAGCTATGTTCCCATCTTATTGTTCCTTCCTCATGACAGACATCACTAGTTGACACTAGTATTCTCCTGCTGAGCCCAGATACAGCATCATGGTCCTCAATAAAACACTCTAGTTAGTCATTACCAATCTACTAGTATCTACTGGAAACTATTGGATTCGGAAGAATCCTTTCTAGCCAGTCAAGAACTTGGGACATTGGTGGGGAATATTCATGTGAGTTGTTTCAAGACTGCTCAGTACTTCTGAATCCACTCCTAATTGTCTGGATGTAAGCCATCCATTTCCAAAATTCTGCCTCAGAAATATTTTACAACCAGATATTAATTCCCAAACCTTTGGACCTCAGAGACAAATTATCTCTATTTTATAAATATTTTAAGTGACATGGAGTGGTTAAAAAAGCTTGACTCATTTTTGCCCAAATCTCTCTCCCTTTTCTCCTTTTTTTTTTTTTTTTGAGACAGAGTCTTGCTCTCTTACCCAGGCTGAAGTGCAGTGGTGCTATCTTAGTTCACTGCAACCTCTGTCTCCTGGGTTCAAGCGATTCTTGTGCCTCAGCCTCCCAAGTAGCTGGGATCATAGGCATGTGCCACCAAGCCTGGCTAAGTATTTTTGTATTTTTGGTAGAGACAGGGTTTCACCATGTTGGCCAGGCTGGTCTCAAACTCCTGAGTTCAGGCAATCCACCTGCCTCAGCCTCCCAAAGTGCTAGAGTTACAGGTGTGAGCCACTGCGCCTGGCCCCAAATCTGTCTCTTTAAATATAGGTACTGTACTGCACAAATAGCATAGTAACTTTAATGACATAGTTTTAAGTTAAAGGTGCTTATAACCCCATCATGCTAATATATTTAAGTGTTTATATTTCTTACCGAAATCCTTACCATACATATAATTTTATAAAGCTGTAATCATAATATATGCACAATTTACATTTTACCTTTTTTGTTACTGTCTTTTAAACACCAATCTCCAACTAATGTCATGAATAATACCTGAAGTTTCTACTTTAAGTCTGAAGTTATTTTGTTGGAAAAAATATATATATCTTTGTTCTGGAAAAAAGTCTCAGTGAGAATCCTATCAAAGAATGTTTGCCATCATTATGGAGCCCCCAGTGCCTTTCTCTACATTGGTGGGAGTTAAACATTCACGTTCCTCACAAAGGGTGTCTGCATTGATAAATAATGATGTGGTTGTTATCTTACTGTGCCAACAATGAATGCTTCAGGCAGAAGAGCAGACCACTTGGAAAGAAGGAGATCTTTGTTTACCCAAATGTGTTTTTAATTATAGTATTAACAAAGATAAAGCAAAATCAGGGAAGCACAAAATAATTACATGCGAGTCTAACAAAATAAACATCATTTGTTCTTAGATTCTATGTACTTCCTCTAAACCTGCTGTTTTTCCAAATATTGGATCTTTCCCTCTTTACTAGTGTTTCTTTAAGAAACCCCAAATTAAATATGCCTTTGCTTTAGCAGCCAAATAATTATATGAGAAAAAATAACAAATATAAAATAAATCATGTTGGCATTTAAAGATTAAAATGAAGCTGCAGCTTGATCAAAGAGATTTATTAGTTGATATTTGTTCATCATTATGAATATTTCAAATCTCATGTAGTCAGAAGTGATTCATTACTGTTTTCTAGGAAGTGATAATATCTCCTGCAGTGTCATTAACAATGTTAATCTTGGTCAAGGTTCCCTGGATTAAAAATTTATAAAAGCAAAATGTTGCTGTAGTAACTATTCTAGAACAGCATTTTCTGGCCCTTGTGTTTCAAAGACCTCACTTATACAAGCTTAGCATCATGGGCAAGATGCTATATACATATACAGATATACAGATATACATGTACAAATATGTGTATGCTCCCCTCGCCTTTCACAGAGAATTGTTTCTTAAAACAGAAAATATTAAATGGGTAGGACAGGTGCAGTGGCTCCGCCTGTAATCACAGCCTTTTAGGAGACTGAGGTGGACAGATCACTTGAGCCCGGGAGTTTGAGACCAGCCTGGGCAACATGGCGGAAACCCCATCTCTACAAAAAATACAAAAATTAACTGTGCATAGTGGTGGGTGCTTGTAGTCCTAGCTACTTGGGAGGCTGAGGCAGGAGGATCACCTGAGCCTACAGAGGTCAAGGCTGCAGTGAACTGTGATTGTGCCACAATACGCCGGCCTGGGTGACAGAGTAAGACCCTGTCTCCTAAAAAAAGAAAAAAAAAAAAAAACAAGGAAAGAAAATATTAAATGATCACACGTTTGTGAAATGAGTTCTACAAATAGTGATGCTTCCTGCACATTTACTTATGGGCCATTTGTGTGCTTTGTCCGAGTAATCAAATCATTTATTTCTGCTATGCCCGTAAACACTTGTGTGGAGGCTTTCTGTATGCCCTCATCCCATTTCCTCTACCGAATCAATGTGTTCATCAGGGATCTTTCAGTTGCCAGCAAGAAACATGCACTCCACCTAGTTTAATCAGAGAAGAGGCATTCACTGGAAGTGCAATCCGTGTTTCACAGCCAGAAAGGACTAGAACCTGACTTCAATGGCTATCAAGGCCAGGCACAGGCTCTCTCCTCACATACACTTGCTTCTTTCTTCCTTCTCTCTGCTGACTGGCTGCTGGTGCATATGGGTAAAACCTGGTCACTTCCAAAGACCCTCTCTGCCCCCAGTCTGCATGCTAATTCCAAATTCTTAAACTGTCACTTTGAGAGTGGAAGGAAGGTGGCAATTAGCCTTTTGTTGTTAAAGCATGGTATGGGGAGGACTCAGGAAAGGCATGGGTTGAAAAAATATTCTGTAAGAAAACATTTATGATATTTGCAGCTCCTGAAGTCAGGAAGTAAAGCACACCTAAGTGTTTTTTACCTATTTCATTCTCTTTTTCAGATTAGCCAGTCTTTTTCAAATCTCCTGTGGGAAATAATTTTCTCTATCTCAAGTCCTGTTGAGAAATTGAAAGGGTACAAATTCTTAGTGAATAAATAAACAAATAAATATATGTGGATTCATTTCCTGGCCCAACAGAGTGTTAGCTGAAGACAACCCCGAAGTCGAAGATGTTAACTCAGTCCATAACACTCACTTGGTCGAGGGAGGAAGTGGGAAAGGTAGTTGATTCCTTCGCTCCCCTCTGAAGTAAATAAAAACCAGAGCAAAGGAGAGGCCAGAGAAGGAAGACCCCATAGCACCACTGATGCTGAGAGGGCCAGTTTGGGGATCCTTTTTTATAGGTGGCTTTCTAAAAGCCAAGCGGGCCCAGGGAAATCAAATTTCTGTTGTGTGCTCCAGTTTAACACTGTATAGCAAACCTTCTGAGTTGAAAAATCAGCTTCTGCTCTTATGAGACATTTAATACCTGAATTTCTCCTCGGAAAGGATGAGAGGTCAAGAAGAGCAATTCAAGGTTGAACAAAGAAGGGAGTCCTCTCTGTTTCCATGAATCCAATACTAACCATCACCCCACTTTGCACTGACTCAAATGTGTTAAATATGTGATTAGTAAATTGAGCTAAGGGCCTGAGGGCCTAATAGTTCTGCTGTGGTTAATTGTTTGTGTGCCAGATGGGCACCTGCCTTGAGTCAAGCTGATCAAGCGGGCCGAGTGGATACCTCTCCCATCCCACATTCCTCTCCTTACTCTAAAGTTTCCACTGTTCCTGAAGCCTCTCCCCACTTCTTTCCAAAACCATCAGAAAGGATTATAGTCATTAGCAACTTAGCATGAGTAGATGCTGTCTCTTCAATGGATATTTCCATTTTAAACTTATCATTAATTAAAGGTCTTTCTGACTGTTAAAGGAATTTTAAGAAGAGTATATTTAAGAATCTGTAGCAATTTCTTCCTTTCTCAGACATTAATTAGGTCTGGATAAAATCAGCTTAGCTCTGTCCTGGGTTGAGATTCAGCCAGTGCACACTGGTTCTCTCTCTGTTGCTTTGATATTAGCTTACTTCTATACCAACTGGCCAGTATCTGAGCCCACTTTCACTCTCTTCCAGTTACCTGTGATCCTCTCTGGAATCTCTAAAAGCTCCGCATTATACAGAACTGAAGGATCGTTTAATGTAGTTGGAATCTCCTGGGTTCCTGTGTTCCAACTCTGTGGTCAGCATCTAGTCTGATTGGTTATTTTTGTCTTTTTGATTGATAACCAGTACTGTTCTGGTTGTGAAATATTTTGAATGTCACTCCTGATTCTACCTCTTTAATTGTACTTTCACTTTTTACATTACAAATTGAGGCACCTCTCCACTCACTCTCAATGCCCAATCAACAACCATCACACCAAACTGACATCTCTCCTGAAATCTGTTTTCCCATATATCTTCAAACAATAAATAGGGGTAGAACGGGGTTGGGGGAGGAATTACTGAATAGCACACTCTTGGAAAATATGGTTGGGGGTGGAAAGAATATAATAGGACCTAAGGTTCTTAACCCTTTACTACACCTAAGGATCGCCTAGAGATCTCTAGGCCTCATCTTTAGAGATTCTGATTCGTAGATTGGAAGTATTCAGGAATCATTATGTGTAACTCCCATTCCAGGTAAATTTGATGTAGATGGTGCGTGCATCACACTGGAGAAATACTGAACTCAACTGTTGCTGTGAATTATGCACAGTTGCCTATGAATAAGAAGTATATTCATCACTAGGAGCTTAATTTACCAGGATTTTAAAGGCATTCCTACAGTTTTAGCTACAGTTGATTATGATGCAAGTATTCCTAATGCATTTTTATTGATGGGTGCTCCAGTCCTCAGTGTTCTATTAACACATTTTTTTCGTTTTGATATTAGAGTCTGTGATCCCAAGTAGTGGAACATTTCATGTAAAGCTCCCTAAGAAGCACAGTGTGGAACTTGGAATAACCATAAGTTGTAAGTAGAAGTTATTTCTTCTAAATAATTTTTAAAGACATTAGAAAACTGTGTTGTCAAATGGTTTGCCGGTGTGACAAATGTTTTATATGTGTTTGCCAAGTATTTATGTCATGGTACAAAAATGTGGAGTCAGTTACACCTCCAGCACTTACTGGCTGTATGAATGGGACAGGTTACTCAAACGCTCTCCAATCTTGTGTTTACTGCAAAATGAAAATAAGGATAGCTAGAAAATATAGGATTGTTTTAATTGTTGAATAAAATTGCATATTTATATACCTAGTACAGTGCCTGGCAAGTGATGAGTCAGTACTAAACATGTATCTCATACAACTATATAAATAGTTAGATGAGAGATAGATGCATATAGATTCTCTACATTTTATATTGTGAATTATTAGTATATTATATAATACATATTATTAGTATATTGTATATTAATTCACATAGTGTATTGTGAGTTAAGTTTTTATAATAATCTATTTAACAAAAATTACATTTATTTACTTTTAAGGCTATCTTCCCATCTGTCCACTATGCATCTATAATCCTTTTCACAAGACTAAAACAATGTCTCTTACTTTAAGTAAATCCTTGAATTCGTCCATGATGCACAGTGTCTAGAAAACTGAATCAGAAATAAAAGTGGAGCATGTAAATGTACTCAATTCCCTCCTTTCCTTGGGCTTTAGTTTTATAACTGCCTTGGTAAAAACAACTTTGAAAGTGTTAGCTCCAATGGACTTTTATAGAATGGAAATTGAGGGTTTTGGAGGGCTTTTAATATCCATAGACTAAATGCATCCATAAATGTACCAAGAAAATGAAGCAAATGTTAAATGCTTAAAGACCAAAGGAGACATACAGGTAATGACTGTGACCAAGAGCTGGTTTCTTCAAGAAAGACTGATGAGCCACATAAAAGTGCCTCACTGCACTCTGTCAGATAGCATTTCTGTCAGTGGTTCAGGCCAAAAATAAATAAAAGTTCTCAATTGGGCAGTATGAAATGGTGCTGTCTGATTCAACATGGACGATATAAATTTAATACTGAAAAATGAAATTTTATTTATAACCAATAATCCATACATATCTACTGCAACACTAAAAAGAATGGTACTGCAATTCAGAATAAATATTAAGAGCAAGAAGCCACATGTATGGGAGAGAGCCTAGATCCCCCAAACCCTAATGTGACCTAGTGGGAGAAAAGTAGAAAGATGGAATGGAATTTTAGAGACTCCAGCACTAACCTAAGTGCTCCTAAAGTTGTTTTTCCCCTTAATTGGGTCACTTAGCCTCTCAATTTTTTCACTGTGCAGCAAAAATGGTATGTCACTATAATGTCCACAAATAGGGCTACTAAAATTAAGAAAGCATATCAGAATTTACTGTTCCAAACATATTTAGGGCTCAAGATGGCTTCTGCATGCAAACCCTCATGAAACTTTAAGGTTATTCTTTTATTTCGTTTATTCCAATCCATTCATTTATTCTGACAGAACTAGCTGTGGGAATGGTGCATCTTGGAGTTCTGCAGTGTACCTGCCTCTGTACACGGAAACCCTGCCCCCGCTTCCATTCTTTCATTCTTCTGCGTTCCCTCAACAAATTCATTCTGAATGTCCACCATGCTCTAAGCCCTATGCTAAGTTTTAAGAATATAAACCCTGGCAGGGCGCGGTGGCTCAAGCCTGTAATCCCAGCACTTTGGGAGGCCGAGATGGGCGGATCACGAGGTCAGGAGATCGAGACCATCCTGGCTAACACGGTGAAACCCCGTCTCTACTAAAAAAAATACAAAAATCTAGCCGGGCGAGGTGGCGGGCGCCTGTAGTCCCAGCTACTCAGGAGGCTGAGGCAGGAGAATGGCGGAAGCCCGGGAGGTGTAGCTTGCAGTGAGCTGAGATCTGGCCACTGCACTCCAGCTTGGGTGATAGAGCGAGACTCCGTCTCAACAAAAAAAAAAGAATATAAACCCTGTCCTTCTAGATGCTTCCTGCTGATTGGCATTGTGAAGTCATCTATTCCTCAGAAGCTTCTATCGCCACTGCCACACAGTTATTTTACTCTCAAATTTTAAGTAGGAATATTGTCTTTAAATTTCTTTTATACAATAGATATATTCTTAATTACAAATTGATATAAATAAAAAATATAATTTAATCAGAAAGTATCCATCTAAAAATAGCCTATGGTGTATTTCTTATTAAAAAGTAGACATTTGTATGCCAATTTATTTGAGATGTAGTCTTATACACAAACTACAAAATATTTGTTTTATTCACATGAAGAATCATTTAATATTATGCTTTATGATGGTGTTTTGTTTTGCATAAGTGTTTTACTTCTAAAATGGGTTTTAGTAGCAACAATGGCAACAATGTAAAAACCTCCATAAAGATGGCTTGAATTTTAGCCAGCCACAAGCAAATGCATTCATGGAAGCTGAAGTGTTATGCTGTTCCCGAACAGATAAATGATACATGAGCTTGTCAAACATGCCTGTCAGTTATTCTAGAGCTACAGCTCCATTTACACAAGTAATCGTCACCACCGTGCTGACTTTTGTGTCTCCTCATGGAAAATACTCATATTTTGCCAGATGAGAAAGCAGACTTTGCTCTTTAAAAAAAGAAAAATAAATCTCAGAATCCATTTTCATTGTTATGAGTTAGTAAAATCCTGAGGCCTAGCACAGTTCCTGATGTACAAGGTGCTTATATAATACTCTGTTTGCTGAGTGAATGAATAAGGGGCTTTACCTGCAACTGTTTTACTAAGCACTATGTACTCCAAGAAATGAGCCTCCAAGGGAGATGATGAATGAATATAAATGTTTGTGCAAAGGCTGATGCATGGACGGAAGAAAGATTGACTTGGAAAATGATTAAGAGCAAAGACTCAGAGCCTAGACTGTCTCATGCCCTCATTCCCTCAACCTCTCTGTGCCAAGTTTCTTCATGTAGAAAATGGTGTACATATTACCTTCTTTATAGCATTGTTGACAAGATTAAATGAATTACTACATGTAAAATGCCTTAAACACATTGCGAACCCTAGCAAACATTAATGATGATGATCTTCCTCATTATTTACTTTACACACAGAGCCTTTTGAAATATTTTATTATTTATTTATGTTTTATTTTTTGAGACAGGATCTCACTCTGTCTCCCAGGCTGGAGTGCAGCGGCACCATTATGGCTCACTGTAGCCTCAACCTCCTAGGCTCAAGCAATCCTCCCACTTTAACCTCCCAAGTATCTGGGACTACAGGCATTAGCCACCATGTCTGGCTCATTTTTAAATTTTTGTAAAGATGACGTCTCACTGTGTTGCCCAGGCTGGTCTTGAACTTCCAAACTCAAGCAATTTTCCTGCCTCAGCCTCTTAAAGTGTTGGGATTACAGGTGTGAGCCACCACACCTGTTAAAATATTTTAAGCACAGCTCCAGCCCACAAAATCTAGTGCCAATGTAAGGAGGAAATCTGGGAAACCTCTTCTCAGACACACACAGGTACTGTTAGTGAAACCGAGGCACTGCAAAGACTTGATTCTTCTCACTATCTCTATACCAAGTCCCCTTTCTGTCGTCTTCACCTCGTGCAAGCTCTGGGTATTAAGAAACAGCCCCTCATCTCTGGAAGCATACCAGCAGAGCCTTTACGGCTCACAATTCATACCTAATTGACTGAGAAATGAGTCTGTCTGATTTTAGACACAGTGAGCAGTTTCAGACTAATTTTCTTAAGTTCCGATGACACATTTGCAGCATGTTAGCACTAGGCATTTCCTTTATTGATGTTATTGCTATAATATAGAGTGATTTATTGTAGCAAATAAAGTGGAACAGCCTAGCAGAAGGACGCAGTTCGGAACTGGAAGTCACATCCTGATGCCTCAACACCTTAGCCAGTCAGAAATCTCAGAGCTCATACCTTCCTGCACAGCCCACCTCTCTTTCAAGTCCGCGAGTCCTGATTGTCTCTGTCACGTCACATTATCAGTAAAGTCCTTTTTACATGGGTGTTTTCCCTTGAGGTTTTATTACAGGGGTTTGTGTCTACTTTGTACCAGGCATGGCACTCTGCGATTGTATGTGTTTTCTTACTTAATCCTCAAAGTAGCTCTGTGACATCTATCTCCATTTTACAAAGAGGAAACAACAACTCAGCTGGGTAACCTGCCCAAAGACCGGGGGCTAATAAAAAGTGAAGCAGGGATCCAAACCCATTGTCTCTGACTTAGCAGTGGCTTTATTTTCACCACACCACTCATCCCTATCACCATCTGATTAAAGAAACTCCCTATATCCTATATCAGAAAAGCAAAAGGCAGTATTTTGTGAGAACAGTGAATTCATTGGCTTTCCTTTTTAGTTCTGACTGAAATGTTTGTAGGAACAAAGCCTTGCTTTATTTTCTTATAAAATCATAAAGCAGCATTTGTGATGACAAGCACAGCAAATCTGTCATTCTTCCCCTAAGTCTTAAAATGTATTTAGAAGAGATTGGTTCCTGTTATTTTGCCAACTTTGCAGTAAAAACCTCTGCTCACTGCTCCATTTCAAATCAAATAACTTGTTTTACTTACCATGTATGATGTATACGGCTGCAATTAAAGTACAGCTGAATGATTAAGAGTTTGTATGTGTATGTGTATGTATATCTGTGTGTGTGTGTGTGATGATGAGTGGTTTTTAAATTTCTGAGGTCAAAATGTCACCAAACCAAACTTGGGTCCACTTGCCCAGCATATAGAAAATGCCAAACACTGACACTAGGATTTTCAGCAAGAGAAAGTGAAGCATTTGTTGCAAGGCACCAAGCAAGGAGAATTAGGCAGCTAATCCTTAAGACTTGAACTCCCTGATGGCCTAGATGGTTTTTAAAGGTAGAAGGTAGAGGTTATAGGCAAAGTTATAAATCAATACATGGAGACTTTACATTGGTTTGGCCTGAAAAGGCATGTATCTTAAAGTGGGGGTTACAGGTCATAGGTGGATTCAGAGAGATATTTTTTTTAATTTGCAGGTGGTTAAAGAAGCAGGGCTTTGTGTAAAAACTTAGAGTCAGCAAAAAAGGAAGGTTAAGGTGTGGTCTTTAGGCATGACTCTCTCCAGGCCCCTGAGGAAGAAATTTAGAACAAAAAACGGTGGAATTCAGTTCTCACTTCTCCCTTATCTCCATGAGATCTCTGAGGTCTATGTAATGGTGGTCAACATTTTCCATCTGGTGTGGGTCCAGGTTTCTGAAAACCAACTTAAGAACATATGTTAAGATATTATCTTTTAGTTATGGGGAACCAAAATGCTCTGTGATTCTGACTTGCTTGGGAAGCTATTGTTTAAGTTCTCAGTATTGTATCTTCTTGCTTATAGGGTTGCTCATTTACTTTTCAAGCCTACCTAGGTGCCTGGAATTTCCCTTGAAAGGACTATTTTTTTTTTATTTCTATGTTTGGGAGAGGGGTGCCCAGCAGGACCCTAAAAGGGGTCCCTGCTCTGTTTCAAAAAGACAGTAGCTTGAACACAAACCTTTATTTCTTCTCCCAACCTACACTCCACTTTAAATGACAATATAAGATTTTTTTTTTTTTTTTGAAAAAAAATTTCTCTTTATTGCCCCGGCTGGGGGGCTGTGGGGTGATCTCGGCTTACTGCAACCTCTGCCTCCTGGGTTCAAGTGATTCTCCTGCCTCAGCCTCCCGAGTAGCTGGGACTACAGGCGCCCGCCACCTCGCCCAGCTAGTTTTTTGTATTGTTTAGTAGAGACGGGGTTTCACCATGTTCGCCAGGATGGTCTCGATCTCCTGACCTCGTGATCCGCCCGTCTCGGCCTCTCAAAGTGCTGGGATTACAGGCTTGAGCCACTGCGCCCGGCTATATAAGATTTTTCAAACGGCAAAACCCCATAAGGACAAAAAGAAAAGGAAACTAGACAACAGCAACCAAATTTGGCAAAGAAGATAAAGAAAGATGAATTTAACTAAAGAAGCAGAGGGGAAGCTGATAATGAGCCTGATTTCTACCCTATACTCCAAAGAGGCTTAGGGGCCAGAAACTTCAGGGAGTACATTTGATGGAAAATCCTAAGGCAGAGAATTGGTTGAAAGACTGCTAAGAATTACCTTAGTCTTTAGATGCCTTCCCCAGCTCCCGAGTACCCTTCCCCTACCCTGGCAGAAGCCTAAAGTTTTCTTCTCTGGAAAGCATGCAATAGAGAGTTCTTTGGACTGAGAGCACACAGCTGAATGCAGCAGTACAGCTTTAAAAATGGAAATTAGGTGAAGGTTTACATACTGAATGTTGAGACTGGGAGCCTTCTTCCCTCAGGAAGCTTAAAGAAGCCAGGTAGCCAGGTTTAATAGCCTTCAAGTGGGAAGAAAAATCAGGACCATCTGACCCAAAGAAACAGCCCAGCCTGAACTTACAGTTAAGACCATAGTCCACAAGCCCCACTTGGGTACACCAAGCTTTTGAACAGCTGTTTAGGGCCACACTCTTTAATATAAACAGACAGCTAAGAGAAAAATGGACACTTGAGGAAGAATCTAATATGTGAGGCTGTCACCAGAAACAAAGAGGGAAATCAGAGAAATAGCACATGCGGGAAGAAGAAAACAAACCAAAGAGAAACCTATCATTGACGTCATTGGCAACAAATATATTGCATTCATGAGGTGAGCAGGAAGTGGGTGCTTTTACAAAATGACATTCAGAGGGGAAAAAAGAGACCTTGAAAAGAGTATGGCAGAAATGAAGAAACTTCAATACAAATATTGGAAAATAAAGTTAAGGAAAATGTCCAGAAATTAGAACAACAACAAATAAATGAAGAATCTGGAATAGACGAGAAAATTATACAGGTTGAGTCCGAATGACACAACATCCAAGTAATAGGTGTTACAGAAAGACAGAGGAAAGAAACACATCAAAGAAATAATTGTATAAATGTCTTAGAAATTATGGATTTATTTTCAGAATGATGGGTCCATACCTATGGATGAAAGTAGCCACAGAAAAGCTTGCCATCAAGAGATCTGAGAACACTGGACAAAGCAGTAATCTTAGAGGGTTGCAGTGCTGGGACAGCAGGGCATGGTGGGGTGTCATACAATGTGTTAGAATAATACAAACAATAATCAAATAATCAGAATAGCATCAGGCTTTTTAACCACAAGTCTGGAAGCTAGAAAGCAATGGAAAAGTGCCTTCAAATTTCTAAAAGAAGGATTGCCAGCCTAGAATTCTTTACTCAGCAAAGTAGTCAATCAAATATGAAGGTAGAAAATGACATTTTAAGCTATATAAGGTCTCAGTGAACTCTTCTCCCTTGCAGTCTTCCTCGGGAAGCTACTGAAGAATGTGCACCACCAAGAGTGAGAGAATGAGAGAAAGTAAAGCCAGAAACAGGGAGAGTTGGGTTTAGGATACAAGGGCTCTAAGGATGCAAGAGAGAAGAGAATCTCTGAGTTCCCAGGGTTTGTGGGAAGGAAGTCCCCAAGATCTGTGTGGCAAACCTAGAAAGCAACCAGTCTAGACAGGTTAGCAAACTCTGATAGAATTCCTAATAAGATTTAACACATTGAGAGAAGATTTATATATCCTGGGAAATATAAGGAGTTGAATTAATAATAAACACGAGAAAACAAAGCAAATAAAAACATCAAGACAACAGATAATTAAAGGAAATACATATTCTGCAGAAAAGGAAATAAATCATGGAATGCTATATGACTTATCTCTGGATGCTGTTGACATAGTCATGCTAAAATAAATATCAAATGTTGATTAATAAATACCAAAAATTATGACAAAATGGTATTGGGAAAATGGAGGGACAAGAAGGGTATATGAGTATGTTAGTGGTCTAGAGGTTGGAGAAACTAACTCTTCATCTTTCGTAATAGAAAGTAAATAGAAATGACTAACACCAAAACATAATTTGGTAGTAATAGTCATATGTTACATAGCAATACGGAAACAGCCAAAAGAATTGAAAGCAGTTGCACCTGGAGAAGCAAGAAATTGAGAACGGCTCTTTCAGAATTCTTCACTCTTTAAATTGTATGTGTGTATATTTTTGGTACAAAGAAAATAAATTTTAAAAAGTAATATAGTAAGTTGTTTCCTTGTGAGTACCAAGAATGTATATCTTAGGCAGAATGAAAAAATCTCAATATTGCAATGTTATTAAGATGGATTCTTGTGATCTGGGATAAAATTTCCGATGACATTGTCTTGCTAGATTGCAGAAGAGCTGTAGACACAGATGACAATGATGAATTCTGAACAAGCTTGTAAATGACTCAATGCAAATCTAGTAACAACAAAAACACCTGCATTGGAGATACAAGTGACGAATTTGAATGAAAATCATTTCATAAAATAGGAATGGGAAAGTAAAGGATTTAGCATCATTGCTCTTTTTTGTCAGACTTTTAGTTGTGTATTTTACCAGTTAAGTTGAAATTTCAAGGAGTTTGAAATTTCAAAGAGATGTGATTGTTTTTTCTGCTTCAGAACTTAATAAGCTTTTGTTGCCCTTTTCTTCTTAATCACACTCTTGGAAGTATTCAGTGTCCTTCCCCATCCCCATATGATGCATTTGTATGGATTTCCCACTTGGAATCACTTCACAGAAGAGAGAAAACTATTTCATGCCCAATAACCTCAGGAGATTTAACCAGCCCTGCCTCTCCTTTTTATTCAACTTCTCTGGGGTTTCATAGCCAGTGCCCAGAGCAGAGGTGCCTGTCTCATAGTTGGTGTTCAATAAATATGTACTAAATAAATGAATGGTTCTGTGGAGAAGTCCAATCAAATTCCAGGCACTGAGTGAATGCTAGTATATTCTCATTCAAAGAATCACAAACTCAGAAGCCTTCATGGGTGAGGCAACTCAGGAAGTGAGATCAGCCCAATGAGGATAGAGGCAAATGGAAAATCAAAGGCTCCATCTAAAGGAGGTAGTGGGAAACTTAGTCCACTGTTGTTAAACAATAATAGTAACAATAAACATTTATGTAATTCATTATGTGTGCACTTGTTCAGTCTCTTTACATGTAATAGCTCACATAATCCTCCCAACAGAAACTACGGTAAGCACTGTTATTCACCAACACCATTTTGCAGATGAGGAAACTAAGGCACCTAAGGACTGTGTGCTCAAGCACATATAGCTAATAGGTGGTAGAGCCAGGATTTTGGATCCAACCATTCTGGCTACCAAGTCCTGTCTCTTAATCATGACACCATATTGCCCATCTGTTTTTTTTTTAAAAGAAGCCATGTATCTATATAAAATCTACTAATTTGTAAGTGTTGGCAACTAAATATTTTTAAAGCACTACTAGCCAAGCAAAGCATGCTTGGTTTGTGACTCCTTCTTAGGTAGTAGAAAATTAAAACATGGGGCTAGGATACACAAACCATGACTGGTCCTCCAGACCATGCATAGCTACATTTAACATGCATGGTGGTGATGGGCAGGATCTGATACAGATCTGGATGACACACTTCTGGGTTCAACCTCATTATCCCAGTGGGCATCCACCCTATTGACTCCATTAAAGGAGAAAGAAAAGAATCTAGTAAATGTGAAAATGGCCACCATAGATGTCTGTAGACCATGAGAAGTTTCAAACTCCTCTGCAAAGCTGTGTAGGTTTGAGCAAGAGCTCATAGTGCTATATTCCTCTTTTTTAAGGATGACCGATAGGTCTGATGTATTTTGTTGCCTCTACTAGTGTTTGGTTTTAAAGATCATTTCAGTGGAACATGGATTTTTTTAAAAGCCAAAGGAAACATTGAGTGCTATGTGATGGTTACTACAGCTTGGCAAAATATTGTGTCAATTCATTGGCAGATGCTAGAAAAGCTATACTTGCTGGTACTAACAAAGTTTTTATTTCTGTGCCCTATGACCAGAACAATTTGCAGTTTTGAAATATGATGTAACTAGAAATCCTAGATGCTTATATGCCTCTAGAGGCATTCTATCAAATCATTGAATGGAGTTTTAAATTATGACTTAATTAAAGTGAAGAGAATGTTTTGCATTCTTCACTAGCAGCTAAGAATAATGATTGAATAAAGTCCTATTAGCATTTACTCTGGACTAATTTAGACAGTGGGTAAGGTATTGGTATATGTGTTTTCTTTTTCTTGAAGTGTTGTGTTAAGGTATTAAGCCATCTGTTCTTGTGCATAAACATTTTCCTAGGATTCAGATGGGATTATGGGATATGATATGGCTCTATGATTATTATGGGTTGATCAGACTGTTTATAATAAAATCTTACTTTAGGGACCTGTTAATGATCTCTAGAAGGAAACCTCTCCAGCCTTCAGGTTGGCAAGATGTCTCCTTTCAGAGGCAAATTGTTTTTCACAAATGTTGTATGGCTAATTTTAAGGATCAGATTCCTGAATTAAATGTAAATCTCTAAGTCAAGATGATTTTTTGTATTTATATGGACTATAATTAGTTTCTAGGGTTAATTCTAAGTAGGCTCATTTCTAATTGTTTTTTATTCCCATAAATGGAAATATTCCTAAGAAAATTGATAAAGCCCAAAACTGATCACTGTGCAGTATAATAGTTTTATCTATAAATGTAATAAAAGTTACATGTACATGTTTAGAATATCAGCATATATAAAAATTTAGTTAACTAATAACAAAATATTTACTAAAAAAAAAAAAGACAGTCACATTCCAGGAGCTTTCTAAGTATGAATTTGTGAGCAGAATTTAAAGATTTAGAGTCCATCTAGCAAAAGATTTCCTTGTGGAGAAAAAAAAGAACTTCATTTATTTGTTTATTTATTTATTGAGACGGAGTCTTGCTCTGTTGCCCAGGCTAGAGTTAGTGGTGTGATCTTGGCTCACTGCAACCTCTACCTCCTGGGTAAAAGCAATTCTCCTGCCTCAGCCTCCCATGTAGCTGGGACTATAGGCATGCGCCACCACGCCTTTCTAATTTTTGTGTTTTTAGTAGAGATGGGGTTTCACCATGTTGGTCAGGCTGATGTCAAACTTCTGACCCCAGGTGATCCTCCCGCCTCAACCTCTCAAAGTGCTAGGATTACAGGCATGAGCCACTGTGCCTAGCCAAAAAAAAAAGGAACTTTAAATCAGTGATTCTTATCCACTTTCCCACTCTACACTGGAGTAATATGGCATATTCCCATCAACAGTGGTGTCTCCTCACTGGAAAGGAATAGAAGAAGGGGTAACTAAGGGGAGCCCCCAACTGATTTTAATACTCTCCAACTGAGATACCCACCCTTCAGGTCCTCTCTTGGGAATTGCTTATTAAAATAGATTTAAATCTAATAGGTACTTATCCAATTCCTTTCTCTAATTACAAATTTAAAGTGGCATTGCTTTAGTTTTTGTTTGTAAATATTTCAACACAAACATTTGTATAGATATAATGTGCATACTTGCTAATTCATTTGCTGACCATCTTTGTTTTGTATACAAACATTATTTGCATTAAGTTATTATAAAACAGGGGAAATGTACAGCAAAGGGTGAATAATGGATATGAAGATGTGATTATCCTATCTCCATTATTACAGCACCATCTAGTAGAAAACCAGGAGACCCCCTCGTCATTTCAGATATCAAGAAAGGAAGTGTGGCACACAGGTAAGGAAAATAGGTTTTCTGATTCATTTTAAGCCCTCTCTTAATTTAAGTATACATGATACCTTCCACACCCAAAGCAAACCTTTCTAATGGGTCACTGTATTTTCAAAAACTTCCAAGCAGCCACTATTAATTGATCATATTTGACATCCCTAGTTGCAGTGGCTCCATGGATCTCCTGCTTATCAATTTATTTATACACAGCTGAAAACGTTTCTTAGGGTCTCGCATGAGTCTAGCATAGGCTGTCCTTCACTGATCATCTTCCATTCATTTTCTGACCAAAAACAAAAACCCTGAAAGTAGCAGCACTTATTAGAGTTACCCAAACAGAGGTGATAACTTGTGCAAGAGTTTTGTTACCAGAATATCCCCTCTGGGCAAGCAAGATTCTTGAGCGTTAAAATGTTCATGTCACCTATTTGGCCCATATACCATCAAAATCAGGAAGTCTCAAATTTTTAATTTCATAAATAAAAATATTTTTAAATGATTGAGGATACTGATATAAGACCATTAACTTTCTTTTTATTTTCCAATTCAGGACTTAAAAAAATTTCAACCTATTATCACAATTATTTTATTAAATAAATACTTTATTTTATTTTTGAGACAGAGTGTCTCCTCTGTCACCCATGCTGTAGTGCAGCAGTATGATCTCGGCTTACTGAAACCTCTGCCTCCTGGGTTCATGTGATTCTCCTGCCTCAGCCTCCCAAGTAGCTGGGATTACAGGTGTGCACCACCATGCCCGGCTAATTTTTGTATTTCTTACTAGAGACGGGGTTTCGCCATGTTGGCCAGGCTGGTCTCAAACTCCTGACCTCAGGTGATCCACCCACCTCAGCCTCCCAAAGTGCTGGGATTACAGGTGTGAACCACCACATCCAGCCCAAGAAATACTTTAACATTCGAAAAGTAGGAAGGACATTGTATGAATTTAGGTATGTATGTACAGGCTCCACCGCTATGACAAAGAGACATCTAAAGACAGTGGATCAAACAAGACAGAAGTTTCTCTCTTATAACAGTTGGGAGATAGGCAGGCAATCCAGGGCTGAGGGAGCCATCCTAGCAGCTTGTCAGTTATTACCATTTTTTTTAATTTTTAATTTTTGTGGGTGTATAGTTGGTATATATATTTATGGGATACAAGAGGTATTTTGATAAGGCATGCAATACATGGTAATTACATCATGGAAAACAGGGTACCATCCCCTCAAACTTTTATCCTTTGTGTTACAAGCAATCCAATTATACTCTTTTAGTTATTTTTAAGTGTGCAGTTAAATTACTACTGACCATAGTCACCCTGTTGTGCCATCAAATACTAGGTCTTATTCATTCTATGTTTTTTGTACCCGTTAACCATCCCTACTTTCCCCACCCTGACCCCCCCGCCCACTACCCTTCTTAGCCTCTGGTACCAATCCTTCTACTCTCTATCTCCATGAGTTCAATTATTTTGATTTTTAAATACCACAGATAAGTGAGAACATGTGATGTTTGTGTTTCTGTGCCTAGTTTATTTCACTGAACATAATGACTGCCAGTTCCATCTAATGCGTTGCAAGTGACAGGATCTTGTTCTTTTTTATGCCTGAATGGAACTCTGTTGTATATATGTACCACATTTCTTTTATCCATTTATCTCCCAATGGACACTTATGTTGCTTCCAAATCTTGGCTGTTGTGAACAGTGCTGCAGCAAACATAGGAGTTCAGATATCTCTTCAATATTCTGATTTCCTTTCTTTTGGGTATATACCCAGCAGTGAGATTGCTGGATCATATGGTAGCTCTCTTTTTAGTTTTTTGAGGAACCTCCAGCTGTTTTTATGGTGGTTGTACTAATTTACATTCCCATCAACAAAGTATACAGGGTTCCCTTTCCTCCACATTCTCTCCAGCATTTGTTATTGCCTGTCTTTTGGATAAAAACCATTTTAACTAGGGTCAGATGATGTCTCATTGTAGTTTTGATTTGCATTTCTCTGATGACCACTGATGTTGAGCATCTTTTCATATGCCTGTTAGCCATGTGTATGTCTTCTTTTGAGAAATGACTATTCAAATATTTTGGCCATTTTTTAATAGGATTACTAGATTTTTGTTCCTATAGACTTGTTTGAGCTCTATGTATATTCTGGTGATTAATCCCTTGTCAGATGGATAGTTTGCAAATATTTTATCCTGTTATGTGAGCTGTCTCTTCACTTTGTTGATTTTTTTTCTTTGCTATGAAAAAGCTTTTTTACTTGTTGTGATCCCATTTGTCCATTTTGCTTAGGTTGCCCATGCTTGTGAGGTATTAAGACATATTTGCCCAGACCAATGTCCTGGAGAGTTTCCCCAATGTTTTCTTGTGGTAGTGTCATAGTTTGAAGTCTTAGATTTAAGTTGTTAATCCACTTTGATTTGACTTTTGTATATGGCAAGAAATAGCTGTCTAGTTTTATTCTTCTGCATGTTGATATTCCGTTTTCCCAGCACCATTTATTGAAGAGATTGTCTTTTCCCCAGTGTATGTTCTAGGCACCTTTGTCAAAAATGAGTTCACTGTAGGTATGTGGATTTGTTTCTGGGTTCACTGTTCTGTTCCATTGGTCTATGTGTATAATGCCGGTACCATGGTGTTTGGGTTACTATATGTCTGTAGTATAATTTGAAGTCAGATAATGGGATTCTTCCAATTTTGTTCTTTTTGCTCAGGATGGCATTGGGTATTCTGGGTCTTTGTGGTTCAGTATAAATTTTAGGATACTTTTATCTATTTCTGTGAAGACTGTCATTGGTATTTTGATACAGATAGTATTGAATATGTAGATTGCTCTGGGTAGTATGGACATTTTAACAATATTGAGTCTTCTGGTTTATAAACATGTAGTTTTTTCTATTCGTTTGCGTCCTCTTCAATTTCTTTCATCAGTGTTTTACAGTTTTCATTATAGAGATCTTTCACTTCTTTCATTAAGTTAATTTCTACGTATTTGATTTTATTTGTGGCTCTTGTAAATGGGATTGCTTCTTTAATTTCTCTTTCAGGTTGTTCACTGTTGGCATATAGAAATGCTACTGATTTTTGTATTATTGATTTTGAAGCCTGCAACTTTACTGAATTTTTTTAATCAGCTCTAATAGTTTTTTTTTTGTGGAGTGGAGTCTTCAGGTTTTTCCAAATGTAAGATCATGTCATCTGCAAAGAGGGATAATTTGACTTCTTCCTTTCCAATGTTGATATGCTTTTTATCTTTCCCTTGTGGGATTGCTCTAGCTAGGACTTCCAGCACCGTGTTGAATTAACAGTGGTGACAGTGAGCATCCTTGATGTGTACCAGATCTTAGAGGAATGGAATGGCTTTCAGTTTTTCATTCAGTATGATACTAGCAGCAGCTCTGTTGTATATGGCTTTTATTATGTCGAGGTATATTTCTTCTATACCCAGTTTTTTGAGGATTTTTATCCTGAAGTGATGTTAAATTTTTTTCAAATGCTTTTTCAGCATCAATAGAAATGATCATGTGATTTCTGTCCTTTATTCTATTGACATGATGTGTCTCACTGATTGATTTGCATAGCTTGCACCGTCTTTGAATCTCTGGGTTGTGATCCAGCTTGGTTGTGAATCATCTTTTTAATGTATTTGTGACTTCACTTTGCTAGTATTTTGTTAAGGATTTTTGCATTAATGTTCATTAGAGGTTTTTGGCCCATAGTTTTCATTTTGTTTTTCTTTCTTTTGTGTGTGTGTGTGTGTGTGTGTGTGTGTGTGTGTGTATCTTTGTCTGATTTTGTTATCATGGTAATACTGGCCTCATAGAATGAGTTTGGAAGGACTTCCTCCTCCTCTGTTTTTCAGAATAGTTTGAGCAGGATTGATATTAGTTCTTTAAATGTTTGATAGAATTTGACAGTGAAGCCATTGGGTCCCAGGTTTTGCCTTACTTGGAGACTTTTTATTATGACTTCAATCTTGTTACTTACTACTGGTCTGTTCAGGTTTTGAATTACATCATAGTTCAATCTTGGTACATTGTATGAGTCTAGAAATTTATTCATTTCCTCTAGCTTTTCTAATTTATTGGCATATAGTTGCTCATAGTAGCCACTAATGATTCTTTGAATTTCTGTGATATCAGTTCTAATGTCTCCTTTTTCATCTCTGACTTTAGTTAGTTGGGTTTTCTCCTTTTTTTATTTTTGTTATTAGTCTGGCTAAAGCTTTGTCCATTTTGTTCACCTTTTTAAAAACATTTTGTTTCATTGATCTTGGCATTGTTTTCTTCTTTCCAAATTCATTTATTTTTGCTCTGATCTTTATTATTTATTTTCTACCACTAATTTTGGGTGCAGTTTGCTCTTGTTTTTCTGATTCTTTAAGATGCATTGTTAGTTTATTTATTTGATGTCTTTGTTCTTTTTTGATGTAGGCACTTATAGTTAAACATTTCCTGCTTAGTGCTGCTTTTGCTGTATCCCACTGGCTTTAGTATGTTGTGTTTTCATTATCATTTGTTTCAATACATTTTTTAACTTTCTTATTAATTTCTTCATTGGCCCACAGGTCACTCAGAAGCATGTTGTTTCATTTCCATGTGTTTGTATAGTTTAAAAAATTCCTCATGGTTTTTTTTTTCTTCAAATTTTATTTTAAGTTCCAGGGTACATGTGCAGGATGTGCAGGTTTGTTACTTAGGTAAACATGTGCCATGGTTTGCTGCACAGATCAACCTATCATCTAGGTATTAAGCCCAGTATCCATTAGCTAGTCTTCCCGATGGTCTCCCTCCCATCATCTCACCCATGAGAGGCCCCACTGTGTGTTGTTGCTTCCAGTGTGTCCATGTGTTCTCGTTGTTCAGCTCCCACTTATAAGTGACAACACGCAGTGTTTGGTTTTCTGTTTCTGTGTTAGTTTGCTGAGGATAAAGGCTTCTAGCTCTATCTATGTACCTGCAAAGGACATGATCGCATTCCTTTTTATGGCTGCATAGTATTTCCATAGTGTATATGTATCACATTTTCTTTATCCAGTCTATCATTAATGGGCATTTGGGTTGATTCCATGTGTTTGCTACTGTGAATGGTGCTGCAGTGGACATACACATGCATGTATCTTTATAATAGAGTAATTTACATTCCTTTGGGTATATATCCAGTAATGGGATTGCTGGGACAAATGGCATTTCTGCTTCTAGATCTTTGAGGAATTACCACACTATCTTTCACAATAGTTGAACTAATTTACATTCCCACCAACCGTGTAAAAGCATTCCTTTTTCTCTGCAATCTCACTGACATCTGTTGTTTCTTTACTTCATAATTGCCATTCTGACTGGCATCAGATGATATCTCATTGTGATTTCAATTTGTATTTCTCTAATGATCAGTGATGATGAGCTTTTTCTCATATGTTTGCTGGCTGCATGAATATCTTCTTTTGAGAAGTGAAGTTCTTTATAGACTCTGGATATTAGCCCTTTGTCAGATGGATAGATTGTGAAAATTTCTTCCCATTCTGTAGGTTGTCTATTCACTCTGATGATAGTTTCTTTTGCTGTGCGGAAGCTCTTTAGTTTAATTAGATCCCATTTATCAGTGTTTGCTTTTGTTGCCATTGGCTTTGGCATTTTTGTTATGAGATCTTTGCCTGTGCCTATGTCCTGAATGGCAGTGTCTAGATTTTCTTCTAGGGTTTTTATAGTTTTGAGATTCAGATTTAAGTCTTTAATCCATCTTATTTTATTTTATTTATTTTATTTCGTATAAGATGTAAGGAAGGGGTCCAGTTTCAGTTTTCTTTGTATGGTTAGCCAGTTCTCACAGTGCCATTTATTAAATAGGGAATCCCTTTCCCATTGCTTGTTTTTGTCAGATTTGTTGATGATCAGATGGTTATGGGTGTTTGGTCTTATTTGTGAGTTCTGTATTCTGTTCCTTCGGTCTATATGTCTATTTTTGTACCAGTACCATGCTGTTTGGTTACTGTAGCCTTGCACTATAGTTTGAAGTTGAGTAGTATGATGCCTCCAGCTTTGTTCTTTTAGCTTAGGATTGGTTTGGCTATATGGGCTCTTTATTGATTCCACATGAATTTTAAAACAGTTTTTTTCTAATTCTGTCAAGAATGTCAAAGGTAGTTTAACGGGCATAGCATTAAATCTATAAATTACTTTGGGCAGTGTGGTCATTTTCATGATGTTGATTTTTTCCATCCATCAGCATGGAATATGTTTCTATTTGGCTGTGTCCTCTCTGATTTCTTTGAACAGTGGTTTGTAGTTCTCCCTGAAGAGGTCCTTCACTTCCCTTATTAGCTGTATTCCTAGGGATTTTATTCTCTTTGTAGCAATTGTGAATGGGAGTTCTTTGATTATTTGGCTCTCTGCTTGCCTATTGTTGGTGTATAAGAATGGTAGTGATTTTTGCACAGTGATTTTGTATGTTGAGACTTTACTGAAGTTGCTTTTCACAGCTTTTGAGAAGCTTTTGGGCTTAGATGATGGGGTTTTTTAGATATAAGATCATGTCATCTGCAAAGACAATTTGACTTGCTCTCTTGATTTGAATACCCTTTATTTTTTTCTCTTGCCTGATTGCCCTGGTCAGAACTTCCAATATACTATGTTGAATAGGAGTGGTGAGAGGACATCCTTGTCTTGTGCTGGTTTTCAAGGTGAATGCTTCCAGCTTTTGCCCATTCAGTATGATATTGGCTGTGGGTTTGTCCTATATGGCTTTTACTATTTTGAAGTATGCTCCTTCAATACCTAGTTTATTGAGAGTTTTTAAATGAAGGGATGTTGAATATTATTGAAGGCCATTTCTGCATCTATTGAGATAATTATGTAGTTTTTGTCTTTAGTTCTGTTTATATAATGAATCACATTTATTGTTTTGTGTATGTTGAACCAACCTTGCATCCCAGGGATGAAGTCAACTTGATCATGGTGGATAAACTTTTTAATGTACTGCTGGATTCAGTTTGCCAGCATTTTATTGAGGATTTTTGCATCCATGTTTATCAAGGGTATTAGCCCAAAGCTTTTTCTCGTTGTTGAATATCTCTCCCAGGTTTTGGTATCAGCATGATACTGGCCTCATAAAATGAGTTAGGGACAAGTCCCTCATTTTCAATTGTTTGGAATAGTTTCAGAAGAAATAGTACCAGCTCATCTTTGTACCTCTGTTAGAATTCAGCTGTAAATCCATGCAGTCCTGTGACCTTTTTTGGTTGATAGACAGTATTTATTACTGTCTCAATTTCAGAACTCATTATTGGTCTCTTTGTTCTCATTAGTTTCAAAGAATTTCTTGATTTCTGCCTTAATTTTATTATTTACCCGAGGGTCACCCGGGGGCAGGCTGTTCAATTTCCAAAGTAGTAGTGTGGTTTAGAGCGAATTTCTTAATCTTGAATTTAATTTGATTGTGCTGTGATCTGAGAGACTGTTATGATTTCGGTTATTTTGCATGTGCTGAGGAATGTTTTACTTCCAATTATGTGATCAATTTTAGAGTAAGTGTCATGCGGCAATGAGAAGAATATATATTCTGTTGTTTTGGAGTGGAGAGTTCTGTAGATATCTATCAGGTCCACTTGATCCAGAGCTGAGTTCAAGTCCTGAATATCTTTGTTAATTTTCTGTCTCAGTGATCTGTCTAATATTGTCAGTGGGGTGTTACAATCTCCCACTATCACTGTGTGGGAGTATAAGTTTGTCTGTAGGTCTCTATGAATTCTCTTTATGAATCTAGGTGCTCCTGTATTGGGTGCATATGCATTTAGGATACTTAGCTCTTCTTGTTGAATTGAACCTTTTCTTCTATCTTTGTTGGTTTAAAATCTCTTTTGTCACAAACTAGGAGTACAGGCTCTTCTTTTTTCAGCTTTTCATTGCTTGATAAATTTTCCTCCATCACTTTATTTTGAGCCTATGTGTGTCATTGCATGTGAGACAGGTCTCTTGAAGACAGCATACCAATAGGTCTTGGCGCTCTCTTTATCCAGTTTGACATTCTGTGTCTTTTAACTGGGGCACTTAGCCTGTTTACATTGAAGTTTAGTGTTGATATGTGTTAATTTGATCCTGTCATCATGATGCTAGCTGGTTATTTTGTAAACTTGTTTATGTGGTTGCTTCTTAGTGTCACTGGTCTGTGTATTTCAGTGTGTTTTTGTAGTGGCTAGTAATGGTTTTTCCTTTCGATATTTAGCACTTCCTTCAAGAGCTCTGGCAAGGTAGGCCTGGTGGTGATGAATTCCCTCAGCATTTACTTGTCAGAAAAGGATCTTATTTCTCCTTTACTTATGAAGTTTAGTTTGGCTAGATATGAAATTCTGGAGTGGAAATTATTTTCTTTAAGAATGTTGAATATTGGCCCCCAAACTCTTCTGGCTTGTAGGTTTCTGTAGAGGTCTGCTGTTGGTCTGATGGGCTTCCCTTTGTAGGCATCCTGGCTTTTCTTTCTGGCTACCCTTAACATTTTTTTCGTTCATTTTGACCTTGGAGAATCCAGTGATTATGTGTCTTGGGGTTGATCTTCTCCTGTAGTATCTTACTGAGGTTCTCTGGATTTCCTATATTTGAATGTTGCCCTATCTTGCTAGGCTTGGGAAATTCTCCTGGATTATATCCTGAAGTGTGTTTTCCAACTTGGTTCTGTTCTCCCCATCTCCTTCAGGTACCCCAATCAGTCATAGATTTGGTCTTTTTACATAATCCCATACTTTTTGGAGGTTTTGTTTATTCCTTTTTATTCTTTTTTCTCTATTCTTGTCTGCCTGTCTTATTTCAGAAAGATAGTCTTCAACTCTGAGATTCTTTGTTCCACTTAGTCTGTTTGGCTATGGACACTTGTGATTGCATTGTGAAGTTATCATGTTGTGTTTTTCAGCTCCATAAGGTCATTTATGTTTCTCACTAAACTGGCTATTCTGGTCATCAGCTCCTGTAATGTTTTATTATGGTTCTTAGCTTATTTGCATTGTGTTAGAGTATGCTCCTTTAGTTCAGTGAAGTTCATTATTACCCACCTTTTGAAGCCTGCTTCTGCCAATTCAGCCATCTTAGCCTCAGCCCAGTTCTGTGCCCTTGCTGAAGAAGTATTGCAGTTATTTGGAAGAGAAGAGGCACCCTGGCATTTTGAGTTTTCTGCAATTTTATGTTGATTCTTTCTCATCTTTATGGGCTTATCTGCCTTCAATCTTTGAGGTTGCTGACCTGTGAATGGAGTTTTTGTGGGGTCTTTTTATTGATGATGTTACGGTTGTTGCTTTCTGTTTATTTGTCTTTCTTTTAACAGGCAGGCCCCCCCTTCTGTAGTGCTGTTGTGGTTTGCTGGGGGTCCACTCCAGACCCCAAGCCTGGGTCCCTCCTGCACCTGGATGTATCACCAGTGAAGGCTACAAAACAGCAAAGATGGGAGCCTGCTCCTTCCTCTGAGAGCTCTGTTCCAGAGGGGCACTGACGTGATGCCCATCTGGTGACCTGGAGACCCCTGTTGGGAGGTCGCACCCAGTCAGGAGGAATGGTATCAGGAACCCACTTAAAGAAGCAGTCTGCCTGCCCCTTGACAGAGCAGGTGCACTGTGCTTTGGGGAACCACCCTCATCCAGACCGCCCAGACTCTCCAGAGCCAGCAGGCAGGAAAGGCTAAGTCAACTGAACCAGAGAGACCATGGCTCCCCCTCCTGCAAGGGGCTCCATCCCAAGAAGATCATAATTCCGTCCATAAAACCTTGACTTAGAGTGAATTTCTTAACCTTGAGTTTAATTTGATTGTGCTGTGGTCTGAGAGACTGTTATGATTTCAGTTATTTTGCATCTGTAGTTGCTGAAATTCCCACAGGTGGTCTATAAGGTTCTTGTACTTGAATATTGATATCTTTCTCTATGTTTGGGAAGTTCTCTGTTATTATCCCTTTGAATAAAGTTTCTACCCCATCTCTCTCTCTACCTCATCTTTAAGGCCTAACTCTTAGATTTGGCCTTTTGAGGCTATTATTTAGATCTTGTAGGTGTGCGCCATTGTTTGTTTGTTTGTTTGTTTGTTTGTTTGTTTTGAGATGGAGTCTCACTTTGATGCCCAGGCTGGAGTGCAGTGGCGCGATCTTGGCCCACTGCAACCTCTGCCTCCTGGGTTCAAGCAATTCTCCTGCCTCAGCCTCCCAAGTAGCTGGGATTACAGCCACACACCACCACGCCCAGCTTTTGTGTGTGTGTGTGTGTGTGTGCGCGCGTGTGTATGTGTGTTTTTGTATTTTTAGTAGAGACGGGGTTTTGCCATGTTACCCAGGCTTGTCTCAAACTCCTGACCTCAGGTTATCTGGCTACCTCGGCCTCCCAAAGTGCTGGGATTATGGGCGTGAGCCACCATGCCTGACCCAGTTTTTTGGGGATTTTTTGTTTTTTTTCTTTTTTATTTTGTCTTCTCTGGCTATGTATTTTTAAATATCCTGTCTTCAAGCTTACTAATTCTTTCTTCTGCTTGATCAATTATGTTGTTAAGAGACTCTGATGCAATTTTTTAGTGTGTCAATGGCATTTTTCAACTCCAGAATTTCTGCTGGATTTTTTTTTTTAATTATTTCAATCTCTTTGTTGAATTTATCTAATAGGATTCTGAATTTTTTATCTGTATTATCACCGACTCAAAACTTCATTGTTTCCTCAAAACAGTAATTTTGAATTCTCTGTATGAAAGACCACATATCTCTATTTCTCTGTGATTGGTCTTTCGTGCCTTATTTAGTTCACTTGGTGAGGTCGTGTTTTCCTGGATGGTCTTGATGCTTGTGATGTTCACTGGTGTCTGAGAACTGAAGAGTTAGGTATTTATTATAGTCTTTGCAGTCTGGGCTTGTTTGTACCTGTCCTTCTTGGGAAGGCTTTCCAAGTATTTGAAGGGACTTGCGTGTTGTGATCTAAGTTTTTGGTCACTTCACCTGTATCTCCATTAGGGGGCACCCCAATTCCGGTAACACTATGGCTTTTGCAAACTCAAAAATACTGCCTTGGTGGTCTTGGGTAAGATCCAGAAGAATTATTTGGATTACTAGGCAGAGACTCTTGTTCTCTTCCCTTTCTTCCAAACAGATATAGTCTTTCTCTCTGTGCTGAGCTACCTGAAGCTGAGGGGTGAGAGGGTGACACAAGCACCCCTGTGGTCACCACCACCGGGACAATGCTGGTTCAGACCTGAAGCCAACATGGTACTAGGTCTCAAGTAAGGCTGCCAGTAAACCCTTATCTGGCTACTACTAGTCCATGTTCACTCAAGGACCAAAGGCTCTATAATCAGCAGGTGGCAAAGCCAGGCAGAATAGTATCCTTCTTTTCAGGGCAGTGAGCTCCCCCTGGCCCCTTGCAGGTCTAGAGATGCCATCCAGGAACCTGGTCCTAGAGACAAAAACCTTAGGAATCCACCTGGTGCTCTATTCTACTATAGCTGAGCTGGCACCCAAGCCACAAGACGAAGTCTTTCCTATCCTTTCTACAAGGAAAGAAGTCTCTCCCCATGGCCACCACTGATCCAGGCCCATGGCAAGTACTGCCTGACTACTGCTGATGTTCACTCAAGGCCCAAAGGCTCTTCAGTCAGCTTGTGGCAAATGCTGCCAGGGCTGGGACTCTTCTTTCAAGGCAGTGGGCTCCCTTCTAACCCAGAACAAGTCCACAAACATCCAAGAGCTAAGGCCTAGAATCAGGGACCCCAAGAGCCCACTTGGTACTCTACCCCACTGTTGCAGAGCTGGTACCTAAGCTGCAAGTCCTTTTTACTGTTTCCTCTGCTTTTCTCAAGCAGAAACAGCCTCCCCATAGCCACCACAGCTGAGAATGTGCTGGGTCACACCTAAAGCCAGCACAACTCAGTCTCACCTAAGGCCCACAGCAAGTACTACCTGGCTACTGTTGCTGATTTTATTTTTTTATTATATTTAATTTTATTTATTTTTTGAGACAGAGTTTCATTCTGTTGCCCAGGCTGGAGTGCAGTGGTGTAATCTTAGCTCACTGCAACCTCCACCTCCCAGGCTCAAGTGATTCTCCTACCTCAGCCTCCCAAATAGCTGGGATTACAGGTGTGTGCCACCACGCCTGGCTAATTTTTGTATTTTTTGTAGAGATGGGGTTTCACCATGTTGGCCAGGCTGGTCTTGAACTTCTGGTCTGAAGTGATCCACCCACCTTGGCCTCCCAAAGTGCTGGGATTGCAGGCATGAGCCACTGCACCCAGCCGTGCTGCTAATTATTCAGGGCCCAAGGGATATTTAGTCAGCAGGTGATAAATGTTGCCAGGACTGGGTCCTTCCCTTCAAGGCAGCAGGTTCCCTTCTAGCCCTGGGTGTGTCTAGAAATGTTGTCTGGGAGCTAAGCCTGGAAAAGGGGCCTTAGGACTCTGCCCGGTGCCCTGTCATACTACGGCTGAGCTGATATCAAAGTTGCAAGACAAAGTCTTCTTTAGTCTCCCCTCTCCTCTACTCATGTAGAGTGAAGATTTCTCCAGGAGTTGTGAGCTGTGCTGTGTAGGGCTAGGGGAGGGGTGTTGCAAGCACTCACTTAGCCACCCCAGCTAGTTTCTCGTTAGGTCACATGCCCCCCAAGTCTACTGGCTCTGAGCTCAGCACAGCATCAGGACTTGTCCAGGAATTGCAGTCCTTGTGGCTTTAAACTGTCTTTTGAGTTTATTTAGTACCCGAGAACACTTTAGCGTGCAGCAGTGAGGCGTGCTGGAACTCAAGTTCTGACCACTGGAATGGGTAATTCCCCTATGCCTAGGGCTGATCTAAATGTTCCCTCTGTGGATATCAGCTGACTTCTGCCCAGTGTTGCTTTCTGCTGTGACAAGGTAGCACTGAGTTTCAATGCAGTCTCTCCATCACTGTGTTCTGCCTCCCACAAGTGCACAGTTTTTCTCTCTATGCCACGTGGCTGCTTCAGAAGGGGTGGGGGAGGGGCTGGCATCATCAGTTCAAGACCTTCTTTCCTACCCTCTTCTGTGCCTCTTTCAATGATATGAAGTTAAAACCAGGGACTGTGATTGCTCACCTGATTTTTGGTTCTTATAAAGGTGCTTTTCTATATGGATAGTTGTTAAATTTGGTGTTCCTGCAAGGAGGACAGTCAGTGGAGGCTTCTATTCAGCCACCTTGCTCCGCCTCCCTCCTGCTACCATTTTCTAGCTATAGGCAGGAGGTGGGGAGGGTCCCCAGAGAGTCTGGGGCATGCATTTTCAGAGGGTAACTTAAAAGAAGGGAAAAGAGAATGGATGCTGGGAAACAATTAGCAGTCTCTGGCACAGACATAATGCATAAAAGGCTATTCTTACAAATCTGTGTATATATACATATATGCACATGGAAACATATACATACTACATTCATATTATTTTTTTCATTTCATTATGGACCTTAACAATTTTCAGCAGACCTACCCTGGTCCACAGCCAGTTTTAGAGTCCCAGTGGCCACTTTCCAAATAAGCTATGGATTCATCTATAAATTTTCTTGTTACTCCGGCCATAGTAAGTTTCCAGATGCAAGTGGAAATAGCAGAGGTTCAAGCCTTAGGCTTCCACTAACTCTATTACACCTTGCCTTCTCTCATTCTCTCAGCACTCTCCTAATATCTGGACTACCAAGGATCAAAAGTAATACAACAATATGGAGAAACACAAGGATACCTGAGTCTATGCAGACCCTCACCCATTACCTCCATTCCTAGGAATTGTATGCTTCCTGAGTGACACTTATATATGTTCTTGTTTAATTGAAAAAAGTATAAGAAAAAATGGTTTTAATATTCTGCAATTTAATGTCATGGCAGGCAACCCAAATAAGACTAGAAGAAGGGAGGGAGTTGTCAATAAAGTACAATTTAAAAACAGTTGAACCTCTTTTCCTCTAAAGACTACCACAGTGCTACATTATGCTTAATGCCTCTTAAATGGCCTACTTAAGTGCTCATCATTAGTCATGTGTTACTATGCATTCACTAACAGAACTGGGACCCTGGAACTTGGGGATAAATTGCTTGCAATAGATAATATCCGGCTGGACAACTGTTCCATGGAAGATGCAGTTCAGATCCTCCAGCAATGTGAAGACCTGGTGAAGCTCAAAATCCGCAAAGATGAAGATAATTCAGGTATTGAGAGCATCCTTAGTTAAAACTGATTTTTCGAAATGCCCATCTGTCACCAAAGATATTAGATCTTGATGTTTTACATACAACAGCTGGCTAGTGATGTGGCAGCAGTGTTTCACAGCTAGAAGAGTCTTTAAATTTTATGTTGAGAGTGTAGTATGAATTTTAAATAATGGTGCTTGTATATGATATCATTAAGATATTTTCATTATAGGAAACATTATAATTGCATGAAATAATTTTTAAAGGTGATATCTAAATCATCGTCTAATACCACACTAATACAGTGAAATTGGTGGTTTTCTAGTTTTTGTTTATTCCTATGGCATAACTATAAACAAGTGGATGTTGCATTTTTTACCTCATTTTACATTATAAACATTTGATCATTTTATAAACTCTGAATATTTATCATTTTTATTGACTGCCTGTGATTTACCTTTCTTCTCTTCTTAAATCACTATATTGCTTCCAATTGTTTTGTTATTGTAAATAGTACTCTTATAGACATCTTTATACATAGATATCTTTATTCAGCTTTTCAACTTTTTTTTTCTTTTGAATTATTTCCTGAGAAAATATTCCCAGAAGCAGGATGGCTGAGTAAGAACACAAAAGAAATGTCTATGATTCCTGATGAGCCAGTCATGCCTCACGTTGCTTTTCAAAAGGGCTATATACATGTTTTAGGCTCTCCAATGAGACTTAGGAGGGCATAGAATCATCTGAAGAGTTTGTTAAAACACAGATCCTGGGCACCACCCCACATGGGACCTGAGATTCTGAATTCCTAATAAACATCCAGATGCTGCCACAGCTGTGGTGCAAGGAGCACACTTTGGGTTGCCCTGAAATAAGAGACATCTTACCTGATTATGATAAGAATATAGAGCCAATTGAAAAGTGTCTATTCATCAAAAGAGTCAGATAATGTGGGGAATTACAGAATGTGATATGGATCCATAAAGTAAACATTTCATTTACAATTTTGCCAATCTTGTGGGTAAAGTCAAGGCTTTCCTATGAACGTGGTTCTGCTGATTATAGTTACAAGTCTTTTTGTTTGTTTGCCTAAACCATATCCACAATATATATTTTATGACTTCCAGTTTTATTTTGGTTTGGTTTGGTTTTTAATGCAGTGAGACTTTAAATAATTTATAGCAATCTAAATGTCTCCTCCACCTAGATTTTGGTCTTCCCCAGTGTTTTAGAGTTTTTCTGCTAGGTAATTAACAGTAGATTTTATGTTTGTTTGTTTGTCTGTTTTGTGTTTGTTTTGTGTGGCACACCCAGGCTGGAGTGTGCCATGGAGTGCAGTAGAGCCAACTCTGCTCACTGCAACCTCCACCTCCCAGGTTCAAGCAATTCTGGTGCCTCAGCCTCCTGAGTAACTGGAATTACTGGCATGCATCACCTTTCCTGGCTAATTGTTATATTTTTAGTAGAGATGGAGTTTTGCCATGTTGGCAAGGCTGGTCTCAAACTCCTAACCTCAAGTGATCTGCCCACCTCGGCCTCCCAAAGTGCTGGGATTACAAGTGTGAGCCACTGCGCCTGGCCATAGATTTTTGCCTAACGAACCCTTATTGAATCTTTCCCAACCATTGGATTTTGTTTTCATAGAACAACTACATTCATATTTCATAGGTTATATAGGATTAATTAAATTACATAATTAAAATAACAAGTACAACTGGCATAAACAGGTTTAGGAATAAACATAATTGCCTCTAAATTTTGAAGTTTACAACTCAGGCAGGAGCAGGAGCAGAAGTGCAGAGGGGCTAGATAAAGAAACCTATTGCTCTGGAGCATGCCATGGCATTGGTCTGTACATTTTATGATGGAGGATGAACAACCACAGTTAATTCAGTAAATTGGTTAAGTGGAGATTGGTTGAGAGAGCGCCTACTGTATATAATTTCATTGCAACCAGTAATGAAGTTGTGGCAATGTTCTGGGATTTCCTTAATCATGTCATCTAGATCTAGAGTTCATGGTTATGTCAGGCTGTGTGTTTATGATTCCTATTCAAAGTAAAAAACAATCTATAGTTGCACCCATCAGTACAATTGGTGATTATATCCAAATATATTTTATAACCAGTTTAAAAATATGCACAGGTTTGCACTCATTATTTCCTAAGCAGCTGATTTTCTGTGCCAACATTTGCATTTCCCTTCTTACAAGCCTGCTTCAGTTGCACTTTCTTTTGGGGATTTATTTCAAAAGAGGGAGGAAGCCTTTAGCATCAGCCTGGGTTCTGTCCTAGTCAAGAGGCAAAGCCCTGTGGAGAAACCTGTTTTGCATGATTTGCCCTGCTCAGCAGATGTCAGCTACCTTCCTTGCAAAGTGAAAAAGCCAAGCCAGAGATGAATATGTGTAGTGTGCACAGTTGGCAATGCATCCAGTTTCAAAGCCAGGCTGTGTCTACCGGTTGGCAAGAGTTTCACAAACAACTGAGCACTTGGAGAGCTAGACCTTATTTTCAGTTACTGATTTCCTTTGCCTCATTTTCCCCCTTTATACCCTTCCCCCCTACAATCCCTATGTACACTATTATGATAGTTATTGTGCTTATTAAATATTTTTTAATTTTAAGAGATTCCGTTTTTAAAATCCTAAACCTTCCATTGGAAAACATACAACCACCCAAAATAAGACGATAGATATTGGCGTGAGAGACATACTTACCCAAACCAGATCTTCTCATACTGATACACAGAAATATATGTTCATTCAGACATGGTTTTATAAAAGATCACTGTTTGAAAATTATTCAGCTATTGATTTTGAAGAATTTATATGATCCTAGTATTCTGTTCCCTTACAACATTATAATTTGAGTACCTGAATTCATTTTTATTCAGAGCAAAGTAAGGGAGGAAAAAAAAATTATTCAAAATGTAAAGCCTGACCACAGATTATTTAAAGTCAAACTAAATCTTCACAAAGAGCAAATGTTTTAAAATCAGACATGATATGATGAAGAATGGAAACTCAGAAGAAGAGATGGTAGGAGGAGGATGAGGGACCAAAAAAAAACTACTTATTGAGTACAGTGTGCAGCACTTGGGTGATGGGTGCACCACGATCTCAGGCTTCACCACTGTACAATTCATCCAGGTAATGAAAAACCACTTGTACCCTTAAAGCTATTAAAATAAATTCTTTTAAAAATATCAGACCTCAGTTCAAAGTTCACCTGTACCACATTTGAGCTGTGAGAGTTTGGGCAACTTGCTAAACTTGTCTGAGATTTGGTCCCATTTTCAGTAACGTCTACATAATGATACCCATCTCAGGGAGCTGTTGTAACTTACTGGAAGAAATACTGGCACAGTCCATACTCCACTCAGTAAATGGGAACTATTTGTATTCTAATTACCTCCTGAAATCCCCTTCTCTGCATTCGTTCTGATCCTTTATCAAGATATGACTGAGTGGAAAATAAGCATTGACCTTCGGACCGTCACTGATTTTGAAAGTTTGATATTATGCTTAATCTGAAATTATGCTGGTGATTAGAACGATCCCATTAAATAGTTGCCATGCTTTGTATCAATATTTTTGAATGGTAATATTCAGTGTATATTCTCCACCCCCAGAAATGTTGCTTATGCTAATGTAGGCCCTCTGCACTTCAGGAGTTTTCCAGTCCCTTAACGGCTGGCTGCTTTGCTTCCTTCAGTGATGATTCTCTCTCCAGTCACAGGAAGTTTATAACTATACTTGATGTAACTTGGTTTCCTAAGCTAGGTTGTACTGCAAATGGGATTTAACAGATACTGCTTCAAAATGTAAGCATTTCTTCCAGCTTCGCAAGTCTCACTACCCTGCTGTGTAACTTACCCAAGGAAATGGTAGAACTATTCTCAAATGCTGCTGAAGCCCTCGATTTTCAGTCATGCCATCAGCATTTATTTATTGTCTATGAAGTATCAGGCAATGACTACCGGTTCTTAGATAAAAAGGACACAATCCTGCCCTTAAATCAGTTACCACCAAATAGGAGAAACAAAAGAAAATCAATAATTAACAATATGGTGAATGTCCTAAGGATATGCACAAAATATTCCACAATGGTAAGAGAATGTGAAGGCATCCATTTGAGCCTGAGGACCTCAAAGAAAAGAGTCTAACAACCTGGGTCCCGAAGGGATTTGTGAAGTGGTGCAGAAAGTTAGAGACAGCATGGCACACTAGTAGGCAGATATGGCTCAAGCAGAACATATGTGCAAGGACTTGGTAGTAGGTAAGCTAGAAAGGTATACTGGAGCCAAGTCATTATGGGCCTTGTAAATCATGTTAAGAAATTTGAATTTTATCCCAGAAACCAGTGGGGAGCCATTAAAGGAATTAAAATGGGAATGAGGCGCACTGGACTTGGTTAGTGACCATTGGTTTTTTGTTTTTTT
>NW_012121821.1:2822692-2837717 GCF_000951035.1 Colobus angolensis palliatus | reverse complement strand
TTCTCCTGCCTCAGCCTCCCAAGTAGCTGGGATTACAGGTGCACAGCACCATGCCCAGCTAATTTTTTGTATTTTTAGTAGAGATGGAGTTTTGCCATGTTGGGCAGGCTAGTCTCAAACTCCTGACCTCAGGTGATCCGCCCACCTCGGCCTCCCAAAGTGCTAAGATTACAGGCGTGAGCCTCCGCGCCTGGCCTAAAGGAGGTAATATATGTAAGAACTCACCAATAAGTTTGCACCTAGTGAGGCCTAATGAATGCTGACTATCAGTAGTCATTACTGTATTTGGATATTTTAAAAGTGAATTTAAGCTCTATTTAACAATGGCCAAATCTTTTGGAACACTTGGAGTTGTAGGTGTTTTTCTCCCTCATTCTGGATTCAGCCACCATCCTGCCTTCAGGAGCTTCTGCATTTGTTGTCTTCCATTACTGCAGGAATGTAACTCAGGTAGTATCCAGTGGTTCTTGTGTGGGTCCAAGGCTCTGGGATTCCTGAGGCTGTGACCCAATCCCCAGGTCCTCAGCAATGCAAATAATCCCCTTGAAAAAAATCTATTGTTTTGCCTTGATTGCTTCTGAGTCCAAAGTAAATGAAGAGAGTTGGAAGACCTGGCTAGGGCCTGAGAGGAAACCCTGAAACAAAGCAGTAGAGACTTTTGGGGATTTGCAGGAAGAGATAGAGGTTTGCAAATCTATCATATATAGTTTTGAAAACTCGGCTTTGTATTACCACCTTTTTGTCAATCAAATATACAGCTATTAATGATTTCTCATTTGGTTTGGGGAATCTTATTCTAATATATAGCATATTTTTGGAGACCATAAATCAATACTTGACCTTCATGGGCTCTAATCTGTGTAAAAAAATCATTTTCAGGCTGCAGTTTGTCCTATTCAAAGCAAATTACCTTTATCCAGCCTTATTACTGATTAAATTAGTCCTTTGAAGACAGATTCATATTTTGAGCTTCAAACATATATAGTTCACCAGTGTTAAGCCAAGCTAAGTAATTTGCCGTAGCTTTTCCCCCTAAACCCAGATTGGAGTATTGAAGTAGCAGAGATGCCCCTTTCCAAGCTCCCAAGAATGATCTCGGCTGTGCTAGGAGCACTGGAAGGAGGTGTGTTGACAAGAAGCTGGCTGCAAGAAGGACCTATGATAAAAAGTACTTTTCTCTTTTCTTCAGGCTTGATTTCATAAAGGGATGGCTCTCCAGCTTGAGTGTGCATCAGAATCACCAAGAAGATGTTAATCCACAGATGACTAGGCCCCTCTCCCAGAGTTCCCATTCCTATTGGTCTGTGGGGTAGGGATTCTCAGTCAAATGCAAACTTGAGAATTTGTATTTGTAACAAGTTCACAGATGATGCCAAAACTGCTGGTCCTAGAACTACACTTTGAGAAATGCTGTCACAAACAAACCTAGTTTTGAGACTTAAAATTATCACTTACACAAAGAAATTTGAATTCTACTCTGAAAACACTTAGCAATTGCTTGGACATCTCCTGGTATATCATTGTGACATGCCTATATAAAATGACTGTGCAGCAATAAGGGAGCTGTAGACAGTGTTGTTCAAATGGTTTACTTTCTCAGGCCTGTCCAACTCCAAGAAATTTAGCTGTACTCTAAAATTAATTCCATCACTTTTAGTTGAAGTGAACTTTGATTGACCTGTACATGCCTTCCAAAGGCTCTCTCCCAAATCCAAGCCTCCTATTTGGCCACGGAAGCAGCTACCATTATGGATTCAAGCCAGATAGTGTTCATTTTGTTAAACAAGCGGCACTCAAGAAGCCTGAAAATAACATTGCACATAAGTAATGCAGCAATTTTGCATCTGTTCTGTGCTTCCATTAATTTTCTTAACTAGAGCTGAGCAGAACAAACAAGTAGGCTTGCCCTGTTTCCTGTCTTTCACTAATTGTTGTAAACCTTCTGTTGTGATATAAAAGCTGTTTATAATATCATTAACATCTGCTTAGGCTCACTTTGAAACTTACTGGTGATTCTACTTTTTTGTTTCTCAGAAGTTTCTCTTCTAGTTAAACACCCTAGTCGCTCCTTTCTAAGACATCTACCTGAAGCAACCTCAAGGAGAATATATTTAGGAACGCTTCAATCTCCAAAATAGTCTGAGTATTCCTTCCTAAATGGCAGTTATTATCCTCCTCCTAAGCTGCAGGGCCTCACAGATGCCAATTGAGTTAAAGCCCGAGAAGGCAGGTGGAATTGGCAGTTGAACCTGAAGCTGACTCAACACTCCTGGCACGGTGGAGGGACGAAGTTCTAGGTTTGCTCATCCCCACAATGGCAGCTGAGGTTGTATTCTCAAACTTTGAATGAGATTAGGTTTGCATCACATGTCTTGGCAAAGGAAACTAGACCTTGGCATAGCAGGGAAGCTGACTCGCAAAACTCTCCTGGAGATCTCAGCCTGGGAACCAATGACTACATGCTAATATGCATTCATCCTTCTGCTCACTTGTTCAAGCATTTACTGAGTTCCCTTTGGTACCAGACATAGTTCTAGGCTATGGGGATATGAAGATAAAAATTTCTGTTTTCAAGGTAATCTTATTCTAATGAAGAGCCAAGCAGTGAGATCCTTAAAACATAGAGTGAAAGGTATACGCTAGAACATGCATTTCCAAGGGGGGCAAAAATCGGTTCTTAAAATTGGTTCTTGTGGTATCTTGGATATTACATTATGCTGGTTTGTGGCACTCCAAATCTCAATCATACCTGATTGAATTCTAGTTCTTAATATTTAATTTCTCTCATTAAGGAAAATTTAAAAATAATTTCACTCTTCTCATTATTTGAGAGCAAGAATGAAAATAAAAGTTTAGAACCATCAGAAGAATGCACAGGAGCTGTGGGTCTCATAGGCAAGCCTCTAGCCCCTCCAGCTAAGCTACCAGGAAGCCTTTCTGAAGAATGAGACTCTGAGCCAAGCTTTAATGTAAAAGTAGAAATTCTACAGGATAACAAATGAGAGAAAGGTGTTTGTGCACAGGGAGTAACAGGTGCACAGGCTAAAGATGTTAGAAAAGTGCTATTTAAGGAATTGCAGTGGTTCTATGAAGAGAGAATTTAGCAGATTGGATTAGGATGGGGGAGGATGGTGTGACCCTCTGGGGGCCAGCTCAGCTCTTGCAAAGGGGTTATATTTTATTCTTAAAGAACTGAGGAACCAATAAAAAGCTTTAAGTAAGAGAGTAACATTTAAGATTTATGTTTTAAAAATATTCTGGGGAGGAAAAAGAAGAAATTTTATGTTGGCAGCACTGGTGAAAATAGAAGTGGGGAGGAGGGGGCAAAGGCTGGATCCCAAGCAGGAAAACTGTTTAGGAGGAAGCCATTGCCATGAAAAACTGGGCAGAGCCAAGATGGGGTCCTTCTCAAGAGCAAGTGGTAGTGGGATGCCCTGGAGAGCTTGCCTTGTGGGCAGACAGGCCATATGGTCTGGAAAAGACTGTGTGCGGGCAGCCATCACCACCCTCTATGAGAGGAAAGCCAGAGTAATTAAATATCTGTTTACACAAGGCATCCACATAGGGCTTTCTAAGGGAAATGATATTATTTTCTTTTTCAAAAGCTTGTTATTAAATTCAAAATACATACAAAAATAAAAATAGCATAATGAATCACCATACAACACCCAGTGTTAACAGCGATTTGCTTACAACCAACCTTGCTTCATCTCCCCTCTCAGTCTGGTTTCCCCACCTCACCAGTGGAGTTATAAAGAAATTCCAGGCATCATCTCATCTTTTTACTATTACTAACATATGCCTAAAAAATACTTTTTTAGGGGCCGGGCACGGTGGCTCAAGCCTATAATCCCAGCACTTTGGGAGGCCGAAACGGGTGGATCACGAGGTCAGGAGATCGAGACCATCCTGGCTAACACGGTGAAACCCCGCCTCTACTAAAAAAAAAATACAAAACTAGCCGGGCGAGGTGGCGGTCACCTGTAGTCCCAGCTACTCGGGAGACTGAGGCAGGAGAATGGTGTGAACCTGGGAGGCGGAGGTTGCAGTGAGCTGAGATCCGGCCACTGCACTCCAGCCTGGGCCACAGAGCGACACTCTGTCTCAAAAAAAAAAAATACTTTTTTAAAACATATAACTAAATAACATCATTAGCAATGTTTTCAATATGATAAAATAGTCACTCAATGTTCACATTTCCCTGATATATATAAAATCCTAATTAAAACCAACTGTTTTTATAAAGCAATCTCTCCGATAGAAAAAATAGACAGCTTTTTTTTTTTTTTTTTTTTTTTTTTTTTAGAGGGAGTCTTGCTGTGTCATTCAGCCTGGAGTGCAGTGGCACAATCTCAGCTCACTGCAACCTCCACTTCCCAGGCTTAAGCGATTCTCCTGCCTTAGCCTCCTGAGCAGGTGGGACTACAGCACATGCCACCACACCCGGCTAATTTTTGTATTTTTAGTAGAGAGGGGGTTTTGACATGTTGGACAGGCTGGTCTCAAACTCCTGACCTAAGGTGATCCACCTACTTTGGCCTCCGAAAGTGCTGGGATTACAGCCATGAGCCACTGTGCCCGGCCAATAGATACCTTTTTATAACAGTTGGTTTTAATTAGAATCCCAAATGATCTACTCATTGCTTTTGGTTGTAATATCTCTTAAATCTCCCTTTTTTCTTTCTTTCTCTTTCTTTTTTTTTCTTTTCTTTCCTTTCTTTCTTTTTTTGAGACAAAGTCTTGCTTCATCACCCAGGCTGGAGACCAGTGACATGATCTCAGCTCACTGCAACTTCTACTTCCTGGGTCAAGCAATTCTCCTGCTTCAGCCTCCCAAGTAGCTGGGACAACAGGCGCAAGGCACCACGACTGGCTAATTTTTGTATTTTCAGTAAAGACGGGGATTCATCATGTTGGCCAGGCTGGTCTTGAACTGCTGACCTCAGGTGGTCCACTGCCTTGGCCTCCCAAAGCGCTGGGATTACAGGCGTGAGCCACCACACCCAGCCAAATCTCCTTTCTCTTTTGTGTTTCTGGCAATTTATTTGTTAAAGAAAACATAAATCAGCTTCCATTTCTGTCATAATTTAAATAGAGCATCACATCATCCTGTTTCCACCCCAGTGTAATCACAAGAATGTGTCCTTCTTGTTAAGATGCACCATTTCCTAGATTCGCATCTCCATCACTATCTAAACTCATTGGATGCCCTAACAATTGCCTTCTAGTCAGTGAGGACTCAGATGCCAATAAAAAAATGTCCCCAAATAAGGCAACCTGAAACAGACTATCTTAAAGCCATTTACTTCATCTCTGGTATGATTTTGTCATCTTTGTGTCGCAAGTTACATTGTCGAAAAATAACATGGAATACTCACTCTGGGTTGCCCGCAGAATGAGCTGAATAGAACCAGGTGCCCGCCTTCTCCCAATGAATGGCGCTACCCTCAACTCCGCTTCCCATGGACCACTTTTTGTTTTCATCTGAAGTATGGTTTCCATGGATACTCCCACTAGTTCTTGGGTCTCCAGGTCCTGGGCGAGCATCCTTCTCCCCAAAACCCATAAAGAGCGGATGCTCCAACCCAAAATGCTTGGCACCCATTGACAAGTTTGTGCTCATGCTTGCTTTATACAGAGAGCAGTAAGGGGTCAAGGTCTTTCCTATGGCATACACACCTCCACTGAATGGCCCACACAAAGTGTCCAGCAGTAACTAATGTTTAACTTTGCCAGGGATTACTAATCAAATGACTCATTCAGAATTTCATCCAGAATATAGTTGATGATGAGGGCTGCAAAGTACATGCAATCTATCCAATAGTGCTCTGTTCATTTAGGTCAAAGCCAGCCCTGAAAGGTGACAAAACATCGTACTGTAGGAAAATTTAGACTTTTGACTTCTGCCTGTTATTCAGTTACCCTCTATCTTGATGCTTCTCTCCAGAGCGCTTAGCAGACAATCACCAACCTATTGGCCACAACTTCAGCATCAGCCCAGAAGAAACTTGTGAACCAGCAAATAGAGCTGTTTTAGGCTTGATATGGGAGCTTCTCAGCTGCTAATGTAAATTTGATCCCAATGTTGAAGATTTTGTGCCCTAAAATGTTGACTTAAGCATTGCAGTGTGTGGTGGATGGTCTTTAGTTCTGAATGTGTGGAGCAAATACGTTGAGTAGAGCACTCAGAAAGTGGAGGTGGTGGCTGCATTCAAAACTCCCAATCTATGGCCAGAAGTGAAGTAAGTGCTGGCAAGAGAGGACACATAGCTTCCCACATGACTCGATACACCCTTCATTTTATATTCATCCTAATTCTTCACTGAAAACACAATTAATTGAATTGTTAACTCAAGCCTTGCTTTTCCTCCTTATTTTAGTGTTTCATATCGTAAATGAACAGCTGCTCACTGCAAAAATGTGGCCATGTTAATACTTCACTAGGATGTAGTCTGACTGTAAAAGCTTACTGTTTTGTTAAAGTAGCCACTGAACCATTTCATTGTATCCTCAGGTGCAGAAATGAAACAGTGCCTTAACCATTCACAGCTCCCAGGCCCAAGGAATAAAACAAGAAATGCCCAAGAACTTTAAGCATGTCAGAAGCAAATAAAACCTTTGAATTCTGAGACTTCTTATTTGCAACCCTGACACCATCACAATACCCACCATGTTGAAGGCGGCCCATGATGTCTTTCTGGCCAGTGCTTTAGGCAGAGCACATTCACAAGTGTCTTCCACTATAATAATGTTAAATAGCCAAAATTAGTTTATGACAGCGTGGCAGCCTGGTCTATGCTATTGAAACATAGTTTGCAACAGCTTTTACCCCATTGAAAGAGGAGAGATGATCATTCAAACTTCCACTTTAATATCTGTAATACACTGATAGGACTCACATTAGAAGGTGGTAAGTGGAATGATATGTAAGAGATTCTAGATTTCTTACTGTTGTCTTCAAGTTTACTTATCTAAGTTCCACTTAACCATATACATGTTATCATTTGTTCCAACCCTTAGCAAAATCCACGTTTCTATATCAAAAATTAGCTTGCATGTAAAGCTTAAACTGGAAACAGCATGACCCGATGTCTTCTTTGTTACTGGGTCACTCTCTCCTCTCAAATTATAATGCCTCCTCAGCCATGTGTTTATTTCACAGGTATTTATTGCACACTTACCAAATGCTAGGTAAGCATTGTCCTAGACATGGACACAGTTGAAAGGTCCTGCAGCCCCAGTTGGGCAGATCTCACACATTTAAAACATAAGTCGTTAGGCAGTGTTCCTCTCCCCTGGCACTGACAATGACTATATCTCTGTATTTGAATGTAAGATCCTACTAAGGAAATGCTGTTCCCCAAAATAATTATTTTCTGAGACATGATACTTCGACGAGGATGTTTTGAATTCCTACTTTATGTGTGAATCTATGTGTCTTACTCTTATACCTTTTCCAAAGAAATCAATTATGATTCCTTGGCATTTATTGCAGATGAGCAAGAAAGTTCCGGAGCAATTATTTACACCGTGGAGCTGAAACGCTATGGGGGGCCCCTTGGCATCACAATTTCAGGAACTGAAGAGCCGTTTGATCCTATAATCATTTCAAGCCTCACTAAAGGGGGATTAGCTGAAAGGTAAAATTTGAAGTAACTGTTATAATTACCTGTGTCTGAGATGGGCTTCCTTCCTCACAACCACATAAAAACATGCTCCTGTCTCTGTGGTTATCTGTTGGCTTTTAAAAATCTGCACAAAGGATTGATCTTAGAGCTTGAGAACTCTCAGGCAGAGCTCCGACTTGACTCTGAGGGGCATCTTACAGGCGGTAAAAGGTGTCATGGGCTTAGCATTGATACTACTCTCTGAAACGTATAAACTGACCACAATTGACTGAAGATGGGTTTGTATTGTGTCCATTTTCAGTGGAGGAAACTAAAGTTCAGGGAGGTTGAATGGCTTTTCCAATTTCATTCAGCAAACACTTGCTGAGCCTCTGTTACCTGACAGGTGCTGCATTTAGCTGCTGTGTTTTCAGAAGAGGGTGATACAGACATCATCTTCAAGGATTATGGGAACAAAGTGTAGTGACCCATTTTAATAATGTCTTAAAATCTGGAATGTCCATTTTTTCCTTTGGCAATGATGTATACACACACACACACTTCCCACCCTCTGCTAAACTGCATTTCTTTCTGAGATGTGTTGTCAGATATATGACAAACCCTACAGGCAAATCTGTCCTCCAGATCTGCCCTTCCAACCTAGCTCAGGAATACACAAATACATTGTTCCTGCTAACAACTAAAAACAGTGGTTAGCAAAATAGAGACACAGCATTGCAGAATGTTGGAGCTGCAGTGTACCTTAGAAATTAGCTCATACAGGCTGGGTGTGGTGGCTCACACCTGTAATCCCAGCACTTTCGGAGGCCGAGGCGGATGGATCATGAGGCGGATGGATCACGAGGTCAGGAGTTCAAGACCAGCCTGGCCAACGTCGTGAAACCTCATCTCTACTAAAAATACAAAAATTAGCTGGGCATGGTGGTGCATGCCTGTAATCCCAGCTACTTGGGAGGCTGAGGCTGGAGAATTGCTTGAACCCGGGAGGCGGAGGTTGCAGTGAGATGAGATCGCGCCACTGGACTCCAGCCTGAGTGATAGAAAAAAAAAAAAAAAAAAAAAAAAAAAAAAAAAAAAATCTGCAGAAAGAAAGGATGCTCCATGTTATCCACTACATTTGTATTTGGATTTTTAGGGGACTTACCCCATGACTCAGCTTTCTTGGAATTGAAAAAGCACACAAGTTCATTTTAATAACTAATTAAAACAATTTTTAAAATTTTTTTGGAAACTAAAAAGTAATCCACAACATATGCAGTTATCTTATAACATTTCCCAGAAGAAAGAAAGAGGGACTTCTGGAGATCCTTGCCAAGTCTTTATTATGATGAATGTATAAGATATGTCAGGGAATTTTTATTCAGTACCACACAGGGATTATTTCTACCTCTCCTATTACTATTTGGTGTTTCAGAACTGGCGCAATCCACATAGGAGACCGAATCCTAGCCATCAATAGCAGCAGCTTGAAAGGGAAGCCTCTGAGTGAAGCCATCCATTTGTTACAGATGGCAGGAGAGACTGTCACCTTGAAAATTAAGAAACAGACAGATGGTGAGTAGTGAGTTGAAAGCCACAATTAAGGATTTCCAGTGCATTTTCTTCCTTGAAAGAATGTGCTAGTGTCTGTGTGTGATTCTAGGGAAACGAATCTCCAGCAACAGAGTATTTTGGTATATTTTTATTTAAATTTACTCTGATACTTAAACTCCTTTCCTGTCTATAAAGCCCAGTCAGCATCGAGCCCCAAGAAGTTCCCCATTTCTAGCCATTTGAGTGACCTGGGGGATGTGGAGGAGGACTCCTCACCAGCACAGAAGCCAGGCAAGCTGTCCGACATGTACCCTTCCACAGTGCCCAGTGTGGACAGTGCTGTGGATTCATGGGATGGGTCTGCAATAGACACCAGCTATGGAAATCAAGGTACGTCTTTACTTTGTCCCCAGAGGACTTGTCATTGTTGAAGCCCATGCTTCTTCAAGATTCATCCTCTGCTCCATGAAGAGAATATCTTTATTTAACTTGTGTCTGCTTTGGTGTAGCCATATTCATATTGAACACATTGAATACTTACACTCAGCTGGCCATGCATTTCCTTCTAGTGCTTATAAGGCATGAACCTTTACCAAACACTAACAGGCCTCCATTAGGTCTACTGATGGCCAAGTATCCCATCCAGAGCTTATCCTTCAAGCTTAGATTAATGTGAGGCAAACCATACAGTAAAGTGGCTTGTTCAATACAGGCCCCATTGTCTTATTTTTCAGCAAGCTTTCCACAAAGATGGATTGGGGAGTTCAGAAGAGTTGCATAAGAGATTAGCCAATGATTTGTGACTCTATTTATTCTTGCCCACTCCTGACTTTTTTTTTTTTTCTTTTAGAGACTGGGTCTCACTCTGTCACCCCAGGTAGAATACCCTGGCACCATCACAGTTCATTACAGCCTCAAACTCCTGGACTCAAGAGATCTTGCTGCCTCAGTCTCATCTCCTCAGTAGCTGAGACTATATGCAGACACCGCCACACCCAGCTGATTTTTAAATTTTCGTAGATATGGGGTCTTGCCATGTTGTCCAGGCTGGTATCAAACTTCTGGCCTCCAGCAATCCTCCCATCTTGGCCTCCCAAAGTGCTGCGATTACAGGCATGAGCCACCGTGTCCTTTCCCTGAATGTTTGTAATTAGAGTGTTATAATCACAATATAGGAAAGTATAGAGTAGATTTTTCTTCATAGGTATCATTGTCATGTGAAGAAATACTATCTACATTAAAAAGCCTCCCTCATGGAATATAAACACATAAAAGGTGTCAGACTGAATACAGGGCAGAAACTAATAGCTTCTTTTAAAAAATATTTTCTTCCCAGTGATCCATGGCATCGAAAAGAGAAGTATGTCAAAACTTCTTGGTATTTCTCCTCATCTGAGCCTTACCTTCTCCCATGTTCTATGTAAATTCCATCCTCTGGATCCCTTGTTTGCTCTGGGTTTCAATCAGTCAAATAATAAAACACATAAACAGTTTAGAGAACACATTGGCATGAGGGCTGCTTTGTCACGGAGTTAACTGTACTTTTAGGAGAGTCTATATCCAGTTTGCTCTCTCCTGGTTTTCCTAGTTTCCTTCTCTCAGCCTGCCTATGTTGTGTCACTCTGTGTTAAGTCCTCCAGTGAACAAAAAAAAAAAAAAAAAATGGAAGGGAGAAAAAACTGAAAAAAAAATGAAAGGAGATGATATTTCAAAGTTGTCAAGTTGTTACTTTCATTAGAGATGATACTGGAGTTGGGTGCAGAAAATACTTTGAACACCTAAATGGAATTGGGGCTTTTATTTATCTGGCAATTAATTTTTCCAAGTCATAATACCTTGTGACAAGTTCGCCTATGCCACCAAATAACAGACCTTCTGATTGCCTGAGAATTGATGGGCCACCAGAAGACACTGAGTAAAGGACAGAAGTCACATTCTATCAGAGTAGACTCAGGTTTATTTATCAATGTATTGTGTACTGGTTATTTATTCATGTATTATTTGTGTGTTGCTTATTAATGTAGAGATATTTTTGTTACACAGATTTTTGTGAGGGTGCTATTGATATTAATGACTTCTTCTCCATAAGGTGATCCAGAAGACCTTAGCCACTCCATTCCTTGAAACCATAGAAAAAGGACCATGAGAAGCAAACTGAATATAGGACCTGCCCCTTATTAGTAAAAGATGAAAAACCATTTGTTATTTGTGAAACATTTTGAAATTTTGAATCATAGTCATAATATTACATTTCGCATCTATAATTTAGACATTTTATGAGGTTGGAGGTAACTAAGGGATAAGTAGAGACAATGGCAATCAGGATAGAATTGAAGTACTCCAAGGTAATGAAAAAGTAGTAATAACCCTTTATATATGTAGAACACTCTAGAGTTTACAAAGCACTTTCATATAACTAATCCCCATGAATTCTCGTAATAAACATGGAAGTTGAAGACAGGATTTCAGCTTTAGAAAGGGTTTAGGAGTCAGCTAGTCTGGTGTCCAGTGCAGCCCTTGGTGCCAGGTCCCGCCTCACTGCACGCCAAGACACGCTGCATGGACTTGAGCGCCCAAGTTGACAGGTTGTTCCTTGTGCTGAGGCATCCCCCCCATCTCCACATAGCTCTGATGACTCTAAAGCTCTCACTTGTATTGAGCTGCAGTATGCCTATTAGTCCTAGCTATACCCTCAAGGTCATTCTGAACTAGACTAAAGCCTCTTCTGACAGCCCCTTAGATACTCGGAGACAGCTATTGCGTCTCTGCTGAGGCTTTCCTTCTCCAAGCCAAATAGCCCCAGTTCCTTTAACTGTGCCTTCTATAATTTACTGACAAGTATCTATATCGTCCTGTGGGCCTCCGTTCTGAATGCACTTCAGTTTACCTGTATACCTGTTAAAGTGTAGCATTCAGAAGGGAAAATCACACAACAGCCTAACAGCCTGGAGCAAAGCAAGCTTGTCATTGGCATCACTGAAGATGAGAACTGATCAATGACGCCTACCTCAACATAAGAATTTTAGTGGTCATGGCACATCTGTCGCTCATTTTGAGCTTGCAGTTTACCAAGATCTCAAAGTCTTGTGAATGTTTTTTGTTTTTTTGTTTAGTTTTTTTTTTTTTTCCTTTACCTGTGATATTCAGTTAAACTGCATCTCTCCAGATTGTGCTTGTGAGGTTGACTTTTTAAAAGCAAGGCACAGCTGGGTACAGTGGCTCAGGCCTGTATTTCCAGTACTTTGGGAGGCTGAGGTGGGCAAATCACCTGAGGTTAGGAGTTCAAGACCAGCCTGAGCAGCATGGCAAAACCCTGTCTCTACTAAAAATACACACACCTGAAATCCCAGCTACTCGGGAGGCTGAGGCAGGATAATCCCTTGAACCAGGAGGCAGAGATTGCAGTGAACCAAGATCATGCCACTGCACTCCAGTCTGGGCAACGGAACAAGACTATGTCTCAAAAAAAAAAATTAAAACAAAACTAAAAGCAAGGCAGAGAACCGCACTTTTACTTTTCCTATTCAATATTATGTTGTGAGATATAGCTTGTCTCTCCAACCTGTCCCTCCAGCCTCTCAGCAGGCTCTCTGCCTTGTCCCAGGAAGCCCCTGCACATTCTCTCTGTTCCCTTTAAGGCTGTAATAGTTGCCTTATTCCCAGGAGGCTGTTGCACCTCCATAATGCACCTCTTCCTCCTGGGGCTGGAAATCGATGTCTTTGCAGCAACATTCCTTACTGTTCTCTGCTTCTTCTCTAAAATGTCAAGCTTGCTCCATTCATTCCTTCAACCAGTATGTAATGACTGGCTCAATATCAGGCCCATAGACCATGTGGATACACTGTTGGACAAAGGAGACATGGTCTCTGCTCCTGTGGAAGAGATTGTGCAGCTGAAGGGACAGTCAGTTAACAAATAAATAAATAGTGGCCCTATCACTTCGTTACTAGAAAGGGAAATAGAATGGAATGACGAAAACTTGTGGGGAAAGAAGGGATGTGTTTAAGGAAGTCCCACAAGGGGCTGGGGAAGAATTTACTTACATATACCATGCTGGAACTAGGGTACATTTGGTAGCCTGGAAACAACCTGGGCTCTTCTCAGAACCTCTAGCAGCTTCCAGTTCAGGAAGAACTCATCTCATTCAGTGGTGAGCAGTAATTAAAAAGGAATTGGCATAACATGTATACCAAGTAAATATCAAACAAATGAGAGCAAAGTCATAGAAAAACAAAGTGATAGCAGATGAAGAATACTCATGAGAAGAAGCCTGGTTCAGAGCAAATGTTAAACATGGCTAGTCAGAAATAATCACAAAATTTAAAAAATACACAGCAAAGCCATCACCTCTATAAAACAAGCAATCAAAGCAGAAATATAAGAACTCAAGAGAAATTGGGCAAGGCAAGATGATGATGAAACATGAGCTTGTAGAGATCAGAAAAGAAAGAGAAAAATAAAACCCTGCCAATGAGTAGAGGAGGATACCATTGACTTCCACTGAATTTATGTATTAGGTATTTTCTTATGTATTATGGTTTGAGATTACACAAACACTCTAGTTTTGATTAGGATGGAGTTGCATTCTGTTATTTATCATTACTTTTTGTCTTGAAGTGATTTCTGAGAGAAGAGAGAACTATCTTTGCATTGACATTTTAAGACCATAGCCTCATCTGAATATTTTGAGTATTTCTTGGCAAGATCAATTACAAACAGTTACACAAACATATGATTTGATTTTCTCATCCTTCACAAAACTGGGTCTTTAGGAAACACATTTGGCAGGGAATTAACTGGCTCACTTTCCTGTACTAGGTTTCCAAGAATGAAAGTAATGGCAAGAGCTACAGTCCCAAAATTGTGGAGATGAAAACTGAATTCTATTTTTTTTCTTTCTTTTTTTTTTGAGACAGAGGCTCACTCTGTCACCCATGCTGGAGTGCAGTGGTGCAATCTTGGCTCACTGCAAGCTCCGCTTCCTGGGTTCACACCATTCTCCTGCCTCAGCCTCCCGAGTAACTGGGACTACAGGCGCCTACCACCACGCCTAGCTAATTTTTTGTATTTCTAGTAGATACGGAGTTTCACCGCGTAAGCCAGAATGGTCTCGATCTCCTGACCTTGTGATCCGCCCCCCTCGGTCTCCTAAAGTGCTGGGATTACAGGCATGAGCCACAGTGCCCAGCCCGAAAATTGAATTCTAAACTTTATGATTATGAACCAACACTGATTAGTTCACTTGTCTAAATTAATGCTGGGTATGAATTAAAAGCTACAAATATTAATCTGCATTAGTACAGAAAACCAAATATTACAAGGTTGGAATGTCAGAATTTTACAAGTATCTAAGGCATAGTCACCCTAAAAATAAAAATCATCCTATCAAGATTCCATCTACTTTCAGAAATACCTACTTTCCTATTTTCCACTTGTGCAAATAAAGGCCTATTTTTTGTAAAGACCTGTTTTCCATTATGCAAATAAATAAAACTAACATTAATATCAGTGAAAGGAATCTGGACTAAATTTTATACCTCACGTTGGGATACAAAGTGTAAGATCAGATATGGAAACCCAGATGTAAAATAATTAAAGAGAGAAAGAAGAAAAAGAAAAAGTTGCCAATTCTAAACCAAAGGAGGCCGGGCACATAGGCCCACATCTGTAATCCCAGCACTTTGAGAGGCCAAGGTGGGCAATCACTTGAAGTCAGGAGTTTGAAACCTTCCTGGCCAACATTGTGAAACCCTGTCTCCACTAAAAATTCAAAAATTAGCTGGGCGTGGTGGCAGGTGCCTGTAATCCCAGCTACTCGGGAAGCTGAGGCAGGAGAATTGCTTGAACCCGGGAGGCGGAGGTT
>NW_012121821.1:2801225-2822642 GCF_000951035.1 Colobus angolensis palliatus | reverse complement strand
GGCAGGTGCCTGTAATCCCAGCTACTCGGGAAGCTGAGGCAGGAGAATTGCTTGAACCCGGGAGGCGGAGGTTACAGTGAGCCAAGGTCATCATGCTGCTGCACTCCAGCCTGGGTGATAGAGTAAGATTCTGTCTCTAAATAAAGAAATAATCCAAAAGAGAAATGACTTAGGGCCATACATTTTATTTATTTTTTATTATTTTATTTTTTGAGACTGAGTTTTGCTTTTATCGCCCAGGCTGGAGTGCAGTGGTGCAATCTCGGCTCACTGCAACCTCTGCCTCCCAGGTTCGAGAGACTCTCCTGCCTCAGCCTCCCAAGTAGCTGGGACTACAGGTGCCCGCCACCACGCCCAGCTAATTTTTGTGTTTTTGGTAGAGACGGTGTTTCACCATGTTGTCCAGGCTGGTCTTGAATTCCTAACCTCAGGTGATCTGCCCGCCTCGGCCTCCCAAAGTTCTGGGATTGCAGGCGTGAGCCACTGTGCCCTGCCTGAGCCACTGTGCCCCGCCAGTACATTTAAAAAATATTATTTCTTTTTTCAACTTATTTTATCAATTTTTAATTTAAAATGTAGTTTCCAATATCATATGTGTAATGTGCTTACACCATCATTCAACAAAAAATAAGTTTCATTATCTATCTGGCAGTTGATTTTTTCTTATACCTGGGCTGCCTCATTTATTCTCTGGCTTTTAAGCTTGACTCCTGGTATAAAGGAATAACCCTCAGGGCCTGTTAACTTCTTATCAGTAATGGGCAACAGGTTTGCCTTTTACCTAAACATAATTTTCCTCAGATATTCCCTCTTTTAAATCATGGTATCTTCGGCCAGCTGTATCAGTTAAAGGTCAAGTTTAGCTGACTTAAAGATTTTCTTCTACATACAAAACAAAATTTAAATGATGGCACTTAAGCAGCATCAGGATTTATTTTTCCCATGGTGTCATCAGGACGCAGGTATCTCACTCCCTCTATTCAGCATCTCTGATGTCCCTCCATTGCCACTGCCTTTGTTTCAGGCCTGACAAAATGCGGTAACTCCTTCCTCATTTATCTTCTTACTTTGAGCATCTTATCCCACATTTCTATCAATAATCTTTAGAAAAACCAAATCTAGTCATGCCACTCCCTTAAACCAAAAAAAACCCTCTTTTGATGGTTATCTGTTGTTATAGGATAAACTCAAAGGTCTTCAATTTAAAACACAGGGTTCTTTGTAATCTAGTCCCTGAATACTTTATCAGTCCACCTTCTGACACTTCTTTGCAGTACCTTTTAGTACACTACACATACCCGGAATATCTCACTATTCTCTAAGCAAGTTTTGCATTGTGGTACCTTGATAACACCAGGTATTTTGATAATGTTAATTAACCTCTTAATCAGTTTCAAATCCATTGAGAAATAGAAATGAGAGTCAGCTATGGATTAAAATATCAACATTTCATTTTTTTTTTTTTGGTAGAAAAAGCTGGATTGGTCCTGCAGCCAGAATCAGGATAATTATTTTCCTACCCTCAATCCAAGTCTAGACATTGAAATTTGAATGAGACACAAGTCAGATCTACACAGCAAACCATAACTGAACTGATTACCAATCAATGAGATTAGGTTCAGCTGAAGAGAACTACAAACTCTAGCAATACATTGACTTGCATTATAAAGAAGCAGACACTTCGAGCTGGTATGTAACTCCACAGTGTCATCAGAGGCCCATGCTTCTAAATATTTCGACTGTGTTATGCTTAGCACCTGACTTTCATCCTTGGGGTCACCTCATAGTCCAAGACAGTTACTGGGGCTCCAGCAATTTCATTTGCATTCCAGACAGCAGTAGCAAAGGTGTAAGGAGCCTTCTCAGAAGTCCCCTTAGCTATATTATTGACCAGAACATTTCACTAAATTGCACTTAGCTTTGAGAGAAGCTAAGAAGTATAGTTTTAGTCTGAGCAATAATTTGCTCACCCCAAAATGGGTATTCTGGTACTAAGGATGAAGAAGAGAATGAATGTTTTGATGAGCAACTGGTAGTCTGCCACAGTTATCTAACTGCCCAGTCATGCCTTTTCTTGCCTCTGTCAAGCTCAGAGAGCCCCAAGATTGTGACCCAGGCTTGCTTACCACACAGCACAGCAGCAGTGGGAGAGAAAGGGTCCAGAGAAAGCCAGGAACGGGCTGAGTGGCATGCCCAGTGTTCTTTTCCAAAACTCAACAGCTGGGTAAATCACATTCCTTCTATGGGGAGGAATAAGTATACATGGTAAGAGGGCCCAGAATATTCCTGGAATACTTTTCCCTTCTTAGGAGTAGAACAGAGATCCACTGATAGAATCAAGGCCCTGTTTACCCTGACTGCACCTTTACCAGGCTCTCTTCTACTTGGCCAACACTGTCTGTTGTTGTTGTTGTTGTTGTTTTTGAGACAGAGTCTCACTCTGTTGCCCAGGCTGGAGTGCAATGGTATGCCCTCGGCTCGCTGCAACCTCCGCCTCTTGCGTTCAAGAGATTCTCTTGCCTCAGCCTCCAGAGTAGCTGGGACAACAGGCATGCATCACAACACCCAGCTAATTTTTGTATTTTTAGTAGAGATGGGTTTTCGCCATGTTGGCCAGACTGGTCTCGAACTCGTGGCCTCAGGTGGATCACTTCCTTCAGGGAATCCCAAAATGCTGGGATTACAGGCATGAGCCACCGTGCCCACCATGCACTGTCTTACCCAACAGTTCCAACTAGTAAATGCTGACCTGCTATCTAACTCTAAGCTTTTATGTCATTTTTCCTTTGGCACCCTTCATGATCCACCTTCCAATCCCCAAACTGGTCTCTGTCCTTCCATATTAGTGTATTAAGACTAAAAGTATGACACTTTCACATGCTACTAGAACTCACTTTCTATGCTTCTTTCTTCTCCTTCTCCTATACATATACCAAACAATGCAGTTTTTGAGGACAGGAATCAGGTTTATTTCCCTTTGCATTTTAGTTCCTGATATATAGTATCTGATACTTAAGAGACACCCAAATGTTTACTGCATTAATAATGCTGAGACTTATCTCTTTTCCTTGTCTCCCTACCTTAAAGATAAAGAAACCGAGATCTTGAGAGGTTGAAGGACTTAGTATATAGTAACAATGGGCATCTGTGTTCATTAAAACCTCCTTGTGTTCTAGGCACTTTTGTAAGGTGTGCATTCATTCTTCTTCATTCTCTTACCAACCTAGTAAAGTACCTATTGTTATCCCCATTTTACCCTCAGGTTAGTTGGCCAGGCTGTGAAGTGAGGAAGTGGCTGAGCTAGGATTTCAACCTTGGTCTTTTCTTACTTTACTTTTATTAAGTTTTATTTATTTATTTATTTATTTTTGAGACAGGGTCTTGCTATGTTGCTCAGACTGGTCTCGAACTCTTGGGCTCAAGGGATCCTCTTATCAGCCTCTCAAGTAGCTGGTATTACAGGTATTCATAACCATGCCCAGTTACTTTTCTATTTTTGAGATAGGGTCTCGCTTTGTCACCCAGGCTAGAGTGCAGTGGTGCAAACTTGGCTCATTGCGGCCTCAACGACCAGACTTAAGCGATCTTCTTGCCTCAGCACCCCAAGTAGCTGGCATGTGCCACCATGCCTAGCTAATTTTGGAGGTTTGGGTTTTTGTTTGTTTTCTTTGTAGAGATAGCTGATTGCCCAGGCTGGTCTTGAACTCCTAAGCTCAAGCCATCTGCCTGTCTTGGCCTCCCAAAGTGCTAGACGTGAGCCACGACACCTGGTCAACTTCTCTTACTTTAATCTCTGGGTCAGCATAGCACGGACTACGGAAGAGCTGGGATCAGGTTTTCTGACTTTACATTTCACCCAAAGAGATTTGAATCTTATCCCCTTTTCTTTCTCTGCTTTGTTGTAATGCAATAATCATTTAATAGTGCTTATTAAGACAAGGCATCCTTATTAGAGATACACATGCCTTTCAAGGTTAGCAGTTTCCTACTGATGGTGGTGCACATCTGCTCAAGCCCATTCTTGCACTCTTGCCTAAGTCTCCAAGAACTACTTATTATACAAAGAACAGTTGGAAAGAAAATCAGTCTAAAGTTGAAATTTCACCAGGGAACTCAGTGGTCATTCGGGTTAATGCTTATCAGAAAAGGATACTCCAGGAAGACACCACCAATTAGCATTGGCTCTTTGAAAGGTTGAGGGTTGAAACCAGTTAAAGAAAGTGAGGTATAGGCTTCCCCAAACTCTTCGTATTATAAAAGCTGAGACTTCAGGTATTTGGGGTTGGTTTGGTTGGTTCAGAAGGAGAAAATGGTTAGTCCATCAGAGGGAGCCAGGATGAAATTCACAGCTACTTAGTTCCCCTTCAAGAGAAGACACCTCTGTGTTTCCTTAAGTCAACACTTTCGACAGAAAACTGCATTCATCACGCAAGACTTCTTCCCAGATGGCTAACCACGCTTCTGCAGTTATCTAGGAAAAAGAGAGAGAATGAGATATTGAACTGTAAATATTTCCTCTGCTCCAAGGTCTTCTAATCCTTGGTGCCCTAAAATAGAAGGTTCTTAGAGTATTTCCATCATGTGGTGGTAGGCATTGCCCTGGGTTCTTGAGATCAAATCCTTTTGATCAGAGAGTATTATTCTTCAGATATCCTGCTGTCCTTGGGCTTTAAACTAGTAGCAAAAACGGCATTAGAGGTGGAGAGAAAGTGAACGGGGAAGAGGAAACCAGGATATCGTGGAGACAGAATCATCTTACACGATCAGACCATTTAACTGTACCTGAAAATGTGGGTCCAGGTCTGTTTGCTGTATTAAATGATTTAAGCACAGTAAGAAACATATCATATTCCAAGCCAATGCATCCATGTAAATACACATGCACACACACAAGTCACAACCTGAGGTAGTGGATGAAGGAGTATGTGATGATTACAGCACAAGCTATGGAGTCAGACCTACAATCGAGCCCCACTTAAACCCCCAAAATAATTTTGAAGAACTATATACCCCATCACCTACTAAAAGTTGTTGTCTAAATGTTTTTCTCACAAAATGTAAATACTTGCAAAGACTGTAATTTCCGGTTTGTTGTAAAAATGCTTTAAAAATATTTCTATCAAAATCTTTGAACTACAGCTTCAGCTCAAATTTGTGGAAAGTGTCTATTATGTAACTGAATTGCCAAAGCCATTCCTCACTGTCTCACCCATCAGGCTAATCAGATATAACTCCCTGGTGGAAAAAAGTCAGCATTTTGCAATTCAAATAAACAATAAACGCAGCAGGCTCCTTATCCCTGACATCCGTTGCCCTTCTGAATTCTCTGAGGCAGCATGAGAGATGGACGAGCAAAAGGGGTGAAATCCTTGCCGTGAGTTTGTGCCTGGTTGAAATAACACCTTGTTCCCAACAGACCTCATCACAGGAACAAGGCTTTCCCAAATTATCCCTTGATTTGGCAGCTGGGAGTCTATATCCCAGGGCCCAAGCACTTTCAAATACTTGAAATGGGGCCAGCACAATGGCTCACGCCTGTAATCACAGCACTCTGGGAGGCCAAGGTGGGTGGATGACCTGAGGTCAGGAGTTCGAGACCATCCTGGCCAACATGGTAAAACCATGTCTCTACTAAAAATAAAAAAGATTAACTGGATGTGGTGGTGCACTTCTGTAATGCTAGCTACTTGGGAGGCTGAGGCAGGAGAATTGTTTGAACCCAGGAGGAGGAGGTTGCAGTGAGGCGAGATCGCACCACTGTACTCCATCCTGGACGACAGAGCAAGACTCCATCTCAAAAAAAAAAAAAAGATTTGAAATGGATGAGAAATATGTCTTCTGTTTGTAAAGTGGCAGGAGTACAGTTGTGAAAGAGGAAATGAGAAGGGAGAACTAACTGGCAGATCTCAGCTAAGCCAGTTTTGGGAAGAAGTGCATCTAGAACTTGAGGATCTGAAAACCGATTCTCCTAAAATTGTGACTTGAACTCCCAAGAAAGTTTGCAAGTAGCCTTGGGTACTTGAAACCACTGTTCTAAGCCGTCGGTGTCCTCATCTGTAAAATGCAAATAATGAGTTTCTACCTCCAAAGATGGCTCTAAAGAAAAAAGACGCCTCAAAATGAAGTACTTGGTGAAGTCCTTGGTGCACAATAAGCACACACAATGTGTTCACTATTGTCATTGTCATTGCTGTTATTATTCAACTCCTTTACTGGTTAACAATGTAATTTCTCAATGTATTAAGTAATCCTTGGGCCCAATGCTAACACCTTGTTTATATTTTAGGCACTAGTTTTCAGGCCTCAGGATACAATTTCAACACCTATGACTGGAGGAGTCCAAAACAGAGAGGCAGCTTGTCCCCAGTCACTAAGCCTCGAAGCCAGACTTACCCAGATGTGGGGCTGAGTAATGAAGACTGGGACCGGTCCACAGCCAGTGGGTAAGGTTTTCAACCACTGCTGCCTCATCCAAGATGACTGCATGGTCATGTGGGCAAGATTTGAACTTCTGTACTTCCAGTGGCACATATTGTTAGTATGGGCTTCTTAAAACCACCATAATCGTCCAAGCTGGCCACATGGCAGGATTCTAAAAGCTGCCTGACCAGTGGCAGACTGAGCACCACACAACAGGGCAAGAGCTGGGTTTCCCCTATCGAAAACAGTAGTAGCACCTGGGGAGAAGCTGCTTCTGTAAACTTTGCACTCCCTTCCTTATGACAGGTAGGTTCCTCTCCTTTATTTTATTTTATTATTTTTTTGAGACAGAGTCTCACTTTGCTGCCCATGCTGCAGTGCAATGGCAAGATCTCGGCTCACTGCAACCTCTACCTCCCAGATTCTAGTGATTCCCATGCCTCAGCCTCCTGAGTAACTGGGATTATAGGCGTGTGCCACCACATCTGCCTAATTTTTTTTTAAATTTTATCTTGTATTATTTTTATTTTTTATTTTATTTTATTTTTTGAGATGGAGTATTGCTCTATTGCTTAGGCTGGAGTGCAGTGGCGCCATCTCGGCTTACTGCAACCTCCACCTCCTGGGTTCAAGTGATTCTCCTGTCTCAGCCACCCAAGTAGCTGGGATTGCTGGCATGCGCCACCACGCCTGGCTAATTTTTGTATTTTTACTAGAGACAGGGTTTCATTGTGTTGACCAGGCTGGTCTCGAACTCCTAATCCTCATGATCTGCCTGCCTCAGCCTCCCAAAGTGCTGGGATTACAGGTGTAAGCCACCATTCCCAGCCTATTTTTTATTTTTGAGATAAGGTCTCACTCTGTCATCCAGGCTGGAGTGCAGTGGCATGATCTCAGCTCACTGCAACCTCTACCTCCCAGGGTCAAGCAATTCTCCTGCCTTAGGCCCCCAATTAGCTGGGACTACAGGCACCTGCCACCATGCCAGCTAATTTTTGTGTTTTTAGTTATTTTTAGTAGAGACAGGGTTTCACCATGTTGGCCAGGCTGGTCTCCTGACCTCAAGTGATCTGCCCACCTAGGCCTCCCAAAGTGCTGGGATTACAGGCATGAGCCACTGCACTGTGCCCCTCTCCTTTCTTTTAAAAGTTAGTTTCACATTAAGTTACAATTTTTTTTAAGATACCTCATGGATCCATCTTTTCAGCAAAGTATATTTTACCATTTTGTTCCTTACCAAAACATTTTAAGGAAATTTATAAACAGTGATAGCATTTGGTTTACTTATAGTGATCTTTAAATAAGTGGGAAAAACACATGTTTCTCTCTTAGAGAAAATTTTGATTTCTCTTTCCTTGCAGATATAGCAGCTGAAATACATTTCCAGCATTCCATCCCATTCCAATAGGGTCATCACGTGGCTGCAGCCCATTTAGCAGCAGCCACAAATAGTCTGAAATCCGGTAGTAAGACCATGGACCATACTTTCCATCTTCACAACACTGCATTTCCTAAAGCGTTCCTCTGCTGCAGCTCATATACTTGGAGGGCACAGGTGAAAGAAAGCCTGATCCAAAATGACTGCCTTTCTTTATTTTGTGTGAGATGAAGGAGAGATATTCTGGATACAAAAAAAAAAAAAAAAAGCCGGGTGCGGTGGCTCATGCCTGTAATCCTAGCACTTTGGGAGGCCGAGACAGGCGGATCACGAGGTCAGGAGATCAAGATCATCCTGTCTAAAATGGTGAAACCCTGTCTCTACTAAAAATACAGAAAAAAAAAAAAAAGCTGGGCCTGGTGGCAGGCACCTGTAGTCCCGGCTACTCGGGAGACTGAGGCAGGAGAATGGTGGGAACCCGGGAAATGGAGCTTGCAGTGAGCCGAGATTGCGCCACTGCACTCCAGTCTGGGCTATAGAGCAAGACTCTCTCAAAAAAAAAAAAAAAAAAAAAGTCTGGCAAGTTCCTAACCCAGCCTGTGTTTCTTGACAACAGTTTTGCAGCGGCTGCCGATAGTGCAGAGACAGAACAAGAGGAGAACTTCTGGTCTCAAGCGCTGGAGGATTTGGAAACCTGCGGACAGTCAGGAATTCTGAGAGAACTGGAGGTAGCCTCAGTCCTGCTACTTACTTTTATTGTTTCTACATTCATTTTTTTTGGTCCTTTTAAGTTTGCATTTCTCACACCAGTTCATTTAAAAGCTTTAACCCTTTCCACAGGAGAAAGCTGACAGGCGTGTGTCTTTGAGAAACATGACTCTCGTGGTAGCTACCCTTTATGTTTATATTTTTGCTTGTGAAGCTGCCTTCCCTACCCCCTTGCCTTCTGGACAGCAATTTGATTTTATACAATGCAGTCAAAAGTATTTATTTCCCCATCTCCACCCCTCAAGCTTACTGACTTGTGGCTTCTGCCATTGCTCCCTGCTAACCCTGACTGTATCTGTTTCCCACCAAATCGCTAAAAAGCGAGCTAAGTCTCCCAGCAGTGGCGCATCCCATTCTCTTAGTTGCTTTAGAAAGGTTTCTTTGGCATGTTTTCATTTGTACCTGGTAGAGAAATTAATTTGATCGCTAAGAGGAACATAAGAGGAAATTTTATTTTACTTTGTTTTGTCCTTAAAGTAGATGACAATGCAGCTGGTGAAAAAGGCCAGTCTATTTGATAAGCAGCAAAAATATTACATGGTACGTTGCTGTTAATTGCAAATCCTGATTCCATCTGTATTAACTTAGTGTGAATTCAAGGAAGAATGAGATGGAATGTAATAGCTGAACTCCTGGTGAGTTCTTTAATCAAAGCCATGAATTTGCTGATGGTATTCACACTTTAGTCTGGGAAGTCCTGGACTGTTTCCTTTTATGTTCTTTTAAATTTTCTGAGCTGTAAAAAATAAAGTGGCAAAAGTCTCATTTTTATTTTGATGTCTTATGAGGTCCCCAAGTCACCATAAGGAATGTGAATGGCATAATGGGGTGAAACTCTTGCAATTCTAAAATGATTACTCATCTTTATATTATTTTGCTTCTCAATTGCATGTGTGGATATTTTATGTGATTCTAATGTTTGTGAATTTGCAAAGAGAATTATAAAGAAAAATATTGGTTTGAACTTGTAAACATCATAGTATTACCTGGCATGAACTGCAGCTTCAGAGCACAGTTAAAGGTTCTGGACATGGATAATCCTGTAAAATCTAAATGAAGTAAGATGTTAGCAGTGATTCCTTTTTATACAACTTTCAAAAAGAACAGAATGCTTAAGTATCAGCTGGCTTATTTAAACCTGTACCACCTTCTGTGTGTAGAATGATGAAGAAAAGTAGCCCAAACTGAATAATGAGCACAATTCACAATTCTTGAACATAACCCTGCTTTTGAAAGCATGTTTTGGCTCATCCTGCATTTTCATTGTGCATTTTGATACTTCCCTTTTGAAGAAAAAAGTTGTTTTTCTAACAGCTTGTTTTACATTAGGCAAAAATAAAATGATGTAAAAAGTAATACAATGAGGTTCTGTTTTCACCCAGAAATTGAGTTATCTGATGAAAACAACATCCATCAGCAAGAGTAGACTTTATGTTGCCACAGCCTATGACTTTGCTGTAACATAGCTCCAGACAGGTGTGGCCCTTGACATTATTAATGCGGAAAGCAAATGAGTTGGATTTATAAGCCAAAGGGAAATTAAATCCTCAATTGGGATGAATGATTGGCAAATTCATAAATTAGTTATATTTAGACTATTATCACAAAGAATATTTATTTATTGGTTTAAATGAACCCCATTCCCTTGATTGGAAATGCTATTATACAAAAAATATTAGAGCTAGATTCTTGCATATTAAATTTACATCCAACATTAAAAGTTAAAGCACACTATACTACTAATAAATGTAGAAAGTTAGCTAAGATGAAAGATGATTACAATTGAAATGGAAATGAAAATTAATTTACTAATCATTTTCCCTATAGCTAGCAATAATTTAGGTTCAACTTTAGCACTGAAAAATGTATAGCTTTAACAAAGGAGAGAAATTTGAATGAGTCTTTGGACAAGTTTTTAACCTCTCTTATCAGATATTTCTTCTATAAAAGATGAAAATTATAATGAGCTAATAATTATGTGGCACTTAACAAGTATTCAACAAAGTATTCAGTAAAAATTAACTATTATTATTTTTGCCGTTTCTTGATTAATGAACACTGCTTTAACCATTTTTTGTTTAGCATAATATAGGAAGAAGATTTAACTAAAAGTCAGATAGAGAACTCTAGGTTGCCTTAGGGATAATACGCAATTATGAGTTACGGCAAATGAAAACAGGTAATACATACTCTTGAGACCAAAGCAAATCCTAGGTAATTAAAAATAATTTTTTTTAGCTTTTTATTTTAGTTTTTATATTTGTTTTACCTTTTATGTTCCTTCTTAGATGCTACGTAAAGTTCATTTTAAACAAAGTAATCAAATTTTGATTACTGTACAGACTCACATACTTACTTGGAAATGCGAACCAAAGAATTAGTGATAGTATCTTATTTCTTCCATCAGAACCTTTTCTAAATCAATTTGTAATTTCTTCTATGGCAGCTAAGACTCATCAAAGCAAAACTGTGGTCTCCCAGATGTAGTGATTAAGTGTTTCACTTCCAACACATGTCCTGTCATTCTCATGAAAAATGAATATTTAAAAACAGATGTTAACAAAGCAAACAACTAGTCTAAGTAGGTAAAAATAATAAATGGAGGGTCAGCATGGCAAGAAAATAACCACTGAGCACTATCAGATACACTAGATTAAACATAGAAATGGGGCAGGCACGGTGCCTCAGGCCGGTAATCCCAGCACTTTGGGAGGCTGAGGCAGGCGGATCACCTGAGGTCAGAAGTTTGAGACCAGCCTGGCCAATGTGGAGAAACCTCATATCTACTAAAAATACAAAAATTAGCCAGGCTTGGTGACAGGTACATGTGATCCCAGCTACTTGGGAGGCTGAGGCAAGAGAATTGCTTGAACCCAGGAGGCGGAGGTTGCAGTGAGCTGAGATTGCACCACTGAACTTCAGCCTGGTGACAGAGTGAGACTCCATTTAAAAATAAATAAATAAATAAATAATAAAATAAAATATACATGAGTAAGTGCCATAAAATAAAGAATATCCCATGACACCAATGAAGCCAGTAAAGAAAGGTTTCAATCAACTTAAAAAGGGTATTTATCTGAAATAAACTGTTATATAAATAGCCCACACTTGTTTTTAAATGCTAGGCATCTTTCTACTTACTAAAAAATAAGTTTTATATGGTTCAACCTAACATTTCACCGAGAAGCACCGAACACTCAAGAACGAGAGTTCTGGAGTCAGAATGCTAGAGCTCCATGCCCGGGCTCTTGGGCAAGTTGCTTAATTTGTCCATGCATCTCTTTCCTTTACTGAAGTGAGGATGTATGGTAATTTTAATATCTATTGTGTAGGGTTACTTATGTATTACATGATATTCTACATACAATCTGTATGGGACTTAGCACATGTTAATGTTCAGTGATTAGCAAGTCTTTTACAGTTATAATTTTCTTTTTCAAAATTATCAGTGTGATAACTGATCTAGCCAAGAAATGAATGGTCTACTTGTTTCATTTCTTTTTCAACAAAGTTGTTAGATATATGCACATGTGTGCCAACACTTGGCTGTTGTTCAAAGATCTTGTTAATAGTGTGTGTATAGCTGAACACCAGGTGAATTTGAGAATCATGAAATCTTAGAGACGTGACAGATGAAAACTCTACTCACTTTGCAGTATTCCCTTATGATCAATAGTTTTATAAAGTGCCCTCAGCTCATTTACTACCAATGTGAGCTTGGGTGAGTCAGCTTCTTTGTGCCTCAGTTGCTTACCTATAAGTTGAGAGGAATGGCCAGGTGTGGTGACTCGCACCTGTAATCCCAGCACTTTGGGAGGCTAAGTCGTGTAGGTCACTTGAGATCAGAAGTTCCAGACCAGCCTGGCCAGCATGGTGAAATCCATCTCTACTAAAAATACAAAAATTAGCCGAGCATGGTGGTCCTTGCCGGTATTCCCAGCTACTTGGGAGGCTATGGCACAGAACTGCTTGAACAAAGAAGGCAGAGGCTACAGTGAGCCAGGATCACACCACTGCACCCCAGCCTGGGTGACAGAGTAAGAGTCTGTCTCAAAAAAATAAATAGATAAATAAATAGAGAGGAGTAACAGTACCCACCCCATAGAGTTGTTGTGAGGCTTAAATGAGTGACTACATTCAAAAGACTCAACAAGTTAAGCTTCTGTTACTTTTAGCATCAGTATTAATATAAACAACTAAATCACATGGCAAATGGAACATGTTTTCAGTCCCCATGATTTCAGGCAGATTTATCAATGCTAGTTTACCTTTATACCATTACACCCAGGAGTACAGAGCTGGCTACGGGCATGTTTTCAGAATTTTAGCATTCTCCAACCATGAGAAATGAATATCTACTACTTGATATTGGTTTCAAATCCTTTTTTTTTTTCCAGTTCTGAGCCTTGTTCATCTTTGGTATCTAATCTTGTCATTACTTGTGAAGTATTCAGGGAAGAACATATTTGAAACCAAACAAACTTCCCAATTCACTGGTAACATCCAATTCAAGTGCTACTGCTTGTAAGCAAAAAGTTGAATATAAGAACATAATAAATGATAATAAATGAAAAGATTCTCTGAGGATCTTATACAAAGAGTATTTCTAAGAAACATTTAATCTGTACCAAATAATATGGAGACTTAGCTGGTCTACAAACTTTGGGGACAGGCCACTTGGCCACAGAAAAGACAATATACAGTGCTAGACAGACGCTTGGGAAGAACCCTTTGCCTTTATATCAGTCATCCCATTCATTCCAACCCATTGTTAGCTGCTGTTGGAGATAGAGGCAGCATTGCAAGTACAGGTAGCCTGGTGTCCATTGAGAAGTTCTTGGTTCATTTCTATAAGATATATTCAAGGTGGCCTCATGAATCCCATCTGTTAGAACCCACTCAGTGGAAAGTTAATGCTTAAAATGTAGTTTACGGTAAGCAAATGTTAGAGCTTTTCAATTTGCCTCAAAACTGCCAGGGGTGGTATTTGATTAAATAAACTCAACGGCTTAAGTACTTAAATTGGATTTGAGATGTGCATTATAAATGTCACTTGCAAAGCATTTTCCAGACTTTCATAGTTCAATTAGTACATCCATTCTCCAGCCTTTGGTTTTGCCCTGAAGAGACTGTATTTTTACCTCACAGAAGGATAAATGTGCTTACTGTTGAGCACCAAACCCTTTCCTTAGTCCATGGCTTAACTGTTTCTAAAAATTGTCAATGCCACAGGCAACAATCATGTCGGGGAGCACGATGAGTTTGAATCATGAGGCTCCAACACCTCGCAGTCAGCTGGGGCGACAGGCCAGCTTCCAGGAGCGCAGCAGCTCGCGGCCGCACTACAGCCAAACAACTCGGAGCAACACCCTGCCTTCAGATGTGGGGAGGAAGTCAGTAACCCTGAGAAAAATGAAACAAGAAATAAAGGAGATCATGTCTCCAACTCCTGTGGAGCTGCACAAGGTCAGTAAGCTTTCTCTTCTTTCCCTAGGGTCAAATTTGGCAGCCATTCTGCATAGCATGTATGCCCGGATGTAAGCATGGCAATGGTATCCTCCTGTCGGCTCAGCCAAGCAAAGAAGCTTAAAGACAGATATTCAGAGACTTTGTTCTCAAAATACAATCCCTGGGAGGTTATCCTGAAAAGCAGGGACAATTGGCTTTCAAGAAATGTATTTATCAAGTGTATTTATGATGTCTGGGTGTGGTGGTACACACCTATAATCTCAGCACTTTGGGAGGCCGAGGCAGGTGAATCACTTGAGGTCAGGAGTTCAACACCAGCCTGGCCAACATGGTGAAACCCCGTCTCTACTAAAAATACAAAAATTAGCCAGGCGTGATGGCAGGCACCTGTAATCCCAGCTACTTGGAAGGCTGAGGCAGGAGAACCACTTGAACCCGGAGGCAGAGGTTGCAGGGAGCCAAGATTGTGCCACTGCACTGCAGCCTCGGTGACAGAGCAACACTCTGTCCCCCCCACCAAAAAAAAATTATTTATGGCCAGAATCTTCTTACAAAAATTTGAGGCTCCAATGTCACACGGAGCTTGCATAATTAGTCTATTGTTCCAGTCTCACTGGAAGGGGAGAGGATTTTCTAAATGTCATACACTCATAGCTTCACAGAAAAGGGGGTTCAGGTTCAATGTAAGGAGGTTTAATCTTTCATTACAGACTTATAGTAGATGGTTATATTGTTCAGGAGACATGGAGTTCTCTCCAAGATGTGTTAGATGGTCTTGGGCCAGAATAAGGCAAGCCCTAGTTATGTTCTGTCTCTGACTGTGATAGTTGCCTCACTTTGCTACATGGAAGAAAACCCACTCTTGCACACAAAGTTGAATTCAAGATTTGCTGGCAAGGTTAACCAAGGCATATGTAAGTAACAGTGTTTGTGGAACCCTGGGCCAAGGAGAGCAGTGGAGGTCTAGTTTTCTTTTCTAGAGTGAGTGCTTTATTTTTTGTTAATATATAAGGATGTATTAAATGGTAACAATCTCATGCCATCTTTCTTGAGAACCAAGACGTTTTTTGTGGTTAATAATCTATTAGCTAGATATTCGTTATCTTATCCAGAAGAGCAAATAAATGTCAGATTCAGAGGAGGCAATAGGCTAGCTACTCGCTTTTTTCCTCTAAAGACCTCAATTTCCCTAGCCACCTCATTAAACCTAGTTATTTGTTTTGCAACTGACAAGGATATTGTGAGAGAAAGGATAGTATGGGAAGTTGGGTTCTGAACTTTGTGTTCCAATCCTGGGTTCATTCTTTCACCACTTACTCCTCCATTCATTTAATACCCATCATGTGCATTCATTCACTCAAAGAATGTATTACAAATCCCCAGGGAGTACAGAGTCTAGTGAGGAGACTGCCTGGGAAACAGAGGGAAGATAATGGCATCAGTCCAATGACAGAGGCAAGCCTGGGCAACCTTGAGGGTGGGCCCTAACCCACTATCAATGGACAGAAAAGACTTCCCAGAAGTAGGTGTTGACTATGCAGAGGAAGGTAAAGGATGGGTGGACATTCTAAGCACAGAGAAAAGCAGGTGCAAAGGAGTGTCAAAGATTGTGGTGCATTGAGAGAGGGGATGCAAATATTCTAACATGACCAGAGCCTAGAGTTGGAAGCTTGTGTGTTAGGAGGAATTACAGACTAAGAGAAAAAACAAAGACATTTCTGACATGTTAGGATGATGACCCAGGTTTAGGCCCCAGCCACAAGTTAGCTTGTTTATCCAGTTACCCTAAATTGATGTGTCTGATTGGTAAGTCACATATCCTAATATACTAATTGACATACGCCATTAGGCTGTAAGAAGTCCAATGGTGATTAAATTGCAGAAGCCACATATTCAGTCCTAAGTCTGCTGTACCAAGAAGAGGGCTGGTACCTGCAGGTTCCCTCAGGTACCTGTGAACACTGCCTTCCCCTCTTCTGTACAGTTCTGTTCCCCAGAGAAACAGGAGCCTGCTTGATAACCCACCTTCCTTCACCCCAAAGAGAATCCATATCAACATGTACTGAGTGCCTAGCAAGTGCTATATACTTCACATTTTCAGCCCTCACTTATACAGGATAGACAAATAGCAAGTATAAAATAGAGTCATTTTTTTCCTTTGGAGTGAAACATTCACCTCCAAGGAAGAAGATTATTGATAGCCCAGGAATACAAAAGACCTGTTTTCTCATCACTCCTTCACTAAAAGCATTTAGCAAAGATAATGACAATGAATTGGATGTGCAAGTGTTGTTATAGCCGAGGTTTAAAATGGCTCTGCTAAAAAATATATAAAAATTAAAAATAAAAGTATCATCCACTTACTGGCATAATGAGTGGCTGTGGATGGACTGGTTGGAACATTTGTGTGGCAGTGTGTGAACTGTGAGACCCTGAGATCACAGACACGCATGAGCCAAATTGACCTTATAAGTAGGATGCTTCTTTTTTCCTTCACTTCTGTCATTTTCTCTAAATGGTGACAATATGTACATATCCCATGAAGCTTCACTTTTTTTCTGAATTGATCCCCAACAAAATAAGACTCTAAAAAATAAGTGGTGTCCTAGACACTGCAAGCCCCCTAAAATGACCTAGTTAAGTGAAGATGTAGCTGAGATGCCTGTGGCCAGATACTATGGAATTATTGGAGTGATTTATGCTCACATCTTTTTCAAGGACTTCACTTACTCTGATAGGCCATCCAGGATGTTTGTTAGTAGGCACACCCTCCAATTTTGAAGGGCTGGAGTGGAGATATGGTCATTACAAAAGCTACTTAGAGCAAAGAGTGGTAATTGCATGTGTGTTGAATGTGGGTGTCTTTTGAACACCGAAAGACTACCTGATGTCATGAAAAGGCACAGTGACTTGTTAAAGGAATGGAGCTCTCTTTCCCTGGGGTACTGCTAGCCTATATTAAACCTTTGTGAACATTAGGAAAAGGTACTATTTTGCGGTGGTGGCATGGAGAAGGGAGCTAGGGAATGAGAAAAACAGCTTCCTCAAATTGAAGATAACCCAAGCCACAGTGCACAGCTGGTTTTCAGTCCCCTGAGCCTCCTTGGTACTCTTTTCCAAATGGACCTACTGGAGGAATTCCCAAGGGGCTGAAAAGACCAGGGTGGAGAAGCTGGGAGAGGTGAATAGCACACCGGGCTAAACATGCTTGGCATTATTTTCCTGGTGCTGTCTTTCTGGTGGCTCTTTCTCACATGGTTAGGCTGTATGCAGGAGAACAAGTGGTGGGCCTGTTCATATCTAGACTAGCACCTGTGAAACCTTATTATTTTCACTATAAGTTGGATCAAGATAATATGAATGAATGGAAAAGGATCTGTGCCATTGCTGGGAGGAAAAATAGCTAAAAACACTCCAGCTCCTGCAGGTGGGTTACTAACATCATCTCCATACGGAAAGAATAATGCATTGGCTCACCTTCCAGCTTCTGAGGTCTCAACCTACTCTCCAGAATTTGCCCCTCATTTTCTACCCTTTCCTTCCTGCCACTTCTCTTCCTCCAGACCTTTGGAAGATCCAGGTCGGAATCTAAATGGTTTTCACTCACTTTTCATCATCTGCTGCATCTGAGGCTCCACTGGGGTCTTGGCAAGCCTTCCTTCAAGTTGTCCATATTCATTCCTGAAGCCGAAAAGCCAGTTATCATGCCTGACACTGGAGAACAAAGAAACACAGTCTTATGTCCTCTTTGTAGACATGGGAGGGAAATGGAGCTGGAGTAATTTGGAACTCAGCATGGGGATAGAGAAAACAATAAATGGGTCACAGGGAAGTGATCTTCATGTCCTTTTAGGCCACTGTTTCTCCAACTTTCTCAGCTGGGATGCACAGTCTGAAATATATTGTACCTCACAATTCACTGCACATGTATACCCACACTCATATATGTGAATGAATCTAAAAATTGCACAGTATACACTGACGTTTTTCTGTTTTTTCTTCTGTTTCTTTTCAAATGCTAATCTCACTAAGCTGACTTCAAGACTTATTAGTAGGTCTCAACCAATAGTCTGAGGATTAAAGCCTTCGACAGTAGTTTGGAGTGTGAACCCCTGATGACCTTTTCCATGGGATGCTTGTTAAAATAAGGGTTCCTAAGCCCAGCACAGACTTAACGCGTCAGCATTTTCAGGGAGTGTGGGCCAAGAATCTACATTTTAGCAACCTTTCCAGTGGATTCTTTTGCAGAATAGAAATTGAGAATCACTCCCTTAGATTTTGCTAACTGGAGGTGATAACTGTTTCAGTGAAATCATAGGCAACAGCTGAGTGGCAGGGTACAAAGGAAATGAGGCTGCATCTAAGGCCCTGGAGCTTCTGCATTTTATCTTTCAAATGAATTCTGGTTTGTACTGCACCTTACCACAGATTCTCTCTCTTCGCAGATGAGGGGCCTGTGATCTCAGCTACTGTTCATTGATAACCCTTCTTTCCCTTCTGAAGCTTAAATATTCTTTGGTGTCTACTTAATCTGTTTCTGAAATGAGTTCTAGCCTCACTTCTTTGCACACCTTAAGGCAAAACGATTTTTTGTAGATGGAAAGTTCTCCACGTGCAGAGCATTTGGGCTTTTATAAAATTCATATTGAGGCTGGGCACAGTGGCTCACACCTATAATCCCCGTACTTTGGAAGGTCAATGCAAGAGGATCGCTTGAGCCCACAAGTTAGAGGCCAGCCTGGGCAGCGTAGCAAGACCCTATGTCTACAGAAAATGAAAAAATTAGCCGGGGATGGTGGTTTGCACCTGTAGTCTAAACTACTCGAGAGGCTGAGGCAAGAGGATCACTTGAGCCCGGAAGGTTAAGGCTTCATTGAGCTGTGATTGAGCCAGTGCACTCTCAAGCCTGGGTAACAGAGCAAGACTCCTTCTCTTCTCTTTAAAAAAAAAAAAAAAAAAATCATATTGACATTTCCTTTTGCTTTGCCATTCATGCTTTTCAATAAAATTATACTTCTTAATTGTATGCAGCCATTTTTATCTTTTTATAGAAACGCTTTTTAAAAATGTTGCAGCATCTGCTTTTATTTGTGGCTGCTGGTGGCATGACACTTGGACATTTCAGTCACTCACAAGTAACCTCTTTATTTTTGACAGCTGCTTTTGCTACCATCACCTTTTCCCCCCTCCAAGTCCAGTTTGCATGTTGATCATTTTTGAGTTTTCCGAGAGGGGAGCTTTGCTCTGCTTGATATGATAAAGTTGTTTTGCTCCTTAGAAGGAGTGTCATTTCCAATGTGTATAAAACCAGCTTCTTTTGCAATATCTCTCTGAGTCAGGAACAGGCTCAGTCCTCGGAGAAAGTATGAGATGGAAATATGTATCTTATTCTTGCATATGCTTCTTTCTTCACAAAATATTTGGAGTCAGCTCTCAAAATCAAAGAAATTCTCATGCCAGGCTTCAACTTTCTCCAAATAGCTAGTGTAGAATTGTGTACTGTGGAAATCACTAGAAGCTAAAAGCAACACACTGAATATATAAACTTTTTTTTTTTTTTTTTTTTTCTACCACACTTTGCTAGATCTGCTTCTCTTCCTTCAGGCAAGGAATGATAAACTAGAGAGAACATAGGCTTACTAGTCAGGCAGACCTTGCTTGCCATGCATTAGCCATGCCACTTCCATGAGCCACAGTTTCCTCACTTACCAAAGACGGAGCAGGGTCACTTGTTATCAGAAGAGGGAGACTTCACAATATAGCATTCTTTACTGGCAAAGTCACCATCATTCCATCTTGCTTCAACCTTACAGGGTGAGAAACTCAGACGATGAGACTTCTTCAGCATCCCAGACTCCAACAAGATCTAGATGACTGCCATGAAGCCATCCTAGACATTCTGTATACTCATTCTGTATACCAGAATGAGAATCTTTTCACAAAAAGAAGTGGATATGTGTCTAGTAACCAGTCACTTATCAGTTTGACCAGCAAATTCTCTCCCTGTAGAACCAGGGACAGCAAACAGAACATTATCAGGGGAACACAGAACTGTGGGACAAGGATTAGAGTTTGGCTTGTATGCTTTAAATAAATAATGGCATCCAGCCCTGACCTTCCTCAAAATATATCATTTCCATTAGCTTCCCTTCTCTATGATTCTGTTAAGACACACATTTTAAATGCATAAAACGTAATCTTTTTTGGGAGGAAGGTGAGGGATGGAGTCTGGCTCTGTTGCCCAGGCTGGAGTGAAGTGGCATAATCTCGGCTCACTGCAACCTCCGCCTCCCAGGTTCAAGCAATTCTCCTGCCTCAGCCTCCTGAGTAGCTGGGATTACAGGTAGGCACCACCACGCCCAGCTAATTTTTTTGTAGTTTTAGTAGAGACGGGGTTTCATCATGTTGGCCAAACTGGCCTCGAACTCCCATCCGCAGATGACCTGCCTGCCTTGGCCTCCCAAAGTGCTGGGATTACAGGCATGAGCCACCGTGCCCTCCCAAAAACCATAATCATTGAAGTTTTATTTTATTTTAAATAGACACATAAGCATTATATACATTTATGGAGTACAAAGGGATATCTTGATACATGTATGCACTGTAGAATCTATACATGAGTTATTGGCATATTCATGACCTCTGTAAGTCAGAGAAAATGACTGAGGCAAGTCTCAGTCATTTTTAATTTACTTTGCCAAAGTTAAGGACACGCCCTGGGGAAAAAGCGACACATACCGTAGGACAAATCTGCGATGTGTGCTTTTTCCAGAGAGGATCTGTGGGCTTCAATAGTTAAAGGAAAAAGAGTAAAGAAAAAAAGAAAGGGAGCGGGTAGATAAAAGAGGGAAGCAGTTGCATTCTGTTGAGCCTTTTGATTAGCTTCACTGAATAAATAATGGCATCCAACCCTGACCATCCTCATTTCGTTTTCCATGTGAAAAGAGTGGTTCATTATGCATTTATCTGGAGCTCAGCGAATCTGCATTTTTACATAAGATAAAATAATTATAGAGTATAGGTAGGGAGGAGTCAGATATGCATTTTTCTCAGGTGAGCAGAGGGATTACTTTGAGTTCCGTCCTTTGTCCCATATTTGTGAAGATAAGCTGTTAATTTACTTTGTCGGGGTGAAATTCAACTGAACTGTTTTAAAGATCTCAGGGCCCACCAGGAATTTCCTTGTGGGCAAAATATGAGAAAGGTATGTAGCTATCTATGTAGGAACAAGATGGGAAGGAGGTTTGTAGGACCCAGTGTCCAGCTTCACTATTTCCTTTGGCTTAGTGAGTTTGAGGTCCTGAGATTTGAATTTTATTTTCCTTTCACACCTCAACTATTTATCATTTCTTTTTTTTCTTTTTTTCTTTTTTTTTTTTTTT
>NW_012121821.1:2779197-2799740 GCF_000951035.1 Colobus angolensis palliatus | reverse complement strand
GGGATTACAGGCTTGAGCCACCACGCCCAGCCGGAATAAGGTTTCTAAGTTGGAATCAAGGCTGCTCAATAACTTGTCGGGAAATAAAATCAAAGCCTTTGAGGTTATCTTTTCTGAGGGGAGAAATATTTTGCATCTCTACCAGACAGAACTCAATTTGCATCTTATCACTTTTCTACAAGTTGCCATCCACTTTTGCAGAGTCTGAGCTCTGAGCAAGAGAAACAATGAGAATTGCCATCCCCTAGACTCAGACGCCCCTGTGGCAGGCTCACTAGTGTCTAGTGTGCCTTATTTCTCAGGGCTTGATCGTACATCTTATCGCTTCTGTCCTGGACCCACCACCACCTCTCTTCAGAAATGTTAATAGCTTCCCTTCAGTCTGATTCTGGTCTGGGACCATTCATCCCACCCTGATATCCTTATGCATCTCTGTTGTGATCAAACGTGTTTATTTCTAGCCTGTAAGTTTGTGTATTATCTGTAGGATGTTCACTTACAAACGGTGTACTTTCTGAAGGTCACTCCATTTCCCTCATGCCCAGATTCTTGGAGAACAGTCCTATCATCCTCCTCCTGCACTGTTGTTCTGCCATATGACTTGTCAGGCAGGGCTGTAGTAAAGATTAAATTGAAGGCTGGGCATGGTGACTCATGCCTGTAATACCAGCATTTTGGGAGGCTGAGGCGGGTGGATCACTTGAGGTCAGGAGTTGGAGACCAGCCTGACCAACATGGAGAAACCCCGTCTCTGCTAAAAATACAAAATTAGCCAGGCCTGGTGGTGCAGGCCGGTAATCCCAGCTACTCAGGAAGCAGAGGCAGTCAGGAAGCAGAGGCAGGAGAATTGCTTGAACCTGGGAGGCAGAGGTTGTGGTAAGCTGAGATCACACCACTAGACTCCAGTCTGGGCAAAAAGATTAAATTGGTAACACTCTAGCCCAGGGCATGTCTCTTTGTCTCTCTCAGATGGAGTACAGGGCTCTTTCCTTGTCCCAGGCTCTTCATAATGTCAAGCATCAGCAGTCTCTACAGTGGGGAAATAAAATCAAGACAGTTAGCATTCAGTGCAGTGGGAATTTGGTTAATTGCAACTTGTCATCCTTCCTGAATGACAGTGTGCCTGGCCCTCAGTCCCACAGGCCCTGAGGGCGGGTGGAGGGTGTGCCACCCACCCAGAGTTGCAGAAGATTCCTGAATCGAGGAGGCCCACATGGGCCTGAGAGGAACGGAGGTCAATCTGTTGCAGAGGGAATTGGAAAAAGGGTAAAAGCTGGAGACGGGCCAGGCCAGAGCCAAGCTGGGAGCTAGAACACAGAGGCTGAGTCAAGAGGGGTGCTGTTAGCAGGCAGCAGGCAAGCCTGAGCAAAGACACCCACAACAGGGACTCCGCCACAGCCGGCCAGCTTGATGGTGGCTGGGGCAAGTGCAAAGGACCAGCAATGGAGCTGGCAATAACTAGGGAACCAGCTGCTTACTTGCAACTTGGTTTGAACTCCTGGAGAATTTGGAGAATGATCTAGGTCTTTTGTTTTTGTTACTATGTGAACCAATAGATGTGTGAAGGTGCTCTGGGATGAATGAGAAAGGCAGCACCTAAATCTGCCACAGATCTTAAAAACTGTGCAACTTTTTTGGTTGGGACTCAGCTCCCCAAGGGCCAGGGTAGCCCCTGGCTTGCTTACACTTACAGCCAAAGTCCCAGCTACTGATTCTCTCCTTGTTGAGCCCTCATTTTTTCCAGCTCTTGGTGCCACACTGTTGCCAGAATGCAGCAGGAGGTGGCATTTGGAGCAGCTGTTTCTTTCTCTCCTCAGCTAAGGAGACTCCCCAGACAGGAGGGCAGCAGCTGCTTTCTGACCCAATTCCTCTCAAAACCCCTGAGTTTCTAATGGTATAAACTGAGATTGTTCTTCTTGGGCTGCAAGCTTCCAGTTTGGAAGACTGTATTCTGTTTTGTTTTCTTCCAGCGCCATAGATAGTGTAGGATTGTCCTCAAAACTGACATTACTTAAATTGTGAGAGTTTTAAAAGAATGGGGCTACCCCAGTGGTATCTGTCACAAGTAAACCAAAATGCCTGGTGATTTACAGGAAAACTATCTCTGAGAAGTAGGTGTCAGTTTGGTCCTTAAGGCTATTGGGACAAGGGGAGTAAGCCATAGGGAGCTGTCAGAGCTTGAGGACTCCTTCTGGGATGGCTGTCACTTGCCATGACTTGTTCCAGAGAGCAGATGCAATTGCCCTTCAAAGCCAAGTGGGGCAAGTTGGCTCTCCAGCTAAAGCCTTTCACATGTGTCAAAATCGAAAACATAAGTATCGGGTTTCTGATCTTGGCCTTGAGGATGTTGTTCAAACATGTCGGTAGACTTGCTTAGAAATATAAAACAAGGCTGAATATGAATCATGGTGAACCCACCCTGCTCCTGTGAAAGCTTCTGTTCTCAAGAGGGTTCAAAGCAATTGCAGCACATGCTGACAAATAGTTAAAATTGAACTGAGCTTTGTAGAACTGTATCCTAGCCCCGAGTGTTATATTCTAAGAAGCTCATTGGCTCTTTTAGAACAGAAAAACCTTGCAACTGTGTTCATAGTCCAGGTTCCCCAGAGGCATCCTCTAGTCAGCACAAAAGACAGACCCTACAAGAAAAATTTTGCTTCACATGAGCTAGGGTAGAATGCAAAGCCAACTGACAGGATGGTGAGCCGTAGGAGCATGGAGCAGGACTTTATGCGGATGTTCTTGGAAAGCCACAAAGGGCTCTGATGAGAAGAAACCCAGCGGACACGATTAATTATTCATCTTTAGTTGGTTGGGCAGTTGGAAATGAATAAAGGCTGCCTGACTAGCTAGGAGATTACATGTCCAAAAAAAACTCATGATTTGGTGGAAAGAACACAGCAAATGAGGTCAGATATTCTAGTCTTGAATCCTGGTGCTTCTGCATTCTAGCTGGACAAGTCAGTCCATCAACTTTTTCAAGGTTCAATATCCTCATTCGTGGAAAGGCAATGATTTTGCTGCACAGAGGTGTTGGAAGATCAAAAGCAATCATATGTAAGAAAATAACTGGATAAGAGATTCATTTCCAGGGGTAGGGAGAAGTATGAACTTACACCTCAGAATCCTTAGAATTATTTTTGCACAGGAAATAAATCCAAGGTAACCAGTATCAAACTCCAGGTAAACAGGGCTGTATGGCACAATTCATTGCTACTGGTTTGAGAACAGCCCCCCGTGCTCCCTATTTTTGTTAATTATTGATTTCTAGAATCTTTTATGTAGTTTTAAAATAATTTTATTTTTGTTAATTTGCCATTACTAGGCTATTTCCAGGAGAACCATAGAGCTGGCTATTAAAATTCAGTATCCTTTAACCTTGGGAGATGTCCCTGGAGAAACAGATTACTTTTAGATTTAAACTATTTATTAGCCTCTCTCCCTGAAGAGTTTTCCATCAACTCTTCAACTCTGAGGCTCAGAAAAACCAAGGCTCTTTGCCAATAACTGTGACCTTGAAGTTAATGAGCTACTCTGCTAACTGACTGTGGTTGGCACTCATCTCTAATGCTTTGGTTGGTGTACTACCATTGGTTGGTGTTGGTAGTTTTGGGTGCCACTCTTCCTTGTGCCCCTCGTGGGTTCTGGCCTGTGGTGCAAACACCCAGAATCACAGGCCAATAGAATCATGAAGAACTTCACTATTATTCCAGTCCCACACCAAGTGTTTCCTCAAATGCAAGGATTCTGGTTTACTATGTTGGAAAACATGCCTCAGATCTAAGACCAAAGTGAGTTTCCTAGCTCCCATTTAAAGCTTAAGATTTAGCACCCTCACATGTGGGTGCATCTCAAGGATATGGCTAGGCCTGCAGAACAGAGGCTGATGCACTTTACCAACCAGCCATAGGCACAGAGTCTGCAGGACTGCACCCCTGTACCTAGTTGCAAGTGGAACGGAGATAGCAAGGAGGATGCCCCACCCTCTAGGAATGGTGGTGACGGTCCCTGCCCCAGGTGTGTTGCTTCCCATGTGGAGAAAACATGGCTAAGAACAAAGACAGAAAAGGGGCAAAAGGGCAAGAGATCCCACAGATAAAGCCAGAGTGGGACATAAGCAGGAACCTCGGGCAAAGAGATTTCACCCAGTAGTAAACAGGGTCTGAAGAATGTCAGTCTATTACCAATCCTAATAACTACTAGCCTTCTTCTCATGTTTTCCCTTCTCCCACTATTCCTCCTCTTCATGCCTTTGAGAAAGCAGCGTGGAGATAGAAGGAAAAGGACTAGAATAGGCCAGGTGCAGTGGCTCACTCACACCTGTAATCCCAGCAATTTAAGAGGTCATGGCAGGAGGTCAGGAGGTCATTTGAGGACAGGAGTTCAAGACCAGCCTGGTCAACATGGCGAAACCCTGTCTCTGCTAAAACTATAAAAATTAGCCAGTCAGGAGTGGCATGCACCTGTAATCCCAGCTACTCGGGAGACTGAATCAGGAGAAATCGCTTGAGCCTGGGAGGTGGAGGTTGTAGTAAGCCGAGATCACGCCACTGCATTCCAGTCTGGGTGACAGAGTGAGACCCTGTCTCAAAAAAAGAAAAAGAAAAAAAAAGGACTAGAATAGAATATCAACAATATTTCCTCCAGTGAAGGCTCCTTGGAGGAATGGCTGATTCCAGATCGGAGATAGGAACTATTCATGGTGAGTCATATTTTGTGCCGGAAAGTAAAGAAGTGACCAAAACCAATGGATCCTATCAAAAGGACACAGGAGTCAACATGAAAGACTTCCTGTGGCCAAAGATGAGAACATTTGAGCATCCAAAAGAATAATGATGCAACTCATTGAAATGCATTGAATAGGCCAGGCACAGTGGCTCACGCCTATAATTCCAGCATTTTTGGAAGGTCAAGGTGTGCAGATCACTTGAGATCAGGAGTTCAAGACCAGTCTGGCCAACATGGCAAAACCCCATCTCTACTAAAAATATAAAAATTAGCCAGGCATCAGGGCAGGTGCCTGTAATCCCAGCTACTCAGGAGGCCGAGGCACGAGAATTGCCTGAACCTGGGAGATGGAGGTTTCAGTGAACCAAGATCATGCCACTGCACTCCAGCCTGGCCGACAGAGTAAGACTCAGTATCAAAACAAAAACAAACAAAAATATGCATTGAATATATCAAAATTTATAGGTTCATATTGATCCCATCCCCCGCTTCCCCACACACAAATTCTCATTGGGTCACCATTCAAAGTATTTAGGGAACAAATTCCCTGTTCTGAAATTGAAAGGAAAGAATTAGCATTCATTCATTCTGCCCTTCTTGTAAAAGATGTATTTCAGAGTAACAAAGCAGCACTAATTGATGAAAGAGAATTCTCCTTTACAAAATCATTTTAGCTAATAAATAGAGAAGATATTAATAGGATTAGAAAAAGATTATTGCTTTACAACCCCTAATGAAATTTTGATTCAGACAGTGATCAATAAATAAAATCATTAGATTAAAGATTGATGAGAACCCTTACAATAGCGGAATGAGGCTGTCATCACCTGAACCCACCCAAAGTAGGACAACTAGACATGATGTGATAGGAAGCACTGTGCCACCTGTGAATTGTTCCTGCCCCCACCCCCACTACAAAGCTAACCTTGACTGAAATCAAGCATCTAGCATTAACTTCCATTCAGAGAAATATGGGAGACAGAGGAACATGCTACAGAGCAAATGACACAGTGTCAGCAATAGATCAGCAGCACAAAGGGAAGGACGAGAACCCGCCACAGGTAAGAGGAGATTTAACAGACTTAACACAGATGTAGTGTGTGAACTTTGCTGGGATTCTGACTTAAGCAAGCCAACTTAAAAAAATTTTTTTGAGGCCGGGCACAGTGGCTCACACTTGTAATCCCAGCACTTTGGGAGGCCAAAGCAGGCAGATCACTTGAGCTCAGGCGTTCAAGACTAGCCTAGTCAACATGGCGAAACCCTGTCTCTACTACAAATAGAAAAATTAGCTAGGTGTGGTGGCGCATGCCTCTAACCCCAGATACTCAGGAGACTGAGACAGGAGAATTGCCTGAACCTGGGAGGCAGTGAGCCAAGTTGCAGTAAGCCGAGGTCACGCCACTGCACTCCTGCCTGGGTGACAAAGTGAGACCCTGTCTCAAAAAATAAAAAATAAAATAAAATGAAAAAATCATTTTTGAGACAATTGGGGAAATTATGGACTAGGAAGTAGTGGCTATCAGGTAAGAAGAGTTGCTGCTGCCAGTGAATTGATGATGTGGAGGTTATGAAAGAAAGTGATCATATTTTTTGGAGGTGTATACTGAATTATGTAGGAGTGAAATGACATGCAGTCTGGTGTTTGCTTGAAAACACTCCCCCGAAGAAGAGAAGGATAGCTGAAGGAAACATGGCAAACTCTTGATGGTTGTTGGATCTGAGTGGTGAATAGATGGGTGTTTCAACCTCTCTACTCTAGACTATGTATGAAATTTTCACCAAGAATATTTTCAGAAATCTCCTATCTGGCCTAAGGCAAAAACATAATTGTGGAGCAGCCTCAATATTCCTCTCTGCAATGAGTATTTATTAAGCAACTGTGTGCTAGGCAAGGAGAGAATGTGCCATGGCAAGATCTAAGCTTTGCCGTCAGAAGCCTTGATTTGAGCCAATTCACTGTTGCCATCAGTTTGATCCTGGGCAAGTTGCTATTTCTCTTTGAACTTTCATTTTCCTGTCTGTATATGATCTGCTCCACAAACTGGTAGAGACAGTAATATCTCTTTGCTTTCTAAACTGCTCACTCAACTCCCACAGGCCTTACTAGCAAGAAGTCTAGCATCCCCTGTTGGAGGACCTTCCCCCTGTCTTCTTCACTGTCTGGGAATCTGGGTCTCCTCAGCCCACAGGTAGGCAGGCTGGCCCTGGTACCAGAAGTGCCCTCCCTCTCGTGGCCACACAGTGTCAACTTTGGAGCTTTGTCCTGCCTAGCTACTCTGTCACGAGACAGCCTTGCTAATTCCCAGCATGGCCTTGGGTGAGGGGTGAAGAGATGGCTGGAACCCCAGAATTAAATCTCTCTTAGTTCACACTCTCTTTCTCTGCAATGACTCATAAAGGGACAGGACATCATGACTGATCCCCAGCCTCATAAATTGCAGGGCAAGCCCTTTCTATCCGACAAAATACTAACCCCACTATGTGGCAGGTGCTGCCTTAGGGGCTCGAGATACATCCATGGGCAAAAAGGACCCCTACTTCCCTCAAGGAGCTGGGGAGTGGGGATCTGCCACAAACCCGAGCCCAGGCCACCAGCAAAGTCTTCCCTTCTCCCCCTGGTGAGTATTGCTTTGGAAGGTAGGGGTGCTCTCAACCACACGGTGTGAACCTAACCTACTTCTCCCCAAGCATCACCAGTGAGCATGTTAGATGAGTGATGGGTGGTGGGGCCAGTGTGGGGGTGCTGGGTGTTACGAGGCTACACACACACATACAACCCCACACACCCTTTGTGTAGTAAAGTAGGGCTTACTACTCTATCCTTGTAGAACTTAGTGCAGACTGAGAAACCTTTATATCTGTCACATCTTAAAATGAAGACTCTTACCCATCTTACAGAATCATTATGAGGATTAAATCAGATTTCTTCACTGGGCTGTGCTCATAAAGGTTGTGTTTTGCTCACTGCTCTACTTTTTTTTTTCCACTCTATCCTGTGAAATATATTCTCAGTTCCTAAAACAGTCCCTGAGGCATAGTAGTGTCCAGTATGTGCACACACATACACACACTCACATGCACACACAGTGATGGAATGAGCCTGCGAAGAGGGTCATCTCAGGAAACATTAGCTCTGCAAATTCTCAGTCAGTCTAGGGTGGGTCTGAGACTGCATTTTCACCGGCTCCTGAGGGTGGCTCCTGTCTAGGAGGACACTGAAAGTGATGAGGCCGAGAGGTGCATGTTGAGTGGCAGGAGAGTGGAACCATTAGGCACGTGGTGTCTGGAGTCTGTCAGATATGTCCCCACCATTCTTACCTTTGTGGCCTTGGGTGGGTTACATAACCCCAGGGACACCTCTAATATGGCAATAACCTAGTGCCTGGTGAATAGTACTGACCCAATCAGCTTGATATTTTAGCTCTCTGTCCAGTAAAATAAAAACCCACACACTGACCACTTTTGTATTGCCTTCAGAATGCCGTAGCCCTCTGAAGTAAAATCACTGGATAGAAACAAAGATCCTTGCTTTAAGAGTTTTAACCTTCACATTTGCCCTGTATAGCTCTGATTCTGTTTTTTTTTTTTTGTTTTTTACTATTTTACAATAATGTTTTCATGCTTTAGTTGGATAAAAACAAATATATATATTATATTATGTGTGTGTATATATATAATTACAGTAGAAAATTAAGCCTGACCATTGCTTGAAGTCTTTGTGGAGGGCATCTGGCACAGCTCGATAAAACCTGTGGCCCCCTCAAAGCGTTAACTGAGCATCAAGTGCTGAGTGTGCTGCTGGGCGCAATGCCCAGCACAGTGAGAGCTTGGGGACTGCTGCATAGTCATGTGTGTGCCTCTTCCTCTTGTTCACTGCTGTTTCTGGCACCCCATGCTGTGTTTACAATATGGTAGGAGCCCAATAAATATTTGATGAATATACAAATGATTAGTTATTTTAGCCTCAGATGAACACTCACAGGTGGTCAGGTGGAGGAGTGAGGGCTGGTGGAGGAGTGAGGCTTTGGCCAGCTGTAGTTGGCGTTAGCAGCAGAGAGACCCAGAGCGGCGGGGGGCCTGCAGCACTCAGGGTAGATGCCTTCAGTTACCAAATGAAACCCTAGAAAAATGCTGAGGGAGTGAGTTAAGCCAAGGCACAGAGCAAGGTGTTGTCATAGAAACACATTCAGGTCTTTTACATAGTGTTCTGTGATGGTGCTCATTGGGGGCTCCAGAGCAAATAAAAGGATGAACTTCATGGTACTTGCCCAAAGAGAGGATACGCCGAGCACTGTGCTTAGCAGAGCACCAGGCAGGAGCAGGGAGGAAGGAAAGGCCTTTGGCTTATTCCCTGACATCTCAGCAGTTGTAAAGGGCTGCTGTGGGCAGCTCCTCTGACCAGGGGTTGCCCCAGGAAAATAGTAGAAGTCAACCTGCCCTGGGGAAGTTCTCTCCTGTATCCCCCTGATGAAGACTGCAAAGGAGGGAGGGAAGACCCAGACATTCCATTTCTCCTCATGTTTCAGTTCTGGTTGGGACTTCATAAAGTCCAAGGATATTCTTGGAGTGGGAAAAAAAGCTGCAGGATTGGTGCGGGGAGCTGACTGATGCTGATATTACGAATCCATGATGTGACTAAAAGTCGTGTGAAAAGATTGATCATCAAGAAGTTGCAGAAGGAAAAGTCTCCAGCCCAGCTAAATGTTCCCATCCCATTTTCTCTCTCTTCAGGTGACCTTGTACAAGGACTCTGACATGGAGGACTTTGGGTTCAGTGTAGCAGATGGCTTGCTGGAGAAAGGAGTGTATGTCAAAAATATTCGCCCAGCTGGGCCAGGAGATCTTGGTGGCTTAAAGCCATATGACAGGCTCTTACAGGTAAGACCTCAGGTGGAATTTTAATTCCTTGCAAGTAATTTGTCACTAGGAGCTTCCTCTACATCCTCCTGCATATTTGGGGCCCTTTGCTCTTTTCCCTTTCAGCCTTTGTCATCAAGATTATGGAATCAGTAGAAGCAAACAGCTGAATAAAGAATTTTCAGCACTGGTAAATTCTAACCCAGCCCCCAAAGTTCTGTGGTTTCTTATCAGTTTTTTTCAGCACTGAGCTCAGAGCCATCTTTCCCAGTCTCACGCTCATTTCTCAGACTCCACCCAACCACTGGTCACCTCCCACCATCCCACAGTAGTCCCATAAATATGACGTAGTTATCCGACTCCAGGCACCACCAGTCTAGTCCTTCCTACCACTCATCTTCTACACAACCTACAAGGCCCCAGGGATTTGGCCTCTCCTTACCTTGCCAGCATCTTGTCTTACCTCTTTATTCATTCATTCATTCATTCATTCATTCATTCATTCATGAGACAGAGTCTCGCTCTGTCACTGGAGTGGAGTGGCATGATCTCGGTTCACTGCAACTGCCACCTCCCAGGTTCAAGACATCCTCCTGCCTCAGCCTCCCAAGTAGCTGGGATTACAGGTGCCTTCCACCACACCCAGCAAGACTGCAATTTGCTAACTAATTGGAGGGTTGATGACGGACCTTTTGAAGTTGATGGAAAGTTACAATCTTCTTTCCTTTTTTTTTTGAGACAGAGTCTCACTCTGTCTCTCAGGCTGGAGTGCAGTGGCACGATCTCAGCTCACTGCAACCTCCACCTCCTGCATTCAAGTGATTCTCCTGCCTCAGCCTCCCAAGTAGCTAGGATTACAGGTGCATGCCACCATGCATGGCTAATTTTTGTATTTTTAGTAGAGACCGTGTTTCACCAGGTTGGCCAGGCTGGTCTCGCACTCCTGACCTCAAGTGATCCGCCCCCCTTGGCCTTCCAAAGTGCTGGGATTATAGATGTGAGCCACTGATGCCCAACCTCTTTATTTACTCTCTAGCTTCAGCTGGATTTGTTTCAGGAATGGTGTATGCTGCCACCTCCTGGCCTTTGCACCTGCTGTGCCCTGAGCTTGTGGCACTTATCTGCTAAACATGCACAGGCTCTTTCCCTGCTCCTTCCTTGACTTCAGGTCCCTGCTCACATGCTGCCACTTAAACCACTCTGTTTAAAAGAGCCCTTCCTGCCTCTCCATTCTTCACAGTGCTTCCTTGGTTCACAATACAGCCAGAGATGATGCTAGTTATTTGCTTATTCTGTGTTGCCCACTAGAATGTAACTCCATGAAGGCAGCGATTTTACTCTCCGCTCTATTCTCAGTTCCAAGAACAATGCTGTCACATAAAAGTGCTCAGTACTGTGCAGCAGAATAGAAGTGCATTGGCTCTGAGCCTTATATACTCTTCCCTTTCCCTGAATGCTCTTCTAATCCCCTAGGCCTTACCTGCCTCACTCCAACTCAACTTTTTGGTCTCACATAGATCAGCAATTCCCATCCTTGATTGAAAAAATGGAATCACCTAGAGAATGTATCCCAATGTTCCGATCAAATGGCAGAGCAATTAAACCAGTGACTCTAGGAGAGAGGTACAGCATCGGTGTGTTTTTACACCTCCCTCAGTGATTCCAATGAGCAGCCCAATTGACAATCACTCGTTTAGAGGACTTCCCTTCAAAGCCCAACTTCACCAGACACCACCCAACCTCCTTTACCTCACGTCTGGACTAGGGGCCCCTCCTATATAGAATAGCAGCTTTTTCTTTTGGTAGAATTTACATTATTAAAACTTCCTGTTTGGAGGTTGCAGTGAGCTGAGATCACGCCACTGCACTCCAGCCTGGGCGCAGAGCGAGTCTCAAAAAAAAAAAACAACAACAAAAACAAACAAACAAAAACACCTTCCTGTTTCCTTGCATACACTCCCCAGCAGACTGTAAACTTTTTGAGAACAGGGGCAGCACCTTATTCTCTCATTTACCATTATATGGCATTTGATATCTCAGTATCTCTCACAATATCTGAAACCAAAAAGCTGAACCTTGCTTACTGAATATAGTAATATTGTGGTCAGGTAGAGTTTTATTTAGGAAAGCAGATTTCTGAGCTTATGTGCAGTTTTTGGGAAGGGCATTTTGCAGGAAAATGGAGCAGCTTGAAGTCAGTCTTAGCAGTGTACTCACCTGGAAACAGTCTGTCACCAAACAGCTAATTTTCAAAGCAGGAGGCTTCCACTGACTGGTTAGCTTTCAGAGATGTGTTCACTGAAGCATGTTGTCACTGATCAATTTGATAGTTTTGGAACAATTCTGGTGATGATTTTTACTATGGCAATAGAGCAATTAGTCTTATCCTAGGAGTTTGGGGACACTTTGTTTTCCATAGACATGCTAATATTTGCTGAATGAATAACTATGGACAAGTTACTTACCCTCTATATGAGTGTCTTCCCAATCCATAAATTAGAGCTAGGCCTACTCTCATGGAAGCTGAGGCTGTAAAAGTAGACTACATTCAGATTATAAAGGGCCTTGAATCTGATGCTAAAGCTCTTGAACTTTAGGCTGAAGGCATCTTAATTTCTTAAGCAGGATAATGATATAATTGGTAACATAGAAAGGCAAGACAATATTACTGTGGGTGTATCGGGAATGGGTTAGGCAAGGGAAGATCACGGGCAAGGAGACCAGGTAGGGGTAGGTAAGATAAGACACCTGTTTCAGAACTAATGAGTCTTTCATATTTTCAGCACATCGTGATAGAGCAGTCTGGGAAGCATTTGGTGGTTTGGATCTGTTGGTGAGGAGAGGTGATAGAGCCAGAGTTAAAGATTTAGGATACTGAAGTGTGGGGTTTAGGACAAGTTGCCCTTGGTGGCTTTATAACAAAGAAGAGAAGAGAACCAAGGATGTATTCTAACAATAACAAAATGTATGTATGTATGTATGTATGTATTTGAGACAGAGATTCTCTCTCATCACCTAGGCTGGAGTGCAATGGTGCGATCTTGGCTCACTGCAACCTGTGCCTTCCAGGTTCAAGCAGTTCTTCCTCAGCCCGCTCCCAAGTAGCTGGGATTACAGGCACCCACCACGATGCCTGGCTAATTTTGTATTTTTAGTAGAGATGGAGTTTCACCATGTTGGGCAGGCTGGTCTCGAACTCCTTACCTCAGGGGATCTGCCCGCCTTAGCCTCCCAAAGTACTGGGATTACAGGCATGAGCCACCGTGCCTGGCCACAATAACCAAATGTGAAGGACAGGAAGAAATAAAGGCAGGAAAGGACTGAAAGCAAGCAGTTAAAATGGTAAAAGGATCAAAACAAAGTGGCGTTGTAGAACCAAGGAAGGAGAGTGTTAAGGGTGACGAGCTGTCAGGAGTGGCAAATGCTAAACACCAAGGAGGATGCGAACTCCAGAACATTCCTGGATTTGACAAGTGGGGTCATTTGCCAGAAGTGCAGTGTGTCAGGGGGGACCTGAAAAAACTGAGGAGAGAATGGGAGGTCAAGGAGTAGAACCGGTATGTGGGTGATTGTAAAAACTTTTGCTGGTGAAGAAGGAGAAATGGAAGAAGATGGGTGCATGTATAAGCTGAAGAGAGGATAAGCTCATTTTTTTTAAAAAAAAAATTCTTATTCTTAGTGGAGACAGGGTCTCACTATGTTGCCCAGGCTGGTCTCAAACTCCTGGCATCAAGCGATCCTCCTATCTTGGTCTCCTCAAATGCTGCGATGACAGGTGTGAGCCACTGCACCTGGTGGAGCTCACTTGTAAGAGAGGTAGTTCAGCATCGTGATTCAGAGCACAGGCTTTGAGATCAGCCAGTTGGCCTGGGATTGCATCCTACGACCCTTACCAACTACTGATCTAAGGCAAAGCTCTTAACCTCTCTGTGCCTTGCTTTTCTCATCTGTAAATTAGGGATAATATTCAGCACTTGGAGCACCCCCACCGTGGGTGGGGTCACCTGCTTGGCATGAGGATAGGTAGATGTGTATGTCTTCCTTGCCCTTGAGAGTCTTACAATTTACTGGTAGACAATGGCAAGTGAGCCAGTAGCCATGTCACAGCATAGTCAGAGCAAGGATAGACCTCATGGTGCTCATTTTAGCACCTTCATGACTTCAAACAACTTGTTGCATCTGAAATGTTCCTCTGGGTTTTGGGAATTATGGTTACAATGATAATTCAAAATGGCTCTTCTTGACCTTTCAGGTGAACCATGTCCGAACCAGAGACTTTGACTGCTGCCTTGTTGTGCCCCTCATAGCAGAATCCGGGAATAAGCTGGACCTGGTTATTAGTAGAAACCCACTGGCTTCACAGAAGTCTGTAGAACAACAGAGTCTACCAGGAGATTGGAGTGAACAGAACAGTGCTTTTTTCCAGCAGCCTAGCCATGGTGGTAATTTGGAGACACGGGAACCCACTAATACATTATAGCAACGCTTTTTATAAAGCAGGACAAAAGACAATATCTACATGGTGCTAAAAATCCCTTTAAGATTTCTGTGACATTTGAAGCACAGATAATCACGTGGCATTAACTGCAAGCACAGGGGTCTTTTAAATCTCTCTCATGGCTCATGTTCACTTCCCTTTTCAAGTTGAAGAGGTTTCTTTTTTGGTGACCACTATGGTACATGGTGGGCAATGCCCTGCCAGGCCCAATGGTAGAGAAAAATAGGCCGTCCCCCCAACTCTACAATTAACATCAGAGGAAATTTTTTACAAGTTCATCTTACTATTGCTTTTTAAAAAGAGAAACATCTGTTTGAAAATATTCTCTATGATGATTTCCTTAATTCACTTTGAAATCAGTTTCTTACTGTGAAGTCATTAATGTAAGAACTTGACCAACAAGGCTTTTCTTCTCATAGGCTGGCTCTACTAGGGGAACTAGTGTTTGGTAAACTGCTGGGACTGCCACAATGGGAGGGATACAGGTATAAAATTAAGTTATCTTAAAATGTTTCAGCAATGATGCACGTAGGAGACCATAATAGGTGGTGGTAAATGTTTTGCCCAAGTATAGGAATGATTTTAACTAAGATGTATGCTATTCCCTATGCAACAAATTATCAAACAGGATATGTCTTGTGACCTGTTTTTTTTTTTTTTAAGGACACATTTTTAATAGCTGAAAATCTCTGATAATGAATTAGAGGGTGTAGTAAACACGAGAATTAGTTATATTATCTTATTTTTAAAATTCAAGACTAAGAACTTAAGAATGAAGAGTCTATTAAAATGAGGTTCATCTTAATGATAGGCAAACCAAACTCATACTGCTTGACATGTTTTGAAAACTGGTAATATTGAGGGTGTACAGCACATGTACTTAAAAATGACACTGGGCTATCTTTTGTTCTGAGCCATGCCACTTACCGAAATTGTAAATACATTTTTCACAAATGCATTGCCAATTATTACCATCCCTCAAAGCAATAAATTGTGACAGTTGCTTTAAATGTTTGTCAGCAACTGTTTTCATTTGTTCAGATATTTTGAATAGCTACGCTAATAACTGTTATTTGGTGAATATAAAAAACTAGATCTGTATATTGATGGTAGACTCTCCATATTGAAATAATTATTTTCCAAACGTTTTCATTTTGGTCAATAATTCAAACTACCACTTAGGCAAAGCATTCGAACACTGTGTCCTTTGTTTAAGGAAATAAAAATCACCTTTCTTTTTGTGCAAAAAAAAATATTATTTCAATCACATTTCAGAACCGCCAGGGCAAGAAAGTATAAAGCAGAATCATGTTAAGAAAAAAGAAAAAAAGATCATGAGTCACTTAAATATGTATTTTTATTTGTAACAAACAAGTATTAAACTGTAAAGTATTTTTGTACAAATTTAATACTTTAATAGCATGGTATTTATCGTCTATGTATGGTTTCGGGGAATTCAAAATTGTTCAAATATTTGTATGGAAAAAATAAAACCCTCTACCAAATGGAATAAACAGTGATTTTAAAAAGCCAAATAAAGAGGACATGCATTATTAGTATTTTGAATATATTTCAGTGTTCTAGCCTGAGTCCTACACAATTTGTTTTGTTTTGAGATGGAGTTTCACTCTGTTGCCCAGGCTGGAGTGCAGTGGCACAATCTCAGCTCACTGTAAACCCTGCCTCCTGGGCTCAAGTGATTCTCCTACCTCAGCTTCCCAAGTAGCTGGGATTACAGGCGCCCGCCACCACACCTGGCTAGTTTTTGTATTTTTAGTAGACTTGGGGTTTCACCACGTTGGCCAGGCTGGTCTCAAACTCCTGACCTCAAGTGATTCACCCGCCTTGGCCTCCCAAAGTGTTGGGATTACAGGCATGAGCCACCGCATCTGGCCACAATGTTTAGTTTTGTATAATTTTCTAAAGGTGAAAGGTTTTCCTATCAACCTGAGAAGCACCACTGAAGAGTAGGAACCTGGGCATTGAAATTGAGTCCAGGTTTCATTTCAGGCTCCAGGCTCTAGTATGACATTTACTCACCACGAGTCAGCGTCTCTACCTGAAACTGAAGGTCATGTCTGTACCACAGGATCATTCGGAAGATGAGGAGTGAAATATATGAGAATGGGCTAAAAACACACACAGAAATACCTCCAAGACTAATGGTACATTTACTGTAGGTGACAAATATTGATCAAGTATCACAACATCCACCTCAGAGAAAATTACATGTATTCTATGAGATATATTTACATACACTGTTAAAATGTACAAACTTTAATTATGCTACCTTTAAAAATTCACATTCATTTTTATACAGTTGCATTCAGTGTGCCCAGGTTACATTCTGAAAGGCAGAGTATTTTCTAGCACGAGAGTCGTATGACCCAACTGACAATCTATTATTGCAAAAATCTAAGCAGTTGTTCAAATTTTTATTGCACTCGCCTCACTTCTGCATCAAGCGTGATGCTGAAGCCAATGAAATGTGTAGTTAGAAGAGACTTTGTGACTAAATGCAAATGAGAAGCTATATTTCATGTGAAAGATATTTCAGTTGTAACCAAAACTAAAATGAATCAACAATAGAAAATAGCTGTTAAAAACAAAAAAGCTCTCATGATTTCAGGTAGCACTTTTCAAATATAGTGACCAGGCCAAAGGAAGAGCTAGGGTTAGCCAGTAAGTTCTGAGCACCCCCAGTCCTCTTAAAAAGGGCAGTGACAAACTATGAAATGAAAGGGCTTGGGGCTATGCCACCGGAAGACTGGCAGACGAAACTGGAGCTAAGTAGCCAGATGGGGCAGAAGAGACAAAGTCTGAAATATGTGAGACTCGGGACTTACGAGCAGAGGTTCGAATGAGGTAGATTTCAGCTTAATATAAGGAAGTAATTTCCAACACTAGTGTTGCAAAGTGGTTTTCACCAAGCAGTCAAGACCTTTAGCATTGGAAATGTGTGTTCCACCGGTGACTGATGGGTGTTCAGCAAATAGTAAGCTGGGGTAGATGACCCTTGCAATTTTAAGATGCTGGGATGAAACATTATTTGCTTCCAATTTACATTTTAAAAAGGATACTGGAAGTATCCTCTTTCACTGAAATATTTTTTTTACATGACAGACCGGTAATGTGCCAGTACCATAACAAGGTTTGAGGGAGGCACATCTCACACATGTGTGTGAACACCAATGCATCAGGCTTAGGAACTACAAAAGGATCTTAATGAAATCTGAGAGAATTTTGAATCAGGCCAGTTATTTGTATTTTGGCCAACAGTACATTTATAATATAAGAACTAGTGCTTTGGAATATTCAGTTACATAGTATTAGTTTCATTGTGTTTTTATGGAAAAAAGGTATTCTCAAGTTCTTCTTGACAATGTGAAGCTTTACCTGAGTCCTATACCCTGAAATATAGCCAGAGTTAAAGAAATTTTATTTCTATAAGGTTGTAGTAACGCCCCTGCCCATTGCCTGCATGTTCCAGGAAGTGGCTTATTATAAAGAACCATCCTTCCCCAGGTGACTTAGATAAGACTCACAGGTGTTCATCTCCCTTCCCCCGTTTACTTATAACAAAATCAGACACAGACTGCCTTGAAAATTACCATTCTTTGCTTCATAAATGATTAGCTGAATTGCTTGTACTCACTGATCTAGAGGAAATACTAAGCTTCCTTCCCCAGGCTTTTGAACTTTGACCAACCCTCAATTTAGGCTAGCATACAACACCTCCTTAAGAGGCCCTCCTAAAAGTAATAGGACAAGAGTTAAAATTAATGAAATAAGCAGGGCGCAGTGGCTCAAGCCTGTAATCCCAGCACTTTGGGAGGCTGAGATGGGCGGATCACGAGGTCAGGAGATCGAGACCATCCTGGCTAAAATGGTGAAACCCCGTCTCTACTAAAAAAAATACAAAAAAACTAGCTGGGCGAGGTGGCGAGCGCCTAGAGTCCCAGCTACTCGGGAGCCTGAGGCAGGAGAATGGCGTAAACCCGGGAGGCGGAGCTTGCAGTGAGCTGAGATCCCGTCACTGCACTCCAGCCTGGACGATAGAGCGAGATTCCGTCTCAAAAAAAAAAAAAAAAAAAATTAATGAAATAGAGAATAGAAAGACAGTAAAGAAAATCAATGAAACCAAAATTTGGTCCTTTAACAAGATTAAAATTCATAAACTTTTAGTTAACCAAGAAAAAAAGAGACTCAAATGACTAAAATCAGGAATGAAACAGAGGCTTTACTACCAGCCTTACAGAAATTTAAAAAACCATAAAGGAATACTATGATCAACTGTATGTCAGAAAATTTAAAAACATAGATTAAATGAGCTAATTTCTAGAGAAAAATTGTCAAAACTGACTCAAGAAGAAACAGAAAAGCTGAATACACCTATAACAAGTAAAGAGATTCAATCACTAGCTTTAAAACTTCACATGCCAGGAGCAGTGGCTCACGCCTGTAATCCCAGCATTTTGGGAGGCCGAAGCGGGTGGATCACCTGAGGTTGGGATCCGAGACCAGCCTGACCAACACGAAGAAACCCTGTCTCTATTAAAAATACAAAATTAGCTGGGCGTGGTAGTGCATGCATGTAATCCCAGCTACTTGGGAGGCTGAGGCAGAAGAATCGCGAACCTGGGAGGTGGAGGTTGCAGTGAGCCGAGATCGTGCCACTGCACTCCAGCCTAGACAACAAGAGCAAAACTCTGTCTCAAAAAACAAAAACAAAACAAAACAAAAACTTCCCACAAAGAAAAGTCCAGGGCCTGATTAATTTAAAGAGGAGTTAATACCAATTCTTCACAAACTCTTCCAAAATAGAAGACAAGGGGGCACTTCACAACTCATTCTATGTGGTCACTATTACTCTGATACCAAAACCAAACAAAGTCATCACAAGAAAAATAAACTGCAGACTAATATCTGTCATGAATTTCGATGCAAAAGTCCCCAACAAAAAACCAGCAAGCCAAATCCAGCAGCACATAAAAGGATTGTACACTATGACCAAGTGAGATTTACTCCAGGGATGCGCTATTGATTTAACATCCAAAAATTACCACACTGCATCAATAAAGGACAAAACTACATGATCATCTCAATACACAGAGAAAGGATTTGAGGAAATTCAATGTCTCTTCACAACAACAACCTAGGAATAAAGGAGAATTTCTTCATCTCCATAAAGGACTTAAAGATCCACAGCAAACATAGTTAATGGTGGAAGATTTAATGCTTTCTCCCTAATATGATGAACAAGACAAGGATATTCACTCTTGCCACTTCTATTCAACAATGTACTAGGGGCTCTAACCAGGTTATTTAGCAAGAAAATGAAATTAAAGGCCTACAGATTAAAAAGGAAGAACTAAAAGCATCTCTATTTGCAGATGATATGCTCTCTTATACAGAAAATCCTAAGGAATCCACTAAAAACCCACTGTAACTAATAAACAAGTTCAGCAAGGTTGGAAGATACAAGATCAATAAATAAAAAAAAATTGCATTTCTATGTAGTAGCCGTAATGAACCAAAATAAATTAAGAAAATAGTTCCATTTACAACAGGAAAAAAAAAATTAAATATTTTGAAATAAATTTAACAAAAAGCATTGTGAATTTAATTAAAAAATACAAAACTTAAACTCTGAAAACTACAAAGAATTAAAGAAGAATCAAGCATGGTGGCTCACACCTGTAATCCCAGCACTTTGGGAGGTCGAGGTGGGCAGATTGCCTGAGTCCAGTTCAAGACAAGCCTGGGCACCATGGTGAACCCCCATCTCTACAAAGAATACAAAAATTAGCCAAGTGCAGTGGCGCAAGCCTGCAGTCCGAGCTACAAGAGTGATTGAGGTGGGGTGGTTGAGGAGGTTGGATGCTTGAGCCTAAGAGGTAGAGGCTGCAGTGAGCAGTGACTGCACCACTGCACTCCACTCCAGCCTGTCTTTCCCAAGCAAATGGAAAGACATCTGTGTTCATGAATCACAAGATTTAATACTGTTAAAATGGCAACAGTTCCCGAATCTGTAGGTTTAACACACTCCTCAACAAAACTCCAGTTTGCTTCTTTGCAGAAACTGACAAGCAGATCCTAAAATTCCTATGGAAATGTAGGGACCCATAACAGCCAAAACAAACTTGAAAAAGAAAACAAAGTTGAAGGACTCACACTTCTTAATTTCAAAACTGTCTACAAAGCTACGGTAATAAAGACAATATGGTGCTGGCGTTAGAATAGACACATGGGCCAGGCGCAGTGGCTCCCGCCTGTAATCCGCACTTTGGCAGGCCAAGCAAGGTAGGTGGATCATCTGAGGTCAGGAGTTTGAGACCAGCCTGGCCAACATGGTGAAACCCCATCTCTACTGAAAATACAAAAAATTAGCCCAGTGTGTTGGAAGGTGCCTGTAATCTCTGCTACTCAGGAGGCTGAGGCATGAGAATTGCTTGAA
>NW_012121821.1:2775975-2778119 GCF_000951035.1 Colobus angolensis palliatus | reverse complement strand
GCCACTGCACTCCAGCCTGGGCGACAGAGCGAGACTCCGTCTCAAAAAAAAAATAATAATAATAATAATAACAATAATCTCTTAAATAAATGGAGCTGAACAATTGAATTGTCACATGCAAAAGAATAAAGTGGGATCCCTACCTCATACCATATACAAAAATTAACTAAAAGTGAATCGAAGATCTAAATGTAAGAGCCAAAACTTGTAAATTATTAGAGGGAAAAATTGTAGTAAATCATCATGACTTTGGATAGACAATAGTTTCTTGGATATAACACCAAAAGCACAAGCAGCAGCAACAACAAAAATAGATACACTGGTCATCATCAGAATTTAAAACTGGCATCTCAAAGGACACTTATTAGTCTGTTTTTACACTGCTATAAAGAACTACCTGAGACTGAGTAATTTATAAAGAAAAGAGGTTTAATTGACTCACAGTTCCACATGGCTGGGGAGGCCTCAGAAACCACAATCATGGCAAAAGGTAAAGGAGAAGCAAGCACCTTCTTTACAAGGTGGCAGGAGAAGAGGGGTGGGGGGCGGGGAGTGCCATACTTTAAAACCATCAGCTATCATGAGAACTCACTCACCATCACCAGAACAGCATGGGGGAACCACCCCCATGATCCAATCACCTCCCACCAGGACCCTTCCTTGACACATGGGGATTACAATTTGAGATGAGATTTGGGTGGCGACAGAGAGCCAAACCATATCAGATACCATCCAGATAATTAAAATAAAATTCACAGAATGGGAGGAAAATTTTGCTAATTATGTTTCTGATAATGGACTTAAATGTTGAAAATATAAAGAATTCTTACATTTTGTGATGGTTAATATTAGGTGTCAACTAGATTGAGAGACACCTGGATGGCTGATGAAGCATTGTTCCCAGGTGTGTCTATGACGGTGTTGCTGATGGAGACTGACACTGGAGTCAGTGGACTGAGAGAGGAAGACCCACCCTCAGTGTGGGTGGACACCATTCAGTTGGCTACCAGTGATGCTAGAACACAGTAGGTGGATGAAGGGAGATAAGCAGCGTGCTTGCTGAGTCTGCTCCCTCTCTTCCTGTGCTGTGCAGAATGCTTGACTTCCTCTCCTCCTGCCCTTGGACACCAGACTCCAGGTTTTTCCACCTTTGGACTTTGGGACTTGCACCAATTGCTTCCCAGAGTCTCCTGGGCCTTTGGCCTCAGACTGTGGGCTGCACTGTCAGTGTCCCTGGTTTTGAGGCTTTCAGACTTGGACTGAGCCATGCTATTAGCTTCTCTCCTTCCCCAGCTTGCAGATGGCCTATCATGGGACTTTGCTTTATAATGGTGTGAGCCAATTCTCTCTAATTGTGATGGTTAATACTGTCAACTTGATTGGATTGAAGGATGCAAAGTATTGATCCTGGGTGTGTCTGTGAGGGTGTTGCCAAAGGAGATTAACCACAATGAAATACTACTTCATACCCACTAGGATGGCTATAATCAAGAAGTCAGATGATAATAAACATTGGAGAGAATAGGGAGAAACTGGAACTCTCATACACTGCTGGTGAGAATATAATTTGGTGCAGCTGGTTTGGAAAATGTCTGGCAGCACCTCAAAATGTTAAACATAGAATTACCATATGACCCATTAATTCTACTCCTAGTTATATACCCAAAAGAAGTGAAAGCATATGTCCACATAAAAATTTACACACAGATGTTCATAGCAGCATTTCATAATAGCCAAAAAGTAGGAAATAACCCAAATAAATGTCCATCAACGGATGAATGTACAAATTCAATGTCCTTTATCCATATACTGGGATATGATTTGGCAATAGAAGAGACAAAGCACTGACACATTACTGGTACAATGCAGATGGAGTCTGAAAACATCATGCTAGTTAAATAAGTCAGGAACAAAGAACCACATGTCCACAATAGGCAAGTCTACTGGGACTAGGAAAACCAGGTTACCTAGGGATGGGGGAAATCAGGGGATTATTGCTAAGGAGTGTGAGGTTTCTCTTTTTTTTTTTTTGAGACGGAGTTTTGCTCTTATCGTCCAGGCTGGAGTGCAATGGCGTGATCTCAGCTCACTGCAACCTCCACCTCCTGGGTTCAAGCGATTCTCCTGCCTCAGCCTCCCAAGTA
>NW_012121821.1:2632821-2774789 GCF_000951035.1 Colobus angolensis palliatus | reverse complement strand
CAGGCTGGTCTCAAACTCTTGGCCACTGGTGATCTGCCTGCCTCAGCCTCCCAAAGTGCTGGGATTACAGGCATGGGCCACCGCACCTGGCTTGATGTACATAATTGTATAAAAATATATATGTATATAAAATATCTAATCTCTTCACTTATGTCCAGTGCTACCAGTTCTCACAATGACATATGTTGAAATCATTAATATTTTCTTTGATTAAATGGATTTAAAACATTTGCTAACACAAATACCTTAAAACTCCAGTTATGGGCAACTTTTTTTATCTTGGTACTTTGATGTTACGATGTTCATTTTGTCTCCAAAAGAAAAAATAGTTACTCCAAGCAATTTGAAATAAAACTAAGTTTCTTGATTATCTGTGGGCTTGAAAAGTTGCCTGGGAATTAAATTATTCAGTCTCAAATTCTGAAGTCTGGAAGACACTTGTGGAGATTCTCCCACCTGTTAGAACAATTAAAAGAACAAAGTTAACTTTGTAAAAATGTAGTTAGTCTACCCTATGTACTTGTATTCCCTCTGCTTCAGAAAAAGAAATAATGCACCTTCCCCAACCCTTGAAAGGCTTGAGCAACCAAAGCAATTGGCTATCAGCTCCTTGTAGGATCACATCTGCTTTGCTCACTGTGGTATCTCCAGGACCCAGCTCTGGGGCTGGCATTTAGGAGTAACTATGTACTGAATTAGTACATGTGTCTAACTTCTAAAGGTGTAGACAGGGCCCACTACATAATCTGGCAGCCCAGTCCAAAATTAAAATGATGGCCCCTTGTTCAAAATTTAGAATTTCAAGATGGTGATTACAGAACATTTTTTTTTTTTAAGTGTGGGGCCTAAGTCCTGGAGGACTGCCCATGTTGCCTGCCTATGAATTCAGTTCCGGAATTGTAAGATAAAACATTGCAATGCTACAGTCATATTCTTTGTGCTATTGATGATTCCAAAGTGGGCCAGTATCGTCATGAAGTTTCACCACCATAAAAAAATGAAAAGAGGAAGCACAATTCAATTTTAGGAAAAGGGTCTTTCTTTGGAATTGCCTCTCTTTTCTGCTTGTGTCAAAAGCCTTATTTCAGGACCTCTGTAAGAGATGACAAGTTTAATTTCAGAGAAAAGATGTTTTCCTGTGATGGAAATTCCATCAAAGAGTTGATCTGGGATACAGAATGGAACTTAGCAGGGATTCTACTGTCCAAGAGGGGAAAAAGAAGAAACTTCCCCCTCCACCCTCAACTATGTCCATTTGAATCACTTTTCTCAAAAGATCTGACCCTCAGCCTCTTTTCCCATCTGGTTAATGGTGCTGGATCTACCTGTATGCCTGAGCCAGAAGCCTTGGAGTTATCCTCAGGCCCAACCCCACCTGAATCCAACTGATCATTATGTCCCATCAGCTATATCCTTAGCATCTCTTCTCCATCCCCATTGCTACGTCCTAATGTTAGAGCCTCCTCATTTTATCCAGGTTACTGAAATAATCTTTTGGCTGGGAACTCATTCCCTACTCTCTCCCTAACCATCATCATCCACTAAACCGCAGTCAATGTCACCTTCATAAATTTCAATTCACAGAGCACTTAAAATGCTTCTACTGTTCTCCATTGCAATCAGAAGAATGTACGACCTCTTCAGAAGGTCTCTGTGTCCATCCTCCCTGCCAGTTCCTGTGTCTGCGGCCCATCCTCTCACTGTGCCCTGTGCTCCAGTCACACTGTTTTACACCTGTAGTTTCCTAATGTGCCAGGACTTCACATGCTGTGCCCTGTGTCAGACTGACTCTTAGAGAACCTTTTCCCTGTGCCATATCCATTTGGGGACAAAGGATATAAGTATTCACCATTTACAACTCAGCCCGGTTCTGGCAGGTTACATCAGCACTTTCTCCCCCGGGTTCCCCCTGTGGCCCCTTCTTACCTTTATTACAGCCTTGGAAGCTTAAAAACTCAACTGAACAAGTCTACTGCCAGCACTTAAAGTAATTCTTATGCTTCTATTAGAACTACATTTGGAAATTACTTATAATCCCAACTTTTTTTTTTTTTTTTAACACAAAATCCATTACCCAAATTGGATCCTCTAACTCATAAAACCAGAAAACAAATGCCTTTGGGTTATTTCCTAAACTCAGAATAGGTCTCAATAGAAGTTTGCTCCCCTTATAAACATTCAAAAGGATCTTTTACTGCCTCAAAAGCGATTCCAAAAGGAATTGTCAAAGTAAAGGGGGGCACTACAAGAATGAAAGTATGACTTTCAGTACAACCTGAAAGAACAATATTCTGAAGGTCTGATTTTTTAAAAAAAGTTTCATGCCATATATTCATGACTCATATTTTGATCACTAAGTATTTTTGAGGTATTACCATGTGATCAGCAATTGTACCAAATGTTCTAGCAGATCAAAAATGATATACTGCCCTCAAGAAGCTTCATTTACAGAGTCAAGGTTATTGCAAGTGCAGTACAGATGGGGTGTGTGCCCTCCTACAGGAGTTCAGAGAAAGAGAAGCCTTCAGGAACAACACAGAAACTGAGCTGGATTATAACAATAAGACAGAGAGGATGGTATGGGGTGATCATCTCTGAACTACTTTATCTTCCCTCTGCTATATACACCCAACGAACTACACCCACTCCTTCTGGTTGCCATGGAAGAAGGGTCCTCTGTCCCTAATCCTGTCTCAGGGCAACCCCTCTACTTATTCTCTTGATTTTTCCCATCTTACCCACATCAGGACTCCAATTCTGCAATTATCCTCTCTCCCTGAATCATGAATTTCTGGTTCTCCATTGGACCATTCTCGCAGCACACTAAGATGCCTTAATGTACTCATCCAAAGTAAACAAACCAATAAGGTTTCCCTTGACCACAAGTCCTCTATTCACATACAACCACCTTTGCTTCTTTTCTCAGCAGCCCTCTTCAAAACCTGTCTCCACTGTTTCCTCCACCCTTTCGGCTCCCATTCTCTCATCAGCCCCCTCGGTCCAGGCTTTTTTCCCCTCCCCACAACCCTGGTTTTCCTTCTATCTCACTTCTACTCCTTTTTAGTTCCTCCTCCTCTGCTAAATCTCTAAAAGCTGGGAATACCTCAGAATTCTGTCGTCAGGCCCCCTCCTCTATCTGCAGTCTCTTCTGAAATTAACCCACCTAGTCCTTTCAATATCACTACATGCCAATGATTCCCAAGTGGAGCTTTCCTACCCTACTCCCTGTTGAGGCTCTAAACTCCTCTACCAACCACTGACTTACTCAGTAAGTCCACGTACATTTCCAATTAGTACCTTAAACAACAGCACGCCACAAGAGAACGCTTCATTTCCCCAAATAAGTTCTCCTCACATCTTTCTCATCTCAGGAAATGGCACTGCTATTCCCCAAATTGCTTTAGCCAAAAATCCAGGAATCATCCTGGATTACTTTCTCTTTTACCCCATCACATCTAATCAGAAAGTCATACAGACTCCATCTCCAAAATGCATCCAGACTCCAACCACAGATTACCAGCCCCACTCTTTCATTAGGCTCTCCCCACGATTTCCTCCTACTGGTCTCCTCACTCCCCCTTCATTTTCCACAGTTCCCTCTCCACAGAAGCCAGAGGGATTGTTTATTTTTTATGTATGTATGTATATATGTATTTTTGAGACAGGGTCTCATTCTGTCACCCAGGCAGGAATGCAGTGGCACCATCACAGCTCACCACAGCCTCAACCTCCTGGGGTCAGGTGATCCTCCCACCTCAGTCTCCTAAGCAGCTAAGAAAACAGGCACCCAGCACCACCCCTAGCTAATTTTTGTTTGCATTTTTGGTTGAGATGGGGTTTCGCCATGTTGCCCAGGGTGGTCTTACGGGGCTCAAGTGATCCGCCCACCTCAGCCTCCCAAAGTGCTAAGATTACAGGTGTCAGCCACCATGCCCAGTTTTTTTTTTTTTTGAGACAGGGTCTTGGTCTGTCACCCAGACTGCTGGAATGGGATGTCACAATCACAGTTCACCACAGCCTGGAACTCCTGGGATGAAGCAATCCTCCTACCTTAGCTTCCTGGGTAGCTGGGACTACAGATATGCACTACCACGTTCAGCTAATTTTTTACTATTTTTGTAGAGATGGAGTCTCACTATGTCGCCCAAGTGGTCTCAAACTCCTGGGCTCAAGCGATTCTCCTGCTTGGCTCCTGAAAGTGTTTGAATTACAAGTGTGAGCCACCACACCCAGCAGGGATTGCGGTTTTGTTTTTGAGATGGGCTTTTGCTCTGTCACCCAGGCTGGAGTACCGCGATGCAATCACAGCTCAATGCAGCCTCAGTCTCAAGTGATCCTCCTGCCTCAGCCTTCTGAGTAGCTGGACTATAGGTGCATGCCACCATGCCCAGTTAATTTTTGTGTTTTTAGTAGAGATGGGGGTTCATCATATTACCCAGGCTGGTCTCAAACTCCTGGGCTCAGGCAATTCTCTCACTTCCGCCTGCCAAAGTGCTGGGATTATAGGTATGAGCCACTATGCTGGGACTATGTTTAAGCAGGCATCAGATGATATCACACCAATGCTTCCAGCCCTCCAATGAATTCCCACTGCAAGCAGAATAAAATCCCAACTGATTCCTGTGGCCCTGCCCACTCTCCAACACTAGCACCTGCACCCTCTTCTTCACTCACTAGCCACCTTAGCCTGCCTTCCTCTTTGTTTTTTGTTTTGTTTTGTTTTGTTTTTGAGATGGAGTTTTGCTCTTGTCACCCAGGCTGGAGTGCAGTGGTGTGATCTCGGCTCGCTGCAACCTCTGCCTCCCGGGTTCAAGTGACTCTCCTCCCTCAGCCTCTCGAGTAGCTGGGATTACAGGTGTCTGCTACCATGTCTGGCTAATTTTTTGTATTTTTCATACAGAAAAGGTTTCACCATGTTGGCCAGGCTGGTCTCGAACTCCTGATCTCAGGTGATCCACCCTCCTCGGCCTCCCAGAGTGCTGGGATTACAGGTGTGAGCCACTGCACTAGGCCAACCTGCCTTCCTCTTTGAATAAAATCATTCCCTTTCCAGGCTTTGCATTATCTACATCCCCAGAGGCCCCCATGCTGGCTCCTTGGTAACATTCAGTGCTCAGCTCACATGCCACCTTTTTAGGGAGGCATGACCTGGTCAAAATAGCACCTCCTGCCCACCACACCCCTTGCCATTCCCTATGTCCTTGCCTTGTTTTTCATTTTCATAGACTCTTAATCTGAAATGTGATTTTCTCTTGTATTTATTGCCTATGCTGGAATGTAACGTCCATGAAGCCGGTATTGGTGTGCTTTCCTCCCTTAACGTTTGGATCAGTGACTGGCAGGACTTTATTTTTATTTTTTCAAATTTTTCCTAAATGTTTTTTTCAAATGCTGAATGAGAGAAGACAGAAAAACGCATTCAAGATGAGGGACACTGCAAGAGTCAAAAGGAAGATGAAAAAGTTTGATTCATTTTAGTGAGCTGAAGACACTAGCTTGACAAAAGCAGAAAAAGCATAGTGGGAAATGAAATGACATGGAGAAACCTGGAATCAAACTGAGAAACATCTCAAATTCCAAAGCTAAATAGTCTAGAATTTATGTTGTAGGCACCTGGGAGACACTGAAGCTTTTGAATAAAGAAGTGAATCTTAATGGACACCTGAAGCCTTGAATACTACCAGACCCAAATGTATTGGTTTTTCCTATACATACATACCTATAAAAAAGGTTAATGTATACATCAGGAACAGTAAAAGATTAGCAACAATAACATAAAAAATACAGCAATTCAGTAAAATAAGGATCACTTGACACAGGTACTACAATACTGAGACTCCGATAACTAAGACGGTGGCAAGTGACTAACGGGCGGGGAGTGTCCACAGTGTGGACACACTGGACAAAGGGAGAATTCATGGAATGAGATGGTGTGAGATTTCATCACTCTGCCCAGAATGGCATGCAACTTAAAACTGATGAATTGTTTATTTCTGGAATTTTCCATTTAATATTTTTGGACCATGGTTGACCATAGGTAACTGAAACCATGGAAAGCAAAACCATAGAAAAGGGGGAATGCTACATTATGAGAATGGGAACAAGAAAGGGGAGGGCAGCCAGGTCACCAACCATCCAAGAAGATGGTAGACAGTGAAAGGAAGGTGAGTCCACAGTGATTCTAAGGTTTTAAGCCATGTAACTAGGAAGATGGTGATTGAAACGGAGAAACTGGAAGAGAGAGTAAGATTCTGGGCTGTGGTTCCAGAAAGTCAATCTCTGGGAACAAAGACACAGATTAGGCAGCTGGTTCATTAACCCCTCTTCAGTGCCAGAGCACTCAGCAAATCACCACATTACTGACTTAGCCGGCTGTCTCCACCATGACATCAGTGTGAGAGTGAGAACTGTCACTTATCTCTAATTCCTGGTGCCTGAAATGTTACTATAGTCAAAACTTTGTTGGCCAAATCACTGGTGCTAAGGAGATGGCTGAAACTGTGAGAATGAGTCAGTTCTCAAAGGAAAAAAAAAACCGAGCTTTGGGGAGTTGTCTTCAGTTAGAGGTTGTGAAGCAGAAAAGGAGTGAGGAAACAAAGTGGAGATCAGACAGTGAAGTAAGGGAAATTTGACAGAAATGAGAAAAACAAGTGTTTTTAAGTCCAACAGCACAAATGCAACACTAATAAAAGCACACAGTCATTTATAAGCACACTGAAGTCAGCAATATTTAAATGAAACTTGGGAACATGCAAATATCACTCCTACCATAAGAATTTTGCTTGGACTTTCATCAGCATTCACACCACAGGTTCTTTTGGATGCTCGCGATTTTGGTAAATCATCATCTGTATCCACTTCATCAGGTGAAGATAACTGCCACCTTTCAGCAAAGGTGAGTGTCCTCTCATCAGGCGAAGAGGCCTCGCTCCAGGTGACATCATGTGTCATGGCGTGGTCTGTGACTACAGGGAGTGGAGATGCTGATGGTGTGCTGGGTTGTCCACTGTCTCCAGAGCTCTTCCGTGGGGACTGAAAATCTGCTGGAGGTGCACCGCTAGAGGACAGCTTACTTTGCAAGAAATGTTTCAAACGAGTTTTTCTAGGAAAACTGTTTTTCATAATGGCATTCCGGAGCTGAGACTCCTCTGCAATCACATACACTCGGCAGCGGCCCCTGGTCACGGCGGTGTAGACATGCTGCCAGTGCTGGCGGCCCGCCTTCCCCACCACATAGACAACTGTTTGCTCCTCGGACCCCTGGGAGGAAAAATATGATGTGAAGACTAAATGCTATAAAACAGGTTCAGACAGTTTACAGACAAGGAAAGGAGACAACTCCTCAAAGTGCTCTCAAGCACTTCTACCTGGCCAGACTATTATTATGTGTCCATCTTACAGGTTCCATTTTTATTCATCCTCCAGGAACTCTAAACACACTGCTAAACATGCTGCTAAGTTCAGGTCTCACAGGTTCACAACTGGCTTGTAGAGACCCAGCAGCAAACTTTAAAGACTGCATGCAGTACTAAATCTTTCCTAATAAAAGACTGAAACGATGGTACAGGCTTCATGTGTAAATGTGTTGACCCATTACTACATATAATGGAAAAATATGAAAACTTCAGCCAGTAATAGTAAATATATAGATATGATATATATAAATATATGTATATAAAATGTTACATATAATGATAAAATATGGAAATTTTAAGTAGCAAGTAATAGGTGAATATATATTATATACTTATATAATATATACACAGTTGGCATCCTATTTTGTGAACATCAAAGATACTTTAAAACATTTTAAAAACCATATATCTCTCTCTCTGTATATATATAGATATATAGAAATACACATATAGAATGGTCACAACTGTATAGCAATATAGTTACTCTGATCCAAAACAAGTATATAAAAAAAGAACATAGCTATGTACAATGAAACAAAACAAGTCACAAAAAAGGAGATAAATTCTACCAAATTTTTTATTAATGTCTCCAAACGGAGGGCCTATGGATGATTTTTTTTCTCCTACTTGTCTGTATTTTTCCATTGTTGGGCAACTTATTTCTTTTATCAAGATAAACAAAAAATAAAACAATGAACCTTCGTCTTTTAACAAAAAATTGGATAGGCAAGAGAAATACTCAATGTCATCGTGGGACTGTAAGAAAACAATTTCAAGTTTGAGGGCTACTCTTAGTCCTATATTCTGAGATCAGTGGATCCAGTGCCAACAGAGACAAAGAAATGGTTTATACCATTATCTCCCCCATTGCTCTGACATTGCTCCTGCCAAAGGAAAAATTGTGGGAAGACAACTGACAAGATGGGGCAAGTGAAAAATACACATCCATTGCAAATAAACTCTTGCTCAGCAAGCTCTTCTATCTCCGTAGACAGAGAGTTTGAAGCAGCTTCTTAGATTGCAAAAGTTTGATAACCACATCTTTCCAATGTTGCTGGGTCTCAGAAATTGACATAAATGGTACTTGATTACATACATTTCCACAGATATATGGCACCACTCTTCACCTTGGACTTATATTGTGCATTCTCAAATATGAAAATATCTACCTAAACTCAACTAACCTAGTTCTTAATTATCAAGTGACACTGAGAAAAATATAGTTATAATAGTAGATATACTATTATTAATACTTAATGTTCTCATTATCAGTCTCCCTGTACCTTCTCTTGCCCAATCCATCATCCTCATGGCAGCCACAGTGATATTTGTAAAATGCAAATCCAATCACATTAGAGGCTGCTTAAAACCTCTAATGGCTCGTAGGGACTCCAAATAAAGTCCTAACCCCTTGATGTGTTTGTAAAGCCCTTTGAGAGTCAGCTTGGCCCTGCTCCTTTCCCTCCTTTTTTCCCTTTCTTTTCCATGAACCATGCTCCACCCAGCACAAGGGACTTCCAGGTGGTCCTGTCAGCATTCCTCAGTCCATGGCCTCGATCTGGCCCGTGTCTGGAGTAGCCGCCCCATCTATTACTCTCCAGCACCTGTACTTCCTCTATCACAGGCTGTACTGACCCTAAGCTCCGTGAAGGCAGAGCTTCACCTTTATCCCACTCACCGTTCTTTCTCCAGTACCTCACTGAGTGAACGATGATTAAAAATTAAAATGTCGGCCTGGCGCAGTGGCTCACGCCTGTAATCCCAATACTTTGGGAGGCCGAGGCGGGTGGATCACGAGGTCAGGAGATCAAGACCATCCTGGCTAACATGGTGAAACCCCGTCTCTACTAAAAATACAAAAAATTAGCTGGGCGTGGTGGCGGGCGCCTGTAGGTCCAGCCACTCAGGAGACTGAGGCAGGAGAATGGTGTGAACCCGGGAGGCGGAGCTTGCAGTGAACCGAGATCGCGTCACTGCACTCCAGCCTGGGCGGCGACGGAGCGAGACTCCATCTCAAAAAAAAAAAAAAAAAAATTAAAATGTCATGCTACAGCAGCCGAAGGACTGCCGTCCCTGGAATTCTGTACTCCAAGACGGTACTTAAGTCTACCTCAGAAAGACATAGACACCTAACTTCACCTTGATAACCTGCTATAAATAATTTCCCCATTGCTTTAAATCTCCTTGAATCATCAGAACTGTCAAACTTCTTAAGGAGGTAAGTTTCCTATATTTACTTTTAATTATGTATATGTCTATTCTATAAATTGGTTCTACAACTCAACAACTTGTATGAAGAGCCACAAAACCTTCAACAGCTCCCCATTTCACTCAGAGTAAAAGCCAAAGTCCTTAAAATAGTCTAGAATAGCACTGTCCAATACAAATATAAAACAAGTCATATATGTAGCTTAAAATTTTCTAGTAGTCTCATTAAAAAAGAAATGGATAGAATTAATGTTAATAATATACCTGTATTTTACTTAAGCTAACATATCCAAAATATTATCATTTTAAAATATAATCAATATTAAATTATTAATAAAAGACTACATCTTTGAAATTCTATATTTTACATACCCAGAACAGTACAGTTTGGATACTAAATTTTCATCAGAAATATTTTATCTATTTCTGGAGTTCATAAAATTTGTAGTTGAAAAAGAAGATTCACATACCCAAGTTGTTCCAAACATAGTTTTTCCAACATACAGAAGTTTTCCAATGACTGTATCTAGTAACTTTTGTTTTGTTTATTTGTTTTTGTTTTTGAGACAGGGTCTCACTCTGTCACCTGGGCTGGAGTGCAGTGGCGCAATCTCAGCTTACTGCAGCCTCCAGCTCGCAGGCTCTGGTGATCCTCCCACCTCACCTCCCTGAGTAGCTGGGACTATGGGTTCATGCCACCATGTCTGGCTAATGTTTTGTATTTTTTGTAGAGATGGGGTTTCACTATGTTGCCCAGGCTGGTCTTGAACTCTTGGGCTCAAATGACCCGCCCACCTCAGCATCCCAAAGTACTGGGATTACAGGTGTGAGCCACTGTGCCCAGCCTAGTATCCAGTTCTTAAATTAAAATTCAGTTTTTCAGTCACTCTAGCCACATTTCCAGTGCTCAACAGCTATGCGCGGCTAGTGGCTAACATAATAGATAGTGCAGGCCTTCAAATGCTCTAGGAGGTGACCTGGCCCCACCATCCTCCCGCCCTCTTTACCTCATATTAATTTTCCTGTCTCATTTCCTGTCAGTCTCCTACAGTGGCTGCTTTGCTATTCCTGCTCCTCAACTATACCAGACAGACTCTCACCTTAGAACCCTGCCCTTGGCTATTCCTCAACCTAGAATGCTCCTGTCCCAGATACTCACATGGCTAACTTCTTTTCCTTCTTTAAGTCTTTGGATAAAATGCTATCTTCTCAATGAGGCTTACACCAACATTCTATTTAAAATCACAATTGCACCCACTCCCACCTCTTTTCCACAGGATTTGCTACCTTCTAACATAACAAAGAGTTTTTGTTCTTGCTTTTGTTTTTACTTTCTTTATTTTTATGATTGTGTCTGTCTCTATCCCCTTCCCCACCAAATTTAAGCTTCACAATGGCAAGAATCTTTGTCTGTTTTATACACTGGCCTATACTAAACACCAAGAACAGAGCCTGACTCAGTAAGGATTTGTTGAACTGAATTGAACTTGGAAGAAACAGTGTGTTGATATAAGGTAACAATCATGGGCCCGGCGGCGGTGGCTCACGCCTGTAATCCCAGCACTTTGGGAGCCTGAGGCGGGTGGATCATGAGGTGAGGAGATCCAGACCATCCTGGCTGACATGATGAAACAGTGTCTCTACTAAAAATATAAAAAATTAGCCGGGCGTGGTGGGTGGGTGCCTGTAGTCCCAGGTACTTGGGAGGCTGAGGCAGGAGAATGGCGTGAACCTGGGAGGCAGAGCTTGCAGTGAGCGGAGATTGCCACTGCACTCCAGCCTGGGTGACAGAGCGAGACTCTGTCTCAAAAAGAAAAAAAAAAAGAAAGATAACAATCATGAATGTTCTTAGAGCTAAGAGATGCTACTTCAACCATGAAATAAGAACCAGAATATCTACTCCAACCTCAACCCAGTAATAATAAAGACACCTTTACTCTTCATTCGTTCTTACAGAAAAACTGGATTATAAATTTAAGGAAATCTCTCAGAAAATAGAGCAAAGTTAATGAGAAGGAAAATAGGACAATTTGATAAGAAATTTAGGTAACAAATTCTGGAAGTCTAACATGCACATATTAGGAATTCTAGAGAGACAGAACGGAAGAAACTGAGAACAAGAAAATTTCCTAAAGGTGAAGGATGGCATCATAGAATCCATGGAAGAAATTTCTTCAGGACCCGAGCCAGGAATATTACTCTGTCTTTACCTGGGGAACTTTGGTCTTAAGGAAACTTAAAGCCAAATCTGCAATCTACATTAGCAAACAGGGAAGCGGGCATGGCTGCATTCCAACCACCCCGGCAGGAACTGTTTTATCATCCTTAACTTTATTTTTCACTTGACATCCTTTCTACACATACATGTATATATATGTATGTATGTGTATGTGTGTGTGTGTGTATATATATATATATATATATTTTTTTTTTTTTTTTTTTTTTTTTTTGAGATGGAGTCTCCGTCTGTTGCCTAGGCTGGAGTGCAGTGGCACAATCTCAGCTTGCTGCAACCTCTGCCTCCCAGGTTCAAGTGATTCTCATGCTTCAGCCTCTCGAGTAGCTGGGTTTAGAGGTGCTCACCACCACGTCCAGTTACTTTTTTTGTATTTTTTATTAGAGATGGGGTTTTGCCATGTCAGCCAGGGTTGGTCTTGAACTCCCGACCACAGATGATCCACCCACCTTGGCCTCCCAAAGTGCTGGGATTACAAGCGTGAGCCACCATACCCCACCCTTTTTTACCTCTAAAAAAAAAAAAAAAAACAGGTGAATTGTGGGCATTTTTAATAAGCCATTGCAAATTCTTTTTGGAACCGAGATGGGGATAAGTTAATAAATAAATCCCCACCCACTTAAAAAAAAAAAAAACTCTATGCTAATTAATGTTTGTTTACTAGTAGAAAATTTGGGCTGACCTAAATTTTTCTGCACAAAAATGAGGGTTGGGCCAGGTGCAGTGGCTCATGCCTGTAATCCCAGCACTTTGGGAGGCCGAGACGGGTGGATCACAAGGTCAGGAGTTTGAGACCAGCCTGACCAACATGGTGAAACCCTGTCTCTACTAAGAATACAGAAATTAGCCAGTCATAGTGGCATGAGCCTATAATCCCAGCTACTTGGGAAGCTGAGGCAGGAGAATCACTTGAACCTGGGAAGCGGAACTTATAGTGAGCCAAGATTGCACCACAGTTCTCCAGCCTGGGCGACACAGCTAGACTGTCTCAAAAAAAAGAAAAAATGAGGGTTGATGCAACCTTTACATTAAAGCAACATGCCAACAGCAGAGAAGGAAGCTCAAAACAAAGAGATACATAACAGAGTCACTAACAACAGATGAGAATTCAAGGGTATTAAAATAAAGCATAAAGGCAAGTTGTACTGAACTCAATACGCTGTCCTAGAATAGCAAAAGGACATTAATGGAAAAACTGGTGCAATTCGAATATGCATAGTTTAGTCAGCAGTCTTAGAGCAATAGTAATTTCTTAGTTTTGATGAATATGCCATAGTCATAAAATGTTAAACACCAGGGAAAGCTGGGTGAAGGGTATATGAAAACTCTCTGTCGCATCATTCAACTCTTCTGTAAAACTAACAATATTCCCACGTAAGTTAGGGGGAGAAAAAGAAGAAAGATTGCCTCACAAAGATGGAGGGAGAGGATACATTTGTCAAAACTCATCCAACTTTATAATGAAACCGTATGTAAATTATACCCCACAAAGCTGATAAGGCCAAAAATAAAAAATAAAAGCTAGTTGCGAAAGTATAGAAACAAGATGATACCATTTACATAAACCTCAGTAACACAGAAAACAATCATATCTATTGCTTCTACATGAATAGGAGTGATATATACCAAATTGAGGGCAGAAGTCACTTCGGAGGAAGGCGGGAGGCAGGCCCAGGACTAGGGCAAGGCAAGTGAGGAACTCACCTCCAGTACAAAATTTAAGGGGTTGCCAAGAAACTCGGCAATCAAGATAAATCAAGATATTTTAATGTAACAGTTTTGTAAATCAAAATTAAGGCACAAAAGGATTCATGATGAACAAAATATCAGAACTTAACCAAAGATAAGACGAGTACAGTGCCATGCCAAGCCATACTGGAGACTCAGGCAGGGAGGGGAAGACCTAAAGGAGGAGACTTTACCTATAATGCCTTCATTTCTAAAAATAAAGAGAGCTCTGGAGCAAAAAAGAGCAAAAGGCTGGCGTCTCTATATTATGTTCTGTACTTTCATGTATTTTGTTTCCTAATTTTTGTTTGCTAATAAGTGTAACAAAAAATTATGAAAACAATGCAAGGTGCTGTAAGGTTGATAAATTATTTAAAGGGTTTTATAAAAGTCCCCTCTTACCTGAAAAGTGTGAATAGTTCTTGCCCATGCATGTTTTATGCGACAATATTTCATCAGCTTCTTAAAATCCACAGTTACTTCCAGGCCAGCCATATTATTAATGGTCAAAGATCTTCTCATTCCAAAAGTTACATCAGTTACATCCTATCACCAAAACAAAGAACTCTTTTTCATACCTTCAAATATGTTCTACGTTCAAATATGTTCAAAGATATTCTATCTTTGGGTCAAACATAAAATGTAAGAATTACAATTACAATTAAGAATTTCAAAAGGCTTAAAAGTTGCATTTCAGTACAGACTGAATATATCTATACCCAAATATTTTAATAAATACAAATATAAGTTTTCAGTCTTTGAAACTTATCTTCAATTTGACTCTGAAGAACAGTCTGTTATTTCTTACTTTGAAGTCTATATATTTCATTTCTTATATTGACTACATAAGTCTGAGTAGATTCTTTGCAAAGTTTGCTTTTCCTCACAGCTTTCAAGGAGGGTATCTACACTGTGAGAATAAATACAAGGCAACCACTTCTATAGTTTGTACATTTAAGCAGCAACAAAGGAAATGATGCTTTTTAAATATATGTCTCGTTTATACCTTGTTTTTTGTTATTCAAGTACTTCAACTTTATTAAAAATGTTTCTTCATAAAATCTTCTAGAAAATATAAGAAGCAGCACTTCCCAACTCACTTTATGAGGCCAGCATTATTCTGATACTAAAGCCAGATGGGACATTACTAGATAACTACCCATATCCTTCATAAAAATGGATGCCCAAAATCCTTAACAAAAAATCATGAAACAAGAATGTCAACTCTGACACCATTAGATTCTGAATCAATCCTAGGACAATAAAATAACCAAATATATCTCTAATTAGTTAAAAGACATTATCTTCTGCTTTCACTTACATTCGTTATGAAAAATATTTCTCCATTGCACAGTCGAACATTACTTTCAAAGTCATGCTTATTTTTAGCAAAGTCATGCTTATTTTTAGCAAAATCATGAAGAGTACCAGAAAAGTCTTCACCACTGGTGTCTAGATCATTATTTTGCTGACTTCCAGAGATATTTTCAGGGAGTAAGTCTGAGAGGTATGCATTCCTAGTACAACAAATTTTATCACCAATTCCAAACACAAGTCTGTTCTGATGGTCTCTGGGATAGAAAATGATAATATATAATCAAAGTTTGGAAAGTCTCCATTTCATTTGTTCAAGCATTAACTCCTACTCAGACTCGATTCAATTATCAGAATAATTCCCATATTTTCTTTACAACACTTTCATTCTCCAATGGGCAACAAGAAATCAGGCTCCCATAGCTGTTGTCTGATTATTTATACATACTCTCTGCAGCGCCTCAAACTCAACGACATCTCCCAGTCAAATTTTTTCAAGTTAGAAATTTTGGCTTAAATGCTGATGCCTCTCCTCCCCCTTATATTCTAAAGGTTACCACAAATCTTGATTTTTTTTCCTTTAAAATTAATCCTCTGCTCTCCAATCTCTCTTATCATTACGCTATTTGAGGTCTTTTTGAGGTCTTACAGCACTTATACACATTTCTATTATAATAATTATGATACTGTATCAGTACAACAGCAGCAAATTGAGGAAGTGGTGGTGATAGGCCAGCTATTGCACTAACTGCTTTAGGTACATTATTTCATTTCATTCTTACTACAACTCTGTAAGGGAAATTCTGTATCCATACCTGCTTTTACAGACGTGAGAGGGAAACGACCTGGCCCATCATCGCAGTTCCTGGGACCCTGGGTATATGGCCTCAAGCCCATGCTTTCTGGCCTCTTGCTGGGCTACCTGACAGATTTTTTGTGTATCTTCCCTCAGAAGACAGGCACTCCACCTGTATCTTATACATATCTAGAATGTCTATACTTAGTGCAAAGCAGGTATTGGTCAATTCAAGAGAAATGAATTAATTTTTCCTATGTATGACCACAGTGGCTTGTCTACACTCATGTTTCTCTGATAGACAGACATTCACTAAGTTGCTCTCTGCAGGCACCCTGTTGCTAAGGTTCTCAGAAACACTACACACATAATTTTTAAAATTCCCCTGCGCTCCCCATGCTTATCTTGGAGAAGCTGAAGGCTGCTAAGGTTGAAACCAAAAAAATGTCACTCCTAATTTTTCTTTTTATTCCACTCATTACTAAAATATCAATTCCCAAGGATGTATTGATATTTTATACATTGTATTTAATTGAAGAGATCATTATATTTCACAAATGGAAAAAAAGCTATTTTTAAATATATGGAAATAGGTGACAAACATCAAAGCGAAGAAAAAAACAGCAAATCAAAGGACTCTCCTTAAAAGTTTCAGTTCTCGAAGACACTCACTTGTTGAGGTGGCCTGTGTAGTGTTTGCAGCAGCAGTCGTTAATTAGATCACAGTCTTGCCTGAAACACACGAAAATGCAGGGGTCACCTTAACGGTACCTGCTACAGGTTTACTTTTGTTATCAACAATTATGACATACTAGATTCTACAAAAAGTTTCCAAGACTTTCTCTAGGAAATAGTATTTTTGTAGTTTTTTGTTTTGGTTTTGGTTTTGGTTTTGAGACACAGTCTTGCACTGTCATCCAGGCTGCAGTGCAGTGGCACCATCTCAGCTCACTGCAACCTCCAGCTCACAGGTTCAAGTGATTCTCCTGCCTCAGCCTCTCAAGTAGCTGGGATTACAGGTGTGCGCCACGATGCCTAGCTAATTTTTGTATGTTTAGTAGGCAGAGGGTGCTCACCATGTTGGCCAGGCTGGTCTCAAACTCCTGACCTCAAGTGATCCGCCCACCTTGTCCTCTCAAAGTGCTGGAATTACAGGTGTGAGCCACTGAGGCCAGCCTGTAGTTTTTATCTTAATATAAGCTTTTGTTCCATTCAGAGTCCCCGTGAACTTCTAAATATAATACTTGGTGGAAAGAGCTCTGTTTAGAAAGTGCCCTCTGCCATGTCTAACAAAGATATACCCCAAAATAAGAAAGAGAATTAACAGTGATGAAATATTGGAATCTCCCATCCAAATAGGATCTATATTAATAAGTTATGAGATTTAAAAGCTAGATTAAAAATATTAAAATATTTTAAATGCTTTACCTTCTAAATGCAATAAATTGTGATGTTTTTGCATTTTGCAAGTCATTTTCTTGCAGTAAAGTTTTAACTGCAGAATATAAACCTAATAATTCAAGAGAAAAAAGTTAACACAGAAAATCACCAAATTATAATACAATTTCTACAAAGAAACTAATTTGGAATTCCTGGTAAGGGGCCCTGGGAAAATATCTCACCAAATGGAATACAAGTTCACCATGGGAATGTCAACCTCATTCCCCACATCAGCCAGGGCAATAGGAAAGAGAATGAAAAGAAGGGTTCCAAGACAACCCACCCTCAACAGAGAGGTCAACCCCTGGCCAGGACAGTTCCCCATTTGTAATAGACTCACTGTGTATTTGCTGATGGTTTATGAACACTGAATTTAAGAAATAAACAGGAGTACAAAGTGTGTAACAGCATGACTAATGTAAAACATCCTGTTTTAAGTTCTTGTGATCATATTAGTAATGAGTTACACAACTTGACAATATACAGGCCTTATATGTTATATCACTTAATATGCAGGACACCCACATGTGGTAGGTGCCGTTATATTCAGAGCTGATATTCAACTGGCACGTACTTGTCTAAAACATAGCAATACTTCCGTATTAGCTGGAAAACAGCTACTCCCCTAACAACACAATGCTCTACTCCCCACCCCAACCATCTCTCTCCTTCTCCCCAGACCTCCCCATGATCTAGCAACTAAAAGGTTAACCCTGGCATAGTGGGGGCATCCATTCCAATGATGCTCATGCCCTACAGCCATTGGAGAGTCTCACTTCTGATGACATCCATATTGTGAATGTGAAAACTAAGGCTCATGGAAGTACAAGCATTTTCCCATGTGTGTTTCCCGAGTAGCAGAAGAATCACAAGGGAATAAAAAAGCCCATGCCTCATGATGCCCTGCTCTGGGAAGACAAATTTAGCTGCCTGCTGAGCCCTTCATTTTTCAGATGAAGGAAGGATTACCGCTAGAAAACGGCCAAGACTCAGCTCACCCTCAGCCAACCCCTGGCTTCTGGAGCAGGAATTTCAAAAGGTCTCCCAGGATACTGTTATTTTTTACATGTACAGGATGGCACTGTTCCATACCTTGCTTTTTTCACTTTCTCCAAATCTTACAGATTGATATGTACAATGTATTTTATTAATTCTGAGATATACATTTTTCTCACATTTTAGCATCTCTGAAATTCTAGCCCAAATATGAATCCTGTCTTAGGTCTTAGTACTTTGTAATAATGGGCATAATTTACTTAATAACTTAATTATCAGTGAAAAAGTACTATATGCTTCTCTGAGGAATAGTTACTCAATTTCCTTGAAGAAGAGACTAATTTTCCAGCAGACGTTTTCAATTTAGAAAAGCAGCATCAGGTAAGCTCTGCTACCAGTCTAAAATGGACCATTTTTTAAAAAAGTATATTCTCATTAATGCAAAGAATGGGTACCAGAAATAAAACCAACAATATTTTAGGTAGAATTAAGTGAAGTGGCAAAGAAAGAGATCTGTTTAACTAAGTCTCATTTTCCTCATCTGTAAATAGGACTTACTATTAACTAAGCTGTGAGAATAAACATTAGCTATTAATTATTTAACATACATTTATAAGTCACAAAACAATATGTAGCTTACAAACCAATTTATGTAAAACTGAAATAAATATGTTTCTATATGGATACAATAAGTTTAAAAGGATAAACACCAAGCTTTTACTGTGTGTGTGACCTTAATGGGATTGTCCTGGGGGAAGAAGAGAAAGGAAAATTACCAGGGAACATTAATTCTTACTTCAAACATTCCTGTATCGTTGACTTTTTTTTTTAAGGAGTATTGTTTCTCAAACCATTGGCCCCCACAATATAAAGCAATCTTGCAACAAATTTCATCAGTCACTAGTAAGTATTCAGTTAGGTCTACTTGATTCTTTGCACTCTGATGTTTGAAAATATATTTATATTTGTTTACTTTTTAATTATCTGTTTCCCACACTAGAATGAAAGCACAATAACCGCAGGGACAATCTTTTTAATCTTTTCCTCTGCTTCATCTATTGTATCTAGTATATAACAGGAGCTTAATAAGTATTTGCTGAATGAAAAATAGAAAGAAAAAATAGTTTCTACAATAAATTTTAAAAAGCACATTATAGAACACTATGTATGATCTCATTTATTTAAATACATTGTTGTAACATGTGAGTGATCACTAACCCAAGGGAAATGAGACTGGGGACACACACTAAGGGGAAAAGGCTAACAGATACAGTTGTATGTCATCACTTTCACATACACAGTGAAAGTGGTTAAGTGGGAAGGATATACCTTTGAGAACAGTGGCAACTACAAAAAGTCCTCAATAATAATCATTTAAACCTTTAATAAGTCAATTTTGAGAAAACCATTACACCATCTTTAAAAGGTTTGCTAGGTGAGTTTATAATGAAAATAAAGATCAATAGATAGGTTCAATCTATTTAAATAAATTCACTTGCAATAGCTAATTTAATAACATCTGTTAGTCACAACAAACTGACATTTATAGAGTGCCTCATAACTGATGAATGCCCTCAACCCTCATAATAGCTCCACAGGGAGTTCCACTATGGTTCCCATTTTACAAATGGTTAAGTTACATGACACAGGTCATATACATAAAGGAGAAGACTTCCTGTCCCACATTCGTTCTCAACCCTGTCCTGCTGTCGTCCTAACACCCATAATTGGAAGTCATGCTTCTACTCATTTTATAAAACAGAACTATTAGGAATTAAACTTGGCAACAGTTTGAGTCACAATTTTTGTTTCAGAAACAAAATAAAAGTACTTGCTTTTATTAGCATTGAGTATTTGCATTCAAAATGAATGTATTTCCTTTTGAAATTGCAAGGAAGGAAAAACTTCATTAATTAAGACTTACTTTCTCCTAAATAAACTTGAATTATTGGGGCTTTGCTTTATTTTAAACGAAATCACCTACATCCATTTATTCACTCAACAAAATTTACAGAGCATTTACGTGTCAAGAGCTTACTTCTTTATAAAATTCTAGAGTATTCTGCTTTTGATGATTACTAAGTTAGTTCATTTATTTTCAATGTCTCATTTTTTTGCTAGCAATATTTCTCTTTACCATCAAATTATAACTAGTCATTTAATAACTATGTTACAAAACTTAAATACTTATACTTAACCCTACATCTCATAGAAGTTTATACTCACAAGAGTGATGATTAGTTTTAGATGACTGAGAACTGGCATCCTCTTCTGGGAGTCTGACAAAAATAAATGTCTTATCTTGAATTGAGATGGGTAATGTCAGATTATCAGAGATATTTAGTTCTGCATCAAATTTTGGAAACTGGCGTCTTGAGATTCTTGAATAAAGATAACACACACGCGCAAAGAACATTATCATCCAAAAATGTCTTCATATATGATCAGAGCTAATGTCCTATAGTAATTAGTATCTATTAATAGATAACAGAGAGAAAGGGTCATCCAGGTATGCATTATAAACAGTAAATGAGTTTTATAATAGAAGACAACAAAGTTATGGTACTACATGTTAGCAATCAGTCCTTAGCAAAGTAATAGGATCAGGAAAAAAAAAATTATCAGAGGGTTTACTAGGCACCATTCTGAAAACCTGGTCTATTTATCTCCAGACCACAAAAGAACCATGCAAGGAAGGTATTATCCTTATTTCACAGGTAAACAATGTGAGGTTTAGTCAAGTATAGTGGGTTGCCCAAGGCCACAAAAATAGAAAACAGGAGAATTGGGAGGCAAATAGGCCCATTTTCCTCCATATCCCTTTCTATTTAAATTAATTTGAACTGGTTTTCCACATGTTTACACTATATTCTCCTCCTTTCTTCTCTGTATATTCCACATATAATCCCAGTTTCCCAACTGAACCAAGTATCCACATCTAGTTGCTTCTATTCCTTCCTCATCCTTCTTTCATTCTTATATTTTCCAAGACTAGCAAATCATATCAGAAAACAGAGTAAGGTATGGTTATTTGGAAGAAGACTGACTCCTTGATCAGACCTAACAGCAGCCTGGTCATCAGAGGTGGTGGTACCCTACTGTGTCTTCTTCACCCTTTCCCAAACAAAAGTGGAAAGGAACAGAGAGGGAATGAGGCTGTTCTTGCTGGTGATAGCCCAGATTTAATTGGGACCTTAAGAATCATCACAGATTTCCTGTTTTGCTTCTGACCCAAGGCATGTAGCACCTTCTATCTCCAGGAGCTTTCCCCTGGTATATAGCAGGGATTCTTCACAGTCAATAAATATTTGAGCATTATGATTAAGACAAAATGATGAAAGGAGCACAGCTAGAACCAAATGATATTGAAAGTGTTACTAAAAAGAACTCCTGAGTTTCAGATAAAATTGAGTTCTGAGACATCTAATATGCTTTAGATTCCTCCAAGTTTCTTGGACTTTAAAATGACTAATCATCTACCAAAAATGGGGTGGTCTTTAGGTAGAAGCAGAAAGATTACAGGAAGAGAATATTCTACATCCAACTCCATTAGTTTTCTTAATGTCTTAATATGAACCCACAGTCTACCCTATTCCTGTCAATTCCTCCTCTACTCCCATAGTTTTATCCACCAAGGTAGACAGAGGCTTAAAGAAAGTAGGTTTTCAATATTCTAGTTCAAGCTTGTCTGGCCCACGAGCCACATGAGGCCAAGTATGGCTTTAAATGCAGCCCAACACAAATTCATAAACTTTCTTAAAACATTATGAGATTCTTTTCACGATTTTTTGAAACAGAGTCACACTCTATCACCCAGGCTGGAGTGCAATGGTGCGATCTCGGCTCACTGCAACTTCTGATCCAGGGTTCAAGTCATTCTCCTGCCTCAACCTCCCGAGTAGCTGGGATCACAGGCACCCACCACCATGCCCAGCTAATTTTTGTTGTTGTTGTTGTTGAGATGGAGTCTTGCTCTGCTGCCCAGGCTGGAGTGCAGTGGCGTGATCTCAGCTCACTGCAAGCTCCGCCTCCCAGCTTCACACCATTCTTCTGCCTCAACCTCCCAAGTAGATGGGACTACAGATGCCTGCCACCACGCCCAGCTAATTTAATTTTTTGTATTTTTAATAGAGATGGGGTTTCACTGGGTTGGCCAGGCTGGTCTCAAACTCCTGACCTCAGGTGATTCGCCTGCCTCATCCTCCCAAAGTGCTGGGATTACAGGCATGAGCCACTGTGCCCGGCTTAGGATTTTTTTTTTTTTTTTTTTTTTAGCTTATTAGCTATCATTAGTGTTAGTGTATTTTATGTAGGGCCTAAGACAATTCTCCCAGTGTGGCCCAGGGAAGCCAAGAGACTGTACACTCTTCTTCTAGTTTCTGCTCCTTAGGAGATGTTCAAGCAACAAAACATTTTGTAAAAAAGAGTAAAAACCAGAGATACATTTTGGTACAATGACTAACATAGACTCAGTATTCAAAGGTCCCATTGTATCTAGAGATTTTAATACAGTCACACCGATTAATGATAGGGATATGTTTTGAGAAATGCATCATTTGGCAATGTTCATCGTTGTGTGAATAGCATAGAGTGCACTTACACAAACCTAGATGGTATAGCCTAGGCTACACATCTAGGCTATATGGTACAGCCTATTGCTCCTAGGGTACAAACCTGCACAGCATGTTACTGTACTGAATGCTGTACCCAATTGTAACACAGTGGTATTTGTGTATGTAAACATATTTAAACATAGAAAAGGTACAGTAAAAGTATAGTTTTATAATCTTATGGCACCACTGTCATAGATGCAATCTGTTGTTGACTGAACACTATGTGGCGCATGACTGTATTAAAATAAATGTCATGAAATAATAATGACTGTGATTTTCATATGTATGGATTATGGAGAAACCAAATGTCTGAGCTGACAGAGGATAACTCCAAAGGCTTATGCAAAGATGAAAGGAAGCGAAGGGTTCTTTTCTATTTAAGGGAAGTAAGATGCCATGGGCGCCTCCAGGATTCATCTAGGAGTGAAATATCACATTCAATTCTTTTGCTTTCAGCTTTCTCCCAAAAATATTAGGGGATATTTCTTCCCCAATTCTCCCTTGCATGTGTTTCCAAATCTCTATTCCCCTTGGGCTTATTCTAGTCCTTAAGCTTAATACAATTTTAATTCATATACATACTTTTAAAATCAGGAAACCTCATCCATTTTTAAATTTCAATAATAACATATGCTGGACCAGTAATGAAAAACATTAACTTTGCTTTTCTAACTGTAGGGCAAAAGGTTTATAGTTGAAGGACGGAAGAGTTTTGCTAAAAGGTATAGTAAATGTATTGTACTAAATCATTCTAATTCAAATACCATTTTTTTAAATTTCTAATACAACAGACAGAAAATGCAAACTCTTAGTAATATTATACCTTGTAGCATTGTCCACAATTAGCTGAGATTCTGCTCTATGGTTTGTCTTTAGCTCAATAGCACAATTTCTTGACTTTAGAGTCTCAAAAAGATCTTTCAGCAAGTTACCAGGTTCAATACTGGGTAACTGTCTAATGTCACCTAAAAGAAAAAAAAAATATATATATATAGTAGGAAGACTTACTCTGAAAAAAAATACCCCCAAGATTGTTTAAAATTATTTAAGAGTTTAAAGTTAAATATTTTACAAAAAACAACATTTAAACAGTATAAGATATAAAAATAGTAGTAACACAATAAGGTGACAAAATCTAAATTGAATATCTTTCATACCTATAACCACAGGGAAACTGGGTAGAGGCATATGTTTTAGTCAACATATTAGGGGGGGAAAAAATGAGCCTTAGACATTGTAGTTAGTCCCTTTTTCAATCATGTTCAATGTCTTACTGAATGTGGAAGAATCTATAGCCTCAAATAGATAAAATAAGTGTACAAAATACACAACAAATACATGTATTTGATAACAGATACATTCCAGTAATCTTATAGTGATGTTCTGCTCTATCAAAAATATTTTTTGCTTGCAACAAATAAGCCCTAAATATAAGAAAAACATGTACTGGGGGAAGCAGAGATAAGGCTTAAGCCATTAATAGAATCAACTGCTTAAAATACATCCTCAAGTACCTAAAAAAAAAAATAGTTTTTATATACAACTTGATTCTCCAATTGTGATTTTATTTTTTTCTCCACTAAATCATATGTTCTACAAAGCATGACAACCCAAGAGAACCTAACTGAATCTTAACAGAATTGGAAGAACTTAAGAGGCTAGTGAGGTCTAATTTATTAGCTTAGAATCATAAAATTACTTTTAAGTGGTCTATAATTCAAACTTTTTATTATTTCCAAATGGTCCACATCCTGATTTACTCTGAATCTGCGGCACTTTTACTATATTAATAGCCATCATTTAGGTGATCAGCAGTAACCCTTCACAACCCTATTTCATTCACATCCTAGCCTGCTAATATCCTGGCCAAAACAGAACAACTCAAGCTGATTAGGAGAGTGGTCAGATTTGACTTAGTGTAGCATTAGTATCAGTTCTGGTGTAAACAACCAACTAAGTGGTGTACACAACCAACTAACCAGAATACTTTGAAATAAACATCAGAATTCCAACAATATTTTAACTTACCAAGGATAATAAGCTTAGAAAGTTTGGAGTGCTCACACAATAAATTTAAGACCGACTTGAAGATTCCTACAGACACCAAACTCCCTTCATCCACAACCAGAACTCTAACCGAAGAAAATTTCCATGGTTTGTTTGTGGTCATCATTGTTTGATTCCATGAATAGAAGCTATAATTGACCTACAAGCAAAGTATGGCATTCCTAAAGTCAGGTTATAAAATCTACAAAACCAATAATTAATAGCAAGTTATTTTCAGGCAAAACTCTTAAATTGGCAGGGGTGGGTGGGAAGTAGAGAAACACAAAAGTTATAGGGTTGAACATGCAGAACAGACAGACCAAATAAACCTAAAAACGAAAAAAAAGTCAGATTGTTCCAAAATCTCAACACTTCTCTCATCGTTCTTAAACACAGAAAGCTCCCTATTCTTTTCCATTCCCAAATAAACCTTGTGGCCGTCTGAGACATGCCACTGAAGCCCTCCCCTTCTCTCAACCATAGTACTCCATTCTGAAATAAAAGCAGCGCTTTCTCAATCTAATTATGAAAATACTACTTTTTCTTTTAAGTATTCCAAACTTCCACACCTCAACTTTTTAAAAACTACCACCACACCACCCCCAACAACAAATAAAAAACAACATTCTTTACTAAAAATGTAATACTATTTATTATTTTTTAAATATAGATGAGAAAAAAAATGGTTATAAAATTACAACCAGAGAACATTCAATATTTTAGTGTATGTCATTCCAAAAATGTTTCTATGTCATCAGTATCAACATGTATAGGTTGAGTATCCCTAATCTAAAAATTCAAAATCCCAAATCCTTAACTTTTTAAGCACTGACATAACACTCAAAGAAAACGCTCACTGGAGCATTTCAAATTTTCAATCTGTATTAAGTACAGATTTTCTAAATGGTATCATATCACATCTTCATCTAATTTTTCCACTAAAACTAGATTCAACATGTCTATTAAGTAAAGCCTTCATATTTCCTATCCAAATGCATCAATTCCCTTCACCAAAATCCCCTGTGCTTGCAGTAGCCATGTCTCACAACATTCAGAATTAGCCATTTCTTTTCTGTTATTTAATATATTCAATTTATTATCTTAAAAATGCTGACAGTTTTCACTGTATTTCCAGTGCTATCAGCTCAATACACGCTCCATCTATCAGCACCTTGATGACTCCAATAGCTTTGCAGCCAGGTTCCCCCACACACAATCCCAGGATGGGATTGCCTCATAAAATACAGGGCATTCAGTTAAATTTGAACTTCAAATACACAATAAATGACTTTTTAGTATAAGCAAGTCAATGAATTATTTGATACATACTTATACTAAAAAAGTATTCATATTTTTATCTGCTAAATCTGGCAACCCTAGTCCAAGGATGATAAATGGCACTCCAGTGCTCTTTCTGTGCTCTTACACTCTCTCCTGAGCCTAAACACAGCTTCAGAAATATTCTCTCAGCACCCCAAGCAGATATTAAGATATACCAACTAATCAGAATTGACACATCGGATCAAACTTGGTAATAATCCCTTTCAGGTGTCCCCTTCTAATTCAATCCTTCAGACTAATCAGACATGAAGGCATAGTACAAAAAAAAAAAAAAAATTATAAACTGATCAGAAAACTCTCCTACCGATATGCTACACTGAACTTCTCTGGGTCTCCATTCATTCATGTGATAAACAGAGGTAATAGGCAAGATATGATAAGCGGCTCATGGCTCTACGACTCTATAAGATCTTCCCTAAAACTTCTTTATTTCACTTTCTTGCTTAGGAACCTAAATGGCTCCCTAGGAGACCAAGTTCAAGTTTCATTGTTAGTGTGCAGCATCTGTAATAAATGAGGAAATAATGACGCCATGGAAAGAACAACAAGCTGGAAGGCATTTCAAGTCCTAGTTCTACACCTAACTGAGATCCTGGGCAAGATGTTTAACATCCCCAAACTTTAACTGGCTCTTCTGTAAATGTGGAGATAACATCACTTTATCAAGCATGTAAAGAGATCAGTCAAAATACTTTACAAACTTTAAAGCTCGAATTAACTGTCTAACCCAAGTTTAATTTCCACTATTCTGTCAGACATGGGCTTCATTCCAGTCAAGGAAGTCACCTCAAAACCCTCTATGTACACTATGATCATATTCCTCGATGCCTTTGCAAAGGCCTTTCCTGTAATTCCAATGTCCTTCTCCTCACCTGAGTCTCCATGGTCCTTGGAGTTCAATTCAATGATTACCTTCTTTAGAAATCTTCCAACTACCAAGTTTCTTTATAAAATGGCAGGTCAGGGCTAGGGCTAGAGGAACCTCTCCAACTCTTTACAAGCTTAAACTCCATGATTCTTAATTATAGCCAATACTTTTTTTTTCTCAAGAATGTTAATTTATTTGAAATTTTTATTGTGTGACTACTATTTGTCAGGCACTGTTCCAGGTGGAAGAAATAAAGATTTATACCAGATGAGCAAAGTCCTCACTTTCATCCTACAAAATATAAGCCTTTTACTTCCATTTCCAGTGCTACTCAAAATGTGGTCTATGGACTGTGATGTGTTTGTAACCAGCCCCCATGAGAAACAGATATTGTACCAGGATCTAAACTAACTGTATCATTACGCCTACACTCTAGTGGGACTGATTTTTTTGTTGTTGTTTTTAGACAGGGTCTTACCTTGTCACCCAGGCTGGACTGCAGTGGTGTAAACACGGCTCACTGCAGCCTTGACCTCATAGCCTCAAACAATCCTCTCACTTCAGCCTCCTGAGTAGCTGGAACTACAGGTGCATGCCACCATGCCCACCTAATTTTTAAATTTTTTGTAGAGATGGGGGTCTCGCTATGTTGCCCAAGCAAGTCTCAAACTCCTGAGCTCAAGTGATCCTCCCACCTTGGCCTCCCAAAGTGCTGGGATTATAGGCAGGAACCACAGCACTGGACCCGATAGTTTTGTTTTGTTTTTTTCCATAAGACTTTCTCAAGGAAGGAAGCAGTGCGCTGATTTACTTCTACCATTAGCTCCTTTCTCGTGCAAACTGGTAACAATTTACAGACTGGCTGTTTTGAAAAGCATTGATCTAAATGATTAGTTACTGTAAGACAGGGACCCAGGAGACATTCAATAAATACCTACCGATTGCTTTAAGAAATAAGTTTGTCTTTAAGGTAAATTTTGTTTGTTTGTTTGTTTTTTGAGACAGAGTCTCGCTCCATTGTCCAGGCTGGAGTGCAGTGGCGCACTGTTGGCTCACTGCAACCTCCGCCTCCTGGGTTCAAACAATTCTCCTGACTCAGCCTCCCAAGTTGCTGGGACTACAGGTGCGTGCCACCATGCCTGGCTAATTTTTTGTATTTTTAGTAGAAATGGGGTTCCACTGTGTTAGCCAGGATGGTCTCCATTTCCTGACCTTGTGATCTGCCCGCCTCAGCCTCCCAAAGTGCTGGGATTACAGGCGTGAGCCACTGCACCCAGCCAACAAATGTTTTATCTACAGATGAAATGTCAAAGGTTTTACCTGACACAGTGTGTAGGCATGAAGACCAGTTTTCTGTCTTAGTAAGCCAGCTGCTTTCCCTGTAGGTGCTGTGAGCAAAACTTCTATAGCCTTGCCCGCCTCTAGTTGACTTTGCTCACTAAAGGTAATCCATTCTTCTGAAGCATTCTGGTCTTGTTCAAAATCTTCACAGGCATTTTTTACTTCTCTTTCTTCCAACTGCTCTATATGCTTAAAAAGACGGCTAACGATTGTGGTCTTCCCACATCCACCTTTCCCACTTATGACTGTCACAGGATTGGAGCAAATCATCTCCAAAGCAGCCACCTGATCCTGATCCAGTGGAACTTCAACCTGATCCTGATCCAGCTGAACTTCACTTATTTCTGCATTAATTTCATTTTCACCATTAGTCCAAATATGGTCACCACTGTCCTGTGTGTCCACAACGTCCATAGGATTTTCTAATCTTGCTTCATCAGGTTTGCTCTCATTCAGTGCATCATCACTTGAATTCTCAGGTTTTGTGGTGTGAATAGAAGCAAGCACCTTTTTGACATCGACACATAAACGCCAAGGAGGCCTCTTCATCAGGTCACAAATTGAAAACGCAATGGCTCTTTCAGCCTGGTAAAGGTCGTAAGGGAAGACACAGGCCTTCTCATATGTCACCACACCAATATCCTTCAAAAACTTCAGAGACTCCGAAGCAGCATGAAATGACATATGATCTGACAATGTCAAAGTTAAGTCATTCACTTCAACATATGTGTGTCCATGTTCTCTACATATCTGCTTCAGTCTGGAATACATTATTAATGCATTCTTCTCCAAATCAGTCATCAGCTGGAGAAGAGACTCGCACTGACAAAATGCTATCCAACTTGCCTCACATCGCAACAGTTTCCACTCTCTGTAGGTTATCTTTAAGAAATAAAGTTCAGGTTGGTTTATAAACATCATAAGTGTTTATGAATATGTTCTTTATTAATAATTTTTTAAATCCCAGAAGACATGAACTTCAATGAAATTTGCAGAAAATACCATAGATCACTAATTTTTAAATTGGCTGCACTGTAATTAGAGATCTGTAAAATTTTTAAATAAAAATTATATTTTATCACACTAACACACAGTTTTAAAAGTGAAATAATACTATAAGGCTTATCACAAAAAATATGAATCCTTTCCTTATCTCTTCACGTGCCTTCTAAAGGCGACATCTCCAACACTTTAGTTATTTCTTCCAGAATTTACCTCCATATTTCTAAGTACTGTAGATATTTTTCCTTGATTTTTAAAAGATTTTAGATATTTATTATTAACTCCTTAATATGGAAAGTCTATCTCTATGGAAGGTCATTCTATTATATACCATTACCTCCACAGGTGTTTCTTTGGTTCCTATATGTGAAAAATGTTGTAGTATACATTTTGTTCAATTTTGGTTAAATAGGTATTTACTATGCTTATGCAAATAGGATTCACAGCTGAGTGACAGGATGTACTCTGTTACATTAAGTTTTGTGTTGAACTCAGTGTGTATCATGAAGTTAACATCTGCCTCATTTTCTTGGCTTTAGTTTTCTACGTGTCTATCAACAATTCTGCCTAAACTCTACAGAAGAGATACAGAACTCCCTTCACTATAATCTACTGAGCACATCATCTATCGGCTCCATTTTTCCTTGATGGAGACATCACTCCTGAGCCCTCCATACCTTTTATGGGCTGAACTGTGTCCCCCGCAAAATTCATATGTTGATGTCCTGTCCTAACCCCCAATATCCTCAGAATGTGACTATATTTGGAGACAGGGTTTTAAAGAGGTAATTAAGGTTAAAGGGGACCATTCACCTCATTGATGATGTCCTCTGGACGGGCCCTACTCTAATATGACTGGTATTCTTATAAGAAGAAGAGATTAGGACATAGACTAGCAAAAAAGGAAGGCTATGTGAAGACATAATGAGAGATAATAACCATCTACAAGCCAAGGAGAGAAGCCTTGGAAGAAATCAACCCAGACTTGTAGCCTCCAGAACTGTAAGACAAAAAATTTCTGTTGTTTAAGCCATCCAATCAGCAGTACTTGTTCTGGCAGCTGCAGCAAACTAACACAATATTAACAAAATTGTGGTTTACATGCTGAATGGTGGGACCTCAGGCCTCCTTTTCTCTCATGAGTCCCAGAATGCTGCAACTAGGCTTAAACTCTCCATGTACCATTCTTCTCTGAGAAGAGTGACTGGACAGGAGAAAACACTTCCAGATCCTGACATGGGGAAAGGGAAGGGACTGTTCCCTAATGAAAAACCTGAGTCACCACCAGATAATCTCTGCCTTATCCTCACCTGGTATCCCCAAGCCTGGATGCTGTCAGCTGAATGGCATCAGGCAAGAGAAATCTCTATATTCTCGCTAGGGTGGGAAGCAGTAATCACTTAATGCCCACAATGGGGAGAGAATCTGGGACTTCAACAGCTCCTTAAACAGGTGTTCACTTAATCCAGAAGGCAGAAAATACAGTAGCTGATATGTAATCCTTTAATTTTTTTTTTTTTTTTTTTTTCAGAGGAGGTAGAAGGCCAGGTGCGGTAGCTCATGCCTGTAATCCAGCACTTTGGGAGGCCAAGGTGGGCAGATCACTTGAGGACAGGAGTTCAAGACCAGCCTAGCCAACATGGTGAAACCCTGTGCCCATTAAAAATACAAAAATTAGCTGGGTGTGGTGGCACACGCCTGTAATCCCAGCTATTCAGGAGCTGAGGCAGGAGAATCACTTGAACCAGGCAGAGACTTCAGTGAGCAGAGATCACACCATTGCACTCTAGCCTGGGTGGGAAAAAAAAAAAACAAAAAGAAGAGGTAGAGAGAAAGGGATAGTGGTAGGGAGGGAAGAAGGTTGGCCCTAGGATCTTGATAGATATAGCCTCAAACTCATTTGATCACAAAGAAAAACGCAAAGTCTGTGCTTCACCAGTAAGACAGTGAGCCTAGCAAGAGTGAGAGTAAGGGCTTGATTGCATCTCCGTTCTACACTGGTAAGGTCTCAATAAATGTTTACTCTATTATATTAGCCTAACACAATGTGTATTGTTAATAATAAAATGTTATATAATTTATTCTTGAAAGGTGAACGGGCTCCAAAGACCTCTAAAGAGCTAAAAAACAATCTTCCCTTCTTAATATCTCTATAAAGAACATTGGATTTTACAGGGTTTTTCTAAACAAAAAGGTAAACTATTATTATCTGCCTTTTACATATCATTGCTCTTCCATTCTTCTCCACTGAATAAATATATATAATAATCTCATGTTCCAGAATCTCATCTTTAAAAGCATACTGAATTTATAGACATTTTATGTAAGGGAAAAATTCCTTATTCCAGTATTTCTCAAATCAGCATCTGCAAACATTCTTGAGGTTCCAAGTATTTTCTCAGAGTTTCTCAATTGTATTTTTCTCTGGAAAACCACCTTATAACCAAGAACCACCAAGATTAAGTACCATATTTGGTTTCCAATACCACTGGAGCCTCAGTGTGTCCCTTTACTACTCATAGTCTCTAATAATAACAACAGAAGTGGATTCATTTGTAAATGATGTTATTGTACAAAATAAAAATCAAATGGCATCATGATATATCACATGAATAATGAAAATTGTCAACAGTTCAAACTGGAAGTGGGAAATTGAGTTGCACAGCAGAATGGACTTGCCAAATTTGTAAGAGCTTTTGACCTCAATGAGATCTATACTCAAGTTGCAAATGACAATTTAATTACAGGACATTGGTCACATTAAATTATACAACTAAATTAATACCGATAATTTGAATGTCATCAATTTTTTTTCAATTACAAATGTATGCAACTCTGTAAGTTGCATAACAACTTATAAAATGTTCTTACGCTATAGCCAGTTGCAACATTTGAATAAAAATAAATCAGTACTGGGGTCCACACAAATTTTTTTCCTTTGAAAGAGAAAGGAGAAATTGCCAAATTTGAAACCATGCCTTACACAAGATTACTATATGCTGAGCAAATGTTTTACTTACTTTACTAAATCCAAGTTTCCACGGATGTGTACCTAAAATCTCTTCTATCTCTTTCAACATCTCTTTAGAACCTGACCCTATGAGCCATTTAAAGTGTCGAGGCAGAAGAACTGGAAGGAATTCCATTATTTTCGGAAACTGCAAAGCTGTCATTACATTTCTAAACGGAACTACAAAATATCAGAAAAGAACAAAGTAAAACATAAATGAACCCAAAGAATGACTGATTTGAAGTACTTTCTCATTTTGCACAACCAATTTAAGAAATCCAAGTCAAAGACAGATTAGTACATTTGCCTTAACCAGTAAGGCAATTTTGATCATATTATGACAATTGCTTTTGTACTGAGATGGTTTTCATTGTGTTTAACACCAAAATTTATGTTCTTTAAATGCTTAAATAATGATTTCTTAGCCTTTTGTTTCCTACTATCTGCACTACAACAGAACAAAAATTCTGACTCAATTATATAAATTTAAAGCTAAGGATATAAAATAAATAATTTACATAGTAACCTTTATAATCATTTTCTATAATCATAATCTTTTGTCACTGAAGTCATTCATTGATGTACCATCAAATTTATTTGGTACAATTAGGAAATGAAATATTCCATAAATATGAATGCCCAGATAACAAATCATATTAAAAATTATTTGAAACCATTTTGGACTGAAGTATTTCCTAAATATATTATTCATATCCTTGTTGTACTTCTCTATCTCTTTAAACAGAACAATTTACAACTGATTTTTTTTTTTTTTAAACTGAGACAGTGTCTCACTGTCTCCTAGGCTGGAGTATAGTGGTGCAATCATGGCTCACTGCAGCCTCCATTTTCTGGGCTCAAGTGATCCTCCTGCCTCAGCCTCCAAAGTAGCTGTGACTACAGGTATGTGTCACCACACCTGGCTAATTTTTAAAATTTTTTTTGTAGAGACAAAGTCTTACTATATTGCTCAGGCTAGTCTCGATCTCCTGCGCTCAAGTGATCCTCCTGCCTCAGTCTCCCAAAGTGCTGGGATTACAGGCATGAGCAGCCACCACATCTGGCCAGCAACTGATTTTTTTTTTTATTAATGATTCAAGGTAATCTCTATGAGTACAAAAGTTAGAGAAAGAGATAAAATCACAATTTTAGAGGTGGAAAGGAACCGGAAGGATTTTAAAGAACAGCTCATATAATCCCTTCATGTTACAGATGAGAAACCTGAAATATCAATGGCATACTCCAAAAGCAGCATAAACACATTTTTCACCAAATGGATTTTTAAAAGGAATACTATGCTAGTGGTAATATTTTAAACACTGTAGTCATTAAGTATGTCAATTTCACTGAAACTTGATCATAACAATCACACTTACTTTTGTTTTCCAGAGGAAGACTCATCTCATTGTCTGGGAACAACTCCTCCTGACCATTCTGTGCAGGCTGCTTTTGATCTTTCCTTCCAGTTTCCTTGTGGAAAGTTCTTAGTGTTTCCCTAAGATTTTCAAAGTTTAGGTTTTTGTAGTTTGATACCTCATTTACCCATGTTAAAAATGTATTAATAACATCACTGGAGACCTCACACTCTTTAAGAAAGAGAGCACACATATGTTTTTGATTTGGTGGTGACATATCAGACTGCAAAAAGTAAGACGGAAATCCTTGAACTTGATATTGATAGCTCCTTGATCCCACCACAGGCTTTACTTGTACCTTCACTCTCCACCAAGCACCTGTTACCGGAAAACGTCCCAACACTTTATATGTCTCTTGTGTGTTTTCATCGGGAATTAAAACTAAAAAAAGACAAACAAAAACCCACAAAAGTTAACTCTGGAGATTATTTAGAAACCATTTTCTCAAAGTTTTATCAAACTTACCACTATCTTTTATCTCCCTACAGCACTCTCTAAAGATGTCTGTTAGGGTGCCTGTAACACTGCATTCTGCCTACCTCTTTTTCTGTCTGCCTCTACTACACTGTAAATACTAAAACAGGACACTGTTGCATTTGTCTTTGTATTCCAAAAGGCAAGCACAGTACACAGCAGGTGTCTGCTGTTCCTCTTCTAAAACCAGTCCCCTCTCTGCTACTCTGACTTCAGCCAATACTGGCCTTCATGCAGTTTCTTTAAAATGCCATGGCCCTTCACTCAAGTTATTCCATCTGCCTTAACTGATCTCCCCCTTACTGTTTACTACATTTACTACAGACCTCAGCTTAACTGTCACTTACTTCCCTGAATCTCATGTATAAAACCTCTCAAAGCACTATTTAGCATTCCTCCTAAGCATTTAGTAACATTATAGTTACTTCTGTGATCAAAGAATGTTTGTTTAATACACTAGAAGGTAAGCTTCATTAAGACTGCAACCTTGTTATTACATTTCTGTAGGTTTTCCCAGCACCAAACATGCTAGTCAGTCGATACTTTAGAATGAATGACTAAGCCCTCCACAAATACTTGAAACTTTTCTGCCTAAATCTGTACTGTCCACCTACACGTGGCTATTTACATTAAAATGTAATAAAACTAAAAATTTGTCTCCTCAGTTACACTAGCTGTATTTCAAGTTCTAAACAGTTACATATGGCTAGTGGCTATTATACCAGACAGTGTAGATATAAAACACTGCCATCATCATGGAAAGTTCTACTGAACAGCACTGGTCTGCACATTAAAATATTTTAAGTCTCAGTCACAAAGTACACATAACGGGTATAACTTATAGCACAGAAAACTATCTTATAGCACAGGAAACTACTTACACAAGGTTTACCCGAACCACAAGGTTACTAACACTAGTTAATAATCATCTGTGCACTGAGGTGTTCCTTGTGTTTTGTTTTGTTTTTCTTTCCTTTATTTATTATTACTATTATTATTTTTTTGAGATGGAGTTTCGTTCTTGTTGCACAGGCTGGAGTGCAATGGTGCGATCTCAGCTCACTGCAACCTCCACCTCCTGGGTTCAGGCCATTTTCCTGCCTCAGCCTCCCAAGTAGCTGGGATTACAGGTGTGCGACATCACGCCCGGCTAATTTTGTAGTTTTGTCGTTGTTGTTGTTTTTCTTTTTTACTAGAGACAGGTTTCATCATTTTGGTCAGGCCGGTCTCGAACTCCTGACCTCAAGTGATCCATCTGCCTCGGCCTTCCAAAGTGCGTGAGCCACTGCACCCCGCCTGTTTTGTTTTTCCAAGAAGCTGAGGAAGAACCACGTATTTGACTCCAGGCAATATAGAATTAATAGTTACAAGTTCTCATTCTATAGAACTTGAGGATAAGCAGTCAGAAAGAAAAATAAAATTTCAGATTCTGGGTGGAAACAGAGACTCAACATACACTGTTTCCTCAAGTGTAAAACTACCTCGAAGGACGAACATTATGAATGAGAATAATTAATACAGCAAGCTTAACACATAGCATGTGTCCAGTTAAAGTCACTGCTACCATTATAGTTAAAATTTTACCCTAAGTAGGATGAAGCAGCTAGACCATTGAGAAGCTAAATCTGTTAGCAGCGACTGGGTGCCTTGCTCAGGGCAAAGCCAGAATGGAAAGCGCTACGTTGGACCCTCCAACCCCATCCCCAGGGCAGGGGACTTCCTCACCGCGGATGCACCCGGGGAGGCTGCCAGCCTTTACGCCCCCACTGCAGAGCTCTTCGGCGTCGACGAACACCGAGTCTTCATCCTCCTGCACGTCGTCGTTTAGGTAGTCTTCGTCCTCTTCCACCAGATCCTTGGGTGGAAGCAGAGGTCCCTGAAGTTGGCGCAGGTACCAACTCGACCTGGCCATGCTTCTCCTGAACTCAACCCAAACAACTCGAAAAAACCTTGGCTAACTGCACGGTCATGATCAGCCAATCAGTCCCACGACTGTAAGGCCATCAACTTCCGGGAACGGCCTGGCGGCCGCCAGCTTACGCGAAAACCGGGCGGTAGCGAAGCTCCGCCCCAAGTTTCCAGGAATTGCCGTGGGGAGGGCTGTGGAAGGGGCGTGGCCAGAAGGATTAGGGGCGGGGAAGGGAAAGCGCGGGGCGGGTAGATGGGCGGGGCTTCCGCTCGTTTCGGAGCGAGGTGCTGGGAGGTGAGGATCAGGAAGGTGCCGGGAATAGATCAGCACTGGGCAGTGACAGGCGTCGCCACCTGCAGAACCGCCAGTGCATGGCATCTCCTGCGGAGAAAGAACGCAGAGAAAGTCCGCTTCTAAGCCTGAAGAACCTGGAAAAGCAAGCCCCACCCCAACCTCCCCAAAACGAAAGTATAGCAGATGCCCTTCTGGAATCGGATCTAGGGCAAGAACCCAGAATTGTCTTTTTAATGTACATTCCGGGCTGTCCATTTTGATGTTCAGCTAGATTTGGACACCACTGGATTAGATGACATTCAAAATTCTTTTCATCCTTTCCTCTGTGAGTACGCCCTGGTCTCCCAAACTTATTTAAGCTGGGTTTAAATTTAAGCTAGGCTACCTGTTGACAGTGGGGCAAAAGCATCTCTTTGCAGCCCAGAGTATAGACAGGAAAAGGGGAAGGGAAATAGAAGAGAAAAGAACGTGGTTTTAAAAACTATTCTGAGGCTATGATTCTCTTACTTGATGGGGATAGTACTTGAAAGTCTTGGTACTCTTTAAGAAATACCATAAATATATTACTACATTACTGTATTGATACTGTTTATTTTGGGATTAGTATCTTAATAATAATCCTGAAATAACTAAACATACACTATTTACTAAATACAAAAGCATCTTATGCTATATTTAAATATACATAAACGACAACCAGCACCAAATATTTAAGAAAAATGAATAGGAGAAAATACAAAAAATGATTTTTTTTCCTTTGTGTACCAATTGAAAAATGCCCACTTTTGTTGCTTTTAAAAGAAATACTGTTGCAGCTGACAAAACACCAGTGTTTCCAAGGATTGGCTATATGAGGTTGAATTCCTTTGACGTTCACATGGCTACTGTTTCCACCACATTGAATCTCCTCTGACAAATGTCACACTTACTGACCTCTTCATTTCAAAAACCAGTGGATACTTTTCAGCCTTTGTTTTACCTGACCTCTCAGCAGTATTTGATACTGATGAGTATCTTGCAGCATTCTGCTGCCTGGGTTTTTGCAGCTTGCCTTCTCAGATTTTTCTCCTTCCTCTCTGGCTATTTACAGTCTTGGACCCCTCTTCTTGCCTCGTGAGTACTGGTATTCCCCAAGGCTCCATCCTAAGCATCTTCTTGCTCTATAAGCCTTTCCTCAATCATCCTTCACCTACATGCTAATAACTCAGCCTAATCTGATCTCCAAACTATACAAACAACTGCCTAAACACTGTCAGTCACTACTGGATGCCCCTTGGCTACTTCAGACTCAGCATATCTAAACTGCAACTTATCATTGGCTTTCCAAATCTGCGTCACTTATGTGTATATACATGGGATATTGTTGTTACCAACATGATGACTTGGGCACAAGAATTGACTCTAGATCTCTAGATGTTAAACTTCCTTTTTCTCTCTTTTTGTTTTTTGGAGATGAGGTCTCACTGTATTTCTCAAACTGGTCTTGAACTCCTAAAGTCAAGTGATCCTCTTGACTTTAGGCCTACCAAAGTGCTAGAATTACAGATGTGAGACACTACACATAGCACAGGTTTTCAACTCCCCCTCCCTTTTTTTTTTTTTTTTTTTTGAGACAGGTCTATATTGGCACCGTCTCAGTTCACTGAGGCCTCAACTTCCCAGCAGGCTTAAGTGATCTTCCCATATCAGCCTCTCAAGTAGCTGGGACCACAGGCTCACACCGCTAAGCCCGGCTAATTTTTTGTAATTTTTTTAGAGATGGGGTTTCGCCATGGTGTCCAGGCTGGTCTCGAACTTCTGAACTCAAGTGATCTGCTGGCCTTGGCCTCCCAAAGTGCTGGGATTATAGGCGTGAGCCATTGCACCCGGCCACTATATGTTCAGCTTCTATTCATATAGTTCAATTGCATTTTATTGGATAGTGTAGATAGGAATTTAGAATGATAAGAATCTTCTTTACCTATTGTTTTCTCATTCTTTTTTAAAAAAGTTAACAATTCTGGCTTTCTGGATACCATTTTTATCATACATAGTAATCAGTGGTACTCAAATCTGACTGTGCATCAAAATCACTTGGGATGTGTTCTAAAATTGAGATCCCTGGATCTACCCTGAAGCTACACTTCCCAAAACACAAAACAACATAGAGGTAGGTTATCAACTGTGTGATTTTTGTAATAGCAAATTATTGGAAATAGCAGAGATGTTCAACAGCAAGAGACTAATGAAATAAACTGTAGTACATCCATACAATGGCGTATTCTTCAGCTTTTTTTTTTATAAAGAGAAAGAAATATTGCTACAAATTGGTAGAGAGTAGTTTCCCAAGATACTGTTTTAAATAAGAGAGAGCAAGATGTAAAACAATGCATATCATTTTATTTGTATGTGTCAGTGTTGAAAAAAAAAAAAGCACAAGAAAGATAAACCAGAAGATAATGAATGAAAATAGCCAGGAATGGTGGCTCGTGCCTCTAATTCCAGCACTTTGAGAGGCCAGGGTAGGAGGATTGCTTGAGCCCAGGAGTTTCAGACCAGGTTGGGCAACATAGCAAGACGTTGTCTCAAAAATAAATAAATAAATAAATTAGCCAGGTACGGTGGTGTGTGCCTGTAGTCCAGCTACCCTGGAGGCTGATGTGAGAGGATTGCATGAGCCCAGGAGGTCGAGGCTGCAGTAAGCCAGAAGATAAAGGAGGAGAAGGGGAGGGGGGAGGAGGAAGGGGAAAAAATTGATGAAAATAGTTACCCACAGAGGGGATGGAAACATGATAGGACCGAAAGGGGATAAGGACAAAATCTCTGAGATTAATTTATTATATAGTTTGACTTCTGAATCATGTAAATGTTTTACACATTCAAAAAATAAATAAAAGAAACAAAAGTAAAACAGAAAATTGAACACAAACAGAAACAAATAAATCTATCAAGTGAATTGCATAACTACTACGAGAAAATAATTATTTCAAGTTATGTTTCAACACTTTGGATAAATATTTTAAGTTACTCTGTACACCTCTAGTAGGTTATACTCTGCAGACAAAAGATCTACAAAATGATCTTAAACTTTACTCATTATGGTTAATGTTTGTTGTAATATTGTTAGTGTAATTTTGAAATTATATATTGTAGGATAAAGAAAATAAGTAAATGTATTCATATTTTATTAAAAGTTTTAAATGTATGTGGAAAGAAATACAAATGTAAAATAAAATAGGTTGAAAAAAAAGCTCCTACAACATTAAACTGGAATTGAAAATATCAATATGGGCTTGTGATTTCTTCAAATGTATTATCTAGTTCTGTGTACTGAAAGGACCTGAAAGCAATGTAACCCCAGTAACTCTGATCACACCCACCATCTCAATTTTGTTTGTTTGTTTGTTAGACAGGGTTGTGCTAAAATTCAGTCTCACAATCATAGCTCACTGTCATCTTGAACTCCTGGCCTCAAGTGATCTTTCTGCCTCCCCCTGCCAAAAGTGCTGGGATTACAGGCCACAGCACCCAGCCTAATCTTGGTTTTTTAATCTGGGTGACTTTTTGTTTTCAAAAGCAAGGACCAGTCGGGCATGGTGGCCCACGCCTGTAATCCCAGCACTTTGGGAGGCCAAGGTGGGCAGATCATTTGAGGTCAGGAGTTCGAAATGAGTCTGGCTAACATGGCGAAACCCCATCTCTACTAAAAATATAAAAATTAATTGGGCATGGTGGTGTGCGCCTGTAATCCCAGCTACTTGGGAGACTAAGGCAGGAGAATTGCTTGAACCGGCGATGTGGAGGTTGCAGGGAGGCAAGATGGTGCCACTGCAGCGAAAACAAAAAAAGGAAAATCATAGTATCAAAAGGAATAATGATTGCACTTGATTATAACATACTGAGTAAATAAAAGTTCACATGTTAATTGTGATAGTTTAAAAAAGAGAGAGAGAAATGCCAGTTAATAAGAATTTTTTAAGAAGAAGTTATAAAAATAGAAACCAGCATTTTGCAACCCCCAATGTGATAACTGATTCAAGCAAGTATCACCAAAGGATATGAACATCATTGGGGAACTGATAGTCTCCTGGCAGCAATAGATTACAAATTGCAAAGGGAAAAATGTACCTAAACAGTGAAGATACTTATCACTCACCCTTTAATCAAGTTATCAAACACAGTGTCAATAATGGGACACGACTGATGTGTATTTCATGCTATGATGCAATAAGATATACATAAAGTTAGCTATTAGGTGATCTTACCAAAAGTATTTAACCTGATTTTAATCAAGGCTCTAGACCAGTACTGTTCAATAGAGATATCGTATGAACCACATATGTAATTTAAAAGTTTCTAAAGGCCACATTGAAAAAAGAAACAGGTGACATTTTAATGATACATGTTATTTAATCTAACATATCCAAAATACTATTTCAACATGGTAATCAATATAAAAAGTATTAACAAAATGTTTTACATTCTTTTTTTTATCCTAAGTCTTTAAAATCTGGTCTGTATTTTACCCTTACCACACACTTCGATTCGAACTAGTCATATTTCAAAAGCTCGAAATCCATGTGTCTAGTGACTACCACATCAGACAGCACAGTTGTAGACCTAATTTCCAATTTGCGCCAAATCCAAGGAAGTGAGGTACCAACTAAATGATACCATAAGGAAACAGAAAGATCTAGAACAGAGGTGAGAAAATTTTCTTTTGCAAAGGGACAGATAGTAAATATTTCAGGCTTTGTATGCTATATATGGTCTCCATCACATAATACTCCTCCACCTCCTCCTTCCTTCTCTTCTTCCTCTTCTTTTTCTATAACCCTTTAAATATTTAAAGACTATTCTTAGCTCTACAACTGTACAAAAACAGGCTGTAGTTTGCCCACACCTGATCTAGAATATGGGACATTCTACAAAACAACTGACCCACATATTCCAAAAAGTCAACGTCATAGAGAAAAAAGTTGGGAAAAAAAATTAGAGAGATTCCAGGATTGCTGGTGGCCAGTCAGTGAAGTTGAAGGTATAAGGAATGGGTGTAAGAGGAGGCTGGTAGGAAGTGGGTGGCAGCCAGAACTTGCAGTGTTTCAGGAGGCCACGGCAAAGTCAGCAAGATGCCACTAGAGGTTTTAAACAGAAGCTTAACCATTCTCTTCTGAAAACATGACTATTCATCTCCCATAAACTAAACTTTCATTGCAATGTCCCCTTGAAAGTTATCCTAGGAAATGGTTATTAAACAAATCAATTAATCTGAATCATGAAGCAATACCTTTCAGTATCTCACACATAATGCTTCTCACTTGGAAGATTTTTTTCCTGTGTTCCATAATGTGTCTTCTAGTCATGTCCGAAATACATTTGTTTTAATGTGCCTGACTGGCATCAAGGCAAGTAACACACTGTGAAGTGATCCGTAGTAAAACCTAAACATTGTACTGGGGGAATGCAGAGGGAAAAAGATTTAGTAATCTGTTTAATTACTGTGATGAGGCAAAGGATGTAATTAAGGTGCAGTCGTGATAATGACAGTTTCACAGTTATATTGAAAGTGCTCCATATTAACTTATCCTGGTAAATGTTTAAACTAGTATTTTGTCTGTTTTGTTTGTAAAAGTGGGATCCGAAGTGATATGATAGAGTTAAGACAACAAATGTGAGTCAATAATACGGTACCATAGAGACACAATTATATACGGAGTAGAAATTATAATAAAGATATGTTAGATTTCATTCAGTCAACAGACATACATACAAATAGCATGTAGTGCTAGTATCCACTGATACTGAATTCACCTCTTTCTAGACACACAGTAGGATTGTACTTCCCCATCTATTTGAAATTCATCATGACCATCTGACTTGCTTTGGCCAATGAAATGAAAGCAACATGACACTTCAGGGTGGGAACATTTAATTGAGGGTGCCCAATTCTCCACCCCTGATTATTTCTTGCTTTGTGAGGTTCAACAGTGAGTCATTATATAACGAACAACTGCCCTGGAGAGTTATGTGAACCACAGTAGATTTCAAACAAATGGGAATAAATCTTTGTTGTATTAATGCACTGAGGTTATGGAATTGTTTCTTACGTCATCAGAACCTAGCCTATCCTTCCTGACACAGTAGTGATCACGTAACAGTTACGTTTGGTGGATACAGTTGAAAGACATAAGGAAATAGTAATGGCGCTTGCCAAAAAGTTTCTATAATTTAATTGAGAAGATATATATATTGAAAGTTAATGAAACCAGGGACTGGATAACTGCATTGATTCAGAGGAACTTTGAATGCTAACACACTGTGATAGCATTGTGCAGTGCTAAAAGGGATGTAAGGAGGCAGAAAGCCCTAGCCACAAAAAGCTGATACTACAGAGTCATGTGTGGCTGGGTGTGGTGGCTCATGTCTATAATCCCAGCACTTCAGGAGGCTGAAGAGGAAGAATTGCTTGAGCCCAGGAGTTTGAGACCAGCCTGGGCAACATAGCAAAACCTGTCTCTACAAAAATTAGCCAGGCATGGTGGAGCACACCTGTGGTCCCAGTTACTGGGAGGTAAGAGGTGGGAAGTCAAAGGATTACATGAGCCCAGGAGGCGGAGATTGCAGTAAGCCAAGATCACACAACTGCACTCCAGCCTGGGTGACAGAATGAGAACCTGTGTCAACTAAACAAAACAATACAGTCATATGTCACTTAACGATAGGGGTACATTCTCAGAAATGTATCCTTAGGTGATTTCATCATTGTGCAAACACCATAGAGTGTACTAACCTAGCTCTATAACCTACTACATACCTAGGTCATATGGTATAGCCCATCATTCCTGGGCTATAAACCTGTACTGCATGTTACTGTACTGAATCCTGTAGGCAACTGTAGGTCAATGGTATTTGTGTATCCAGATATGAGAAAGCTATGTAAAAATATGTTGTTATAATCTTATGAGACCACCACTATTAATGCAGTCTATCATTGACCAAAACACTGTTATATGTGGTGAGTAACTGTTCCATAATTCTCTTGCTGGGAATACAGATTCCTAGCAGTAAGTGGTGATACACCAGAAGGAACAAAAGACTCAAGATAAATGCATTCTGGTGTCCAGTTGACTCATATTATATTACTTGATACATTGTTGGTTTTTTATGAGACGGAGTTTCGCTCTTGTCACCCATACTGCAGTGCAATGGTGCAATCTCGGCTCACTGCAACCTCCATCTCCCAGGTTCAAGCAATTCTCCTGCCTCAGCCTCCTGAGTAGCTGGGATTGCAGGTGCCCCCCACCACACTCGGCTAATTATTTTATTTTATTTTATTTTTTAGTAGAGACAGGGTTTCTCTATGTTGGCCAGGCTGGTCTTTAAGAACTCTTGACCTCAGGTGATCCACCCACCTCAGCCTCCCAGTGTACTGGGATTATAGGTGTGAGCCATAGCACCCGGCCACTACATTGTTTTTATATTCAAACAAGTAAGGATATATTATGTAAAATGAAAAATTGACATGAATAAGGTAAAGAATAAAACTTAAAAGTAAGTCCACCTTTGAGGGGACAGGTTGGTTGGGCAATACTTCAAGATTTCATAGGGCATTCATGCCTTCTTGGATGTATGTGTATTTCAGTGGAAATGTTGATATAATTAATTGACACTGTGTTAAGCCTTTGCCTTTAAATGTTACAAAGTAATGACCCCAATCACCTCAATTACAATTCAATTTACTTTACATTATTATGTATGTTTTTATCCATGCTAAAACATTTGTAGGGCTAAATGCATGTCTTTATATTTCTGTTTGAGCATATGAGTTTGTAAGTTGTAGGAGAGTATGTTCATTAAAAATTACTACCTTGGCCAGGTGCAGTGGTTCATGCCTGTAATCCCAGCTACTAGGGAGGCTATGGCAGGAGAATCACCTGGAGGTAGAGGTTGCAGTGAACTGAGATCGTGCCACTGCATTTCAATCTGAGCGACAGAGTGACACTCTGTCTCAAAAAATAAAAATAAAAATAAAATTAATGCCTCCCAATGAGCATGGTGGCTCACACTAGAAATTCCAGAGCTGTGGGAGGCCAAGGTGGGAGGATTGCTTGAGGCCAGGAGTTTGAGACCAGCCTGAGCAACAAAACGAGACCCCATCACCGCGCGTGCGCACACACACACACACACACACACACACACACACACACAATTAATAATAAGCTGGGCACGGTGGTGCAAACCTATAGTCCCAGCTACTTTGGAGGCTGAGGCAGCAGGATCGCTTGAGGCCAGAAGTTCAAGGTTTCAGTGATCTATGATTGTGCCATTGCACTCCAGCCTGGGTGACATAGTGAGACCCTAACTCAAAAAATAAATGAAAGAAAGAGAGCAAAGAAAAGAAAAGAAAAAGAAAAAGAACTGCCTTCCTAAATACATTTTCTGGAAGCTCCTTTCCTACAAACATGCCATGGTTGAAGTGAGCGCTAAAACAAAAATGCATCAACTCTGCTACCACAGAGAGATGGAGCTGGGGATCAATTTCTAGTTGATCATGTTGGTCTTTGTTAGGCAAGTTATGAAAACTATCTCATCCTACATGATAAGTATAACTTTTTAAAAAGCAAACATTTGCAAAGTATTACTAAGAAGTAGATGAGTACAATTCATTTATTCAGTCAATACATATTTTAGATAGTTACTGTTCTGGGTACTGGAGAATAACAGTAAACAAAACAGACCACGTCCTTGTACATCCTAAGAAGGAGCAAGGATCCATCCTAAGAAGGAGCCAGGGAGCAAGTAAAAGTAATATCAAGTGATAATGAGGACTAGAAGCAAAGATCAAAGAGAGAAAGGGAATGGAGAGTGCTATGGTTTGAATATTTGTCTCCTTTTCTGCAAAATTCATGTTGAGGGCCAGGTGGTGTGGCTCACGCTAGTAATCCCAGCACTTTGAGAGGCTGACATGGGCAGATCACTTGAGGTCAGGAGTTCCAGATCAGCCTGCCCGACATGGTGAAACCCCATCTCTACTAAAAATACAATAAGTTAGCCAGGTGTGGTGGCACACACCTATAATCCCAGCTATGGAGAGGCTGAAGCATGAGAATTGCTTGAACCCAGGAGGCAGAGGTTGCGGTGAGCTGAGATGGCGCCACTGCACTCCAGCGTGGGTGACAGAGTGAGACTCTATCTCAAGGAGAAAAAAAAAAAAAAATTCTTGTTGAAACTTAATCCCCAATGTGGCAGCACTGAGAGGTGAGGAGGGTCATGAGGTATCTTCATTTCATATCATTGAAGAGGTGATTGGGTCATGAGGTATCTTCCCTGGTGAATAGATTAATCCATTCATGGATTAATGGGTCAATGGATTAATGGGTTGTCATGGGAGTGGGACTGGTGGACCTTGAGAGCTTGTTTGGAGGTTCTAGCAGGGGAGCGCAGCTACCTGTATACCCTTGACTGAAGACCAGTCCTCCTCTCTCGGGGATGGTAATCCTCTTCCATCGAGCACAGCTTTGGGAGGGACACACATGGAGTGGTGAGGGAGGAAGAAGACACCTGCCTAGCCAGCCAGATCAGCCGAATCAACTCGGGCAACCAGTGGGGTGACAGATGTCACAGACAGATCACCCTCACATCCAGGACCGGTAGCTTTATAAGAAGAGGAGGAGAGATCTGAACTAAAATGTTCAGTCACCTCACCATGTGATGCCCCCTGTTGCTCCACTAGCAAGAAGGATTTCACCAGATGTGGTCTCTCCACCTCAGACTTTCCAGCCTCCATAACTCTAAGTTATAAACAAATTCCTTTTCTTTATAAATTCTCCAGTTTTAAGTATTCTGTTACAAGCAGCAGAAAATGAACTAACACAGAGCATGACTGTAGTGAGGTTTTGCCAATTTTGGATAGAATGATGGATTGAAACTAAGGCAGAGATATTAAAAATTGACAATGAGATATTGTGTTGTATTGGCTATGGAATGAATTATTGAATAGAAGGAATGCAAATCAGGGAACATGTGAAAAGCGCTATGCTTATGCAATCTATAATCATCAATAGATGAAGACTGACTTTCTGGAATAGAAATGTATTTGAGCATTCCACAGAGTCACTCTTGTTGCAAAAGATAAACTACAGTCAGATCAGCAGGTCTGTTTTCCTGGATTTATTTTAAATGGCTGAAAATTTCCTCCATTTGTGACAAGATTTCATATACAACATCCACTTCTGGCCAAGAACGGAGAAAATCTTCCAGCATTGGAGAAAAGTGAGATATGAAGAACCAGGTTGGAATAATGATGAGCAAAAAGGGAAAGAATGACTGAAAGAGAGACAGGAAGGAGAATGTGGAAAGATAATGTGATCAAGATATGGAAAGCAGATGCAGGGGAGTTTCAAAAGAGTTGGAAAATTCTTCTTTAAAAAACAAAGTCATAATGCAGTAATAACTCATTTTACACAATGCAGAATTCATTAAAGAATACAAAATCTCTGAAATTTTATTTTTGATGAAAGAAAACATAGGCCGAGCATGGTGGCTCATGCCTGTAATCCCAGCAATTTGGGAGGCCGAGGCGGGTGGATCACCTGAGGTTAGGAGTTCGAGACCAGCCTGGCCAGCATGGTGAAACCCCGTCTCTAACAAAATTACAAAAAATTAGCCGGGCGTGGTAGCAGGCACCTGTAATCCCAGCTGCTCGGGAGGCTGAGGCAGGAGAATCATTTGAACCTGGGAGGCTGAAGTTGCAGTTAGCAGAGAAGGTGCCACTGCACTCCAGCCTAGGTGACAGAGCAAGACTATGTTTTTGTTTCTGTTTGTGTTTTTTTTTTAAAGAAAACACAGAGAATTTGGAGAGTACAAAGACAATGCTTTCACATTCAGAAAGCAGAACAATTTTATATATTGAACTTCCTCCCTTAATTATAAACAACAATTATAATGGCTAACACTGAGTATTTACATTGTGCTTTCCACACATCACAAAGTCCTCTCCTTCAATTAACTCATTTACTCTTCACAAAAGCCTCATGAAGTAGCTAACATTAAAGCATCTATCTTACTTATGAGGAAACTTCTACTGAGATGTTAGATAACTTGCTTAAAGTTAGGAGTGGCTGAACCATGATTTGAACCTAAGAAGTCAGGCTCCAGTGACCATGCTCTTTGCTGCTACATGTTCAGGCACAGCTCTGTGTTCTAAATATCTCTCCATGCACCCAGGAACCAACCTGGAGCTGTGAGGAGGCATACACTGTAGCATAGTATCAGTCTCCTTGATTTGTTGCCTCTCTTTTGTTTGAGATCTGTAAAACAGATAAACACTTCTCTGGGACCTTAGGGCAAATCCACAACAGTTGCAAAGATACCACAACCTCTTGTCATCTCTAAGTGACAAATAACTCGAATTGCAAGAAGGTTACTTGTTTTTTACACCTCTGCTGGATGAACCTGTAAGAACTCTGTACACAGGGGTCTAAGATAAATCGTACATTGATATGGTTTGCCTGTGTCCCCGCCCAAATCTCATTTTGAATTGTAGCACCTGCAATTCCCGCATGTATTGGGAGGAACCCGGTGGGAGGCAACTAAATCATGGGGGTGGGTCTTTTCCGCGCCACTCTCGTGATAGTGAGTAAGTCTCGTGAGATCTGATGGTTTTACAAAGGGGAGTTCCCGTACACAAGCTCTCTTGCCTGCCGCCACGTAAGAGATACTTTGCTCTTCCTTTGTCTTCTGCCGTGACTGTGAGGCCTCGCTAGCAATGTGGAACTGTGAGTCCGTTAAACCTCTTTCCTTTTAAATTACCTGGTCTCAGGTATGTCTTTATTCATGGCATGAGAACAGACTAATATATGCTACATACAGGACAAATAAATGTTCTTTACCTCTTTCCTGGGTGTCTCTGTTTTGGAGAGATTATTGTTGGCTGACATCTTTCCCATAATATTTGGCCATAAGTTTTTATTTTGAGAGAAACTACTTTTGTGCAACTCTTCAAAAAGCTCCACCTATGGTCTCTTTGCTAAATGATATCATTGTTGAAGTATGGCAGTAAGCACAGGATTTAAGCATTTCTGATTTAAGCACTACTCCCTGAATTGTGTTAATTTTTCCTGTTTTATCTGAAATATCTATTTGAGGGCCGGGCACGCTTTCTCACGCCTGTAATCCCAGCACTTTGGGAGACAAAGGCGGGTGGATCACTTCAGGTCAAGAGTTAGAGACCAGACTTGCCAGCATGGTAAAACCCCATCTCTACTAAAAATACAAAACATACAAACATCAGGCAGGCATGGATGGTGGCAGGTGCCTGTAATCCTAGCTACTCAGGAGGCTGAGGCAGAAGAATTGCTTAAACCCAGGAGGCGGAGGTTGCAGTGAGCTGAGATCACACCACTGCACTCCAACCCGGGTGACAGAGCAAGGCTCTGTCTCAAAAAAAAAAAAAAAAGAAAAGAAAAAGAAATATCTCATATCTCTCTTTGAGTGCCCCTTCATTATCATGTCACATTCAGGGCCCTCCCTGGGGATATTTTGCAGGTGCTCTGTCATATAAACAGCTTAAGCCACTGCAAGTCTATCTGTCAATACCATTTCAGTAGCTCAATTGCACAGAAGAGTTAAAATAAATAAATAAATACAAACATACATACTGTGTTACCTGGTGAGAGTGACTGGCTTGCCAGGTCACCCTCCCAAAACCTGGGCCTGGCCAGAGAATACCAGAATGACAGTATAGGCAGGAGTCATGGAACTCCTCAGGGTATCTGGTTGACCTCATCCATGGGACAGAGGGTTAGAGAGCATCCAAAACGGAAGAACAGGGATGGGGGCCCACATGGGGTTCCAATCCAAGTTTGCAACACCCCATCCAGATGGTGCTGCCAATCTCAGCTGGTCCCAAGTACCACAGGAAGTCTTAGAAGATTTGAGGAAAGCACTTCAAAGAATCGAGTCCCCTGAGGCCAGGTTAAGAACCCTGCTTACTCCAGTATAAGAGTCATACCAACACCCGACTCTATACCTTTCTCCCCTAACTTATTATGACTTCCTCCTGATTGGCTGCACAACTTCTACATTCTTTCTTTTTGTATCCAATCCACCTCATAGTGTAAATGTATTATTAATATTATTAATATGTTACTATCTTACATTGCACCATGTTCCTTCTTATTGATTTTATCAAACATAACCTCCTCTGTTGTAGTCCTCAATTAGATATGGTCTAGACCCAGTCCCCTCTCATCTACTCAAGGACATCACTTCAGCAATTCTCCCTTCTTTCTTATATCATTTACTTTTCTCTTTTTTGAATTATTTCCATCAGCACACAAAAATACAGTTGCCTTCACCATCTCAAAAAATCCTTTCTTTGGGAGGCTGAGACAGGCGGATCACTTGAGGTCAGGAGTTCAAGACCAGCCAGTCAACGTGGTGAAACCCCATCTCTACTAAAAACACAAAAATTAGGCCAGGTGCAGTGGCTCATGCCTGTAATCCCAGCACTTTGAGAGGCCGAGGCAGGCTGATCACCTGAGGTCAGGAGTTCGAGACCAGCCTGGCCAACATGATGAAACCCCATCTCTACCAAAAATACAAAAAATTAGCCAGGCATGGTGGCATGGGCCTGTAGTCCCAGCTACTCTGGAGGCTGAGGCAGGAGAATCGCTTGAACCCAGGAGAGAGAGGTTGCAGTGAACTGAGATTGCACCACTGCACTCCAGCCTGGGTGATAGGGTGAGACTCCGTCTCAAAAAAATCAATCAATATAAATAAATGAATAAATACAAAAATACACAAAAATTAGCCAGGCATAGTTGTGCACACCTGTAGTCCCAGCTACTTGGGAGGCTAGGGCTGGAGAATCACTTGAACTCGGGAGTGGAGGTTGCAGTGAGCTGAGATCGTGCCACTGCTCTCCAGCCTGAGTGACAAAGCGAGACTCTATTTCAAAAAAAGTAATAGAAAAAAATTTTTCTTTGTCCTCCCCTCCCCATCAGCTACCTTCTCATTTCCTTGTTCCTGTAGCAAAACCACTTGAAAGGGCTATCTGTACATATTATCTGCTCTCCTCTCTTTCAGCACTGACTCAACTTGAGTTCTGGTTGTACTCTGCACAGAGGTATTTGGTAGAGAAGGAGAGAACAGATGGAGACTAATATCTACTCCATTCTCTGCTTGCCAGGCAGAAAGCTTGACATGGGACTTTGTCATAGTTGGAGAAGAAACATTTGGAAATTGGTCTATCCAGTAGCACCACCTTTTGCAATTGGCCAGCCTGAAGCAGGCCCCTCTTCTAATTCTAGAAAAGGTCCTGCATGTGTTTAGGATAGACTTGTTCTCCTGCTCTTTGTTAGCCCATTTCAGTGAGGTTTCCAACCCAACACATCCCTGAAATTCCTCTGGTACAAGGTCACCAGTGACTTCCACATGGCTAAATGCAATGGTTAATACATTAGTTTCCTATTGCTGCTATAACAAATTACCCCAAACCCAGTGGTTTAAAACAACACAAATTTATTATCACACAGTTCTTAGGATCAGAAGTTTAAAATGGGGCAGCAGGGCTGCTTTCCTTCTGGAGGCTCCAGGGGACAATCATTCCTTGCCACATCCCTCAGACCTCTGTGTCCACGGTCACATTGCCTTCTCTGACTTCGGCTCTGAATCTTTTGCCTGCCTCTTATAAGGACCCTGGTGATTACATCAGGCCCATATGGACAATCCAGGATAATCTCCTCATCTCCAGATCCTTAACATTAACCACATCTCCAAAGTTCTTCTTGCCATGTAAGACAATATAGTCACAGGTTCTGGGCATTAGGATGTGGACATCCTTGTGGGGTTGGGAGGACATTACTCAGCCTACCGTGGTTAGTTCTCAGTTGTTCTCTTATTGACCTGTCAGCAGTATTTGATGTCCCTGATCTGTCCTTCTGCCTGAACACATTTTCATCTCTTGGTTTCTGGCATGCCCCGATCTTTTGGTTGTCTCCCTCCCTCATGGCTTCTCTGTCTGAGTACCCTCCTTGGCCTTCCTTACTTTCTATGACCACTCGGTCCTTGGTCTTCTCTTCTCTGTCCAGACTCCATTCATCCTTATGGCCTTGAGTATCTCCTATATGCTGTGGTTCTTAAATTTGTGTCACTGTCTATATGTCACTTTTTTCTTTCTTCTTTTTATTTATTTATTTTTAGACAGAGTCTCACTTTGTTGCTCAGGCTGGAGTGCAATGGCACCGTCCCAGCTCACCCCAACCTCTGCCTCAAGGGTTCAAGCGATTCGCCTGCCTCAGCCTCCCGAGTAGCTGGGATTACAGGCATGTGCCACTGTGCCCAGCTAATTTTTGTATTTTTAGTGGAGACAGGGTTCTATTATGTTGTCCAGGCTAGTCCTGAACTTCTGACGTCAAGTGATCCACCTGCCTTGGCCTCCCAAAGTGCTGGGATTACAGGCGTGAGCCACTGCACCTGGCCTTATACATCACTTTTAAATTACAGACTTGTACTTCCAACTGCCTGCTTACCATCACCAGTTAGATCTCTTTTAAAACCTTACATGGCCAAACAGAAATTCCTGACCATTCTCCCTCCCCGTATCTGTTCTACCTACAGTCTTTCCCATCTCAGTTAATGATAACTTCATCCTTTGGTTGCTCCAGCCAAACTCTTTGGAGTTAATCCTGACTCTTCTCTGTTTCCCGCATCCCATGCGCAATCCATCACCAAATCCCATTGGCTCTACCTTCGAAACATACCCAGAATCCAACCACTTCTCACCACCTCCGCTGCTCCCACCCTGGTATCAGCTGCCTCCCTCTCTGTGCTGGCTTATTCCAATAATCTCCTAACTGATCTCTGATCTCTTGCTTCCAATTTTGCTTCCTACAACTTTTTTTTTTTTTTTTCCAGTGGAGCTGCTATAATGATTCTTTTGAAACAGGTCAGATTATATTAACTCCTTTGCCCAAAACCCTGCAAGAGCTCCATATCACACTTGCGCTGAAAGCAAACCCTGTTAGGCCCTTCATGCTCTGCCCTTCCATCAGTCTCTCTGTCCTTCTTCACTTCCTGCTCTCCCTTTGCTCATTTTGCTTCAGCTACACTGGCCCAGCCCCCTTGTTATTCCTTGAACACATCAGATGTGCTTCTGCCAGAGAGTCCTTTTGCACTGTCTGTTCTCTTTGTCTAGAATAGTTTTCCCAGGGAAGTGTGTGGCTAACTCCCTCACCATCTTTGTATCTTTGCTTAAGATAAAAGATTATCATCTTCTCAATGGGGCTTACTCTGTCCACAGACCAAAGGCCCTTTGTGGCAATGTGAATTGCTAGAAACTTTTGAAATTAATTGTATAACGTCTTTTTTTTTTTTTTTTTTGAGACAGACTCTCGCTGTTGGCCAGGCTGGAGTGCAGTGACGCAGTCTCGGCTCACTGCAACCTCTGCCTCTCAGGTTCAAGTGATTCTCCTGCCACGGCCTCCCACGTAGCTGGGACTACAGGCACGTGCCACCACACCCAGCTAATTTTTTTGTATTTTTTTTTATTAGAGACAGGGTTTCACCGTGTTAGCCAAGGATAGTCTCGATTTCCTGACCTTGTGATCCATCCACCTCGGCCTCCCGAAGTGCTGGGATTACAAGCGTGAGCCACCGCGCCCAGCCAATTGTATAATGTCTTTTAAAATCTATCAACACATCCTTTAATATAGCACTTCCATGTTGGAGAATCTCTCCTACAGAAATGAGAGCACCACTGTGCAAGAATATTCATTATACCATTTCTCATAGGCCAAAACTAACTAGAAACAATCTGATTGCTCATCAATAGAAAAATTATTGAATTTATTATGGCAAATCATATTTAAACACATTATATAGCGATTAAAAGGAATTAAGTTAGAAGCTTAAGGATGTCAGTGCTGTCTAATTAAGTAAAATGGCACATTGCAGAGTAATGTATAAAGTATTATTAGCTTTTTGGAAAACAATGGCAAAACAAAAGTCTGCATAACTCTTTTAAGACCATGGAAGAAGTATAACTGGATACACACTAAGCTGTCAATATCAGTCACCAAGATGATATGAGAATTAAATAGAATAAAGTAGGAAATAATTAACTTTTTCATAAAATAATTTTTATTTTCTTCATTAACATGCACATAATTCAGTAATTACAATTAATTATTTAGTTTAAATAATGATTTTAACATATTTTAATAATGTATCAGATCTTTCGTTTTGTCTTCTCACCAGTGGTTGCTGAGAAGAACCCTACCTGATAAATGAGAGTCAGGCTACTCTTCTATTTGCCTTTATTATACACTAAACTCTGGTTGTATCTACAAATTTTTGTACCTTGGTGCTCACCTACTATAGGAATCAACTCTCTCAGAACTTCAAGGAAACATTCCTCTTCAGCTTATATTGAAGATAATCATCTAATCTTCCTTCCTTATCCCTGCTGTCTCCATCCTTTACCCCTCACCCCCATTCCTCAGCTCTAGCCAGAACTGTTTCTGTTGTAAAGGTAATATTTTATAGGCTTGCACACATTCAGTATGCAAAAATATGATTTTCTTTACTTTGTAAGGCTGAACTTGAGTTTTGTATCAAGCTCCTATTCTTCCTGACTAAAAGAACAAATCTAGACAATTCAAATAACTCAGTAAGTTTAAAGTGTTTTGTTTTTTTTTTTTCCATGTCAGGTTTAATATCTTTCAGGATTTTCTTATTTCTGCTTATTCATTCTGGGGTAGCATCCATGTTCTAGGGATTCATGGCCCTGTAGGAAATATCTGCAATTGTCCTTTTACCTGTGCCAGCATTTGCTGAGGTGTACAAGTCTTATCCAACCCTGAGCATAGTTGCCTCTCCTCTGTTACCCACTGAAGGCTCCATGGCCCTATCTGGTCCAGGGCTGCAGGGTCCTCACCATTTTTCACTATGGTGCTTCCATGTCACAACAGCATGCCAATTTCAGGGCCCATGTCCTTGTCTCGAACAAACATTGTGTCTTTTCTTGGGGACTCAGGGAAATTTACATACTCTCAAGGCTGCAGGAAAAGTGATAGGACCACCTCAAAGCATCTTGCCATTGGCACGTCATCCAGCCATCCACAGCCTGAGTTCTCTTGCACCACAGTGCTACAGAGAACTCTCCTGACGCTGTTGCCTTCCAGCATCCCAAACAGAAAGCAGGCTACAAGTCCTTGCTTCTCAAATCCTCAGACTTTTCTGAGGGCTACCCTCCCACCCTGTCTTGGAGCTAAGATCATGGGGGTGAGCCCTGCCTTCCTTCTAGGAAGTCCCGCCACTGCCTGACTCACTTGCTTCCTTTCCTTCTCGTCTTCCACCCCTCTCTCCCACTAAAAAGACTATTTTCTTGTGTTGGAACATTGTGTAAGGGGCACTACAGAGTGGTGGGGGAGCTTGGTCAGCAGGCTTTCTCATATCTTTCTGCACTAACTTTTTTTTCAAACAAAAGCTAAGAATTTGATATTTAACATCAGCCGCCTGGTCTGTCGAAGGGGAGTAGTTCTCAGGGCACTGACTGAGTGAAGAAAGTCAATGAATTGGAAAGCACAGAAAGCTCACTGGTTAAAACTTCCCATATTATCATGCCCTATGTCTATACTCATTTAGCCTTTCTGACCTATGACCTCATCAGTCCACTTTTATTCATTTGAGTATTTGTTGATCACCTGCTATGTCTCAGGCACTGCTAGATGTAGAGCTACAGATGGACAAAGCATGGTCCTTGCTCTCAAGAAGGAGCTCATAGTCTAATGGGGGAACAGCCTTGTAAACAACAAGTGCAAGGAAGTGTTAGAGGCACTAGGTTAGGTTACAGATACACAATGCTTTCTATTAGCTCAATCTGTAGAAACTGAGTCAGATGACAAGGTAGGGGAAAGAGCTTTCCAAATAGAAGGAATAGCAGATACCGAGAAAGAAGAAACAAGTATGATTTTAGCAACTACAAGTAGTTGGGGAGAGGAAGTTGGAGAGTCAGGCAGTACTGGATTATGGAGGCTCTCAAATGTCATACTAAGGGGTATTAACTTTGTACTATAGACCAGTGGATTTTAAACTCAGGATCCATGGACCTTTGAGACCATGGAAGAGCTTCATGTGGGTTTATGATTCCCCCAGATACTGCATATAAAATTTATAAGAATTAGGTATGGATTTTTCTGAGGTCTGCAGTATTTATTAGGGGATAGAGGCTCTACAAAAGATTAAAAACCACTGGATTAGAAAATGGAAGGTCATAGGAAAGGAACAGAGTCAAAAACAGTCATTAAGAGCATAGGCTCTGGAGTTGGAATATCAGCGGGGCTTAACCAATTTCCTACGCTGCAAAATGGCGACCATGATAGTACCTCATGGGGCTCTTTGAAGGATTAAATGAGATAAATATGTTATGGTAACTGACACATAGTGAGTTCTCAAACCATGATTATAATGATCAACATCATCATGTCATTACGTCTGTAGGATGATTACTCTGGCAATAGAGTGGAGTGAGGAAGACTACTTAGGAAACACTTGCAATAGTCCATGCAAGAGAAAATGAGAGCCTACACAGAAACTGCAAACTGGCAGCCCAAGGACAGAACCTAGCCCACACTCATTATGTATGTGTGTTGGAGGTAGAGACAGGGTATGTTTGTTTCCTATTCTATATATAAGTTATTTAAAAATTTGAACTACTTACCCTATTTACAAATCAGAAGATTTCACATTAAAAATATAGGATTCTTTTAAATTTAAAATATTTGGCAATACTTGGCCTTTATTCTCTCAGGAGAGAGTCTGTTTAAACTAAGTACTCTGTGCTCCCTTTAAATAAGGTCTATTGTCTTTTAATTGGCCTAGTCATAACTGCTCCTGGTTAATGACACATGTCCTGTCTTACTTGTTTTCCATGAATCTATGACTACAGGCCTAAACCAAAGCAGAGGTTGTGGCATGGTGAGGAGGTGATGGGTTCAAGGAATGTTGAAGGACAGAGTTGAGAGGGTTTGATGGCCAACTGGATAATGGGAATAGGGACAAGGTAATTTGAATGGATCATGATGTCACTACTAAGACACAAAATACAAGAAGGGAAACTAGTTTAGAGGAAAGATGGGCAAGATCATAACTCAGGTGCAGACAGCTTAAGGTGGCTGTGGAACATCTGGAAAGAGACATCTAGATAACAGTTGAATATATAGATCTTAGAAAAATGATCAGAACTAAAGACAAAGATTTTGAAGTCAAAGATGTAGTTTTTATGGTAACTAAAACAATAATAATTGATGAGATTGTGCAGGGAGAATGAGAAAGAATGTGAACTTTAAGGAACATTCCTTTTTAAGGGTAGAATAGGGGAAGTCACTAGCAAAGAAGACAGAAGGAACATTCAGGAGGAGCAGGGTACAGCTGGAGGGGAAAAGGTCATAGAAGTCAAGGACCTAAAGAGTTTCCCAGGAGAAAATGGTCACTAGCTGATATGGTTTGTCTGTGTCCCCACCCAAATCTCATCTTGAATTGTAGCTTCCATAATCCCCATGTGTCATAGGAGGAGCCCCGTGGGAGGTAACTGAATAATGGGGATGAGTTTTTCCCATGCTGTTCTCATGATAGTGAATAAGTCTCATGAGATCTGATGGTTTTGTAAAGGGCAGTTTCTCTGCACATGCTTTATTGCCTGATGCCATAGTAAGACATGCCTTTGCTCCTTCTTCATCTTCCACCATGATTGTGAGGCCTTCCCCGCTATTTGGAACTGTGAGTCCATTAAACCTCTTTTTCTTTATAAATTACCCAGTCTCAGATATTTCTTCATAGCTGTATGAAAATTGACTAACACACAAGCCAAATGTCACAGAGGGTTATATTTAGTCCTTCAAAACCTAATCTGAGACATATATTAAAAAGTCTCGGATTCACATCCCAGTCCTATCGCAAGCTTAGTGTGAGACTTTATGCAAGACCTTTCAATTCTGGGCTCAGACACCACATCCATAAATGAGGAGGTTGGACCAGGTGATTGATAAACTAAGGTCTTTCAAGTGTTAACATTTTAGGATTCTTAGAAACCTGCCCTCCTTGCTAATTATGACCATTTATTCTTCCTGCAGCCATGCTGCTGCAAGTATGTCTGTGTGTTTCTTTTTTCTTTCTTTCTTTCTTCTTCTTTTTTTTTTTTCTGACAAGGTCTCATCCTGTTGCCCAGGCTGGAGTGCAGGACTGCAGTGGCATGATTACAACTCACTGCAGCCTTGACTTTCCAGGCTCCTCTATGTCAGTCTCCCAACTAGCTGGGACTACAGGTGTGCACGGCCCTGCCCAGCTAAATTTTGTAATTTTTTTATACATGTTTTTCACCATGTTGCCCAGTATGGTCTCGAGCTCCTGACCTCAAGTGATCCACCCCCCTTGGCCTCCCAAGTGCTGGGATTACAGGTGAAATCCACCATGCCTGGCTTCTGTTTGTGTTTCTGTGGCTTCTACACACAGCATGTGACTGAGGCTAGGCTGAATCAGCTCAGTTTGCATCCAAAAAGGAAGCAGCCAAGTGTGCGCTGAAAGAGGAAGGAATTTAAAAAATGCCCCAGAGGTAACTTTCCCAATTTCATAGACCAATTGCAACACACTCATGACTTTTCTCATCCTGAGGTGACTTCCGAAGGAATTCATAGGAATTCCCATGATTTATGAAGGGAGCAGTTGTTTTCTGGCAACCTGGATTAATGTGCTTCTAAGACAGAGGATCTTCCCTCTGGTTTCTAATAATTTATTAACCAGATTATGAGTTACTTAATGGTGAAGCCTTTCTTTGACACAGTAGGTACTCAGTAAATGGGCATTGAAATAAATTTATGTCTCACATTATTCAATGTTCATGTTTATCCATTGGATTAAGAATGGAGGCCTCCAATTAATTAAAGTCCATTTAAGAAGTGGAATTGCAGGAGGTCTGTTAACAAGAACCTTGAGGGAGAGAAAATGTTATTGAAAATTATGTGGAAATGGTAGATTCTGGAACAGAATAGAATTGTTACATAAGTTAAAAGACCCCAAGATCAAGGAAAGGAAGTTGGGTTGGGCACAGTGGCTCATGTCTGTGATCCCAGCTTTTTGGGAGGTTGAGAAGGGAGAATCACTTGAAGTTAAGAGTACAGGACCATGCTAGGCAACATAGGGAAACCTATCTCAACAAAAATGAATTTAAAAAATAAGCCAGGCATGGTAGCATGCGCCTATAGTCCCAGTTGGTTGCACCACTGCACTCCAGCCTGGGGGACAGAGTGAGATCCTGTTTTTTGTTGTTTTGTTTTAAAAAAGGAAGGAAGATTGATACAGTTATAACTGAAGTTAAACAGTCAGGGTGTGGAGTTAAACAATTATTACTCAATCTATGATCACGTGTTGAGATTTTGCCCAGCCTCTTTCATCTGTTTTCATCTGTTGCATTGTTTGCATGAAGGACCACATCTCACGTAGGAAATAAGAGAGGAAGGAGATGTCACCCTGATCACTCCAGGTTTCACTGCAAAGCTTTTTCCCCAGGGCAGCCTTTGATATTGGCTGAACTTAAGTCAGCCAGTGTCCTGTGTGATGAGCACTGACATTTGATTTTTGTAAGCTTGCCACGCACTTTCCCTATCAATTTCCTTCCAATATGTTTCTGATAAGGACCATTGCCACTTCTTGAGTATCAAGAAGTTCAGGCACAGTAGTACTTGTCAGAGTTGCAGGTAAAATATAAGACACTCAGATGATTCGAATTTGAAATAACAATGAATAATTTTTAATATAAGTGTGTCCCAGAGCATCCTGTATTTTTATTTGCTAAATCTAGCACCCTATGTTTTGTATTCTATGTCTCTATTTTTGATGTTTCCTTCTTTGGCTTGGTTCCAACACTTCATCTAGCTCCGCCAGAGCCAGTGCTTTTGCACCTCTGCTGTCCTCTGCTGGTCATGGTTGGTCACTGGCGCTGAAGGGAAAAGCCCAACAGCTTGGGCTTAAAATAATGTTGAAGGAATACGGATAAAGCATGCCCATCCAGCAAACATTCATGGGGCAGAGTCCATATTCCGGGTTATGTGATGAGCTAGCAAACATTCCATGTCCTCAAGAAGCTCCCAGGCTAGAAGACAAGAGAGATTTGTACAGAACGTATACTGGACTAGAAGTCAGAGGTCCCAGGAGAAAACATTCTGGTCTAAAATCTTTCACAAACAAGCTATGCAACGTTGAAGTCACTTGAGTTTTTGGGATTTCTAGCCTCTCATCAAAATAAAGGATAGATGTCAGGAAGAAAAAAATACTATTGGAAAAATGCAGCAGAATTTATCTTGGAGAGGTAGCTTTTGGGAAGAGTATTTAGAATAGCCCAGAGAGAGCTCCCGAAGTTATGAAAGTATTCACAAAGTCATGGAGAGGCAAGGAGGTAATGGGCAGAGGGTTAAGTAACTAACAGGAGTGCTGGTGGTTTATAGGTGACAACTGGCTGTGAAAACATCCTCCTTGCAACACTCAAAAATAGCTGGGACATGATTGTATTTCCTGTAATCACACACCGTATGTTCCTGAGATATTTTGTTTAGGGGGACCACAGAAGGCTGGAGAATTTCATGACTCTTGAAGATCCTATGAAGTGAAGTTGGTGCTAATCTTTGAGATCCCATGCAGCTTCAACAGTCCACGGCCTTGCTATGTATTATGACAGAAATATAAATGACATACTAATTGAGACCAGAGAAAGGCATGATCCATGTCAACTGCTGGAGTCATGAAGAAACCTCATGACCTATGTGTGGCACCAGTCCCTCCAACAGAGTTCATTAGCCCCTTGAATCATACTCTCCCCCACCTTAGAGGCAACCTCACTTCCTGCCTCTCTCTTTCCCACCTGCCCCTTCGATTCCTTTACAGGATTTATACTTCTAGAAATTCTACATCTGAAAAATATGCTTATTCTGCCCGCTTCCCTCCATCTCCTGGACTATCCCAGTTTAGGCTGCCATGGCTGCTTCCTGAACAGCCTCCTAAAAGGTCTTGCCGATTCCCTTCTAGTGCTTTTCCGACCCATTCTTCACAGTGCAGCCAAGAGTCATCCTAAAAATTAATCCCATCAATGGCTTCTCATGGCCCGTAGCAGAAAACATTATGAAAAGGTCCTTTCTGAGCTGGCTTGTGCCTAAATCCTGAGTTTCTCTTCTCTCTGGCCACTGCCCTCTTTTACATCATGCTAAGCTCCAGCTCTACTGACCTGGTGTGGTTTATCTCATATGTTGGGTTCTTTCTTGCCTTCAGGTCTTTTACAGGTACAAATTTCTCTAAGGACCCTTCCCTAATCCTTCGAGAGGAGAAGTTTTACATTCTGTAGATAAACGTCTCTTAATAAGAATGATGGTGATAAAAATGTTAGTGCCCACTGCAAGCCAGGCACTACTCTGAGCTCTTCATATGTAATAACAGATAAATGCTCCTATAACATAGTTTTTCTATCAAAGTTCTCATAACATTTCATTTAAATTGCTCTCTTGATTATCTAATGCCATTATTATAGTATAGAGAAGACAGGGACTCTCTGTCTTGCTCACCCTCGTAGCCACAACACCTAGCACAGATGAATATTATTTAAGCTCTTTTTAAAAGAGCTTAATATTTATACTAGAAAGCATTGAATTGTAAACTTTAGTGAATTGTCTAGTGTATGAATTGTATCTCAATAAAGCTGCTAAAAATCGAGTTTTTTCTTTTTTGAAAAAGAAATTGGTAATAATAAGAGTCATGTAATGTTTTCCTTTGGGGTGAATCTGGAGATTTTGATTAGAAAGGGACTTGTGGGACTTCTCAGATGTTAACAACATGTTATTTTGGGATCTGAATGGTAGTTACATGGGTGATTTTTTGTGTGTGATAATTCAAGCTGTACCTTCATGCTTAATGCAGCTTCTGTATGTATGTTTATTTCACAAGAAAACATTTATAAAAGTATACCAAAAAATATTGATTTTAAACAAATTTAAATTTAAAACAAATCTAAAGGAATGGGTTAGTGATTTTATTTTGTCATTACGTGTCTGCCATTTACCGGTGGCGTGAACTGGGCAAGGCAGCCAACCTCTGAAAGTCTCAGTTTCTTCTCCCATTAAACAGGGACCCTATTATGTCTGTGTAATAGGCTGAACCTATAATTGTTAGAAACCAACTTCCTTTTTGCCCAGAACATTATAGGCTTTTGACATGATCTAAAAATATAAAAGGTTATCTCAGAAAATGCCCATTTTCTGGGCACGAGGTGAACCTCCCTGGTCAGGGTGGCACAAAGAAAGGCTCAGTAACATGGAGGAATGTTAGAAAAATCAAGTTCAGGTAAGCTCGGACACTGTCAGGAAGGCAGCAAAATGGGGACAAGGAAGAACTGTCTCTGGTGGGTATAGGTGTAGAGCCTTTTCAGCTGAGACCAAAGAGAGACCAGATTAGGGCCGGCAGTCAAGCACCGATGGGCATGCATCTACCTCTGAGACAACAGGAGAAATAGGTGTTCCCAAATCCTTGGGCCTTCGGGGATTGACCTATCTGGTAAGATCCAAATAAAATAACTCAGTCCTCCCTCTCGTATAATTGCAGAAAGTCTAGTATCTCTACAATGTTTATCAGGATACAGGGAGAGGGGGAAGCTTTGTCTTTAGTGCTCATCACCTCCTACTGTGCTCAATTCTCCATCCCCGCAGCTGTCTTGCTTCTTGTCTCCTACTGTCCTTTCTCTTGACCCTAAGCTAAGGCACAGCTCACCCTCTTTCCCAAAGCACTGATAATGTAAACCTGCTCCATCTGGTGGTACCTAAGTCTTTATCAAAGACTTGGGGATAATGGGTCAAAGAAGCTTAAAACAAGAAACTATTTAAATTACCATCAGGGAACACTACCATTAAAATGCCTTTTCCTTCCTCAATGCAGGATAGCATATGAGTAGCCCCTTACTGGATGTGCCTCCTTGAGTGAGTTACTTGACTGACTAGTCTTGGTTTCCTCTTCTGTAAAATGGTGATAACCCTAAATGTGCTTCCTGGGTTTCCTCTGAGGATCACATAAATAGTGTATTTGAACACAGAATACCTGTTGATGTAGTAAATGATGCCAGTAGTAGTAGAAGAAGGAAAATGAGTAATAGCATTAGATCTCTCACTTCGTGATATATTCTAGAGGCCCATTCCTTCCCACGGAGTCCATTTTCACATCTATTCTCTTCCCTGCATCTAGAATTCCAAATCACAAGTTTCTTGGGCTGCAAAGGAAAATAGCTAACATTCCTGTTTCTTTATTATGCAGAACATTTTGGCTACCCTTTGCTCAACCCCATCAATCCAGCATAATCCAGGACCTTCTCTTACCATTTCAAAACTTTCCTAAATACAGAACCCTGGGCCAGGCACAGTGACTCACACCTGTAATCCCAGAACCTTGGGAGTCCAAGGCAGGTGGATCACTTGAGCTCAGGAGTTCGAGACCAGCCTGGGCAACATGGAAAAACCCTGTCTCTACTAAAAGTACAGAAAATTAGCCAAGCATGGTGGCATGCACCTGTAATCCCAGCTACTTGGGAGGCTGAGGTGGGAGGATCACCTGAGCCTGGGAGGTCAAGGCTGCAGTGAGCCAAAATCATGCCACTGCACTCCAGCCTTTGCAATAGGAGTGAGACTCTGTCTAAAAAAACAAACAAAAAACCCTAGAGTCTAGACCCTAGAGCTCTGCCTTGAAAGATTTAATAGAAACTGGCTGAGCACAGTGGCTCATGCCTGTAATCCCAGCACTTTGGGAGGCCAAGGCAGGTGGATCATCTGAGGTCAGGAGTTCAAGACCAGTCTGGCCAACATGGTGAAACCCTTCCTCTACTAAAAATACACAAAAAATTAGCTGGTTCTGGTGATGCGCACATGTAATCCCAGCTACTCAGGAGGCTGAGGCAGGAGAATCGCTTGAACCCAGGAGGCAGAGGTTGCAGTGAGCTGAGATCATGTCATTGCACTCTAGCCTGGGCAATAAGAGCAAAACTCCACTTCAAAAAATAAAAATAAAAAAAAGATTTAATAGAAACTGAAAACAGAGTTTTTTCTCAAAGCAGAACTCAAAGTCAGAGGACCTCTGCTGACCTTCTCCATAAGTCTCATTGGGAAGAAAGGCTGGCATACATTTGTTCTCTCTTTTGCCATAACAACCCATTGGTGTGGCAGCTCAAATAATTATTTATTCATCCTTTAGGACATTCATATCATATCTGCATTTATTTATTCAACAAATCTTTATTGAATGCTTATTTCATGCCTGACACTCTGCTAGGTACAGGTGAGCAGAGACACACCTGGAGGTCTCTTGGAGCTTTTAGCTGAGTCTGGGGCAAAGATATTCAATGATAACCAGAAACGCAATGCAAAGTCCAACTGTGATAAATGCTACAAAGGGGAAGTGTCTAGAGCTAAAAAAGCACCTAAAACAGAGCTTTAACCTAATCTGAGAGGTCAAAGAAAGTTTTCTCGGAGGAAAGGTTAGAGCTCAAACCTGTAGTCACCCTTCTGTTGATGTCCAGAAAAGAGGAAGAGTTTGGTGCATTGTGGGCAGGTAGAGCATTCCAGAGAGAGGACACAGAAATGGCTTCCAACTATGTGAGAAAATCCATGCTTTAGGGATTCATCGTACAACTCATGCAGACCATGATTGCTCCAAGAATTCTTTCCAGAGTTGGCACAGATATGGGCAGGAAACCAAGGTAAAGGCTGAGCGTGGTGGCTCACACCTGTAATCCCAGCACTCTGGGAGGCCAAGGTGGGGAGATCACCTGAGGTCAGGAGTTCGAGACCAGCCTGGCCAACATGGTGAAACCTCATCTCTGCTAAAAATACAAAACTTAGCTGGGTGTGGTGGTAGGCGCCTGTAATCCCAGCTACTTGAGAGGCTAAGGCAGGAGAATCGCTTGAACTTGGGAGGCAGAGGTTGCAGTGAGTGGAGATCAAGCCACTGCATTCCAGCCTGGGTGACAGAGTGAAACTCCATCTCAGGAAAAATAATAAAATAAAATAAAACCAAGGTGAAGAAGGAAGGCCCTCCTCCAGTTTAGTGAATGTTGAGGTTGTGCCAAAGTAGTAAGAGTATCTCTAATACCAGAATCTCTATGCCGTATGCTCACACACACTGGGTTCACTTAATGTAGATGGAGTTTCCCTGACATACTCTGGAGAAATGGCCCATGCCTATACACAGTCATTAGAAACGGAGGCTTCTGTTATGTTTGCCCAAAGTTTATAGTAAATATCCCCTGCAGCCCATTCTACCAGGAAACCATCCTTACATAATTCCTCCCTGTGCTCCAACGGCACCTGTTGCATGTTCTGTCCATACACTTATCTCATGGTAGTTCATCATTTGTTGATATCTCTGTGTGTCTTAAAAGTTTGACAGGAAATATAGCTTAGTGTTTAACCATTTACTATGCTATTATATGTTCAATGTTGCTAAGAACAATGTTTTTCCTTAAAAACAGAAACTTAATACCTTGGCTGCTTTGGAGGCCAGTCAAGAAGAATCTTGCATTTAACGAAGTAACCGAAATATCAGAGCATTATGTCTGTGCTAAATGTCTTTGTATTGCATTTTAGTGGCTATTAATTACTGGTAAAATCACTTTCCCTCTCTTCAGCTCCCTTTATTAAAATCTCTGTGATATAAGGCAGATCAAGATGATCAGTAAGAATACATCATTAATTTTGCAACTGAAATTAAATGAGAATAAGTAGAGAAGAAATAAAGGTTTAGAACAGATATTTGGGATAATTTAGAAACATGTTTGAAATGAACTAATTAAATATTAACCTTATCTAAAGCTGTTAAGCTAAAAATAGGAAAGTACCTTTCACATAAATTCAGTGATCTGAATTATTAATATGCAAAATTAAATGCCATGTTCAATTTCAGTTTTTTACACCAACATGAATATTGACATTATCCATAAAACCAGAAAGACCTTGCAATCATATGGTGCTTCGAGGCTTGCACAACATGGAGAATTTCAGTTTCCATTAAATAAACAACAAATTACTTTAAAAATTAAACAAAGCTGAATTTTTCAGAGAGTTGATTTGCTAAGTGCCTGCACTATTTCTTCCTGGAATGTAGAGAAAGTGACCCCTAGTGGAATTCTGATGAAGCATTTCTCCAGCATTGTTCACTTATTTAGCCAGTCGAGAGATGCTGCCTGACTGGGCTCTGGGGACAAAGATATGATTGAAAGTGAAGTTTAGGATGGTAGTTGAGAAGCAAACATTTGTAGAAAAGATTGATCAGAGCTGCGAGTGAGAGAGTGGAAGTAGTTAACTTGGCAATGGGCTGAAGGAGAGGTAGTTAGGGCAGCTGGACAGAGGAGGCTAGAAGTGAGAAAGGCCATTCACACAGAGAACTCGAGCGGCTTGGTGCCTCCTGGAAACTGCCAGTGGTTTCATTTGGTGAGGAATGAACACTTCCAGGAGAATGGATAGGGTTAGAAAAGTAGGCAAGGACCAAGCCATGACACGCGACAGGGTCTGGTCTTTCATCTATTGGATATTGTCCCCCAAACACTGTTCCTTGGATATTAACAGAGGTAACAAATACTGCCCAAACCACATTCAGAATGCTAGTATGAACCAGGCCTCACATAGATCCAAGAGACTGTTTAAAAATGGACTTCTTTAACTATTTGCAATCCTCTGAAAGACCACGTCAGATAGACTAGAAGATTTTTTAAGTCAGGGAGCAAAGAGAACTGGGAAGTGGCTTAGACATGAGAGGAACTAGAGAATAAGCAACAGTTTAAAATGTTGTGATTATGGATAGAAAGAAGAGCCAGTGGGCCCAAACATCTTTACAGCAAATACTACCAGCTGATGGGACGCAGCATGTGTGGTTGAGATCTTACGAATACCCAGCAGGGCTGGAGTGGCAGTTACCTTTAAATAGCACCTCTGTTGGCAGCAGCGGCAGCATCCCTGCCATTTATTGAGTCATCTGTATGTGCCAGGAGTGTGCTTTCTCTGTACTATTTTCATCTTCCACCAAAGCTCATCAGTATTAGTCCCACTAGAAAGGAGAGGAAACTGAGACTTACGAGGTTTCACTGAGTTTCTGAAGTTCACTCTGCTGGCAGGTGGTGTGGCTGATCCATGCTGAACCCACCCTGTGACTCCAGTTCAGTAGGCTAGGAACCCAGCCTTTTGGGAGTCATAAGAAAACAGAGGGTGGTTAAAGGCACCAGAGTGAGTGAGTTCATCAAGGGAGGCTGTGAAGATGAGAAAAGGAGGGAGCAGAGCTATTCGGTTGGTGTAAAAGTAATTGCGGTTTTCGTTATTACCTTATCTTTTAGCTAATGTGGTAAAACCCATTACCTTAATGGCAAAAAATCACAATTACTTCTGCACCAACCTAATAGAAGCCCAGAGAATGGTAGCCTCTGAGGAAACAGAGGAGGAGGAAATGAAGAAGGTAGAGGGGGAAGGGACAAAGTGGTAGAAATAGAACCAAGGGAGAGCCATCTCCTGGAAGGAGAGGGAGAGAGAGAGAGACTTTCCAGAAAGTATTCAACAATATCAGATGCCACAGAGAAATCAGGTGAGGCGAAGCCTAAATTTTGATCATTATGATTGGCAGCCAGGAGGCCATGGATTTTCTGAGAGAGAGAAATGGTAATGGGGTGGAGGGCAAACCCTTTATGTAGGAGCTGAGGAACAAACAGGAAGTGAAGGAAGGAGCAAGCCAGCACTTGCTTTATCAAAGAGCCTGGCTAAGAAGAAGCAGAAGTTAGATGAAGATGTATGATGAAAGAAGGGGGTTTCCTCCTAAATATTGAAAAAGCTATGTTTATGTGTTCAGGAGAAGCAGACATGAAAAATAAGTGGCTGAAAATAAAGTAGGAAAGATGATTGATTGAATAAAGGACAGAAAAGGGATTAAGAGCATAGAAGAAAACATTTGGATTAGACAAGAAGATAAGGACGGGAGGCAGGAGGGAGGAATGTGTGTTCTGTTGATCTGTCTATAAGCAAAAGCAGGAATGAAGAGTTAAGACCAATACTTGCTATTTTGTTTCTCTGCAGTTGAAAGCAGAGGCAGTGTCTGAGAACCAGAGGGATAAAAAAGGCAAGGAGGATTGAAGAGAAGCCTTCTAACAACTGTTGTGGAGTAAGGGGTGATGGATGGCCTGGGACAAGCAAAAAGACCCCTAAGCAGCAGGAAGAAACTAACCCAAGGGGAACCCATGAATATGTAGTGGCATGCATCTGCTGAGTGCTGCAGTGACTTTAATAGTGCTCAGGCACAGAAACACAAAAAGCAGATCCCAGGGCCAGCATTTTGCAGATCAGATAAGTAAGAAAAGAAATACAATGCTGCTAAAATTAAAAAATAAACTCAAAATTTAGGGACATAAAGCCTGAGGGTGGAGGTGGGGATGGTATAATGATAAACTAACAGAAAATGGAGACATGAAGGGACCGGGGGTCTTGGTGTTGGAGGTCACTTCTGATGGGAGCCCAGAGACAGGAGTTTGTGATTGAAGAGGAAAGCGCTGGCCATCTGTTGAGAACATCTTATGTGCCTGGCACCATGCTAAGCACATCGTCCATAGAATTTTATTTAATCCTTACAGAAAACCTATAAAGTTAGTATTACTCTCCTTACTTTACAGATGAAGAAACTGAAGCTCCAATACAGCAGCTAACTTGTGTGGTATCACACAGCTGGTTGATTTTCCCAAAACCTTCACATTTCCTTCCAGTGCTAAGGGTGAGAGGTGGAGCTGTTGGGTGATGAAAAGGATAAGGGTGGCTTACAAGAGAGAATTGTTCTTCCGGAGTAGATTTCAAGGTCAGTGAAACAGAGAGCTAGTTTGTTTGTTTGCTTGGCTTTTTGTTTGTTTGTTTGTTTATTTTTTTTGCTTGTTTTTCTTTGTTTTGTTTTTAGATAACTAGTTTTGTACCTGTGCTGGCACATTGATAATGGTTGAGTAAACTATGGTAGCTGTGAGTGGGTATAAAGACACTAGCCAAGAGAGTAGCTTCTATGTCCAGAAGCAAGGGTACTGAGCAGAGATACAGAGGGTGAAATCGCCAAATTGTATGAGCCCTAAAAGCGGTGACCGTTTTGTATGGGGCTGGGCAGGACTGCCTATGTCATTTGATGGGCACAGTGCAAAACAAAAATGGGGGGCCTAAATATAGTGCCATTAAAGGTACTGAAATATGAAAATGTTTCTTTCTGCAGTCTTTCTCTCTCTTGACATGTCATGGTGTTTTTATTTGATATTTCATTTCTTGTTCCCTCAGACATGGAGATACTTGCAGAGGGTGTGCAGACCCTCCAGAGATGCACAGTGGGGGCTCTGTCCTCCGACTCAATGCATGGCCCACTGGCTTCTGAGTTCTACCTCCCTTGAAGTGCTGCACCTTGGCTGGAGACAGGGAGATCCACCTCCCCATTCCCACAGTCCACTACCACCATCACCCACAGCAGAAGGGGAAGAACCAAGGAATGGCAACCTCCACATCAGGATGCCCTTGGGACCTGGATCAGGGATGGCAAGAGTCTGTCTGTTTTGAATGAAGTGTTTTTGAGTTTTTCTAGCAACTTGGTTGGTAGATACTGTTTCTAGCAGCCATCAGCAGACCAGACAGAAGCACATCAGTAGGGGATCCACCTGCATGTATCTCCTCAGGCTCACCATCAAGGGTTGCAGGCAAGTTTCAATGACACAACCACCACATGAAAGGTTAAGAGTTTTTAGTGCATACAGACCCTGGGGCGTACACAGCATGCCTGGAGGACGCACACAGACACACACACGCACACACACACGCGGTCAGCAAGCTCAGGCAGAGAGAGAAGGGACCCAGGGGCCAACGCCTTTACTGGGTCCAGGGTGTTATCCAAACAGATTTCCTGCAGGGAGTTTTAATTGGTGGGTTTAAAGCAAGCAGGTACTAGTTCCAGGAAGTCACACTGTGATTGAAAGGTGGTCACTTTGAGTTTGAGGGCCAATGTCTGAATGGTCTGTCATTTACAGGAACATGAATAGAACTGGAAATCATTATGTTAAGTGAAATAAGCCAGGCACAGAATGACAAATATTGCATGTTCTCACTTATATGTGGGAGCTAAAATAGTTGATCTCATGGAGGTAGAGAGTAGAATGATGGTTCCCAGAGTCTGGGTAGGGGGTGAATGTGGGGAACAGAGTAGCAGAATAAAGAAAGATTGGTTAATGGGTACAAACATAGAGTTAGATGAAAGGAATGAGTTCTGGTATTCAATATCACAGTAGGGTAACAACAATATATTGTATATTTCAAAATAGCGAGAAAAAGAATATGGAATATTTGAAATATTCAATAGAGAATATTTGAAATACATATATACAATGTGTGAATATTTGAACTACATATATACAATGAATCATCACACATTGTATACATGTATTAAAATATTACATGCATTCCATAATATGTAAAATATTATGTATCAGTAAAAAACAGAATGAATGTTTTGTTTAAAGAAAGCAGTGGGAAAGCTAGGAGCCCAGCTTGCTGGTTGAGAGATTCTTCCAAGTTCTTATCTCTGGCCACCAGCTGGAGCCATTTGGGTGAGAAATAGTATTGGAAACTGTGTCAAGCATGACTGAGCCCTACTTCTGGAATGAAAAAGTTAAACTTGTATTTAATAATGGATGCTGAGGCAACATAAAGTTACAAGCACTCACTACACTTAGCCCTGACAAGTTGCCCACAAACACACTGTGGCACTGCCATCCTGGAGGGGAGATGGTGCTGCCATGCCCCACCAGGAGATACCACTAAAGATGCTCACTTAACCTCTGCTCCAGTAGGAGCAGAGGGCAATGGTGGAACACAGGTGGGCTTGTTCCACCGACATGACCTGGTCACTGCCTGAGGATCTGACAGAAAGAGGCAGGCTGGACAGGACCCAGGGGACAGGGAACAGGAGGCCAAGAACCTGACCTGGAGAGGTGGGGAGGCAGCAAGGGTCAGAACCCCACATGAGCCAAGGCTTCGAGCCCCTGGTGAATGCTCCAGCGTCCCATCAGACTTCACTGATAAAACACAAAATAAAAGGTAAAATTGTTGTATTCATTTGCTAGGGCCATCATAACAAAGTACCACAGGCTGGGTGGCTTAAACAGCAGAAATCTATTTCCGGAGGCTCGACGTCCGAGATCAAGGTTTTGTTTCTCCTGTGGCCTCTATCCTTGGTTTGTAAATGGCCATCTCCATCTGTCTTGACATGGTCTTACCTGTGTCTGTCTGTGTCTTAACCTTTTCTTATAAGGATATCAATCCTATTGGATCAGGGCCCACCCCAATGACCTTATTTAAGCTTAATTGCCTCTTTAAAGGCCCACTCTTCAAGTTAAGTCATTGTATTCTGAGGTGCTGAGGGTTAGGACCTTACAAGAATTTTGAAGGAGACATGAATCAGCCTATAACAATTTTTAAGAGTTTCAAGATGGCAACTGCAAACTATGAAACCCCAAGCCTGGGGCATCTGTGCACGAGGCCCTGTGTAACTGCACCGGACGCATGCCCATGAGGCCGGCACTGTGAGATCAGTGGTGTAGGAGCAACAGTGTGGAACTAGGAGGATCTGGCCCACTCCTCCCAGACCTAGAGGTGTTGGGCTCATGGAAGAATGAGCACCCTTTGCTGGGCAGGGTGGTAAAGGAAGCCAAGCGGTATCGTTGGATGAAAGCCAGGTTTTGTTAAGACAACAGAAAGTGTAAATGCTGTTGTTCTTTTTTGTTTGTTTGCTTGTTTTGAGATGGAGTCTGGCTGTATCGCCAAGGGTGGAGTGCAGTGGTGTGATCTCTGCTTACTGCAACCTCGGCCTCTCAGGTTCAAGTGATTCTCCTGCCTCATTCTCCCAAGTAGCTGGGATTACAGGCAGGCACCAACATGAACTGGCCAATTTTTATATTTTTACTAGAGATGGAGTTTAGCCATGTTGACCAGGCTGGACTCGAACTCCTGACCTCAGGTGATCTGCCTGCCTCGGCCTCCCAAAGTGCTGGGATTACAGGCATGAGTCATTGTGCTCGGCCATAAAATTGCCTTTAAACAGCTTGAGAATGATGTGGAGTTTCTTTGCAAGCAAGAGAACATTTCACTGGACAGAGTAAAAGTGTCTGGGAGGGAGGTCAGCAGTGAATGAATGAACTCCAAAGGGAAGAGATGTACATAAGGATAAGAATAGGAGATCATACACAGAACCAGTGAACTTTATATTTCATTACTTTTAATCACACTGGCTTTAAATTCCTTGAACTTAGAAATTAAATTCACACTTAATTGAACTTTAATTAAATGTTAACATTCCTTGATCTAACTGTTCCTGCACTTCACATACAAGCACAGGGTTACTGATTGACCAGGAGAAGGATATTTCATGCTGATCTACCCTTGTTCTCCTGTGGTCTCTGTTCCAATCAATGCAGCATTAGGAGAGGATGGACTATGAAGAGGTACTTTCTGTACCTTTAGCACACTGCCTGTTCTTCCACATAGGAAACAAAATCATAATTGATATCACATTACAGTAGTACAAATTAAGCTTAGTCCCTTGAATATTTGCATGGCGGTCATTATCTTCAATATCTTGTAATCATCTCTCCCAACAAACAACAACAAAAGGCTTGTCTGCCTTTATATGAATAGAAATACAGGTGATTTATAAGTTTAAAGAACTCCAGCAGTAGAATATTACTACAGGAAATTGATAACATGTAAAGTAGAGATAAAACAACTTTCTTATAGAGAGCTACATAATGAAAATACTGATATATTGTTGCATATAGTTTTGTTTCCTATTAAAATACCATTAAATAAGATTACAAAATTAATTTTTCATCATACTAATAATAGTAACCATTAAACGATTAAATAAATACATGTTCATTGCAGAAACTTCAGAAAATACAAGTTGAGCATCCCCAGTCCAAAGATCTGAAATCTGAAATGCTCTAAAATCCAAAACTTTTTGAGTGCTGACACGCTCATTGAAGCCTTTCAGATTTAGGGTTTTCAGATAAGGGATACTCAACCTGTATAGAAAAACAAAAAAGAATCCCAGCACTTTGGGAGGCTGAGGCTGGAGGATCACTTGAGCCCAGGAATTCAAAACCAGCCTGGCCAACATAGGGAGACCCTGTCTCTACAAAAAAAATAAAAAAATAAAAAATAGCCTGGCATGGCAGTGCATGCCTGTAGTCTTGAGAGGCTGAGGTGAGAGGATCCCTTGAGCCCAGCATGTCGTGGCTGCAGTGAGCCATGATCACATTACTGCACTCCAGCCTGGGTGACAGAGAAAGACCTAGTCTCAAAAAAGAAAGAAAGAAAGAAGAAAGAAAGAGAAATGAAAGAAGAAAAAAGAAAGGAAGAAAGGAAGGAAGGAAGGAAGAAAGAAAGGAAAGAAAGAAGAAAAAGAAAAAAAAGGAAGACATCTCTATAATCCTAACACCACTTTCTTTTAGATATTTTTGTTTATTTTTTTCTAGTCTTTTTTTCTGTAATTATATACCCATAAACTTTCTGTCTGCAAAAAGTGGAATCCTATTTTACAGTGTTTAGTAATCTGCCTTTTACCACTTAACAATGTATGATAAACAATGTTGTGTAACATCATGTCAGTGACTGATTTTAGTTGTAATTTATTTAACAAATTTCCTGTTGTTAGACCTTTAAGTTTTTTTTAAAAAACTGTTTACTATCATAATGCAGCAATGGACATCTATCTAGCTATAAACTTTTATACCTCTATGATAATTTTCATAGGATAGATTCATAGAAATGTCATTAGGGTATCAAAGTTTTTAAGCCTTTTGAAAAAAATAATTTTAAACAGATAGAAAAAGTGAAGAACTAGTTTGAATAATTATTAAGCATTTCCATGTAGAACAGTGTAATGGACATAAGACCAAGACAAGTTGATTAGTCACTCAGCCCCTTTCAGCCTTGTCATTAATTAAGGTTGACAATGAGGTGTAAATGTAATTGTTCTTGGAGTTAAATTAGTCAAATTCTTACACAATAAATGTGACTAGAAACAAACTAGGAGAGTGTCCATGAATATATGAATGGGAATAATGGGAATTTAAATATGAATATAACAATCACCAGATATTTAGTGACATTTCTTTGGATCCTGGTTGGGCAGAGAGATGTTTGTTGACCACAACTGCACAGGAAATGGAGTGTGAGCAACCAAGTTGAAGGTGATCCTCTAGGACCTGTCCACGGAATGGTAGTCTTGGTTAAGCAACCTCAAACATTATGGTTTCCTTGGAGGGCTTATTTCTCTAATGCAGGAGGTGGTCTCATGCTCCCTTTATTGAGAAATACTTAAGATCAAGTAATTCTTCTGTCTCATAGCATATCACTTGATATATTAGCTTGCCTACAGGGAAATAATGCACTAGTAGATTGACTTGAGAATTTCAGTTGTCTGAATAGTGGTATTTATCATTGGAAAGCAGAAGTCTTAGTCCATTTGTGCTGCTATAACAAAATACCACAGACTGGGTAATATATAAATAATAAAAATTCATTTCTCACAGTTCTAGAGGCTGCAAAGTCCACAACCAAGGCATCAGCAGATTCAGTGCTTGGTGCAGACTACTCTCTTCCAAGATGGCATCTTGTTGCTCTTTCCTCACATGGTGAAAGATGGAAGAGCAAAAAGGCTAGCTAGCTTCCTGGAGCCCTTTGATAAGGGCACCTCATCCCATTCATGAGCTTGGAGCCATCATACTTAATCACGTCCTAAAGACCCCACCTCTTAATACTATTGTAGTAGGGTTTCAACGTGAATTTTAGGGGGGACACAGACATTCAAACCATAGCAGTAGAAACAGGTATTCTGGTTTTTACCCATCTACATGAACTTGGTCAATGCAAATCTACCATTGAGAGGTGATCCCATTCCAGTGAAACAGAAATTGTGGCTTCTGAGATAGCAAGTGTAAGATGGACCCCACGAAACTCATCTAGGTGAATGCCACCTTGATAGAAGCCAGTCTGGGATGTCAGTCAGTACCATTGGGTGTGGCCTGCTTTCACCAAACTACAGCAAACAATGAACAAAATATTTCATCATGTTTTCCACTTTATTCAATAGATATTAATGGGTATCTAAGTCCATACCCTGGAAGAGATAAAAGTTTTATCCCTGGAAAGAGACCCATAAATAATATGGTAGAGATAATGAAACTACAGGCAAAATACTGAAGAATCATCAAAATTACTGAGCGAGAACAAGAGAGGGCATGATTAATTACCTGGGGAAGTTTGGGAAGAATTCATGGAGGAAGTGGCATTTATGCTACATCAAGGATAGATCCACCTGTCTGGAGGTGAGGGTGGGGAGAGGAGGCATTCTAGGTAACTGGAACAGGTGTGCTAAGGCAGTGGTCCCCAAACATTTTCACACCAGGAAATGTTTTGTGGAAGACAATCCTTCCACAGACCAAGAAGTGAGTGGTATGGTTTCGGGATGAAACTGTTCCACCTCAGGTCATCAGGCATTAGATTCTCATAAGCACACAGCCTAGGTTCCTTGCATGTGCAGCTCACAATGGGATTTGCACTCCTATGAGAATCTAATGAAGCCACTGATCTGATAGGAGGCAGAGCTTAGGTGGTCACGCTTGCTCACTAGCTGCTTACCTCCTGCTGTAACAAAATGACACAGAATGAGTAATAAATACGGCCCAGTTCCTACAGGCCATGGACTGGTACTGGTCCACAGCCCAGGTGCTGGCGGCTCCTATATAAGGCATGGAGATGAGGACCATGGCATGCTTTAAGAATCACAACACACTTAGTGAGACTAGAACAAAAGACACGAAGTCTGTGGGAAGGAAGTAGAAAGGAGGTAGTCATGAAATACAAATGTTGGAAAGATTGTTTTGGACCAGTTTTTGAAGGTCCTTTATGTGATTTAAAGGAATTTTGATCATGTTTTATATTAAGGATAGAGAAATATATGTTGGAAAATGAGGTGAAATCAGAGTTGCTTGAATTTATTTCCAAAGATTTTTTAATAATTGAAAAGATGTAAACCTAATAGAGACTATTTGGTAGAGGACCATGTGGTTCTGAAATTACCTTTATCCTGTACAGCACTTTTTAATCAACAATTTTGTGGATGGTGAAAGCAGCTTTACCCAAGTGGTCAATGATACAATCTGGAAGGAGGAGCGAAAAAAAAAGTTTGGCTGATCAAATTAAGAATTTAAACGACTATTTAATTTATGTATTCAAACAATGATTATTAAGCATCTATTATGTTTCAGGAAACTTTCTAAGTTCTGGGGATCCAGTGGTGAAAAGTTAAAGTCCTTGACTTCATAGGTTTTATATTCTAAGGAAGAAGGCTGATGAAAAATAAGCAAATAAATATCTAATATAATGTCATGTCGTGACAAAAGAAGTGAAGGAAATTGCCATAATGAAAAAGACAATAGAGAGTAATAGCAGAGGGAGACATTCTGTGGGAAGAGAATTCCAGGCAGGGGACCAGCAAGCACAAATGTCCTGAGATGGGAACAAGCTTGGCCTGCGAGAAGGTGAGTATGGATGGAGCTGACTGGTCAAGAGGAAAGTGGTAGGAAATGGAGAGTTATCCAACTCGAGTTGGATCAATGAGTGAAAACAAACAAGATAGCACTGAACCATGATGCAGATAAAATCGCTTAAAAATAATTGAGTAGTATTAAAACAATAAAAACATAAGAGCTCTGTTTTAGTGTATAAAAATCAATTGCACAAGGAAAGGTTGAAGGAGATTTTACTGGCAGTTTATGTGAAAAAGACCCCAAGGCCTTGGTAGATCCACAAGGTCAGAACTAATATGGAATGATGACTTCAACACACATATACACACATGTGCGTGCATGCATGCATCTACTCTTACACAACCTTAGACTAAATTAACAGAGCCCTACCCAAATTAAATAACATAATAAATGAGGATTTTTTTCATCTGGCATATTTAAGGTTTTACATTGGATTTAGGATGACAAATGTTAAAAGGGTTACTGATGAATTAAAATTAAAAATTTTCCCGCTATTTTCTCAGGATGAGAGAAAAACAGAAATAATAACCTTTTAAAATCATTGTAGGAATATACACAGGAGTAAAATTAGGCTTATTCTGAATGCCTAGGAGTGGAAGCAGATGAAGTCCAGTCTGAGAGAACTCTCAGCCAGGTAGAAATAGCTGTTAATGCAGTGGGCTGCCTGGGAAAGGTAATCACATCTCATCCACCTGCTTAGATTTCAAAGCAAAAGATAATTAGGGGAGCCAGGAAGAAAGTCTACCACACTGCTGATAAAGGAGAGCAACGAGCTCAGCAGGGACCTATACCTGGACAGGAGGGGAGCTTCCGACAACCTCCCCTCCTGTCCAGGCTGCGCTTTCTACACTTTCTACGCAGGCGAGGAGGCAGCAGGAAGTGAGGGGCAAGTGATCCCCTGGAGAGAGTCTCACAGCCTGCCTGTGCCCTGGCCCTGCCTCATCAGTATCCTGGTACTAACCCAGCCCCTGAGATGGCAGGCCTTCACCTTCTCATCATGAGTACATGCCACCCCTCCTTATAAAAATAGGAAAGAAACTGCAGGAAAGCGGAAAAATGATTTCTTCCTCTCTTCTCAAAATAATGCTCTCCCTGGGATTTTTTCCAGCACGTCCTGGATGAGAATTCATCAAAAGGCCTTCTAGAGAGGATATCTGCTTTCATCAAAAGGTGTGCAAGATTACTTTTATGTGCCTATCAGTTCCTAATATTTTATTTAATTGATTAAAATGCTTAAGGCCTTCCTCTCAGATAAAGTGTAAGTTATTCAACCTGTTGTTCAAAGGGCTCTGTGAAATACCAGATTTTACTTCTTCAAATTATTCTGCACTATTTTCTAACTGCTCTCCATCAGTTCAGGCTCATTTACATGCTCGTCTGTGGTTTCTATGCTGTTCCATTCTGTCACAGTCTACTTGAAATTTCCCTTGCCTTTCTTTCCATCCTTTATGCCAGCAACGTAATACCTGTTGAATGCTTTGTGTTCATAGACCCCTCCCAAGAGCAGTAAGAAATACGAAGGCGTACAAGACAATATTTTTCAAAACAACTTGGTTCCAGATTCAGTGCCAGAAGCATTAAGTCTGGTGTAGGGGGTATTATGTGGCCATGGCAACAGGAATGAAAGTTATGTGTGGGTTTCTCTGCATTGAAGCTGATGTGGTTATCACTGCAGCCAAGTGCCTGAACCGCCAACAGCAGAAGTCAATGCTGAGCTTTAACTTGGCATCATTCCTCAGGGGAACTGGCCTACTAGTTATTTGGTGACAGGTTGACTGCAGTGGGCCCTTCTAGCATGGAAGGAGCAGTGATTTGTCCTCACTAGATTTGATGCTTAGTCTGGGTATGGATTTGCCTTTCCTGCCCACAGGGCCTCTGTCAGGACCTTGGTTGGTAGGTTTATAGTATCTCTTTAAATACAGCTCTGAAGCAGAACTCATTTTACAGTAAAATAAGTGAGGCAGCTGGGCTTGGTGGCTCATCCCTGTAATTCCAGCATTTTGAGAGGCCAAAGCAGGTGAATTGCTTGAACCCAGGAGTTTGAGACCAGCCTGGGCAACAGAGTGAGACTCCTGTCTCTGCAAAAAAGTAAAAAAATTAAAAAATTAAAAATCAGCTGGGCATGGTGGCATGTGCCTGTAGTCCCAGCTATCCAGGAGTCTAAGGTGGGGGGATCACTTGAACCAAGGAGGCAGAGGCTGCAGTGAGCTGAGATCACATCACTGCACTCTAGCCTGGGTGACAGAGTGAGACCCTGTCTCGGAAAAAAATAAAAAATTAAATTATAAAGTAAAATAATAAGGCGATGGGGCTTGCACTTGTGGAATTCTGCTGGTCTTACTGTGTACTTCATAAAGCAGTTGGCTTTATAGAACTTTGAAATGGCCTACTGAGAGCTCAGCTATGCTGTCAGCTGGAGGACAACACTCTGTGAGGCTGGATGACCACAGGCTTTAAATCAAAGACTGATCCTTGGTGCTGTTTCATTCACAGCCAGAATACAGAGGTCTGGCAACCAAAGGGTGAAGTCGAAATGGCTCTTCTCACTTTTACTTCTAGGTACCCACTCATGTTTTGGTTTTGTTTTCTGTTTTTGGCTTTCTGTCTCTTCAACTCTGAGTTCTGTTAATTGAAAGGTCTTCGATCTCAAGTGAGAAATGATTCCATGTGGACACAACAGGGCTTACGCACCAGGGAGTTGAGACACTGTCATTTTGGGTTCTTCATGCCACTGAACCAAGAAAGAAAGAAGTCATTCTTTGGCCCTGGGTATTGATTGCAGTTATCAAGAGGAAATCAGATTCATGAACACAATGAGAGCAGGGAGGCTTAAGTCTGGAATCCAGGGACTTCTGGGTGCTAATGGTTCTGCATCCAGGAGTGAATGTTGATGTAAAATCATAACACTCCAAAAAAGGCAGGATCACTAAGGACTTAGACCCTTCAGGAATGGAGGTGTGGCGCCTGCCATCAGGGAAGGAAGCCTAAACAACTGTGATGGTTAATTTTATATGTCAACTTGACTTGCGTAGTAGGTAAACCATCATTCCTGGGTGTTTCCACGAGGGCACCCCTGGAAGAGATTAGCATTTGAATTGGTGCACTGAGTAAAGAAGCCCTCATCATGCAGGTGGCCATCACCCCAGCTCTTGAGGGCCTAGATAGAACAAAAAGACAGAGGAAGAAGGGAGAATTCACTTTCTCTCTTGAGCTGGAGCATCCATCTTCTCCTGCCCTTGGATATCAGAGCTCTTGATCTCAGGCCTCTGGACTCTGAAACCAGTGCCCCAATACCCCCTTCTCAGACCTTTGGACTTGGACAGAATTACCCCACTGACTTTCCTGGCTCTTCAGTGTGCAGATGGCAGATTGTGAAACTTCTTAGCCTCTATAATCATGGGAGCCAGTTCCCATAATAAGTCTCCTCTTACCCATCTACATATATCCTATTGACTCTGTTTCTTTGGAGAACACTGACGTATCAGATAATAGGATCTTTATGAGGTCACAAAACATACTATTTTTGTTTATGGAAAAATATTATGATTCCTGATATGTAGCAGTTGCAGGTGGTGATAGGGTCTAGAATGTGTCCTTGGAAATAGAGACTAAAGTGAAATGAAGGTGTAGTTTCACTGTAATTGATGAGACCTTTTAAACAGGAGGCAGTGATGCTACTTGGTTCATTCAGCTGCTTTTGAAATTAGGAATGATAATGCTAGGATATGAGATAGAAAGAAAGATGGGGACATGTCAGAATATGTCTTCTAAAATACAGTGATCATTTTTTTATTAGGGAAATACATGTTAATGAGCAAGATAGGCTATTCATAATCACATGAATTATTTCCCCTCTTCAAGCTGCTAGACAAATGCATAATGAAAATGTCAGAGATTGCTCTGCCTGCTGTCTCAAGTAATAGCCTTAGAGCTGCCAGCAGTGAGTTAATATAAACATGCATTTTTGGCTATGTAAGCATGCTAGAATCTTAAATTTTCCTCTAAGACATACAAAATAAAAACAATAAAAGGTCATATATTCATATTTACCCTTGGCTGAAGTCATTGTAGGTCTTTTTTAAAATCCTGGGTTATAATCAAAAGAAAAAGTAATATTATAAGACCCAGTGTTTAATGGTCCAGCAACTGCACTATAATTAGCCTATACACATTCAGAACGACATGAAATTATAATTAGTGAATAATGGTATTAAGAACATTAAGAAGATCACTAGAGTAACCTCACTCTAATGTGCTATTTAGAAATGATCCCATTTTACACTATATGTATTAGATTTCCTAAATTCTCTTTTGCTGAACTCTTTGCAATGAGGGTACAGTTGTATCAGTTGGCATTTTCCTTCCAGAAAACACAAAGTAGCATTGAAACATTAATTTGGTATCATAAAAAAAATTGTGCCTCTTTTATGCTCTTAAAAACCAGCACTCATTTATCTTTTAGCTGGATCTGCCTAGGAAGTATGTTTTTAAATCATACTTACACACTTTTATAACTTAGTTATGTGCACAAAACAGTCCTCCCAGCTAGAACTCATTAGAGTTGCTATTTTACCCTGGAGTGTAATTTGCTATTTCCCTTTATAATTAATGCATTGTGAATCCCATTAGCATCGTTATATAGGTTCCATCTCTACCTGCTATAGAAAAACACCGTATTCAGTCACATTTCCTCTGCACTGCTGCAAGTTTTATTTCCAACTAAAACTACAGCAAGGTAAAAATTTTATGTAAACTAAAAATGGACAGTGGAGTACAAGTCTAGAGAACGAATACTTTGTGGTGGAAAATTTATCTCCACAAAGATATCTCATTTAACTGTAGATAACTCCTTGAAATAGGGATTTGTAAGTATAAATCTTACGGGTAATTTTTAAAAGATTTTAGCAAAATCAACTAATATGTAATTACAAAAGACTCTCAGTTGTGTACTGTGATCTGTACTCTGCTTTTCTGTATTTCAGCTTATCTGGTTTTTGCCTCTTGCATTGCTTTGTCACATGCCCTCCCAAAACTCGTTACTCAAAGGATACCAGACAAATCCATTTCGTACCTTCAGTTACTAAGGTAGGAAGATAAAAATAATAAAGAGCAGTGGAATAGAAGCATTATTACTAGTTGCTAGTTGCCACCAAGGGCACAACCAAGCAAAGAGCCAAGTAAATGTAGAAATGTAGAAAATGACTGTTTTTTACAAAAACTTTATTCTTTTCTAATAAAAATGATATATGTTCATTATAAAAGTTTCAAATACGTAAGAGTCTGAAGAATGTAAAGATCACCCAAACACCACCACCCAGAAAAAAACCATCCTTAACATTTGGTGAAAGATCTCTCTATGAAACATGTATTATCTTAAAACATTCAATGTTATAAATGAGCTCATATTAAATGTATATTCTGTAGTCTGCTTTTTTGATTCAATAATATTTTGGGAACATATATCCATAGCAATAAACATACATCTAAATATTTTTAAATGACAACTGCATGGAATTTATTTAATCCATCTTCTACTGAAGGATATTTCAGCTGTTTCCAATGTTGTAATATCATAAACATCATGAAGCATATGTTTGGGCTCATGTTTAAAGACTTGGACAACTTTTATTCATTAGGATAAATTCCTAAACAAACTGCTTGGTAAAAGTGTATCAACATTTAGGTTTTTGATATATGTTGCCAAATTGCCTTCTACAAAGGTTCTACCAATTTTCACTCCTGCCAGTAGTGAACAAGGATGCCATTTCTTTCAATTGCTTCAATCTTTGCCAATATGGGAGGACAAGATAAATAATAATAAAATAAAAACGTATCTTTATTAACTGTTTTCATGTTCAAATTGGGGATACTTTGAATTTTTAAGTTACCCTTTTTCAAGGCAGATATTTCCCGGACTTGAATAAAGTGTTTTTGGTTTGTATTCTCATTCCATCAGTAGTGTGACTTATGGCAAGAGCCAACTCCTTTAAGCCTCATTTTCTTTGATCTAATAGATCAAGGAAATGGAAACTGGCTCAATAGGTTGTTTAAAGCTTAAGAGATGTGTAAATGCACCTAGCACCTACTAGACACAACAATGAGCCTGCATTTCCTCAAGTAAGCAATTCCTACTACCTTACCTCCATTCCAATTAATGTTTGTCTATGAGAATATTGTAATATTCAAGAGCCAATGTAAACCTCTGTAAATATTATCTTGCTGTTTAAAGAGATGACCAGAAACAGTTTGCAATGATGCAGATGACATCCACAATGAGTTTCTTAAATGAAGGTTTGGCAGGCAATACAGGTCTTTAGAATAAAAATGCCTCCCAGGAAAATACTTGCAAGTCAATTCCATAGACCATCAAGTATATATAAATGATTTGGAACAGGAAGACAGATACAAAACACAACAAACATCAGTTTTTTCCCTGCCAGAACACTGGTTTATCATTGCTTAGACATGGTTTTGGAATATTTTCCACAGTAGAGAAAATTTACAAGCAACACATATAATGACTAATCTTCTTTTCAAAGACATCTCAGATATTAGTATTTAAAATTAATAGTTTTATTCAAGAATGGCAAAATGGAATAATTTAAGCAAGGACTGATTATATTCTGAATACCAGAAAGGTAAACTTTGGGTACAATCTACATGACAATAGCATTTATTAATGCTTTTGAAGATGCTTTGAAGGACTATTTGATTCATTCATTTTACAAATATTTCTTGAACCATATTATGCACCAGGTACTGTGCCAACCATTTGGGATCCAAAAATGAGACGGATGTAGACCTTGCCCTCAGGGAACCTGCAGTTTTGTGGAAGAAGAAATATAATTTAACAGGCAACTCCAGTATCACGTGATAGTGACCTGAGGTTTGTGCAGGTGCCTCAGACTCCCTGGAAGATGCCATCAGTATCCAAACAAATGCCCCAAAGAAACCACATACCAATAGAAGAACAGAATCTGTCACAGTTGCCAACCACAAAGCACACCATAAACTACTTAGTGCATATGAATAGCAAAGTGAGGGCCACCATGGGATTATCAGTCACACAACAGGACAAGGAGAAAACCTCTCTGAACCTATTTGGAAGAGCTGGCAGAGGAGCCAGAACTTATGACAGGAGAACTCTGTGAGATTTATTCACTCACATGTAAGCTCCATGAGGGCAGCGAGATTTGCTGGTTTCCATCTGCACTGTAGCCCCAGCTCCTAGAATAGTGCCTGATACAAAGGAAGCCATTGATAAGTACTTATTCAGTGAATGGAAGTTTGGATGGATGGATTCATTTAACTCATATCAAGTAACTGCAGAGTGGGTGCCTGTAGCAGAGAAGTTGTAGCAGAGGAGTAGGATAGTGAAAAAGGCAGGAGACATGGTACCTACTAAAAGTCTGTGGAATCAGCAAATGACTTTTCACATCCATCCCTCTTCATAGGAGCTTGAACTGGCAGTGGCTCCATTGTGCAATGTGGAACACAAGAAAAAGCATGGATTTTGAAGTCAGACAAATGTGAATTCAAATCCTGGCTCCTCCAGATCTGGGGGGACCTGATGGGAGGACTGGGAGGACTTGATTTCAGCAAGTTAGGTTCCTGACTCAGTGTCCTCATCTATAAGATGGGAGTCACGCCTTCAGGGTGACTCTGACGGTTAGCCAGAAAAATCATGCAAAGCTCTAGACCCAGTTCCCTTCACCCTTACCCCATTTTTATGGTGTCAGGGATGGTTGTGCACAGCTGCTGTGAACCCCCAATTCCTTGAATAACCATCCTGAGTGCTTCATCAGTGCTCTTTTCTATTTCTCTTAATTCCTTATCTCTTTTTAGACACCTTCCCCAAGAAGCCTTCTTCACCTTCTCAAAAATGCATAGTAATCTATTCCTTCTTCTCACCCTTTCAGCAATTACTTTCAGTTCCACTGGAGTGTGGTTCAAATAACCGATGTCACTGAACTGTTGACTTGGGTAGATGCCCTATCTTCCTTACTAAACTGTTTGTGTCTTACTTGGTACCCTGGTAGCAAATGCAGTGCTTTGATTCTAGCAGATGCTTAATAAATGCTACTCATGATAAACCTCACTTCCTGTACTCATCAGTCCTCAGGTCATAAAAGTTGTTTTACACAGGGTGATGTGCCACCCTGTAAAACTACAATATTATGCAGAGAGTCACAGATCATTATAACTCTCAAGAAGTCAATAAAATTGATTATGTCAGAAATCCCATACCTATTTTCAAAAACAACAAAATGTTTTCTCCATGTGTTTAGGCATTATAAAATGGGACAAAAGCCTGAAGAAGCTTAGTAAATAGGATCTGCCTGGAGGATTGCTCACAGTGCATTACAAAAATGAGAGTAAATGAAATTATAAATTCATGTTTACTGATCAGAGGGAACACCTGGAGGCTCACTCTTGCTTTCTTATGTATCTTGATTTCCACATCATGAAACCATAAAGGTATCCTCTTATTACCCATAGAAAGGTGCAACATTTAATTCATATCAACTAACGCTTATTAATACACCCACTAGAAGGCAAATCTAATCAGGAAGACTGAATCACTCAACAGAAGATTTGGCACTTCCCAGCCACAGTGACATCTGCTTACCACAACATTAATCAGGTCACTTCCAGCTTATTTGACTTCATCTCTGAGGTGTCCAAAATAGTCATACTCTAGAAAGATGATCTAGTCAATAAGATCATTGGTCAACAATCTTTCTAGAGCTCCCACTCTGTGCTAACCAACATCCTAGGTAACAGGATTAATATAACAGAATGAAAAGAAAGGATCCTTTTCTCAAAAAACATACCAGTGATGGAAAGGTAAGATCTACCAATCTCTTAACAATTTAAGAGCACTTTAAGGCAGTGGTTTTCACTGATGTGAAGAGTGGGCTTCACATCACTGGCATCAGTATTACCTGGGAACTTATTAGAAAGCAAAATTTCTAACCCCAGACCTATTGCATCAGAAGCTGGGTGAACCCAGCAATCCGTGTTTTTAACCAGATTTCCAAGTCATTCTGATGCATACTACAGTTTCAGAAACCCTGCTTTAAGTCGGCTAAGCAAGTTCAAATCAACATAATACCAACAGATTATATGTGCTGAGTAATTGCATGGGCCTTGTGTTAATCAGAGCTTCCTTAATGACCCTTCATTGAATGTATTGGTGGGGGTCCATATTCTAAGTGAAAAACAGTTTAACACAGAGTCGATTCTTTTTTTGTTGTTGTTTTTTTCCTCTGTGGCATCTTTATTTTTATACGTGGGATGTGAACAATAGGAACATGGGTCAGAAAAGTCAGCTGCACAAAAACACTTCAGCCAATTGTAACACAGAGGGAGCGAAGACATGGAGGGGCTGGGGGTAGCAATTTGAGATCAGCCCTCCCCGCTAAGGGCTCCTGGTCCAAGCCCACAACCAGAGGGCGCTCTGGGTGGTGTCCAGGAACATGCAGTGCCGGCTCTGGGGAGCAGGGACCAGAAGAGAAAGAGGAATCACAGAGGAGGCTGCGGCTGAGCATGAGTTTATTGGACTCTGGCCTCGCGCTGCTGCTTGATGAAGTTGATAAGCCCGTTGGTGGAAGCATCGTGAGAGGTCACTTGAGCACTGCCATCAAGCTCAGGCTCAATTTTCTTAGCCAGCTGCTTTCCCAGCTCCACACCCCACTGGTCAAAGCTGTTGATGTCCCAGATGATGCCCTGAACGAAGATCTTGTGCTCATACATGGCGACCAAGGCTCCAAGCATAAATGGTGTGAGCTTGGTGAACACAATAGAGTTGGTTGGGCGATTTCCTTCAAAGACCTTATGTGGCAGCAGCCTCTCAAGGTCCTCTGGACTCTTGCCTGCAGCCTGAAGCTCCTTTCGGGCCTCCTCCGTTGATTTCCCCCTCATCAGGGCTTCCGTCTGGGCCAGGAAGTTGGCCAGGAGGATCTTGTGATGCAAACCCTTCCATATGGGGTGCTGGGTCTGGACCGGGATGAGGAAGTCACAGGGTATCATCTTGGTGCCTTGGTGGATGAGCTGGTAAAAAGCATGCTGGCCATTGGTCCCAGGCTCCCCCCACACAATGGGGCCTGTCTGGTGGTCCACACGGGTGCCAGATTTGGTGATGTATTTCCCATTGGACTCCATGTCGCCCTGCTGGAAGTACGCAGCAAAGCGGTGCAGGTACTGGTCATAGGGCAGCATGGCATGCGTCTCACACCCAAAGCAGTTGATGTACCAGATACCCAGCAGGGCCAGCAGGACAGGGGCGTTCTTCTCCAGGGGCGTCGTGCGGAAGTGCTGGTCCATCCAGTGAGCCCCCGAGAGCAGCTGCTCGAAGTTGTCAAAACCCACGTGCAGGGCAATGGAGAGTCCGATGGCCGACCACAGTGAGTAGCATCCTCCCACCCAATCCCAGAACTCGAACATGTTTTGAGGGTCAATTCCAAACTCCTTCACTTTGGTCGTGTTAGTAGACAGGGCAACAAAGTGCTTCGCCACTGCAGAAGGATCCTTGGCTGCCTGGAGAAACCACTCCTTCGCCGTTTCCGCATTCGTGATGGTCTCCTGGGTGGTAAAGGTCTTGGAAGCGATGATGAACAGGGAGGACTCGGGGTTCAGCTGGGCCAGGGTTTTGGCAATGTGAGTTCCATCAATGTTGGAGACATACCAGACACGGGGACCTTCTGAAGAGTATGGCTTAAGGGCTCCAGTTACCATGAGGGGTCCCAGGTCGGAGCCACCAATGCCAATGATGATGACGTCCGTGATGGTCTTGCCTGTGTACCCCTTCCAGTCACCGCTCCGGACACGCTGGCAGAAAGACTTCATCTTGTCTAGAACCTTGTTGACCTCTGGCATCACATCCTTGCCATCTACCAGGATGGGTGTGTTTGACCAGTTCCGAAGAGCCACATGCAGCACAGCTCGACCCTCAGTGTAGTTGATCTTCTCACCATTGAACATCCGCTCCCGGGCGGCCTCCACGCCCCTGGACTTGGCCAGGTCCACCAGCATCCGCATCACATCCTCCGTCACCAGGTTCTTGGAGTAATCCAGCAGGATATGCCCATGGTTGGTGTTGAGGGTCAGGCTGAAGTGGTTGAAGCGCTCCTTGTTGGCATCGAAGAGGCGGCGCAGGTTCAGCTCGGAGCCGTGCTCGCGATACCATTGCTGCAGCTTCTGGAACTGGGGGTCCCGGGTGAGAGCGGCCATGGCGGGACTAGAAGGTACGCGGACTGACAGAGTCGATTCTTGATGATCTCTTTTGTGAATTATTAGTGGCAACTTCACATGATTCCAGGCTAATTTTCCCAATTCAGCCAATATAATCTCAGATTACATCTCTAAAATAAGCTAAATGGGCCTCAGAATGGTTTGCAATATGTAAACCAAATGTCAAAGACTTTTGCTGCTTCCTTTCACTAACATGTGTAATCAAGAGTTGCCAAACTAGGACAGGTCACAGGAATAAAAGTTACATGAAGTTTAGTCCAACCCTTTCATATGTGTGGTGATCAGATGGGGCAGAGAGCTCTGGGCAGCCAGGTACCCCACAGAGCAGTGGTGGGCATGGGCTCTCCCAACTGCTTACCCAGGGCCTGTATAAAGCCTGTCAATCAGACTAAGACTCACTGTGTTTTTAATCTCACTTCGTGCCTTTTTGGAGAATTGTAACTCCATGTTTCTGACCTTGGTCTGTTAATCTCACCCTGATTCCTGATGATTTTCTTCTTTGATTAGTTGTTCTTCAACATGGAATCTAATGTGAGTACGATTAACCCAACCACACTGACTCACCAAAAAATAAAATAAAATAAATAAAATAAAACAAAAGACATGAGCCTATTCCTCTGCTGGACAAGAAACTAGAGGTTTACCCTTCTGTTACAAGCTTCTTGGAGAGGAAGATTCAGTAAATCCTCTGAAAATGGTTTTCTTCAGTGTTTCTATCCATCATCATAAAGAGTCAATATTTACTCAGCAGTGTTTCTTATAGCTGAATTATCGACTATGTGGGTTCATCGGGGTAATTTACTTCAACTTAATTTATAAGGAAACACCTGCTCTGTGTAGGATGACACGTTAGGTTCTGAAGAGATGGCCCTTACATACTCAGGGAGTATGACAGACAGAGTAAAGTTCCCCCAAAGCTGTGCATGTCCCAATTCCAGAAACCTGTGAATATGTTACTTTACAGGAGAAAACGGACTTTGCAGGTGTAATTAAATTAAGGATCTGAGACACAGAGGTTTTCCTTGCTTATGGGTGGGCCCAGTGAAATCACAAAGGTCTTTATAAAAGACGGGCAGAAGGGCCAGAATGAGAGGAAGAGGTTAGTGAAGATGCGGTGAGACAGAGAGAGGGAGCTCTGAAATGTCACATTGCTGGCTTTGAAGATGGAGGAGGAAGCCATGAGCCAAAGAAGGCAGGTGGCCTCTAGAAGCTGGAAACGGCAAGGCAGTAAGCTCTCCCCGACAGCCTCCGGAAGGAGGGCTAAGGAATTCTGACCTCCAGAACTGTAAGATAATTAATTTATGTGATTTTAAGTCACTAAATTTGTGATAATGTGTTACAAAAACAATAGAAAACCAATATAGGGAGTTTACAACCTAGTAAAAGAGATGAGACAAGCAGCTTTGATATAATTCAGAAAGTGATAAGTATAAAATAGAAATACAAAGAAATTGCTATGGCAATACTGATAAAGGGAGTACTTCTCGTAGAGATTAGGGAAGCTTTCAGGAGGATGGCAGTTTTGTAGAGCTCTGATGATTGGTAGGATTTCAAAAGAGGGAGATCCCAAGAAATAGCAGGAGTGAAGGCCCAGAGTTGGAAGGTGTAGATTAAACCAAAAGCTGACCTAGGCCCTTGATCAGCCATTTTCTCAGGAATAAAAATTACTTGATGGACATTTCATATAGTCTCCTTAGGATATAATAAGTCACTAAGTATGTTTTTAAAAAGCTGTAATAATAGTCAATACATGATAAACTGTCCTAAGAGTTTAGGATAGATCTTGGGATGAAATCCCCTTTCAACACAGAGCATGCTGTAGCCAAGGGTGAACCTGGCTCATTTTCAGACAAGCAGGCTAGTCAGGGATTAACCGCAAAACAAGAGGGGTCAATCAGAATAACAAGGTGATTCTTTCCAAAGGTATCTATTAACATTTACAAATTAGACATTTCCCACAACCCTTGCAAGCAAGCTAAACCAAACGATGGAATCCAACTGAATGTTCTCGGCAGATGGAGGCTCTGGGGACTCACACTGAGGATGATGGAGAAGACATTAGAGTCCAGTCCCTTTTTGGTAGGTTTTGATTGTTTTGTTTGGCTGAAGTCAGAACCCATGATCTTAAGGAATCTTGAATGGCTCTAATTGAGCGTGGATTTGGTCATGAGACAATTATCCTGATAAAACAATTTTTTAAGGCACTCTGAGGGTTTGGGAAAAAAAGGAATGGAATTGTCCAGATTGTTTATCTGCATCACCCAAACTCACTATTGATCATTATCTTGGCATTGCTTATGGAGCCAATGTCTTCTCAAGGTCATACCTATACTCAGGTGCCTAGGCAATACTTGTTTTTTTCTTTATCTTCTGGAGGAATTTATTCTTTTTTCTGTTGTTCATATTCGTCCCAGGAAAGTCTGGAGGAACAGCTGCTCTCCACTGGCCTGCTTCTGCAAGAATGGCCTGGAGCTTCTGAAGAAGGATCCATATTTACCTCATAGGGCCTTAAGTCCTGGGATGGAACTATATACTTTGGGAACCAACTTTCTTCACGAGAAGAACTGGGCGTGTTGCAAGCTTCCTCATTTCTCTTGCTCTCTGGCTTTTTGTCCAAGCTCAGAAACATAACCTCAGACTGGCTGCATTCAAAAGGAGTTTTCTGAGTCATTCTCTCTATCCTCAAGCCTTCATCAGAAGGCAGTAAATGGTTATTCTGGCTTTCATCATCTTCCACTGGAATACTTGGTACATTCTCCAGGAATAGAGGAGAAGGACACCTGAAGGACTTTAGAGACGTGGGAGGATCCTCAGCAAAATACAAGCTGGCTTGAGTACTTTCAAGAGTATTTAGAACCTAATTAACAAAGAAGCAAACAGACATTAAACTAAGTTTGAATAATCTTTCCTTTTACCCTTTATCTCTCTACCTATAAAGAATATTGTTTCATTTTCATGAAATTAGTTCAACTATAGAATTTTGAATTAGAAGGGATCTTAAAAACTAGCTAAACCCCTTTATTTTGAGGAGTAAATTAAGTGACTTAAAACAAGGTATAAAAGAAACCACACTAAAGTAAATACCAAGAGACCTGACTTAAGCCTCAGTTTTGCCACCAACTAGATTTGTGAACTTGGGCAAGTCTCTACATTTTTTAATTCAACCATGATATGTGGAGGATTGGAAGGGAATGAGGAGATAAACCTGTAATTCTTAAATGCCAGTTTGTTTTGTTGTTGTTGTTGGGTTTTTGTTTTGTTTTGTTTTGTTTTGTTTTGAGACAGAGTCTCACTCTGTTGCCCAGGCTGCAGTGCAGTGGCATAATCTCGGCTCACTGCAACCTCCACCTCCCAGGTTCAGGCAATCCTCCTGCCTAAGCCTCCCAAGTAGCTGGTATTACAGGCACGTGCCACCATGCCCAGCTAATTTTTGTGTTTTTAGTAGAGATGGTGGTTTCGCCATGTTGGTGAAACAAATAAACAATTATTTGTTTATTTGTGCAAATAAATAAGTGAATGGGTGATTAAGTCTATGGATAGATTAATAACTTTTTAAAAATGGATAAGGAAAATATATGCTGCATTTATAATGAGCCAGATCTCTTAATGAAGATTAAACACTTTAGGAGGCCAAGGAGGGTGGATCACTTGAGGTCAGGAGTTCGAGACCAGCCTGGCCAACATGTGAAACCCTGGCTCTACTAAAAATACAAAAATTAGCCAGGCATGGTGGCTTGTGCCTATAATGCCAGCTAGTTGAGAGGCTGAGGCAGTAGAATCACTTGAACTAGGGAGGTGGAGGTTGCAGTGGGCCGAGACAGTGCCACTGCACTCCAGCCTGGGCAACAGAGTGAGACTCTATCTCAAAAAAAAAAAAAAAAATTGAATAAAATATTCCCTGCAAACTGCTCATTTATGTCTTTACATTAAACTTTTTGTGGTGTCTTGGTTCCACCTAGAAATGACCTCTACCAGAGTACCAAATGATGTGGCTTTTTGACCTGAAACACTAACTACTATGCTGGAATTCTCTGTTGGAGGCTGGATTTGTCTCATTAACAAATAATTCACTTAAATACACAATTTATCTAGTTTAGATTTTCCATGGTTCTGTGGACTCAGTTTTGAATAAAACCATATATATACTCACTTCATCCATTGATGGTCTTAACTTTGCCTGCGTTGCAGCACACTGGCCTGCCAAACAGAAGAGCTTGATGGAGAAATTCCGAGGGCAGGGAGGCACCTTCTTATCTAGAAATGAGAGACATGAATCCAGGCCTCTCTTCTCCATCAATTCTGTAAGGAGATCCCGCTTGGAAGAGAGGGAGACAATTTTATCACAGAGAACTTGATCAGAAAATGACCAAGAGATAGGTGCCAGGATGAAAACAATTCTTACCAGCTGGATATGTTTTGGATCATCTAACACTACTCTACATCCTGTCAGAACTTCCATTATGACCTACAAGGAATATATAGAAAGTCAGCTATCTTAAACATATGCACACAATTTGTTGCAACTATTAACCATGACTATGAATACAGTTCATTCTAATTAATGACTTTATATTTTATTAATTGATTGATTACAAAAAATTAATATATAAGACGAGCTAACAGAAAATCAATGAGTCAAACGTTAAAACTCTTTGAAAAATTCTTAGAATCTAGAACATTCTTGGCAATAAACTCTCCTACTTTGTTAACTGGCAGTTGGTACTCACAATTCCAAAGCTGTAGACGTCTGTTTTAACGGAAAGTCTCCCCCGTCTGATGTACTCTTCTGGCATGTACCACAGATGTTTACTGCTGCTGCTGGTTATATTTATGGTACAACTCTGATGTTCTATGTGGGACCGGAAGTGTGCCATGGCAAAATCAGTTAGTTTGGGTTGAAACTGATCATCCAAAAGGATGTTTGCACTAAAATTGTGATCAGGGACAAACAAGACAAAATATCATAAGGGCACTTCAGTGTAAACAAACATACTAAACTCACCTTCTTCACATCTGGTTAATTCACAACACTGTAAAATAAAGCCAAACAAATTTCCATGAACTAGAGAACATTCTTTCATTTTTCTTAATGTGTAAATCCAAGTGTTATCTGCAACTTAGAACAAAAAGCTGACAGAGGAACAGTGGGCATTTCAAACTTAAAGATACATATGTGAAGTTGATGGATAAAGCTGATGCTTTCTCAGAGCAACTGAAGTGAACCAAAACAGCTTTCCTGGTGCTTTTCTTACACTTACAGAGAATGTGAACTGAATTTTAATCAGCTGGTTATGTGTCTGTTATGTGCAAGAGCTGTGCTGTGAAATGCTTGGCTTATGAGCACAAAGCCACTAACTTGGAATGATTTGAGGACTCTTTGGTAGTCCCTGCCCTCATGGCAGCCCTATCCTATGGTTTCATCTCTATGATTTTTTGGTCTTTGAGTTTTATTTAAACTACAAATGTTTACAGAGACAAAGGCAAAGTGCTTATAGTCAAGTTAAGCAATTGTCACATTAAAACCTTAAGAATCATCTGATATTTTGGCTGAGGGTAGGCATTGGCTTACTTTTACCTTCAAAGTGCTGTCAAAGCAGGAATGGGAAAGCAAAGCCAAGAGACAGATCCATTTCCCACTGCATACGGCCAGGAGTTCTGCCTTTCCCTGGCTCCGTGACCACCCACAGTTTCCTTCACCATGTAAGCCTCAGTGCCCTCTCTCCTCTCATATGAAATGAGGAGAACAGAACTCTGGCAGGGGGAAAACGAAATGCATAGCGTCCTCCGCAGCACTTGGTAATGCTCAAAAAATGGCAGTTAGGAGGAAGATTAGCAATCAATTCTAAGAGAACAGATGGATATTGAGAAGGAGGTGGGGCAGCCAACAGAAAGTCATGCACTTCCTGGCTTTACTTAGGGTTCTTCAGAGCTTGCTCTTTATCCCCTGAAACCAAAGCATCTAATAGTAGACCTGCCCATCCAAAATGCCCAGAGGTATATTTGTAGTACGACAGGCTGTTACTAAAAGTGCTATAGCAACAGCCACGGGATATCAAGAAGTTCTTAATTCTGAACAAATTTTGAATCTTACAAAAACTCCAGAAGTCTTTGCTATCCTTATACAGGTAGGTTAATGGGCAGGCCCCAGTTCCATAGGTCTGAACTGCAGGTGTTCTTACTGTTCAGAGGACTCAGAGTCCTACTTATTTAGACAGTTTGGGGGAAACAGTTCAATGTATGAAGCTAAGGCCTCAAAGATTCTAGTCCAGACTTTGTCTAGGGCTGAGTTGACAACAGAAAAATCAAAGGGACTTCCAGTGGTCTTTTTTTTTTTTTTTTTTTGAGACAAAGTTTCGCTCTTGTCCCCCAGGCTGGAGCGCATTGGTGTGATCACAGCTCACTGCAATCTCTGCCTCCCAGGTTCAAGTGATTCTCCTGCCTCAGCCTCCCGAGTAGCTGGGATTACAGGCACCTGCCACTGTACCCGGGTAATTTAGTAGAGACGGAGTTTCACCATGTTGACCAGGCTGGTCTTGAATTCCACCCGCCTCGGCCTCCCAAAGTGCTCGGATTACAGGCGTGAGCCACCGCGCCCAGACCCCATGGTCTTTTAAGGATAAAGAGACACATTTTAAACTTTATTTCACTCCTCCTTCCGCTAAGGGTGGCAAGGGAATTGTAAAATCCAAAGCGCTCACCTTCTGAGTGCTAGGGCCTCTTATCAGCTGTGTGCTCTCAGCATTTATGGAAGGAAAGTCAGAGAGGCCTGGTTCCCAAGGCTCGTATCAATAAGCACAGTTGTCATTTCTCTCCTTGCCTTCTCCCTTCTCCCTGGAGAACCCAGCAGCTGCTAAAGCCAGCCTGGGCCTCACACACCCCCATCTGTCACTCCTCACCCACTCTTTTACTTTCTCACTTGGAGAACTGTTGACTATCCTGACATACCTCAGATGAGGAACAGACTACAATCAGATCTGACTTCTGTCCAGTTCTAGATAAGGAGACTATCAGTTCATAATCACTTCTTCCCTAGGTTGACTCTTCAATGGATCAGATCAAGTCTGAGGCTCCTGGAGATGCCCTGAGGGTTTCAGAGTGCTGGGGACATTTTAATGCAGGAGTTTGCCGGTGGGCCAGGAGGCGAGGTGGGAATAAAAGGTTCTCCAGCCTTCATTGCCAGGACCCCTCCTTCTGTCCCTCAACTTTGGAGTCACTTCTGCATGCTCCATTTCATTTCAGCACAGGGGGAGGGCAGGAATGTTCTGAATGGCAGATATGCAGTGTCAAACACCTAAACATCTTCCTCTACCACAGTTCTAAAAAAAGGCATAGAATTATAATTGACAATGCCAGAATCATGAGAATGCAAAATCTGAATTTTTAAAACACCAAAAAAAAAAAAAAACCCTGAATCTTTTTTTAAGTACAAAAAGGGAGAAAAAAGAAACAATAATAACAACAAAACCTTCAATTTAATTCACTTATTTGACCAATAGCAAAGCTGGTGGGATGCTTTCAGCAAATGGTGAGTCAGCTTCTGTGAAAGTTGGGTAGAAGGGAGTTGAGTAACCACAAACAATGCTTACATCATAAAACCCAGAGAGGACTTTGGGTCAGTGAAAGGCCATCAACAAGATGTGAAATTATTCTAGGGTACTGAATTTACAGTTTGAATAATGACAATCTGTGAAAAGATAAGTCATTCTCCAGCTGACTTTAGTGTATAACATAAATTTTGAGTCCAGTGATTTATTCTGTTCTAAATAAAGGTTAGCGGTAGCTGAGGAAGAAGGATGTTCTGTTTTAGGAAAGCGGAAATTGCAAAAGGCCCTTCAACAATCAATTTCTACCTTAATTCTTTTCCCCTGCTTCAACCTTAAATAGAATGTTCAAACACAACGTGCCTTCGGCTTCCATGCAGATCAGCTGAGTAAGTTTATCCTGTGGGTGAAAATAAACTAACAAAATTAAGAACCTAAAATAACTAGAATGATGGCAATATCATGCAAAAGGGCAGCCTGCAAGCAACTGTGGCCACCAAAGAGATACATAAAAGATACCTTTGACCCATATCCATGGTCCATATCCTCAATTTCATGTTTCTACAATCTATTTTTTCTACTCTTTATCACAAGGCTGTTTACCTTAACAGAGATGCCATCCCCTCTCCAGATAATTCCTTTAACAGAATGATCATTGGTTGTACACTGAGGAAGTATGGAGAATCCTATACAGATGATGAGTTTGTAACCTGACTCTAGGATATTACTTAATTTCTCTATTAGTAGGGGTCTCTAGGACAAGTTTTGGGAGACCTGAATTCCCCAAACAAATGCTACTTTGTAATGAGAATTGCTTTCTTTGCTTAGTAGTTTATCTCCTAATTAAGTTCAATCCTTTGGACCTTAAATGTAAGACAAGATGCTCCACCTAAATTATAAGGCAGGATTTGAATTCAAGTGCAAATACCATATTTGGCATGAAAGAGCATGATTGGTTTTTAAAGATATATATATACCCACATATATAATATATATACACACCCACATATATATAATATAGATACCGATATATATAATATATATACATATATATGGTATATAGCATATATATATTATATATATATGTATGGGCCCAGCAGTCCAGCTCCTAGGTGCCTGGAAACTCTCAGGAAAGGCCAGGACTCCAAAGAAGGATTTAGGGAAGAGGGGGCAGGGAGCCACAGATTGGCTCCAGATATAAAGAGGACCCAATGGCCCCTCTGGGACAGCCTGAGGCAACAGCACACACGTGCTGTCTGTATTATGGCTGTTGCAACACCAAGAGACCCCTCACCAATTGCCCTGCCTCCCCTAACTAGATGAGGCAAGACTCAGTTTCTCCTAGAACCTGCAGGCTACTACAAAAGTTGCGCACCCCACCCCAACTTAAGTGTACACTGCATCTTGCCTGGAATGCTACAAATCTGAAACCCTTTATTCCCGTGGGACTGCGGAGCTTTCTCTTTCATCCCCATTGAACCTAGGCAGGTCTGAGAGACACAGTATTCAAGCTTGTTTTTGCTTTGTTGGTGCCTTCTGAGTCTAGGTACTCGGTGCAAAGGCCCAGGAAGGGGTGTTCCTCCTTTAATTGTGAAATTCTGACTCTACCCACAACTAGAACAACCCCCCTCAGCCTGTTTCCTTGTTGGTATAAAGATCTTACTTCACGGGGCTGTTACCAGTATTAAATGAGAAAAAGTAAGGACAGTGACACTCACAGAGGGCTCAAAGTATGCTTTAAAGGATATAGGCTGGCCATTGTCCATCCTACGTCCATTACCTTAAAATCCCAAAACGCTTGGTTGCATGTCTCTAGAAGAAGTCCAAAGACACCAACTCAAGGAACAAAAATACAGGGGGTTGTAGGATGTCCCCGGAGATCTGAGGACCCTTCAGTTAGGTAATGTCAATAAACTGGCTGAGTTTCAAATAGTTCCAGAGAAGTTCTGGGCCAACATAACTAAAGTCATATTTCCAGACATTTTAAGACAATGGAGAGATGGAAAAAACTGGCATGTACCGTGCATACGTGTATGTATCTATGTGTATAGGTAAATGAATGTTGGGGTTTAGAGTGGTGGCAAATAGAATTAATAGGGGAAATTTTAATTTATGTCATATTTAATTGTTTTGCCATCCCTTAGAAAAAATCAAATTTGGACATTTTAGAAGAAGGCAGGCACTAGGGGAAAATAGGAAAATCTGAGGAAAAAGAATTGTATATATCTAAAATTTTTCTGAAAGATAAAAATAGGCTTTTTGAGGGGGTTAAGAGGGAGAGGGAGGAGACTGATAAAATAATCTATCAGTCAAACAAAGAAAGAGACTTTGGATTCCCTGTAGGCTTCGACATGCCTGTTAAACAATGAGCTAGGCTCCAACTTTCCCGTCTGGGGATAAAGGCAGGAGGAGCCTGGGTCTTCAGGCAAGGGTGTCCTGGTTGCAGGGAGGGGCCAACCTGTGGCCCCCTATGCCCTCTTCCCAACGACTCAGTTTTTCTAGTCTTTCCGAAAGGAAATTATCCATGCACTCACTCACTCTGACCTTACATCTCTGATCAATTTCCATTAAAAAAAAAAAAAAAGTCCATTTTGAAACAAATAGCAAATAGCTTCTTCCTTCCTTTCTTTCCTAGACCACTTCCCTTGTATGAAAGACTGTTTCACTTGGCAGGAGACAAATAGCAATACTGATTAAAGAACGTGATTTTATAGGAAACATTAGAAATGTTCACCAAGATTATCTCTTTGCTTTGGAAACATTAGCAGGAATGAAATGTCTGGGATGGAAAATGCTGAGGATAAAATGCATTTCCATTTAAAATAGTTCATAAATGTGAAAACAATTAAGCTCACTAAGGGATAGGAGGGAAATAACAAGGAAGTTTACTGCTTTCAGATGCTTTTAAGTGATCCTGTAAGTCAAAAACATCTTCGCTTCTCCAATAAAAATGTGAGGGTCTTTGCCAAGAACACAGGCTGCAACTTTTCAAGATTCTTTTCTTTAAATCCTTTCCTTCTCAAATTCCACCACCTGGAAGCAGAGTTTGTTTTTATAACATTCTCTTTGAAGAGTTCAAATTACTGGGACATTTTTTAGCTAAATAAACCCCCAGACTTGTTGAAAACACCTTGGAAATATGGGCATTGCTTCTCCTGTGGGTGTTTCTGAGCTGTGTCTTTGACAGCTTCTTCCTTAGAAAGCTATCTACTCTCACTGCTTTCCAGGCCCGATGTCCTCTTCAATGCCTGTTGCTACTGACAATTTCCCCAGGAGTCCAATGTCAGCATTTCCAAATTTCTGCACACTAATTATGCTCTCCTCTCCTTCCCAATTGCCCTGTCTGTGCCGATGACACCAACATGTTTCCAGTAATCCCAGACCTTTAATTCCTTAAAAAGTGTATGATGATTGGACTCACACAAACATGGAATGCAACCTCCCTTTTTCCTGCCACAGCCATGAGACAGAGGCCAGTCACTAATCTCTGTAAGCCTCAGCTTTCTCCTCTATCAAATGGAGATAATAACTATAACATCTCAACTCAGGCTTGCTGGGAGGATTGCTAACAAGTTATTCAGCAGGCGTTGATGTCAAGTGAAAAGTCTCCAGCTCTCATTGAGCTCCCTCATCTGATGGCAGTCTATCCGCTACCCTTAAGGTATTAGTACTTACTATGCAGTCAGGACAAATTGTGCTTTCTGCTACCTTGGCCTCTCTCCATTCTGTTCCCCTCATCTTGAAAACACTCTCCCCTGCTTTATTTTTATCCGAATCCTCTCCACAGCCATAAGATTCACTTCCTCCATGAACTTTTCACTTGACCGCTCTGAATTCCAGTGCTCCTCCTTTCTCCAAAATTCCTACTGCACAGCCCCAACGACAACATTTGACACCTACAGGGAGATCGCCTGATGTTGTTTACTTAAGTGTAATGTTGAGTCTATAACAGGGTCACATTCTCCTGTAACAGTCCTAGACTCGTGAGTATAGAGCCCAGAACAAAAATAGGCAGGTGTAATGTCAGAATTTACAGCAACAAGAGGTCACCTTCAGACTGTCTTGGTTGGCTCCGAATGTGCAAGTGTGAAAACTTTTGGCCACTCTCTGGCCACAGAAAGAGAGACAAGCCCTGGGTCTGAACGCAGATTTCATTTTCTTCTTTTTGTTTGTTTGTTTGTTTGTTTGTTTTAGACAGAGTCTCGCTCTGTCACCCAGGCTGTAGTGCAGTGATGCAATTTCGGCTCACTGCAACCTCCACCTCCTGGGTTCAAGCAATTCTCCTGCCTCAGCCTCCAGAGTAGCTGGGACTACAAGCGCACGCCACCATGCCTGGTTAATTTTTTTTTTTTTTTGTATTTTTAGTAGAGATGGGGTTTCAGCATGTTGGCCAGGCTGGTCTCAAACTGCTGACCTCAAGTGATCTGCCCACCTCGGTCTCCCAAAGTGCTTGGACTATAGGTGTGAGCCACCACACCTGGCCTGAATGCAGATTTCTGGTGGTCTTCCCACATCCACATCCTTATCCTCCCTCCTCCCTGCTGAAGACATGAGTACCATTTCACTTTGCTTTAGACAAAAGATGTTATTCACACTTTGGGCACCAGGCTGCTGAATAATGATTTTCCAACTTTCATTTTAAAAACTATTTTAAAACCATAAAAATGACAGATTATCCAGTTTCTTTACTGATAAAATTAATTACAGAGAATGATTGAACTGATAACTTCAGGATTTCATTTAGTAACTTGAGACTGTCTTTTGGAACTTTTTCCAATTATTTGGCTTGAGATAGTAAGGTCTGATGCCAAGTTATTTTTGTCTAATAAATTTTATGTTATTGTTAGACTAGAACATACTTCTTTAAATACAATCTAAAGAACATAAAGAAGTAAAAAAATAAGCCATTGAAAAATAAGCTATAGTTTCTCCAACCAAATAAAATGTTGTTGATATTTTGGTATGTTTTACTTTTAATATTTTTTTAATGCATGAATTTGTAGTTATACAAAGCTATAATTATATACTATATGTTACTTTAATTTGGTCTTTTCCACTTAATCTCACCGTATATACATTGTTCCATGTTATTTCATAGTATTAAAAACAGAATAATATCAAAGATTTAGGATAAAGTGTTCTGTGACTCATCACTCTGAAGCCCAAATACAGAAAAGAAAATAAAGGTAACAGCATCTTTCATTGTTCACTCCTCCAATAAAAACAGAGCCCTGAATTACTCAGGGAAAAGGCCACTGTTTGACACAGATTTTGAGATGTCCTTTTCTGAGCCAATTATCAGAGCTGTACAATAAAACTGCATCCCTCCTAGAAGCTGTCTCCCTTACACAGATTTAGAAAATTAATATGACAAAGGCAGAAGAGGCAGGGATTTCAGACAGCTCAGTCCTAAAAGCACTGACCTACACACAGAGGGATCAAGACTCAGAGAGGCCTAGGTTTAGAGCACAGCGGAGGATTCATTTAAAAGAGATTCAGGAGGGTAATCTAGGTCAGCCAATCACATCTGGCCGAGGCTGCTGGGGACAGACTGTCATTACCATCTGACAGGTGTTCAGTGTCCCAAATGAACTGAGTTGGTCTCGTTCCAGCTTCTAGAGAACAGGTGTGTACACCACCAAACACTAGGGGAAAATCCACTGTTATAGTTGGCACTAATTAACATCTTTGCTGGCAGGCTCAGCAGAAAGGCCAAGAGTTCAATGGCTGTGGAAGGGACTGATTTGCTTTGGAACAGGCAGGGACACACTGATGAGCCCTTGTGAAACCACAGTTCTCTAACAAATGCCCACAGTCACGGATCTCCATACCCTGACACATGCCTGGGTGTGCACATTTTATGAATGGGTTACATTGAAATCCTTGAACTCTTTGGAACACTCAGAAAGGCAACAATTGTCAGCAGCCCCACCACCAAGTAAAATATAAAATGCATTGCTAGATGCATTTCAAGCCCTGTCTCTTCCATAATATTCTTGTTTCTGATCAGATCTCTCTGGGTACTCTGTATCTGTTACCTGTTGGGCATTCTGTCTAGCAGTGTTGCTTAAATGATTTTTATAGTTCTGTACATCCAGACGAGTTCCTGGGATAGTGACCTGGAAGAATCTTTTAAGTTGTGAGAACCTTTTGGTTCTCTCACTAGAGCCCAGCTTGTCAAACCTAGTTCCTCAGCCTAGTCAGCATCTAAAGCCTCATTCCATCCCCTGCTCACCACAGTCCTTATTCTTCTCTAGTCTCACTTTACCTTATTCTCCAACCTTGTCCTTTCTTTTCCAACCAACTGATTTCTCTTGCTTTTACCATATAGGTGACAATTCTTTACTCTGTTCCTTTGAACAAGTTATTGCCTCCACCAGGAATATTCTCTCCCCTTCTTTCAACCAATCCCACTTTTCCCAAGACTTGGCTTGGAACTCTCTAACGAGAGGAAGCCTTGTCAGACCAGCCACTCAGTGGGCATAGTTACCGTTGCACTACACATTTTGTGTTTATGTTATCTTTCTGATCAGCAGGTTGAACCTTCAAGGACAAGACTATCATCAGCAATGTCTCTCCCACTGTGGTCTAACACAATGCTCTGCATACAACAGATGTTCTATAAATATTTGTGAAGTAAGATGAATGGGATTCTCAAGATATTTAATAAACAAGATTTTTTTTTTAAGTGGAGAATGGGGTTTCACCATGTGGGCCAGGCTGGTCTCAAACTCCTGGCCTCACGTAATTGACCCACTTTGGCCTCCCAAAGTGCTGGGATTATGAGCGTAAGCCACCACACCTGGTCAGTAAACATATTAACAGAGAAGTAATTTTTCTTAAACTAGAGCTTAGTCGGTGGGTCCACTTTTCAAACACTATAAATTGACGATAGAGGGAAGAGTGTTAAGTAAAAAGACTGATTGGCCGCCACAGTACTTGGTCCCTGCCATTGTGCCACTCCCACCACTTCTCGACCAGTTAGGACAGGAGTTACCACTGAAGATGTGAATGCTCTGTGCCAAGGACCTTATGTCATTTAACCCTAGGAGATACAAGCTATTATTCTACTACTAGCATTTTGCAGAGGGGAAGATTGAGGCTTGCAGACATTAAGCAGTTTGCTCAGAATCGCATTTTAAGTGGAAAGTCTCTCTGATTTAAACATTATGGGGACAATGAGCTAAGAGAAAAGGATGGGAGGAGGGTGGGGAGCAAAGTACGTGAAAAACAAAAATTTTGGGGTCACATTTTTCAGAACTCTGTCCTGTCAAATCTTCCTTTATAACTATGGTGGCTGCCATCTCCCAACATGACTCCACGCACCCCCAGCCCCACACTTCCCCGCCCCGTCCTTCACCACCCCACTTGGCTCCCTCCTTGGGTCCCAGGGAGGCTCTGGTTCCCCAGCAGGAAGAGTTGGCTAAAGATGGCTCACAGCTGAGCCACAGTCTGGGAACTGTCTTGGTAGAAGGGAGTTGCCTCACCCAGCCACATTATTGCTCCACAAGAGGGCTGGTCAGATGCAGGGGTGCAAAGCCCAGAGTGCCCTACCTGCCTCTGGGATGTCTTTGAAGGACCATCCCAGCTTCAGTGCTTCCCCATAGCTTGGACTGAGGCCTCTAGGACAACAATATCCCAACTCAACCTCTCCAACTGCCCAATCCTGCCTTTTTCCTTTCCTCGCTTCATTTGCTGTGCCTGAGAGCCCTCCCTTAAAAATCTCCTGCAGGTAAATCTGTGCTTCTGAGCCCACTTCCTGGGAACCTGCCTGAAGACACAGACCAACAGCAAGAAAGTGAAATGAGGGCCCAAAGCCTGTGCTCTCACCAAATACCAGGAGAGAGACGCTGTCACATCCAAATCACCTTACCCAATTTCAGCTGTGAAAAATAACGGGCCATGGACAGAGCTTGCCTCTGCCTCGCTCCCTGCCCTGATGCTCCCCTTGCTTCAGTTAGTGACTCTCTGTCCCCGTCTCCCATCAAGAGCCAAAATCCCAACACCTTCTCTTTTCTTTCTCCTTCAAACTCTGCATTCAGGAAAGGATTTGATGAACTCAGCCACACCAAAGGAAACTTAATAAAATTAATCTATTACTTCTTGGGGATTTAAAATAAGCTAATACTTACTTTAAGTTTAGACCAAAGGAAGAATATGTTTAGCAACATTCCAGATATTTATTTACTCAGTAAAACACATATTTGAGCACTTAGTGTGCTCAGTGTTGGTTGCAAGCTGAGCAGAGGAGGGACTGTTTTAGGTTGTGGGCAGCCACTTCAGCCCTTTGAAAGCAATTCCAATAGATAACTCCACTGACTCAAGACCCTCACGGTCCCTCTCTATTCAGGTCCCATGAGTGTGCATTAATTTTATGCTGTTTCTACAAAGCCACTAGCAGTTGCTGGATTGCCACACTGCAACAGGCACAGATATCTATGGGTAGGTCATCCCACCCCTCTAGAACTAAGTAAAACCCAGAGTCTTTTCCTATGGAGTTCATTTCATCCGAAAAACAAGTAAGTAATCAGCTCCTCTTCTGCCCAAGTCAAAAGCATCCTACAAATTTTTTTTCAAGATACTGGGAAATGGTCCAGAAGCAGCAGCAGTCTTTTAAATTCAGTCTTCCTTGATATTCAGCAAAAGTGTATTCATATACTTTTGGACAGGTTCAAGATAAAGGGCAAATAGAAAAACATTCACCGGCAGGGGGTATCTAGTCTGTGTGAATGATTCTTTATGCCTAGAAGAAGAAATGTAGGAGATGGTGCTTCTAATTTTCTCATGTCTCAAAAAATGAACACTGGGCTTGCTGCTCAGCTTGTCGTAGGTTAATACATAAAGTTACGAGACAGCAGGCTCAGTAGGATGAGCAAGACACTGGAGACTCAAGGACAAACAATTTTTATCGCTATTTACTACTGCCAGCTTGCTAGGAATCCCCATTTAAGTTGCTTAATTCTTCTTTAAGCTTCAGTTTTTAAAAAAAGTAGATAAAGACAGGTTCATTTCACAAAGTGCCATTAATAATTAGTAAAATACAGATGCTTCTCAGCTTATGAGGTTACATCCTGACAAACTCATGGTAAGTCGAAAATGCGTTTAATACACCTACCCTACTAAATATCCTAGCTTAGCCTAGTCTATGTTAAATGTGCTCAGAACAATTATATTAGCCTACAGTTGGGCAAAATCATCTAGTGCAAAGGCTAGTTTATAATAAAGTGTTAACTACCTCATACAATAAATTGAATACTGTACTGAAACTGAAAAACAGAATGACTGTATGGGGATATTCAAAGTATGATTTCTACTTAACACGTATCACTTTGTGCCATTGTAAAGTCAAAAAAATCATTTCGTTGAATCATCATAAATTGGGACCATCTGTACACAGAATTGTCCATCCTGCATTGTTCATTAATAATTCCCAAAGATAATGCAAACCCTCTTTTTGGCAACATACATATAGATTTTCAAATTTGGTAGACACGTTTTCATTAATAAAAATATAGGATTTTTAAATACCTAGATGAGAGTTCTTAACACACACACATACATACCAGGAGAACTACAGCAGAGAACAGTGTGAAGTATGACTCACGTGTGAGGATAAAAGAAGCTTTCAGGAATAACCAAAATCTCTGGAATCATTTACCTTGATATACTGCCACAGATGACCGAGCATGGTTGAACGTTGTGCAGGTAGTGAATGGCTTTGGATATTCCTATTAATACACTGATTCGAACGTGCCAAGGGAGTGGGGCCGTGTCACCCTAAAACGACAACAGCAATTGGTTTGGTTGCACTTTCTGAGTAAAAATTACCTATGTATTCATTATGCAGACATACACAAGAATAGAAGCAGATAGCAAGGTGGGGTGAGGTGGGTGAATCAACGTTTTGGTTTTCCAGAACTTATTTTTAATTCCAGATGGGTTTCCTTCTGCTACTGATGACAGTTCTAGGCCTCTTTATAGACAATGAAAATACTCTATACTTCTTAATATTAGCTTAATCAAAACATAGCTAGTAAGGTAACACTACTTTTTTTTTTTTTTTTTTTTTTTTTGAGACGGAGTCTTGCTCTGTCGCCAGGGCTAGAGTGCAGTGGCCGGATCTCAGCTCACTGCAAGCTCCGCCTCCCGGGTTTACGCCATTCTCCTGCCTCAGCCTCCGGAGTAGCTGGGACTACAGGTGCCCGCCACCTCGCCCGGCTAGTTTTTTTGTATTTTTAGTAGAGATGGGGTTTCACCGTGTTAGCCAGGATGGTCTCGATCTCCTGACCTCGTGATCCGCCCGTCTCGGCCTCCCAAAGTGCTGGGATTACAGGTTTGAGCCACCGCGCCCGGCCAGGTAACACTACTTAAAAGTTCATTAAATAAGATTTTTAAGTTACTTGTGGTACAATACTATGAGTAATTGAGACAATCTGCTTTTATTTTCATCCTCACTGAAACTTAACCTATTTGGAATCAATTTTTAAACTTAACCTCCAAAAACATCTAATGAGGGATCATGGCATTTATTCAACCTCCTTCTCACTCTCTCCCTCTCTCTGTCTCTCTTTTCTTTTTTTTTTTTTTTGAGACAAGGTCTCACTCCGTGTCACCCAGGCTGGAGTACAGTGGCACAATCATAGCTCACTACAGCCTCCATGTCCCTGGGCTCAAGCAATTGTCTTGCCTCTGCCTCTCAAGTAGATGGGACAGGGATGTGCCACCATGGCCAGCAATTTATTTACTTACTTATTTGAGACAGAGTCTTGCTCTGTCGCCCAGGCTGGAGTGCAATGGCACAATCTCCAGGCTGGAGTGCAATGGCACAAACTCAGCTTACTGCAACCTCTGCCTCCCGGGTACAAGCGATCCTCCTGCCTCAGCCTCCTGAGTAGCTGAGTTACAGGTGCGCACTACCATGCCCAGCTAATTTTTGTATTTTTAATGGAGATGGGGTTTCACCATGTTGGTCAGGCTGGTCCCGAACTCCTGACCTTGTGATCCACCCACCTTGCCCTCCCAAAGTGCTGGTATTACAGGCATGAGCCACCATGCCCAGCCTATTCATTCTTTTAGTAGAGGTGAGATCTGGCTATGTTGTCCAGGCTGCCTCTTTCTCTTCAGAGTCTGTGTCACTGTTACGGCAGTGCTTTGTATTGAAGGATACTTTATATACAGTTATACAAATTAAAATTATCTAAGGAATAAGAGTAGTTGATGCCAACTCACTGGAGGTACAGAATCAAATATAATATAACATGGTTGCCAAAAGATTTGCTGGGTTCTTACTATATAATGAATAAGAACCCAATATGGTTGCCAAAATGTTGCACAAAACATGTTAACTCAGGTATTTGCTCAGCCTTCTAAAAGTAAGAAATTAATCCAAGAAGTACTGCTTCCTTGGGAAACCCATCCTTTGCTTTCCCCTCATGCAAACACATCTTGCCTCCCAACTCTCCCAGATGGTTTCAGCAGCTCTCCCAGGGCTTCAGGGGGTCAGAGAATCAGACACAATAATAGAAAGAACTTACTACACACTGCAATCTGTCAAAAAGTGTTCCATTTCTCATGTATGGATAAACCAGACAGAACTTCTCAGTCTCTGTAAAATATGCAGCCAACTCTAGTATGTTTGGATGGTGAAACCTTGAAACAAAAGATGTTTTAAAGCCATCAAATTGCGTATTCAGACAGGAAATGAACAACACTCTGGTGTGGGAGTAGTAAGGTGGGATGGAGAATAGGTTTAAAGCAGAATACAAATTTGGCTGGACACATTGGGCACAGGACACAGATTTGCTTTCCAAATCGGTCTAAAGAGTTCTAATGGCAGGGCGCGGTGGCTCACACCTGTAATCCCAGCAATTTGGGAGGCCGAGGCAGGCAGATCACTTGAGGTCAGGAGTTTGAGACCTGCCTGGCCAACATGGTGAAATCCTATTTCTACTAAAAACACAAAAATTAGGCGGGCATGGTGGTGAGCACCTGGTTATTCCAGCTACTCAGAAGGCTGAGGCAGGAGAATTGCTTGAACCGGGAGGTGGAGGTTGCAGTGAACCTAGATCATGTCACTGTACTCCAGCCTGGGTGACAAGAGTGAGACTCCACCTCAAAAAAAAAAAAAAAAAAAAATTATAGCAAATACTAGTTACTGTTTTTGATTGACTGTAATCATGTAAATATAAATAAAACATCCAAATATAGGGCAGAAGTTTTCAAAAAATAAGGAGTTTTAAAGATTTGTAATATTGGAAACTTTACAAAAGATAGCACTATTCAATATTAACTTATTTTTATCAATATGAAAGACAACATGACTTATTAAGTAAAAACAGTAAAATTGTTAGTTTGATTTATTTAAGTATATAAGTTTAAGTCACCAAAACATAAGAATAAATACCATTTTCATTCATCCACTTATTGAGCACTACTATGTCAGGTACTGTGCTAGATATCAGTTACACAGCTGAAAAGAGACGTCAGTGTCTTCACAAAGCTTGCATTATTGTCTAAATCCATATGACTAGTAATGTTTGATGTTGAGAACATATCACTGATTTTAAATCACAGATTTCTATGTCAGTGTAGTATACATTTCTCAGGCTTTTTTTCCCCTAATAATCATTTATTAGCTTATTAGCAAAAACTCTATTCCTCAATTGTGTGTGCTATCACTATGAGCCCAGGTAACAACTATGAAACATAAAATGTGAAATTCACACATACTGTGAGCTCAGTTTAATTCAAAAATTACTTATGGATACTACTATGTTCTGGGCAGGCTTGGGGATATTAAAATAAATCTGTAAAAAATATTCTGTTTATAAAAGCCTATTATTCATTTCTGCAGTAGCAAAATTTTCCTATAAACACACACATTCCTATATATATTGTGCATATGTGGTGGGGGAGGGGGGTTCTGATTCCTTTTCTTCTTCTTACTTCAAGGAAGGAAGCGTGTGTGTGTGTGTACGTGTGTGTGTAAAAAGAATCTCTGGTCTTTTTAATGGCTGTGTTAACTTGGGCAAGTTATTTAATTGCTCTGAGCCTGTTCCTTTAACTGTAATCAGTAATTAAAACATCTATTTCCAAGGTTCTTATGAAAATTAAATAAAAGGTTAAGCCAAAAGCCAGGTCCTCAAAAATTATTAGCTTTTTCCCCTTCCCTTGAGAAAGGAGGGAAAAAAGGAATCAGAAGTCACATTCTATGGAGTTCACAATTCTGTTTAAGGTAATTCCCTTAATATTAAACTAAAGAAACCTCATCCTTCAGGTCTCAGCTTAGATATTATTTATATCAAGAAACCCATTCTGCTGCTCATCCCCCAAGTTATTATTCCCTCCTCTGTGCTCGTATTTCCTCATCTTACCACTTAGCTTATTGAAATTGTCTGTTTACTTAGGAACTTCTCTCCCAATCCCATTTCTGATAGTACATTCTAAGAAGAGAAAACTGCATCTTCCTTAGTCACATCTGAGAAGATGATTTAGGAAATAACTTGGATCTTATAGAAAAGGTAGGATGTACCTCAGTTTCCTCATCTGCAAAATGGGGATAACAGGAGAATTTATCTCATTGGATGGTCATGAGGATTAATGAATTAACATACGTAAAGCACTTGAAATAGGGCCTAACACAAAATAAATATTAGCAAAATAAAAATGATACCCCAGGAATAGTCAACATTATAAAATTGTAAATCTCTCCAGATTAATCTATAAAGTTATTAAAATTCCATTAAAAATGCCAATAGAATTTTTGAAGCCTAGACAAGCTGTTGTTGTAGTTCACAGAAAATACCTCACCAGATAAACAAATGGATCAGGTAAATAAATGTAAAAAATGAAGCCATGAAAGTACTAGAAAAAATGGGAGAATTATTTTATTAGGTTGGTGCAAAAATTATTGCGGTTTTTGCCCAGCTACTAGGGAGGCTGAGGCAGAAGAATGGCGTGAACCCAAGAGGCAGAGTTTGCAGTGAGCTGAAATGGAACCACTGCACTCCAGCCTGGGTGACAGAGCAAGACGCCGTCTCAAAAAACAAAAAAAAGTAATGTTTACTTTTAATGGCAAAAAGCGTGATAACTTTTAATGGCAAAACTGCAATAACTTTTACACCAACCTAAATATAACTTCTTAATGGAAAAGGCCTTTTAAATTATAACATAAAATCCAGAATCCCTAAAAGAAAACCTTGATAAATTTAACTGTATTAAAACCATTTCTACATGTCAACACTATAATAAGCAAAGATGAAATGACAGTATGGTAAAAAATTATTTGCATCTCATAACATAAAAATAGGCTGATTTTCTAATAGGAATTATAAAATATTCCTTCAAATCATTAAGAAAAAGACCAACAGTCTAATTTATAATAATAGGTAAGGAATATTATAAGCTACTTCATAGAAAATAAAATATATCTCTTAAATATAAAAAAGGATTATTAATATCACTCAGAAAAATTGATACTATGAGACTTCTTTTTCTGAGAGGCCTCAAATAAATAAAATATAAACGAAAGAGGAGATATTACAACTGATGCCACAGAAACACAAAGGATCATAAGAGACTATTATGAACTATCGTATGCCAACAATCTGGAAAACGTAAAAGAAATAGATGGATTCCTAGAAACATACCATCCATCAAGACTGTATCATGAAGAAATAGAAAACCTAAACAGACGAATAACAACTAAGGACATTGATTCAATGATCAAAAACCTCCAACAAAAAAAAGTCCAGGACCATAGAGCTTCTGGCAAAATTTTAACAAGCATTTAAAAAAGAATTAATACTAATCCTTGTCAAACTCTTTTAAAAACTTAAAGAGGAAGGAACACTGTCAATCTTATTTTATTAGGACAGCATTACCCTCATATCAAAGCCAGATAAGAACATAATGAGAAAAAGTTGTAGGCCAATATCCCTCATGGCCATAGATACACAAATCTTCAACAAAATACTAGCAAGCTAAATTCAACAGAATATTGTTTGTTTGTTTCTTTGTTTGTTTCTTTGTTTATTTGTTTGTTTGTTTTTAGAAATCGAGTCTTGCTTTGTTGCCCAGGCTAGAGTGTAGTGGCATGATCTCAGCTCACTGCAACCTCTGCCTCCCAGGTTCAAGCGAATCTTGTGCCTCAGCCTCCTGTGTAGCTGGGATTGCAAGCGTGCGCCACTACACCGGGCTAATTTTTATATTTTTAGTACAGATGGGGTTTCATCATGTTGGCCAGGCTGGTCTTGAACTCCTGACCTCAGGTGATCCACCTTCCCTGGCCTCCCAAAGTGCTGGGATTACAGGCGTGAGCCGTTGTTCCCAGTCTTCAACAGAACATTAATAGGATGAAATACCATAGTCAAACAGGACTTATCCCTGAGAAGCAAGAATGGTTCAACATGTGCAGATCTATAAATGATACACCATATTAACACACTGAAAAAAAAAATCACAAAACCATCTCAACAAATGCAAAGGCATTTGATAAAATTCAACATCCTTTCATGATGTAACCTCTCAACAAATTAGGTGTAGAAGGAATGTATCTCAACATAATAAATGCCATATATGACAAACCCACAGTTAACATCATACCTAACAGTGAAAAGCTGAATGCTTTTCCTCTAAGTTCAGCAAAAAGATAAGGGTGTTCATACTTTCCATTTCTATTCAATATAAAGCTGGAAGTCCTAACCAGAGCAATTAGGTAAGAAAAAGAAATAAAAGGCATCCTGATTGGAAAGGTGGAAGTTAATTGGCTCTGTCTGCAGATGATGACATGATGAAAACCCAAAAGACTCCACCAAAAAAAAAACTGTTAAAACTAATAAACAAATTCAGAAAAGTTGCATAATACAAAATCAACATATAAAAACTAACTATGTGGGCCGGGCGCGGTGGCTCAAGCCTGTAATCCCAGCACTTTGGGAGGCCGAGACGGGCAGATCACGAGGTCAGGAGATCGAGACCATCCTGGCTATCACGGTGAAACCCCGTCTCTACTAAAAATAAAAAAAAAAAAAACAAAAAAACTAGCCGGGCGAGGTGGCGGGCGCCTGTAGTCCCAGCTACTCGGGAGGCTGAGGCAGGAGAATGGCCGAAACCCAGGAGGCGGAGCTTGCAGTGAGCTGAGATCCGGCCACTGCACTCCAGTCCGGGCGACAGAGCGAGACTCCGCCTCAAAAAAAAAAAAAAAAAAACTAACTATGTGTATATATGCTAACAATGAACTATCTGAAAAGGAAATTAAAGAAATTGATCCTATTTACAACAGCATTAAAAAGAATAAAACTCTTAGGAATAAATTTAACCAAGGAGGTGAAAATTCTGTGCGTTAACAACTATAAGACACTAATGAAAGAAACTGAAGAAGACACAAATAAATGGAAAGATGCATTACATACATGAATTGAAATTAATATTGTTAAAATGTCCATACTATTCAAAGTGAGCTACACATTCAATGCAATTTCTATCAAAATTCCAATGACATTTTTCAAAAAATAGAAGAAGAATGCTAACATTTATATAGAACCACAAAAGACCCCAAACAGTATAAGTGAGTTTAAGAAAGAAGAATGAAGCCAGAGACATTCACTTCCTGATTTTAAACTATATTACAGAGCTATAGTAATAAAAACAATATAGCACTGACATAAAAACAGACTCATTGACCAATGGAATAGAATTAAAAAAAAAAAAACAGAAATAAACCTACATATACATCATCAACTAATCTTTGAAAAGGGCACCAAGTATATACAACAGAAAAAGAAAATTATCTTCAATAAATGGTGTTGGGAAAACTGAATACCCACATACAAAATAATAAAACTAGAACTTTGTCTTACACACCATATACAAAAATTATCTCAAAATGGATTAAATATTTAAATGTAAGATCTGAAACCATACAAATCTGGAAGAAAATATAGGGAAAATTTTCCTTAACATTGGTCTTGGCAATGATTTTTTGGCTATGACACCAAAAGTGTAGGTGACAAAAGCAAAAATAATCAAGTAGAACTATATCAAACTAAAAAGCTTCTGCACAGCAAAGGAAACAATCAACAAAATGAGAAGGAAACCTATGGAATGGCAGCAAATATTTGCAAACCATATATCTAATAAGGTGTTAAGATACAAAATAGTGAGGAATTCATATAACTCAATAGCAAAAAAGCAAATAACCTGATAAAAATGGGTAAATGACCCAAAGAGATAGTTTTTCAAAGAAGACATACCAATGACTAACAGGTATATGAAAAGATGCTCAACATCACTAATCATCAGAAAAATGCAAATCAAAACCACAATGAGATATCACCTCACACTTGTTAGGATGGCTATTATCAAAAAGTTGCCGAGGGTATGGAGAAAAAGAAGTCCTTGTATGCTGTTGGTTGGAATATAAAGTGGTACAGCCATAATAGAGGTTCCTTAAAAAACTAAAAATACAACTGCCATAAGATCCAACAATCTCACTTCTGCGTATGTATTAGTCCGTTTTCATGCTGCTAATAAAGACATACCCGAGACCTGGCAATTTACAAAAGAAAGAGATTGAATGGGCTTACAGTTCCATATGGTTGAGGATGCCCCACAATCATGGTGGAAGGTAAAAAGCACATCTCACATGGCGGCAGACAAAAGAACAGAGCATGTGCAGGGAAACTCCCCTTTTTAAAACCATCAGATCTTGTGAGACTTATTCACTATCACAAAAACCGTATGGGAGAAACTGCCCCCCCGACTCAATTATCTCCCACTAGGTCCCTCCCACAACACATGGGAATTATAGGAGTATATTCACGATGAGATTTGGGTGGTGACACAGAGCCAAACCATATCAGGGTATGTATGTAAAAGAAATAAAATCAGTATCTCAAAGAGATATCTGTGCTCTCATGTTTAATGCAGCATTATTCACAGTAACCAAGACATAGACACAACTTAAATGTCCATTGACAGATGAATGGATAAACAATAAAGTGTGATACACACAACACACATACACGCACAAAAAAATGGAATATTATTCAGCCATAAAAAGAAGAAAATCCTGCCATTTTCAACAACATAGATGAACCTGGAAGACATTATGCTAAGTGAAATAAGCCAGACACAGAAGACAAATACTGCATGATCTCATTTACATGTGGAAGCTAAAAAAGTCAAACATAGAGAAGCAGAGAGTAGAAAAATAGTTACCAAGGGCTGGGGGTTGGGAAAAATAGAGAGATGTTGGTCAAAGCAGACAACCTTTCCGTTGTACAATGAACACATTCTGGGGATCTAAAGTACAGCACGGGTGGTGATAGATGTATGAATTAATTTGATTGTGGTAATCATTAGACAGTGTGTACATACTGTATATCAAATCATCACACTGTACACATTAATATATGCAATTTTTATTTGTCAATAAATATTTTTTCAAAAGCTACACTGATAAACTATTTTCACCTAACAGATTGGCAAAAATTAAGAGGTAAGAATAAATACCAGGTTGGCAACAATGGAAAACCAGGCACTCATATATGACTTCTTTGAAAGTAAATTGGTATAACTTATATTGGAGGACAATTTGTTATGATAAAATGCACATAACCATTTAATACCATCATTTGATGAGAATTTATTTTACAGATATACTCAAATAAGTACGAAATAACATAAATACAAGATTTTGTTGTTGCAGCATTATTTTCATATAATAAAATATTAGAACAAATTTAAGAAACCATCAACAGGGGAATGGTTACATAAACTACAGTACAGAATATAATAGAATATGAAAATAAGCAATGTGAACAATGTGTTCATGTCACCGCTTATGTTAAAGGAGAAAAATAAGAAAACAAAATACATATTTGCCTACACACAAAATATCTCTGGAAATATATACAAGGAACTGGTAATACTGTTGCCTTGGAAAGATCAGCTGGGTGACTGGATGATAATGGTTGGAGAAAATCTTTTCTTGGTCTATCCTTTTGCATTTTTGAAATTTTGCAATGTTTGAACCTTACTTTCATAAGCAAATAAATAAAACAATCACATGTAAAAACTTTTTACTATTACAATTTTGGATTTCATTTTTTATTGACTAAGTGATATGTAAGCTTTGATGATTTTCCTCTACTACTCTGATTTCTGGTCTTCAGTCTAAAAGAAAATGGATTCAGTATAATGCCTTCTCTCTTTACCTTCCTCTCTGCCTCCCAACGTCACATCTTGGTTAAAAAAATATCGAAAAGAAAGTTTCCTATTTGTAAAGAGTGACAAGTGAACTCTATAAGGTTAGAGGCTTTCAATGAGGAAGGCTGCACGTCTGCAGATGTGAATATATATATGAAAATGAAGTCATTTCAATTTGTCTCCAAGGACTCTCAGACTCAGGAGTGAATTCCCAAAAAATAATATGTACATCAAAATCTCTTGATTTCTTTGTCTAAAACTCTCTTCCTGAATAGAGTTATACTGAAGAAACAGCTTATAGACTGGAATGTCTCTAAGGAAGGAGGAAATGGTGAAATATAGACCATTCTAATGTTCTAAGAGTTACTATTCAGCCATGTTAGTCACATATGATTTAACCCACTTCCTTGTGACAGTTTCCTGTTAAAATATGTTCAAGGGAATTATGTAAATGATCTATTTTAAAATGTACTTTAAGGAATATACTAAAGCACATGTCAAAATTTATCCAAAGTTCTACAATCCAAATCAAATGTATTACATATCACGCCAAGCTCTGTGCTGTAAAATAAAAAATGAGCAGAGATGAAACCCAGGCACAAAGAGGAGGAAATTCCAGAGCAAACATACTCACAGTAGTAAGACTTCAAGCTCAGATAAAAACCTCTTCCAATGCTTCTTACATTGCATTTTTTTCTCCTACATATACAGAAAGACAAGAACAAAATTAAGAAAAGGATCTGTTTCTAGGATTCTTAACCCAGAGTCTATAGTCTCCCTAAATTAGATGAACTTTTTGGTGTAAATGCATATGAACACTTTTCTGGGGAAATAATCTTTAGCTTTTACCAGATTTTCAAAAATCCATTAGCTCCAAAAGAGATCTAGAATGAGTGTTCTTGAATTAAAAGTTTTTCATGCAATGTATTGCCTTGCTAAACTCTTTCATCATATTTTGCACACATTTACATAAATTCAAAAACATTCTATGTATTCAAAGACAATCCCATGACAGCTAGAACCTCCCCCACTTGATCTTATAAAGAATCCAATTTGTGTTATTTCTATTCTGCTGTGAAATTTCACTAATTTGGTGTTTATGACTTGGGTTATTTGGATATGTCAGTTCAAGTTTACCTTTGCATTTTGAAAAGATGGGTTTAATAAGCAAATAAAAATATAACTCTTTACTTCCAAGAAGCTTTAGAAGATAGCCCAGAGCCTGACACATGAATATTTTAATGAGTTTAATAATATTGTACTAAGCACCTACTCTGTCCCTGGCACTGTTCTTGATGCCTTCATACATCTTAGGTCATTGCATGTCTCTGGATCTCAGGTTTCCAACTTCTACCAAAAAAAAAGTATGCTCCTAGGTCTCACCAGTTGTAACGTTCTATCACTTGCAAATTGCTAGAGAAGGTGGAGTTTTGGAGCTCTGCCTTCAGGAATAAAGGGAGAGAAATTCAACAGGAATTTTGGAAACTGTTTTCCAAGTTGAACCAGGAAGTCAGAAACAATAAATCAGGCTAAAAAATCATTTTCAAGGACCATTTTATCAGAATTTACATTTTACGAGACCATTGTCCTGGGAGCCAGATGGGTTGGATTTTCTGCCTATCTCTAACACTTGCTCTTTGTGACTCTTTGTCAGTCACTCAACCTCCCTAAGGTCATAGTTTTCTAGTTTGAAAAATGAAGAAGTTGGTTTTTTTGTTTATGCTAATGTAGCACTCTAACACCCTGTTGCTTGAAATGTGGTCTATGACCAAAAAACCTCAGCTTCACTAGGAGCTGCTGAGAAATGGCAAATCCAGGGCTCCTGTCAGATCTGCTGAATCAGAATCTGCATTGTAAGATGATTCCCAGGTAATTAAAGTTAGAGAAGCACAGATCTAACACTTCTAGCACAATTTCCCACCTCAGTCCCTCTAAGAAAAGTAATTGGTAATAAACAATGTTACAAAACTGCATTTTTTTAACAACGTTCTGTGGCCAAGGCTTCATTAAATGTTCTCATTTTTTTCCTGATAAGTGTGTGTGTATGTGTGTGTGTGTGTGTGCGTGCGTGCACACGAGTGTTGGGTTAAAATAGGGGGCAGAGATAAAAGCAGAAGGGTGAAGTCCGGCCATACTTCCATGTACCACCTTAAGAGAAAGTTAAAATGTATGCAGAGACAGTAAGACTTTGTATACACCTTGGTAATCTCAGGTATTTTTACTCGTAACAACTAGCAACTAAATTCTTGAAAAAGGTATGTATGCTTCATTCAATTTATCCAGCAAACATTTACTGAGCAACTGCTATGGGCCAGGCCCTGTAATAAGGCACTAAGATACAAAGACAAATAAGAGCTCCTCAAAGAAAGCTGCCTAGTCCTTTGAGAGAGGTGGGTGAATAATGTAATGCTTTGATGCTGTTGCTAAACATAGGAGTGTCACCCAAACCACACTGGAGGGGTCAGAGACAATCCAGGAAATAACACCTGTCTTTAAGAAAGAAAGGGAAGGGGTTCTAGAGGCAATGATGTCCCATTCAGACTCATGGAAAGAAAACTCCCACAAGGGAGTGTGATTTGGTGGCAGCTGCAGAAAGAACAGGAAAGTAGACTGGACAGACCCTTTGGGGATGGGGTCCCGAGGCTCAACTATAAGAGAGTGTACGAATTGGGGCCAGGGACACATTGGCACTAAGAAACAGGCTTTAGCTTGGCCACCTCTAGAGCGACCACATTCTATTTGTTGAACGGTTGTGCCAGTTGGTTGTTTCTTTAGCATCTTCTCAGGAATTCTGAGATGTCTATGTACAATTAAGTAGTACTAAATGCAATTTGGAGAAATGGAGAAATTAGGGAAATAATTTTTTAAAAGGTTCTGTAATGCACGTTGCAAACTAGGAATCACTGTGGAACCCTCCTTCTTCCCACTTCCCCAGTCCTATCCAACAGATAATCAGATGTGGTCCACTTCACCTCATCTCTTAGACGTACTTTCTCCTCTGCATCCTCACTGACTTTGCCCAGACTAACAGCATTAGCTCTCAACAGTGGCAACACATGTGAACCACCTTGGGACCTTTTAAAAAACACTGGTGCCTACCATTTTTTTAAAAGCTCATTTTTAAAGGCTCATTTCCTTAAAAGCCCATTTTTTTAAAGGCTCATTTTTTTTAAAAAGCTCCCTAGATAATTCTAATATATACTCAGGGTTGGGAACACTGGTTTACACCCTGTCCATTTCTTGGTTTGCACATCTGAAATATCCCTCCACCAGGTCTTTCTGCCTCCAGTCAGTGGGTTTTGTTTTGTTTTTTGTTTTGTTTTGTTTTTGACAAGGTCTTACTCTGTTGCCCAGACTGAAATGCAGTGGCGTGATCTTGGCTCACTGCAACCTCCGCCTTCTGCGTTCAAGCAATCCTCTCACCTCAGCCTCCCGAGTAGCTGGAACTACAGGCAGGCACCACCACGCCCAGCTTTTTTTTTTTTTTTTTTTTTTGATTTCTTGGTAGAGACAGGGTTTCACCATGTTGGCCAGTCTGGTCTCGAACTCCTGACCTCAAGTGATCTACCCACCTCAGCCTCCCAAAGTGCTGGGATTATAGGCGTGAGCCACCACGCCCAGCCTGCCTCCAGTCTAGCTCTTGCCATCTTTCCCCCAATTCTTCTGACAACTTCCAATCTACTATCTAACCTAGAATCAAAGTCATATTTTAACAACACAAATCTAAGTCTTTCACTCTCCTACTTAAAAGATCTTGTGAGACTTATTCACTGTCACAAGAACAGCACTGGAAAGACCCACCCCCAAGATTCAATTACCTCCCACTGAGCCCCTCCCACAACATGTGGGAATTGTGGGAGCTACAATTCAAGATGAATTTGGGTGGGGACACAGATCCCACAGACTTAATATCTTTCCAGCATCCTCTTCTCACTATCTTCCCTACGGCCAGTCCACTGTGCTGAATGAATTCATGAGTTAGACCTACATTTTCATACATACGACTCCAGGCCTCTGCAACTGCTATTTGTTCCACTCAGAATGTACTTCCCCTCCTTCACTGCCTGCCAAAATTCTACTCATCCTTCAAGATCCAGCTGGAAGGTTTTTCCATTTGTTTTTGAGAACTATTTATTGAGTGGTTACTTTGGCCAGATTCCCTTTCTGGGTGCCAGATACATCCCCCCTCTGGGTGGAGAGAGTTGCTATCTTTTTTTTTTTTTTTTTAATTAGTAGACTTTATTTTTTAGAGCAGATTTAGATTTAGAAAAAATTGAGAGGAAAGTAAGGCGTTCCCACACACATGCACACAGCTTCCCAATTATTAACATCTCACACCAGTGAGGTACATTTGTTAAAATCAATGAACCTACGTTGACATATTATCACCATAGTTTACACTAAGGTTCACTCTTAGTGTGGTATATTCTATGGGTTTTGACAAATACATGATAATATGTATCCACCATTATAGTATCAGAATAATTTCACTGCCCTAAAAATCATCTGTGCTCTGCCTATTCATCTACCCCTTACCAAACACCCAGAAATCATTTTTGTACTGTCTCAATTGTTCTTCCTTTTCCAAAGTGTCATATATTTGGAATCATATGGTATGTAACCTTTTCAGATAGACTTCTGATATGGTTTTGCTGTGTCCCCACCCAAATTCATCTCGAATTGTAGCTCCCACAATTCCCACATGTTGTGGGAGGGGCTCAGTGGGAGTTAATTGAATCATGGGGGTGGGCCTTTCCAGTGCTGTTCTCGTGGCAGTGAATAAGTCTCACAAGATCTGATGGTTTTAAAAACGGGAGTTTCCTTGCACAAGTTCTCTCTTGTCTGCCATCATAAGACGTGACTTTCACCTTCTGCCATGATACTGAGGCCTCCCCAGCCATGTGAAACTGTGAGTCCATTAAACCTCTTCTCCTTTTTTTTTTTTTCTTTTTTAATCTTATTTTAAGTTCTGGATACATGTGCTGAACATGCAGGTTTGTGACATAGGTATACATGTGCCATGGTGGCTTGCTGCACCTATCAACCCATCATCTCAGTTTTAAGCCCTGCATGCATTAGGTATTTGTCCTAATGCTCTTCCTCCCATTTTCCCCAACCCCCTGGGTGTGTGATGTTCCTCTCCCCTCTGTGTTCATGTGTTCTTATTGTTCAACTCCCACTTATAAGTGAGAACATGCAGTGTTTGGTTTTCTGTTCTTGCGTTAGTTTGCTAAGGACGATGGTTTCCAGCTTCATCTGTGTCCCTGCAAAGGACATGAACTCATTCTTTTTTTATGGCAGCAAGAGTTGCTATCTTTTATGTGCTCCTGTGATCTTTTGTACAATTCTCTGCTGAAGTACCTCTTTCACAACAGTTTAATCTTTTGTTTACCTGGCTATTTCCCCAGAGAAACTGTGAGCTCCTTGAGGACAGAACTATGCCTTACTCATCTCGACATGCTCAGCACCCAGTCCATATAAGAGTTTAGTAAATGTTTACTTATTGTTGACCAGCTATGAAGAAAATGAAGAGCAGCTCTTCTGTGTTTGTGTGTGGACCTATCTCTGACTAACTCCTGAGTTTGATCCTGGAATTCCCTTTCTGCTTCACTGGCTGCAGTCACTCAACTGTCTTCTGACCTCCTACCCTGTTATGTTTGTTTGTTGCTCCTACTTGAAAGCCTCCTCCTTCCACCCTTCTGAGTTGTGATAGAAGACAACTTATAAAGCAGTACCAAATGCCAAACTGTGGCTTAGCCTATGAAGCTGCCTGGAGAGGACCCAGCTCTTCCTAAAAATCCAGGAAAATCGGGGCAGGCAAACACAATCTGACCCTCTTTAGCAAAGTCCCGGGACACTTTTCAGAATTTTTTTTTTTTAGGTGGTGTCTCACTTTATCACTTAGGCTGGAGTGCAGTGGCATGATCTTGGCTCACTGCAGCCTCTTCTTCCTGGGCTCAAGCAATTCTCCTGCCTCAGCCTCCTGAGTAGCTGGGACTACAGGAGCATACCACCATGTCCAGCTAAGTTGTGTGTTTTTAGTAGAGATGGGGTTTCACCCTGTTGATCATGCTGGTCTCAAACTCCTGACCTCAAGTGATCCACCCACCTTGGGCTCCCAAAGTACTGGGGTTACAGGCATGAACCACCACACCCAGCCCGGGAAAGTCTTTCATGCTATACATCTGGGGATGGAAAGCATTTAACTTCCACATTCTTGCAAGACAGGTCTTTATTTCTTCAGTCACCTGAAATCGTATCTCTTATTTCCACTTATAAAATTTTATGTTCAAATACCCCTTTCAACATCGATGAAAAATGACTTTTTAAAATATGAAAGATGAGCAAATAAATGGAATTGATGTCCTGTGACAGTAATTCTTTCCATACCTGTTTAAATAATTTGACAGCATATGTTAGGTTTTGAATCTCCACTCTGTATACCTCAAAAATCTCTCCTTCTCCAATTAGGAAGTCTTTGTGGAAATTTCTAGTTCCTTCTATGATGTTTTGAAAGCTGATTGAAGATTTAGGCAGTATTCCTTAGGAAGGAAAGTAGGGGGAAGATAAGTTATCTAAGAATGAACATCACCATTATAACCAAAACTTCTATATTAGAAACAATTCAGAGTCCAGTGGAAGGTCAGTAGAGAAAGGTCCAGGAACCAAAGCCAAAGCCCATCATGTGCCCTCTGCACATTTACTTGGATCTAGTTCCCACCATTCCACAGAGCAAAGGGTTAGATTTGTGATTTTACCTCCTCTCAAAAGAGATCAGCCAAAGAGCTTAGTGGAAGAAATTCTTCCAAGATACAATTTCCTGGTCATTAGGTCAATGTGTTGCTGTTGACCCACTGTGAACCTAAAACTACTAAAAAATTATGGAAGTGGAAATATTGACATGAGTAAGCAATATTCTCCAAGCATGACTGATAGAAACACTTTTCATGTGCCAAATCCTCCAACTGCCTAATTTACTTCCTCAGAGTAAATTAGAAAGATGATTCAGACTTTTAAAACCTCACCCAAAGTGGAGATTGGGAGAAAACATGCAAAGAGTAATCAAATACAAATTGAAAAGGAAAAGTTTGGCTATGTCCTTCAGAACCCAATTTTGGCTATATTTCCATAGCTAATACAAAATCCTCTCTGAAGACACTTAATGTTTGATTTAGACCTTATTGCTAAAGAACCAAAGCCCTATCTAACTTTTCTAATTCTTTTTTCAATGAAAGAAGTATCAGATCTAGTGGTAAAGACTAGTCAACACAGCCTTAAATAGTCTTTAAAATTTATCAGAATGACCCCAGGCGGAACTAAATTATTCTTCCTACTAATAAAATAGGAAAGTTGATATGGAAAATAACTAGATTTTCATACTGACCTTCAGCATTGCTCTACAATCATCTTGAAAGATTTCTGTAATTGCTGTGAGCATTTCTAAAACTATACAATCTCAACATAATTTTAAAAATGTGTTTCCATGACACACAAACATAGCAAATTTTACTAACAAAAAACGAAAACATACCCCTGTGTGAAGAGACCACAGTTGCATTCCTCATTAGCCAATGGAGCCTTAACATAATAATGTGTCATCTATTAGAACTATAAGTGTCAATCAAATTGAAATTATTTTAATATCTATGAAATTTTATACTGAATCTGAATTCATATGGTTATTGTGTTTATTGGGTATTTCTCCTTCTTAATTCACTTAAATGAAAGTATGGTTTTAAAAAAATTGTTGGAAAAAGTTGTTTTTTCTTACCTTTTTCATTATGTTCAGGAATAAGAACATTATCCACTGTGACACTGGCTGTTTCCTAAGAGAAGAAATACATACTAAAGTAATTCCATTTCATAAGTCTAGAAAGTACAGAACTTCAACAGAAATCTAAAGCTCCCTGAGGACTCTGCAGTGCAACAGAGTGCAACCTAATTTAAAAGAAAGCTAGCAGAAATCAAAGTTATTTCACTTTATTTAATAGCATTCATTGCCATATTTAAGGCTTTCATACCAACGGTAAAAACTCAAGTTTCAATGCCACAGTCAGTTAAAGTCAATTTTAAATTACTTCTAATGCTATAAAAATGATCACTGCTAGTTTGCTGTAATAAAAACTAACAGTGATATGCAAAACACCAACTAAAAAAGGAAAATTAAAAGCTGAGTTAAGACAAGTGTATAAATCACAGCATCCTTAGTAGTTTTCAGTCTCATCTCTGACAGATCACTGAGAAGAGAAAGCTCTTAATTTCTCAAATATTTATAAATCTCTACTTTCCTGAATCCTCAACTAAATAGAGAATAATGAGAGAACCAGGGCATTTCTGATTTTTAAAAAGTGCTGGCAAATCCAGCATTTTTCTGCCTGCTAATTTCATTCCTTTTGCTCAATTATACATACAACAAAGTTCAAGGCTCGTTTTCCATGCACACATACTCTACCTTGAATAATATGTTTGGAAATCCACCTTCCTGATAACCCCTCTCTGAAGGACTCAAGACTGCTCCTGAAAGAGAAATACGGGAAGGTAGATACAAAAACATTCTATGTCCCTAATTTTTTTTCCTTTCTGAGACTCTGAAAATAAATGTCTTGCTAGTCATTGTTGATTTCTAAAGTTTCATTCCCATCGAACACTTACAATAAATTTGTGGAAGTATTATTTGTGAAGTGTTATATTTGTGAAACAGTTTTCTAATTAACAAATGTTATACAAACATACTTTTGTTCACTTAAAACATAAGTAGTTGCCTTAATCTATTATTAATATAACTTTAAATAATTTAAATAATTAAATAATAAACAAGTAAGTAATAAATAAGATAAATTATTGTTAGACATTAAAAATATTAAAGTACACAGAAGAAAATTTTTTAAAAAATTGTTATCAGGTTTTTTTCTTTTTTCTTTTTTTTTTTTTTTTTGAGATGGCGTCTCACTCTTGCCCAGGCTGGAGTCTCACTCTTACAGTGGCATGATCTCGGCTCATTGCAATCTCTGCCTCCTAGGCTCAAGTGATTCTTCTGCCTCAGCCTCCCAAATAGCCGGGATTACAGGCACCCGTCAGCACGCCTAGCTAATTTTTTTTGTATTTTTAATAGAGATGGGGTTTCACCACGTTGGCCAGGCTAGTCTCGAACTCCTGGCCTCAAGAGATCCACCTACCTCGGCCTCCCAAAATGCTGGGATTACAGGTATGAGCCAACCACCATGCTGGGCCTTTTTTTTGAGACAGAGTCTTGCTCTCCAGGCTGGAGTGCAGTGGTACAATCTTGGCTCACTGCAACCTCTGCCTCCTGGGTTCAAGTGATTCTCCTGCCTCAGCATCCTGAGTAGCTGGGATTACAGGCATGAGCCACAGTGCCCAACTGTGTTATCAGCATTTTTGCACATATATTTTTAAATGTTACAATTATGATATTATATATTCCTGGGTTCATTTTTTCTTTATATCATCTTGTGCCATAAAGTATTGGAGGTGGTGTGTGTGTGTGTGTGTGTGTGTGTATCAATCACAAATACTTGCCACCCCAAATGTCGACTATAACTTCTATTTGGTAGAGTGCTGTCTGGACTGAGGTAATTTATGTAGCTTCCTACAACAGATTAAAACCCTGCCATATTTTGCTGTCATTTCTAACATTTTGTCTCAGACTAGAAAACTTTCATTTTATATTCTAGCTTTCTTCTTTCTAGATTATCTTCTAGTGTTTCTTAAATTATTTTGCTTAGAAAACTCGCAAGAAATCATAACCAATTAATAACAAATTTCCTTGATAACACCATAAACCAGCTAGATTTAAGAGACATCTATAGAACATTCCATCCAAAACCAAAACATACACATATTTCTCAAGTGTACATTGAACATTTTCCAGAACAGACCTGACCTTAGGCAATTAAATGAACTTCAAATACATGTGTAAGGATTAAAATCACACAAAGTCTATTTTCTGATCACATTGAAATGCAAGCAGAAATCAGCAGCAGAAGGAAATTTGGGAAATTCACAAGTATCTAGAAATTAAACAACAAAATCGTAAATAACCAATGAGTTACAAAAGAAGTCATGACAGAAATTAGAAAATACCTTGAGATGAATGAAAATGAAAACACAACATATCAAAAGTTATGAGATGCAGCAAAAGCCATGCTTAGAGGGAAATTTATAGCTGCAAATGCCTACCTTAAAAAAAGAAGAAAGGCATCAAATCAGTAAACTGAACTTTCACATTAAGGAACTAGAAAAAGAAGCACAACTTAAACTGAAGCAAGCAAAAGGAAGGAAATAATTTAGATTAGAAATACATGAAATAGATGATTTTTTTTTTTTTTTTTTTGGAGATGGAGTCTCACTCTGTCAACCAGGCTGGAGTGAGGAGTGAAGTGGCGCGATCTTGGCTCACTGCAATCTCCACCTCCAGGGTTCAAACAATTCTCCTGCCTCTGCCTCCTGAGTAGCTGGGACTACAGGTGCATGCTGCCATGCCGGCTAACTTTTTTGTATTTTAGTAGAGACGGGGTTTCACCGTTTTGCCCAGGCTGGTCTCAAACCCCTGAGCTCAGGCAATCCACCTGCCTCAGCCTCCCAAAGTGCTAGGATTACAGGCAGGAGCTACCTCACCCGGCCAAAATAGAGGATTTTTTAAAAAGAAAAATCAATAGAACCAAAATAATTTCTTTGAAAAGATCAATAAAATTGACAATCTTTTAGCTTAACTGACCAAGAAAGACACTCAAATTACTAAAATCAAGAAAAAAAGAGGGGATGTCAACACTGACCTCACAGAAATAAATAGAATTATAAAGGAATATTAAGAACAATGATATGCCAAAAATTAGATAACTTAGATGACATGGACAGATTTCTAGGAAGACACAAACTATTGAAACTAACTCAAGTAAAAATAAACAATATACATGGACTCATAACAAGAGTTTGAGCTAGTACTTTAAAACTTCCCACAAAGAAAACCGAGGCTTAGATAGCTTCACAGGTGAATTCTACCAAACATTTACAGAAGATTAACACCAGTCCTTCACAAATTCTTTCAGAATAGAAAAGGATAGACCAATTCCCAAATCATTCTATGAGACCAGTATTATTCTGATACCAATGCCAAATAAAGACATTACAAGAAAACAACAGACCAATACTTCTTACAAATATAGATGCAAAAATCCTCAACAAAATACTCGCGAACTGAATCCAGAAGCATGTAAGGATTAGATACAATGACCAAATGGGATGTATCCCAGGAATCCAAGATTTGTTTAATGTCTGAAAATCAATCAATGTAATACACCACATTAGCAGAATGAAGGACAAAAAACACGTGTTCATTTCAATAGATGACAAAAAAGCATCTGACAAAATCCAACACCCTATCACGATAAAAGCCCTACTAACAGAAGAAAATGTCCTCAATATGATAAGGGCCATCTATAAAAAACCGACAGTTAACATCACTAACTGTGAAAGACTGAATGTTTTCCCCTTAAGATCAGGAATGAGGTAAGGATGTCTGGTCTTGCCGCTTCTACTCAACATGCTAAAGGTTCTAGCCAGGGCAACTAGGCAAGAAGAAAAAATAACAAACATACTGAATTTCTGTAGAAAAAAGTGTGAAATCTGGGGGCTGTAGGGGCACTAAAAGTCATTATTCTTTTGCTGTTTGTGAAAAGAGAGATAATACTTCATTGTCATATAAAATGGAAAACTGAAAATGGCTCTCTTAAGAAGCCAGTAGAAAGCTGTGAATTTTGTATCAAAACTGGAAAACAATTGCTGATCATTGAAATATAAATGCAAAAAGTGATACATAAGGACATGCATGCCAGAAATATAATAACAAAAAATAGAGATTCTAGTTTCTTGAGCAATTTTAGTATGTCCTGAGATCTGATAGAATGCTTTACTGATGTGAAGAAACCACTGAGCAGCAGCAACCTGAATTGTAGGCACAGTACCTGGGAGGAAATCAAGGGCCCATTTTTATAAGACTGGGAAAATCCAAATCTACAAAGTGATGCCTGGAAGTTGGAATATAAGAGCCCCAAATTCCTCTAAAATAAAATAAGTTCCACAAAACAGAAGAAAATTGCAAGGAAAGGTGGGCAATAACTGATTATTTAGATAACTGATAAATCTGTCCATGGTAGCAGCACAGAAAGACTAAATGGTTTTATGCATCTTCATTTAGGAGCTCCAACTCCTAATTTAGTGAGTAGCCATGATAGGAAACCCCTGTTGAGCAAGCTACACTTATGCTTCCAACAAATCATTACATCTCACTTATAACAACTACATAATTAATTTTTTCAAAATTGTTACTTAATTTGAAACACCAACTCAATCAATTACAATTAAATAATGCTATTTTCTTTAGTAAAGAAGTAAGGTGCTATCCTCCTCTTCACTTCAGATTTGCCTATCTCTTTGTACTAGGGTAGTAAAGTCTTTTTACCAATCAGCTAATCTCACATCCAAAAAAGAAAAATAAATGTTGTATGTGCAACAGACTAAGCGTCAACCAAGAATGTGGAATTTTTGTCTACTTAACAGTCCAAATTATTCTCTGTTGCATAAATAAACAACATAGAGAGTGAAAATATACTCTAAAATTTATTCCAGAACACTGAACGCTGCCGTATAAAACATACCTGGGTGTCCTATTAAAGTGGCATAAGTTTGTATTATGAACAACAAGTCATGTGGGTGGTTTCAGTGGCTGAGAAAGGCTCAGATAATGGAAAAGGCATTGTATTTACAGTTCCCAGGGACTCACTGAATTTCACTTGCTCAGTCAACTTCACAGTGAAATATTCTGCTGCACTAAACTAAGTGAAGAAACAATGTGCAAAAGACAAAAGGGATTAGCCAAGTTATATGAATAATATCATGGTGGAAGTCTATTAGGAACTAATACCCCATTAATAGGAAAGATCAAGATAAAAGTCAATGTGAAGCTACAGTTTTCTTGTACAAACCTCTCAGGATTCCTTGTGTGTGTGTGTGCAAGGGCTCATGTGCACTAAATATATTACCAAAGAACATGTGTGCAAATACACAAAACTAAAAATGTGATCTATGAAAAGAGCCAAAGAACAAAGATCAACATCTTTGAGTTTCATTCAAAAGAGTTTCCAATGTAAGAGCCTTGGATCTATAACATAAGCCCCAAGATCATTATTGTTGAAATGAATACATCTGAGTGGAACAAACAGAACAGGTGACGTTAGATTATTTCACTGACAAAGCATACATGGAGAAAACTTCATGAGCTTTATTGATCAGGTTGTTCTAAATATAAGGCATGACACAGCATCAGAAATAGAGAAGATAAACAAAGGGAAGAATTAGGCTACTGTGGAATGGGTAGTAACAAGTAAGACAGGGTTAAACGCTGTGGTGTAAAAACAGCAGTGAAGATAAAAGAAACGTCCCAAGATTATTCTGGAGGTAGGTGCAATATAAAATATTAAATATAGGGGGAAAATACAATTATATTTTTAACTTGTAATATATAGTAAAACAAAGAATAGCATGATCTGTATCTCAAATACTGATTCCAATTACGTTTATGACTCAAAGAGTTTCAGAGTTTTTGACAACGAGCTCATTCTATTAACTGCGAAAAATGAAACATTTTAAAAAGTGTAGTTTGTAAGTAAAAGTAAGTTAAAAAAACAAAACAAAACTATAAAATAGTAGAAAGAAATATGTTGTATAAGTTAGGTGATAAGGGAAGAAAGTGTCACAAGAAAATGTGAAGCTGGAAAGTCCCTTCCAGATAAAAGCCACAGGTAAGGAAACGCTGACACACAGCATGAGTCAATGTCTTGGATAAAATGCAATATTCAAATTTACAAACTACAGTTCCTACTACAGATTAAGAGCCACATTATAAGAATCAGCATTTACCATGGTTTGTAATTAAATGAATAGCTCGACGATGCCCCATCTCCTGGAGGACCTGTAGAAGGTCACCGATTGTCTTGTTTTTCTGTGCCCAGGACCAAAGTAATTCTCTTGTTCCACTTTTACCTTGGTCTACATACTTTTCAATATGACGAACATCCAGCCAGCTGCTTGAAAGTCTCTCCGCTGTGGAAATTGCAATATAAACAAAGAATTGTTTACTGTACTTTTATTGAAATACTTGTTTTTGTGTACCTCATGTTTATTTCCTCTTATTTATAACTTTAACTTTCCTCTTATTTACAACTTTTATTTTGAACTAATTTGGCATATACTCACCTGCCTTCTGCTAATGTTGACATCTTACTAACCACAATACAAAGATCAGAATCAGTGATAACTGCAAACCTTATTTTAATTTCACTAGCTTTTCCACTAATGCCCGTAATCTGTTGTAAGATCCTATCCAGTTTTCCATATTGTTTAATTGTTCCTTCTCCTTAATCTCCTCCAATCTATTATGGTCCCTCAGTCTTTCCTTGTCTTTCAGGACAGTGAAATGATATTATCCTTCTCAGTGCATCATATCAAGAGGTTTAAGATAGTGATGTCTTATCAATAATAATGTTTATTTTGATCACTTAGTGAAGGGAGTGTCTGCAGAGTTTCTCTACTATAAAATTATCTTTCCCTTTGTAATTAATAAACATTTAGGGGGAGATACTTTGAGATTATGGAAATACTCTGCTTCTCCTCAGATTTGGGCCACTAATATTTGCATCCACCAGTAGATCTTATTTATCACAATTATTACTACAGTATTCGCTTAACGGTGATTTTTCTATTTTCCCTTTTTCCTTCATGAACTCTTTTGTAAGAAACAGCTGTCCCTTCTCCTATGTTTATTTATGTATTTATCCAGTTGTTTATTTATATCTATGGGCTCATGGATATTTATTTTATCCCACAGGTTAAAATCCAGTACTATCATTAATAATTTTATTGCTAAAATTATTCTAGCTTTGTCCATTTAGGTTGGCTCTTGTGTTCTTTTTTGTTTTTCTGTTTTTTTTTTAAATTTTATTATTATTATTATTATTATTATTATTATTATTTGGAGACAAGATCTCACTCTGTCACGCAGGTTGGAGTGCAGTGGGACAATCTCAGCTCACTGCAGCCTCCATCTCCCAGGCTCAAGCAATCCTCCCACCTCAACCTCCCAAGTAGCTGCAACTACAGGCGTGCACCGCACCACCATGCCCAGCAAATTTTTGTATTTGTGTGGGTTGTTTTTTCTTTTTTGGTAGAGATGGGGTTTTGACACATTGCCCCAGCTGGTCTCAAACTCCTAGGATCAAGCTCCAGCAATCTGCCTGCCTTGGCCTTCCAAAGTGCTAGGATTACATGTATGAACTACCACGGCAGGCCTCGTGTGTTCTTTTGACAAGTCCTATCTTTTTGTGAGTATCTCCTTATTTTCTGGCTCTACAAGGTGATCCAGGCTCATTTTGTACTTCCCCCTTTCCTGGACTGGAATTATTTGTCTAATGATCTCTGGTCTCTATTGGACAATGGTGTATAGAAGCTCAATCCCAGTGCTAGAATTGTTCATTGTGGCCAAGGTTCCATTGCTTCTAGGCCCTCCAAGAACACAGAGCAAAGAAATATAGGTATGTACACTTATCTGTGGATCTCTATTCCTCTATCTGTATGTGCATATATTAAATACCAAGAATTTATTCTGATGCTTCGGATTTTAATCCAACATCACAGGGTATATTTCAGTCCTTCCTCATTTGTAACTTTATTCTTGAACAATAATATTATTGATAATATATTTACTTATTTGTTTAATTCTACAATGCACATAAAGTACTTTCAGAATTGCCAACGCATACCCTTGTGAGAAACACATTAGCAAAATTAGAACACAATAGTTCTTTCTGTCCTTAGCATAAACGCATCCAGTTAAGATGTTGTGTTCCAAACTTACTTAGATTAATTCTTTTCTTCCTCACCCCTTCAGTGTGGTTATTATTGATTTGTAATACAGCTAGATTCACTTGTTGAAGGTTTGAGAAATGGTGTTTTGTTCCTCCCATCTTCCCCTTGAACACTTTTGAGCAATTAAAAGCTAGTATCTGGGTAAAATCAGGGAAATGTTTTACTAGGATACTAGGCTTTAAATAATTCAATTAAAGTTTGGCATAAACATCTTAAAACTGTGCATAAGGTATATGAGTTTTTGTGGTGCCCTGATTTAACAGGATTCTTCAAGTGAAAATTTATATTGCCTTTCTGCACAACTTCCAAATTTTAAAGTGTACTTTGAGGCAAAGCGGAGAGAAAGAAAGCAAATGACAGAAAAGGTGGTCTTGTTCCTATGATAATATTTACAACCTGGAATATTCAGCACTAAAATTAACAATGTGTTTTTGGGTTACTGGTGGTGATGGCAGCATCCTTTCATAACTTTACCTTCCAGAGAAGCTAAAAAATTTAGGATCCTGGATGCAAGTCTATAGATCAAATCCCACTGTTATCTGAGGGTGGTCATGGGAGACCCCTGACATGCCACCATAACTGGCTTTAGGAGATCAGCACCCTTTCATCCTGCTATATACCAATATGTGGAAGCTGCCCTCCAGCAGGAACCAGTGTGATCTCATAGGAGATAGGACTCCCCTCTCCACCAAGGAGATACTTCAAAGGGAGATGTGCTTTTAAAAGGCAATAGTTGTTCAGATCTCAGAAGAATGATAAGTCTTGTGAAACTTTCTTCTGTTAAAAGTCTGTTTTGGGACCAGGCATGGTGGCTCACACCGGTAATTCCAGCACTTTGGGAGGCTGAGACAGGAGGATCACTTGAGGTCAGGAGTTTGAGACCTGCCTGGCCAACATGGTGAAACCCCATCTCGACTAAAAAAATACAAAAATTAGCCAGGTGTGATGGCTACACAGGAGGGTGAGGTGGGAGAATCACTTGAACCCAGGAGGTGGAGGTTGCAGTGAGCTGAAATCACGCCATTGCACTCCAGCCTAGGCAACAGAGTGAGACTCCGTTTATACACACACATACACACACACACACACACACACACACACACACACACACACACACACAAAGGTCTGTTTTAGAGTCCAAAGGTCATTCATTTCTTAGGGAGTTGCTACACCAGTTATATTTGAAATCAAGCCAGCAGAAAGGCAGATATCTTCTGCCTTTATATCGCATTCCCCCTGCCCAATTTTTGGTTCTACAAGCCTTTGCTGGAATATTCAATTTACCTCAACTTTACACTTCCACTGAGGCTATGAGTAAATCCTGACAGTTGAAAGGTTCCACAATATGAAACCATTACTGGCCCTCTTTTTATGAGCTAAAAATTGACATGGTAGACATTCCTAGTGTCGCCAATACTTCCAACCCTCTATCCCATCATAGAGGATTCCATTTCCCTGCCCTTTCAGATTAGGCACGCCTCTGTGTCTCTTCCAGCCAGAAACACTGAAGAACCAGGGCACAATTCACCACGTGTTGACAGGGGGCTGCCTCAAGACTAAAGCAGCCTGAAATGCTGAGCCACCACATGGAGGAGAGTTTGCTGGACTCTCAGTGCTCTTCCTGGGAGCAAAAAGTAAACCTCTGCTATGTTAAACCACTGAGATTTTTGGTGCTGCTTGTTACTGCAGCATAACTTAGTCTATCCTGACTGATATACACAAGGTCATATCTTGAATTTTGTTACTCTGTTACAACTTGTACCAGAACAGAGTTAAAGAGAGTGGCACCCTTTGCAAATTACATATTAAACAAGGGAAGATAGAGTTGAGACATTCTATTTGAATGCATGGTTAGGCTGTAAGGAAAGAAAAATAGCTAGAATAAAATGTCTGACATAATTGAGTTAGAATGTCTTTGCCCTTCCTCCATATTTCAAGTTCTGGCAAGAATATATTCATTCCTCATCTCCTTGAAGAGATGATGTTTCACAAAGAGGCAAAGACTATCCACATGCCAATATATGTTTTAGATAGCTTATCATTTTTAAAAGGAAGCCTTAAAAAGCAAAAATGTTAGCCAAATGTTGTAATGTTATTTTAATGTATTTCTTTCTGATGAGGTAATCTGCCTATTTCGTTGAGGCACATTTTTTATAAACACTTTATTTAGCTATTTCTAAAAGCTCTTAAGAGAAATACTGCAAATCAGTGTAGTTTAAACACTTGTTGAGTATCTGTTATGTGTCAGCAATACAGTAATTGCATGCACTAAGCGTGGGTTGAGTATGAAGACAGGCCTCTACCTAAAGATGAGAACAGCAGGGAAGCCTTTCTGGAGGGGTGGCTTCTGAAGCCTGAGCCATGCCATGTCTTAAAACTGAGTACTTCTAAAAAGAGGCCAGTTCTTGAAGTATTGGATAGGGTACACTATCCTGGGGAGGAAAAAAATAATTACTAGAGTTTCAGATTGAAAACAAGACAAATGAATGAGTCTGAGCCCCACAGACTATCCTGCTTTCCAAGAAAAAAAGTTCTTAGTCAAAACAAAGCATTCCTGTGGGCCTCTGGGAGAGTACAGGAATGTATGTATTTAGTGGTGGCACTGCCATCGACCTGTGACACAACTCCAGGCAAAACATAGCCTCACTGAACAATCTCAAACTTCTTCACAAATGTCCTTGTAGTCCCACCTAAAACATATAATAAATCTTCTTGCTCTTCCCTGGCCTGTTAATTAATTATAGCACCTCTAATCTTTAAAACACTTCCCACTCTCAAAATGAACATTCCAACAAGAGAACTCTAAATATCAAATTTCAGCAAAGGGAAAGTTTAGGTTTCTATGTTTTCTATTAGAAAAGTAATCAAGGCTGGGTGCAGTGGCTCACGCCTGTAAACCCAGCACTTTGGGAGGCCAAGGCAAGAGAATCGCTTGAGCCCAGGAGTTTAAGACAGGTCTGGGCAACATGGCAAAATCCCATCTCTACAAAAAATTTAAAAATTAGCCAGGCTTGGTGGTGTGCATGCATCTGTAGTCCTAACTACTCAGGTGGCTGAGGTGGGAGGATAGCTTGAGCCCAGGAGGTTGAAGCTACCTTCAATTGCTCACAATTGCCACAGAAGGAAAGGCACAGTTTATAGCTGTAAAGGAAATCCACAGTTAACATTTCAAGTCTCAGGGAATGTCAGCTTTTCATTCCATACTTTCCATAAACTCCATTCTTTCTTTTTTGTTTTGTTTTGCTTTTAATTCCTCGATCACCCTTTTAAAAGTGCAGCAGGCCATGACTCTGTGCTGTCCCGTCCTGTGACTTGGCTGAGAAACTGCTAATATCAGATGCTCTCCCTTAAGCACATTTCTGAGATTCAGCTGGAATATGAATGAACAGATGCCAAATGAGCTGGGGTTTTAAGTTCTCTAAATTGACCACGGGCGTATAGTTCTGAGTTTGCACCAAATCTAAGGAAAGCTAGATTAGTCAAACGCATTTTTTCTAATAGCAGAAGTTCATGGTAAAAAACTGATCCAGACTGCCTGCATGTATGGATTGCTTCTGGACTGGAAGTGAAATATGTTTTCTCTTTTTCCAACTGGTGATTCACACTGTAACCTTAATAGCTTTTCTCTAATGATGATGCATTCTGAATAGAAACATCGCTAAAGAGTATTATTAGCATCCATAAAATGCATACTTCATTTAGATCCAATTCTATAAAATAGTTCCAATCTGATACAACAGGAATGCAAACTCTCGACATGTTAATTACATTCTTCAATATTCATCATTTTCTCCAACTCTCCCTTACTTGTCCCCTTTCAGAATATAGGACTTTGTTTACTCACAGTACATAAAAAGAAAAATACAGAGAAAAGTTCTCAATGACTAATTGTGTTGATAAAGTTAAAAGCATTCTAAACTGAAAATACAAATTAAGAAAATCATGCTGTTAGTTAAGCATTGTTGAAAACCATTTTTTGGAACACAAATCTTTTGTTGAAAGTCATATTGGAGCCACATAAGCCAAAAAGTCAACCTAAGAAGTTCAGAAATCACATGCTCAAAGGTCCTTGAAGGCTGTTTTAAGAGTGCAGGACTGTCTAAGTAGTGTTAACCTTTGGGGTTTTCAGTTGCAGAAATCACGTCTCCATATGCAAATATGTCTCTGAAGGGGTTTTTTCAAATAATGCAACACATCCGTATTTGGAATCTTTGTATTTGCATACAACCACATGCTAAAACCCCTGTAAAATTAAGACTCCATTCTCACAAAGCTTGTTTTTAGATACTGTAATGGAAAAAGGAAAGATGTCTCTTTCTTTCTACAAAGCATGCAAAAAATTAGACAATTTTTTAAAGAACTGTTAAGGTTAAAGATATTTTAATTCCAAAAAAGTAAAACAAAAGTCAAAATTATAAGTTAGATCTGTTCTTCATACCAGACTGTAAGCATTAACACTCACTAGTTAATATATTTTAGAAGAAATAGTTCTTATTCATACTTAAGCTGATGTGTATGTTTTATCCCATGCCTGAGTAGGACTCATAACTGGGGAGGGCTGTGTGCGATTTCTCAGATGCCCCTCTGTCTGTTCTGCTCTCTTAATCCTAGACACAGGTAGGAACCTAACATTAACTACCTCTGGGAGAGAATTCACCCTCAACACCAAGGTTTCAGTCAGAAGCTATGTAATTTCATTCCCAGGTGAATATCAATACTATTTCCCCACACATTCTTCCCTTGTTAAACTTTTATAGGTCTGTTGCCTACACTAAATTGGAAAATTCTTACCAGCAGGGACTAGGACATTGTATTTACAGTGCTTTGTCAAAGATTCTGCTCAACAAGGTTTTGGATATTTAATAGACATTTGTTGATTCATTAATTTATTCAAAACATATATATTTAGTGAGTGCCTGCTCTGTGCCAAGTATAATTTTCGATGCTAAGAGAGTCAGCAGGAAACAAAGGAAGGAAATATCCCTGCCTCCTTGAAGCTTATTTCTAGATGACGAATAAACAAATAAACATATATATGTTTACATATGTATATAGTTTATTTTATATATACATAGAGATACTTACATACATGAAGTATGTAAGAGGTGATAAATGATATAGAAAAAAATAAACTGGAGAAGAGGCATAAGGGAGTGTTGGGAGGGTGTCAATTTTAAAAGAGTGGTCACGGCCAGGCATGGTGACTCACACCTGTAATCCCAGCACCACCTAAGGCCAGAAGTTTGAGACCAGCCTGGCCCACATGGTTAAACCCATCTCTGCTAAAAATACAAAAAATTAGCCGGGCATGGTGGTAGGTGCCTGTAATCCCACTCGAGAGGCTGAGGCAGGAGAACCACTTGAATCCGGGAGGTGGAGGTTGCAGTGAGCCAAGATTGCGCCATCGCACTCCAGGCTGTGCAACAAAAGCAAAACTCCATCTCAAAAAACAAAACAAAACAAAAAAGTGGTCAGAGTAGGTAATAGTTAAACAAAAACATGAAGGAAGTGAAGAAGCAAGCCTACAGGGTTACTGGCAGGAAAAATGTTCCTTGCGTGTTCAAGGAACAAGAAGGCTAATGTGGTTGGAGTCAAGCAAACAAGAGGGAGAAGAAAGTGAGAAAAGCCATGCAGAACTTCAGGGTTTGCTCTGAGTGGCCTGGGAAGCCACCGGAGGGTTCTGAATAGGGCAATGATAGCATATGCTTTACGTGCATCACAGGCTCGCCGACTGCTGGGCTGAAAAGACACTCGAGGAAGTCAAGGCCAGTAGCAGGGAGTCCGAGCCCAGTCAGCCAACTGCTAAAATAGTAGAGGTGGGAACTGATGGTGGTTGGTGCCAAGATGGCTGTGGTGGCAGTGGTAAGAAGTGGTCAGATTATTAGACAGATCCTGAAGGCACAGTCAGCAGCATCATTTACTGAGAGATAGGATGTGGTTTGTGAGAGAAAGTGACAAGTCACAAAAGGCTAATATTTTTGGCCTGAACAAATGAAGAATGGAGCAGCCATTACTGAAATGGGAAAACTTTGGGAGGGCTAGGGGGAGCATTTCTGAGCTGTTAAGTTGGAGATGTCTGTCAAATAGGCAAATAGATGAATGAAGATGACATTCTACAGGGAGACTTGGGCTAGCTAGCAATTTGGGAGTTAATATATAGATGAAATTTATGTGAATTTAGCGGATAAACAGAAGAGACAAGGTCCATGGAGTAAGCCCAGGGGCACTCTAAGACATCAAGATAAATCTATAAGAAGAGAAGACATTAAGGAGCATGTAATTTTTATTATTATTATTATTATTATTTTTTCTTAGAGGAGTCTCGCTCTGTCGCCCAGGCTGGAGTACAGTGGTATGATCCCTGTGCAACAAAAGCAAAACTCCATCTCAAAAAACAAAACAAAACAAAAAAGTGGTCAGAATAGGTAATAGTTAAACAAAAACATGAAGGAAGTGAAGAAGCAAGCCTACAGGGTTGGCTTCAAGGTTGGCTACAAGGCTCACGGAAACCTTGGTTTCCCAGGTTCAAGGGTTTCTCCTGCCTCAGCCTCCCAAGTAGCTGGGATTACAGGCGCCTGCCACCAGGCCTGGCTAATTTTTTGCATTTTTAGTAGAGACAGGGTTTCACCATGCTGTCCAGGCTGGTCTTGAACTCCTGACCTCAAGCAATCCTCCCGCCTTGGCCTCCCAAAGTGCTGGGATTACAGGCGTGAACCACCGTACCCAGCAGGGGCATGTAACCACCGCACCCAACAGGGGCATGATTACAGGCGTGAACCACTGCATTCAGCCTGGGCAACAAGAGCAAAACTCCATCTCAAAAAATAATAACATTAAAAAAATCTATTTAAAATTTAGAAAGAAAAGGAAAAAAGTGCTTCAAGAAGAAAGGAGAAAGGAGTGATCAACTCTATCAAATAAGATCAAAACTTTGAACCAACCATTGAATTTAGCTGTGGTGACTTGGGATGAGAGGAATTTCAATGGAGCAGTGGGAGGTGAAGCCCTGATTGGAGGGGTTCAAGGAAGAATGGAGGACCTGGAGTATAAATAGCCCTTTTGAGGAATTTTACCATAAAGAGGAACAGAGCAGTGGGGTGTTAGCTTAGAGGAGAAGTGAGAGCTAGACATAGCATTGTCTAGCTAACATGTGAGAGAAATAACACAGTGGTCAAAAGACCAGGCTTACCCGGGAGCGGTGGCTCACATCGGTAATCCCAGCACTCTGGGAGGCTAAAGCAGCAGGATTGCTAGAGCCTAGGAGTTTGAGACCAGCCTGACCTCATCTCTACAAAAAGATTTGTCAGGTATGGTAGCACATGCCTGCAGTCCCAGCTATTTGGGAGTCTGAGGTGGGAACGATCACTTGAGCCTGGGAGGTCGAGGCTGCAGTGAGTTGTGACTGTGCCACTGCACTTCACCCTGGATGACAGAGTGAGATCCCGTTTCCAAAACAACAACAGCAACACACAAAAAAGCAGGCTCTACTGCATATGGTGACTTCCTTCCAAAAAGTAAGAAACAGAAAGAGGAGGAAGTGAAGTAATTTTACAGGGCAGATATCTGACAGACGCCACCTCAGCCATGGTTAACATAAGCAGTGATAACTCCTGTAAACAGTACTGACCCTGGATACAGGTTGGTACTCTATGGTTTTCCTCCCCCAAATCCAAAACCTCAGTCTGATCATGAGAAAAACATCAGACAAATCGCAGTTGACGAACAGTCTACAAAATAGCGGATAAGTTCCAACCAATATTCCTCAAAACTGTCAAAGTCATCAAAAACGAGGAAAGTCTGAGAAACCATCACAGCCAAGAGAAGCCAGAAGATACAACAACTAAATGTAATATGGTGTCCTGAATGGGATCCTGGAACAGAGAAAGGACATCAAGTAAAAGCGAAGGAAGTCTGAATAAAGCATGGACTTTAGTTAATAATAATGTGTCAATATTGTATTGTAATGAATGTAGCACACTCATGCAAGATGTTAATAATGGGAAACTGGGTGCAGAGTGTGTGAAGGATGCAGCATATCCGGGAACTCTTCCTACTATCTTCTAAACTTTTCCATAAATGTAAAACTGTTTGTAAAAAAACACATCTAGGCCAGGCGCGGTGGCTCACGCCTGTGAGCCACCACACCAGCACTTTAGGAGGCCGAGGCGGACAGATCACCTAAGGTCGGGAGTTCTAGAGCAGCCTGACCAACATGAAGAAACCCTGTCTCTACTAAAAATACAAAAAAAAAATTTTTTTTTAATTAAGCCAGGCATGGTGGTGCATGACTTTAATCCCGGGAGGGTGCATGCCTTTTACTCGGGAGGCTGAGATAGGAGAATCACTTGAACCTGGGAGGCAGAGGTTGCGGTAAGCTGAGATTGCGCCATTGCACTCCAGCCTGGGCAACAAGAGCGAAACTCCATCTCAAAAAATAATAATAATAGCATAAAAAACCACATCTATTTACAATTTCGAAAGAAAAGGAAAAAAAAAACAGACTATCATAGACTATGCAGTCTGTTCATCTGGTTAGAATCTTAGTGTGCCATTTAAAAGACTGTGACTCAAGGCAAGTTACTTAAATTCTCTGAGAATCAGTTCCCCTATCTATAAAATGGAAATAGGAAGAGTGTCTACCTCATAGAATTTTTATGATAAGTAAATGAGATAATCCATGTAAAATGCTTATCATACTGGCCAATAGTAAGCCTTGATAGGAGGTAGCTTTATTGTTATTACTACTATTATTTTGAATCTTTATTGAATATACAAACACACACTTAATGTGATTTTACATTTAATTTTTAAGGTAATTATTAATAATTTATATAATAATTTCCCTTTCCTTTCTTGAGAGGAAGAAAATTGAATACAGACTATTATAAATCATCTGCAAAAAGCATTTCTCAGTGCATCATAAGTGTTGAGAGGTTTTATGGTGTCAGCTGCTCCAAACAATTTAATTTAAATACCAATCTATGGTAATGTAATCAGATGAGTTGTCTCCAGAGTTTCTATATGTACTACGTTATCATGTCTGTAACGTAAACAACATTTTTCATTTGGGCTTTTGGGCTCTTGCTTTCACTAAAAGCCATAAAGTCATCATTGATAACCAGAGAATATGTTACCTTGTTATTACATTATTTTTAATAACAATACTTGACAAAAGTGATTTGAAGAGTAATATGTAGAATATGTTTAAAAATAAAAGTAATTAAATGAAGTAATGAAAGAATGTAGTAAAATAACTGTTATATGAAGACACTATTAAAAAAGAGAATTTGGCCTAAGCAATAGCTTCCCAATCAGGTTGTGCATCAGACTCACTCCTGGGATATGACAAAAAATGAAAGAGGCTGGACCCTCAACCCAGACTTACTGAATCAGCAGCTCTAGGAGTGAGACCTGCATCTGTGTATCTAAAAGACTGCATAGATGATTTTGGTTTGTGAATGATTGGCTTACCTTATCCTGCACACACTGATCATATCATATCATATAGGCTGCTATATGAGCTGCCTTGGTAAACATAGCCTGATACTCACCGTCATCAAGAATCATGATCAGCTCGAGAGAGCTTTACTTAGTATATTACAGTTGTTTTCTATATTTAAGCTTGGGCTGTCAGTTGTCCTGAGCATACAAGGGACTGCCTCTTTGATTCAGTCCTCCATCACTCTCCTTCCCCTCTCGAAGGTCAAGTTTTCCCTCCCTGCACCTCTTCCCCTCTTTCTCCCTTCACTGTGCCCACAGGACAACTCAGCATGTTTAGTACAGGCAGTTCCCTCAACACCCTGAACTGAGCTAGCCTTGCCTTCTTGCTGAGCCAACAGCTTGTGCAGCACCTGGTCAGGGCCAGCTCAGTAGTCCAGGTAGTCAGTAGGCATGACCGCCTGCACAATGAATTACAGCTGAAGTATCATGGAGTAAACATTTTAGACCCTTTCCCTATGAGAGAATGAATACACAAACGGACAATGGCCAGCTTATATATAAAAATAGAACTCTGCAGACAATGTGCATCAACCAACTTACCATCTACAGTATCTAACAAGTTAAACTATCAGCAGTTGGGTTAAACTGTAGCAACCAGCCCAGGCAGCCAAACTAGAAACCCTGTAGCAACCTGCCCCAAATGGCCAGGACTTGAATAATTACTGACAGCTTCCTCAATTTTTGCTCCTACTTCTAACTTAGGGCCAACCAGAGAAAGTCAATTATATACCCCTAAACAAACACACAGAATACCCCCCTTTTAGGTAGCTCAGCTACAGCTTCCCTGTATCAATAGCCTCCAATCACGACATAACTGCAGCCTTCTTCTCCCACCCTCCTCCATCCTCTGCCTGCTTTTGAGTTTCTGCCAAACACAAGTAATGATGGCTGGCTCCCTTGCTTTGAAAAATTAGCTTTTGTTTGTTCTCATTTGGGTGGTCCTCATTTATTTTCACCACTAGGGAAATGGGGCTGCATGCTTGAAATGGATCACTGAATTGTTCTTTGACGCCAGAAATGTCTGTACTTTAGGGAGGCTGTTAGATGTGGCCAAAAAGAGCACAGCAGTAAGGGAAGAAGTGTAGAGTGGCTGGGTTAAGGACAGAAGCCTTGGATCCAGACTGCCATGGTTCAGATCCTGGCTCTTCCACTTCCAGCTGGTGAACCTGAACAACTTACTTAACCAATTTGTACCACAGTTTCCTGACTTGTTAAAAAACACTGGCAATGATAATGGCTCACAGAGTAATTGGAGGGGTTATATGAGACAAGCCATGTAAAGCATGAATATCTGGATTTCAATGCTATCAACAGAGAAAGAGAATAATTTGCCTCACTAATTTATGATACCCACCTGGCCCCTTTCACCAACATTAAACTGGACTAAAAACGCTTTTCTTTCACAGTCAGTAACTCTAGGAAATCCAGGGGTATAAATATTGCCCACGCCAAAATCCATCTCAAAAAGATCTGATGGGGAAGTGACCTTATCCCTCAAAATCCCTCATATGCACACTGGAAGTCTCTGTTTTCTATAAATCAGACGTATTTTTGGGGTGGGGATAACTTAAAATTACAGAGCTTAAAATATATAAACATTTTTTGTATAACTAGAAGCCCATTGCTACAATTCAAAGACTGTGAACATACTGTTCATCAGTAACAAAGAAAACTCTCCTTTTAGGTCTTCTGCTAGTCCTGGTAAGAAAAATCCCACTTCAGACCATTAAAGCTAAGTTATTTTGACATAACCATGATTCTTTTCAATAAATATTAAACATGACATTGTGGAATATCAAATCTAACCAAAAATGCCTATACTTAACAAAACAAAGATTTTTGTCTGAACTATCTCTGGCTACACTCAACACTTCCAACAGGCAGTTACTCAACTTTCCAATGTCTGCATAAAATACAGTTCTGAAGCCAATTTTTTAGACTAAAATAAAAAGCCACTCTTTAGCATAAACCTTCATTCAACGAAATTGGTTAAACAAGATTTAATTGAGAAAACTAGGAGCCACGTTCATTGCAAATCGTATTTTACTTTAGCATTTCACTTGGAATTAAGTTAGGGGCTTAGGCATGCATTGAAAACACCAAAAGATAAATATCTCAAAGTTCTAAAAATGTCCTAATACGAAAATAATATTCTGGGATGATTTCGCAAGGGCCAGAAGACATCACACATTGTGAACCAAGTGAGGGTGGCACTGCGGACGAACAGAAGATGCTTTCACGCGGGTTATCCGTCTTTCCCAGGCCTCGGTTCCCTTGACATTGCTGCGATACCCAAAATTCTTTGAAACAGAGAAGGGAGGGCTGGCTTCTGGGTCGCAAGGAGTCTCTGCGTCCTCCCTGGGAAAGGAAGGGGCCGGCTCCCCGGCGGGAACTTCCCGGAGGCCGCGCCAGCCCCGCGAGCGA